>NC_083339.1:63669367-64300782 GCF_019175385.1 Lycium barbarum
TTTAGGAATTAATGACCTTCTTTTTCTTCATAGATCGTGCGATAGAGCCATGCTATAAGAATTTCCCTTTTCTTAACCGTGTGTTATGTTTTCAGCGATGCCTGTAAAGAGAAAAGCTACAGCAGCCCAAAAGGGAAAGACAGTGGCAGGTAGGAGGACTGAACGGGTACCGCCTACCGAGATAGATGAAGGCGAGTCCCATAATGAGGTTCCATCTCGGTCCCCTCACTAACCGTCTGCTTCAGAGGAGCATGAAGGAGCCTCAGCTCCAGCTCCAGCACCCCAGTCCCTCCACCAGATGCCTTAGGCTAAGAGGTAAAAGAGGCCATCCATTTGCTGACTCAGTTATTCGCCGCTTAGGCTCAGCGGAAAGGTACGGGTCATGGAGATAGAGCTGTCAGTGCTAGAGCCCGTGATTTTATTTGTTTGAACCCTCCAGAATTCTTTGGATCAAAATAGAATGAGGACCCTCAGAGCTTTATAGATGGAATTTTGAGAACATTGCGGTCAATGAATGCTCCAGATGTTGAGTCAGTAAAGTTGGCCTCTTATAGATTACGGGATGTTGCGGTTCATTGGTATACGATTTGGATGTCTTCTAGAGGAGTCAATTCACCTCCACGGGTATGGGAAGAGTTTTTAGATGCTCTCCTCCGACACTATTTGCCACCAGAGGTTCGACGGGCTAGAGCTGATAGGTTCTTGCATCTTAGACAGAAGCCTCCATTTCAATTTTTTGGCTAGGTATGCTCCGACCATGGTAGCTGATATGGGAGATCGCGTGCACCGATTTGTGAATGGTTTAGGGCCGCATTTGATAGATGAGTGTTTGATGGCTTCACTTCAGGATGGTATGGATATTTCTCGCATCCAGGCCCATGTCCATAATTTGGAAGAGCAGCAGCAACAACGGAGGAATGAGCGTGGTATGATAGGGGTTATAGCAAGAGGGCTAGATCCTCATGTCCTGTTAGTGAGTTTAGAGGAGGTCAGAGGTAGTAGAATTTTAGGCACTCAGGCCATACAACGACTAGTGCACCTCCATGATTTGCGGGCTAGAGATTTGATAGCCCTATTCGCTCCGGACTGGGTCAGAGTTTCAGAGCTTCGGGTTCTCAGTATAAGGGGGATTCCGGCCAGGCGAGACCACCTTTACCTCGATGTACTCAGTGCGGGGAGCTATATTGGGGACAGTGCCAATTAGGTTTGGATGTTTGCTATGCTTGCGGCCAGTCAGACCATATCATGCGAGAGTGTCCATTTCGAGGTGGTAGGGGTACAGTTCAGCCCACAGGATTAACAACTAGTTCTTCGTCATCTATACGCCCTCCGGGACAAGGTTCACAGACACCAGCTAGTCGTGGTAGAGGTAGAGGAGCGCCCAGTTCGAGTGGTCCTCAGCACCGTATTTATGCACTGGCTGGGCGACAGGATCTAGAGTTCTCCTCTGATATTGTCACATGTATATTATCATTGTCTTCTTATGATGTGTATGCATTGATTGATCCAGGTTCTACATTGTCATATATTACTCCTTATATTGCTGATCGTTTTAGGGTGAAACCTGAGCCAATTAAGCCTTTTGAAGTGTCCACACCCATTGGCGACCCAGTGATAGGTAGTCGGGTATATAGAAATTGTGTGGTTGTTATTTATGACCATCATACTATGGTTGATCTAAATGAGCTGAAAATGGTAGATTTTGATGTCATTATGGGTATGGATTGGTTAGCTTCTTGTTATGCCAACGTTGATTGTAGAACAAAAATGGCCCGGTTCCAGTTTCTAGAGGAACCAGTTTTAGAGTGGAAGGGAAATACTCTCCGAGAGGTAGGTTTATTTCTTATCTCAAGGCAAGGAAGATGATTTCTAAAGGTTACATTTATCATTTAGTTCGGGTTTAGGATATAGAGTCAAAGTCACCAACTCTTAAATCTATCCCCGTAGTGAGTGGGTTTCCAGACGTGTTTACGGACGGGCTTCCAGGCCTTCCACCAGAGCAAGAGATTGATTTTGCTATTGATGTGCTACCGGAAACTTAGCCCATATCTATCCCTCCTTATAGGATGGCTCCTGCAGAGTTGAAAGAGTTGAAGGAGAAATTGAAGTACTTGCTTGACAAAGGCTTTATTAGGCCTTGTTTATCACCTTGGGGAGCACCTGTGTTATTTGTAAGGAAGAAAAATGGCTCCTTATGTTTATTGATTACAGACAGCTGAATAAGGTGACGATCAAGAATAAATATCCACTTCCAAGGATTGATGATTTGTTTGATCAATTGCAGGGTGCCAAATAGTTCTTAAAAATAGATTTAAGATCCGGGTATCATCAGGTGAGAGTTAGGGAGAAGGACATTCCAAAGACAGTCTTCAGAACTAGATATGGTCATTTCGAGTTTCGGGTAATGTCGTTTGGACTAACTAATGCATCGGCGGTTTTCATGGATTTGATGAATAGTGTGTTCAAGCATTTTCTATATTCATTTGTGATTGTGTTTATCGACGATATCCTGGTATACTCTCGATCCGAGAAAGAACATGCAGATCACTTACATGTTGTCCTTAGAGTTCTTCAGGCTCGGGAGCATTATGCAAATTTTTCAAAATGCGAGTTCTGGTTTGTCACGACCCAACTCGGGGTCGCGCGGGCACCTACCTTTCCCACCTCGGTAGGCGAACCCTCTCATCGATTTCACATTAATTAAGTAAAGGCGATTCATTTAAATAAATAGATACTTAGAAATTCAGCGGAAAATTCGTAATATATTCAATAAACTCAAGATTTAATAAAATTACAATGAGGTAACACATACTAACTCGATCCAATTCCTATGACCTGGTCTAGACAAGTACAATAGCGACTAATGATTTCAAATTACCACTACATTCTAAGACTCAATCTCCGCCCCGAAATGAAATGGGAGGAGGTCTTCTAGATAGACACCGCGTATTTCCACATATGCTTCGATCAATCACCTGGAACAATTTACACCCCAAAAAGGGTGTAGCAAGTGCAATATCAGTACAAACCATGCGTACTGAGTAAGTATCATAGGCCGACAATGGTTAGTAACACATATCAGTAAAAGAATTCACATATAAACATGATAACAACCCAATCAAGTCATATGGCTATCTACCATACACTGTATATCAATACTTGTGAGCATTAATTTCACTCTAATAATTCACCAGTCAAGCTCACAATGATATCGGAACTCACATAACATTAAATCAATCGTTTCAGTATAGTAGTCAATTCATCATTAAGACACTCTTTATCCTACATCACATAGAGACCAAACATATAACTGATCTTATAGACGGTCTATAGGATACCTCAACAAGTTCAATCAATAAATCCAGATCCAAGTACACGTCATTGCCTAAGTAAAGCATCTAATCCCAAATGTACCAAGTCTGAATAAATCAATCTGAATCCAATCATCACAAGTAAACACCAAATCATCTCAACAAGCCATACTGCAATGCAATGCAAGATGTATCAATGCAATGCAATGCAAGATGTATGGATGCAATGCCATGCCATGCCAATGAGGTGTACACATGTACTCCAGACGGAAATATCGACGTCTTGGTAGCACAACCCAGTGTGACTCGCGAAGTCTGAGTGCCACCCGTTCCGGATCTTTGCCTAATAGACAGACGGGACCCTAGCTAATTACTCACAGGGGGAGTCTCACCAGCACCACTCTGGGGGACCCGCGGAGTCCGTGGACTAACAACGATTCCGGGATAACATCGGAATCGGCCGTGCAGCAACGATGCCCGAATATAACCATCGGACATCGGCCTCCTCACAATCACTCAAAAGAATTTATCAAAATATCAGTTTCACTCAATCAACGATATCGAATCATCACCGGGTATCGACCATGCATCATGAATATGAGGGAATGTATGCAATGCACCTATCAACTATTCCGGAATTGAACCTTGGACATCGTCCTTCTCACAATCACTCAGTGAAAGAGTTTCTTAAACATCAGTTTCATAAAATCAACGATTCCGGAATGGATCTTCGGACCTCGGCCTTTTTACAATAACTCAAATAAGGAGTTTATCAAATTTAATTACTCAATCAACGATACCGGATCATTACCGGGTATAGGCCATGCATCATGAATGTGTGAGAATACGTGCAATGTGGATATCAAGTATCAACAATGAAGTTTAGTATCACAAGTACCAACAATGGAGTACACCATAATGTATCATATCACAATACCAACAGTGGGTATGCCAACAATATACCAATATCACAATACTAACGGCGGGTATGTCAATAATATATCAATATCACAATACCAACAGTGCGTATGCCAACAATATACCAATATCACAATACCAACGATATGTATGTCAAAAATATATCAATATCACAAATACCACAGTGGGTATGCCAATAATATAACCGAACCAAGATGGATAACGAGGTCTAATCTCTATCAACAACTTATGGCATTGAGCCAACACAGTAGGATTGTTAAGCACAACACAACGGGTAACTAGTCCCAACCCACAACAGGTCAATTTACATTTCCTTAAATCATCCTATTAGCTTAGAATAAGTAATCACACCTTACACTCACAATTATTCGTCACAACTCATTTTAGAACTCAATCACAATCGTTGGTGTATTTTATCCTTCCATCTATCAACTAGGTCACTAGTAATGGCATAACAGAATAATCTCATATTACGAAAATTTCTCATCATCAGACACAACAATAGGTTTCACCCACTACTTCCAAGTCACATATATCCACCGATATTAATGAAAACCCACATCAAACAACCGAAGGAATCTACAGGCCACAAGCCCGAACACACAAATCACACAACAATACCATCCTAAGATTCCATCCCAAATATCCAATTCCTATACATGCATTCTCCATTCCTTCTAATACACGAATATATGAAACTAACCGGAGTCTACTGAAAGGGAAGTCATAGCCTACCTGGCAGCCGAACAGGTGCCACGAACCCACACGTTGCCTTGTCTTTCGAAGCGTCTCCAAATAACCAAACTCTACCACATATGAATTCTATGTAATAAACCATGAATAATGATACCCATATTGGATACTTTCTATTCAGGTCAAATTCCAACCCTTAATTTAGGGAAGACGGATCTTAAGGGCAAAACGGGAATTTTATGACCAAAATACCAAATTCAATACCAAAAGGGAAAAATCCATTAATTTAATCATATGACTACTCAATTAATTCTTAAAATCATCATTGTTAAGAAAACCCCCAAATTTAGGTCTAAGAACCCTAACTTTGATTCCAAAATTTCAACTCTAGAATGGAAGATTATTGGTTAACAGGCCTAGATATATCATTATCTAGCATAAATAGCAACATTAACATCATTTATTCACAATCTACGAAGCCAATTCGTTTTTAGAACTCTTTCATGAAAAACCCCAATTTTTTATTGAAGAACCCTAGGTTTTGCATAGAGATTTTTGGAAGAGGAAGGGTTTTACAAAGCCAAAATGATGGACTAATTAATGGAAAATATTAAGCATGATATTTATACCTTACCCATAGAAATAATATTGAGAAATTACCAAGAATCCATTCATCCCCAAGCTTCCAAGAGAGAAGATATCCTAAATGACGTCCAAATCCGACATAGTCTCTACTTTTCCTCGATTTTCATGCCTATATGACCTCAGAATTCTGATTGGATGGCACCATTAGATTCCGCATGAAATTTCCTTGAATTTTGGCTCTTAAATCACCTCATTTGGACTTAAAATGAGGGAGATATGAAGGTTTTTATATTGGACCCGACTTCAGTTTTCTGCGGGACCACTTCAGCGGTGGCCACTACCGCTACAGCGGTCAAACCACTGCAGTGGTCCTAAGGACACTGTAGTGGTTCCGATACAGTGGTAAAGGGTCCGCTGTAGCGGTCACCAGACACAAGATGCCCCAATCTTTTTATTTTTCGCCCCGAAACTCCGAAATCTCATCTGGAACGCGATTTTGACAAACAAAGCATGTAGATATAGGTAAAAATGTGCTATGAACTCATTCTTGCACTCGAAATTCCATCCGACGTCCCGTCGACCAAGTCAACCCCCGAGCGGCCAAAAATCAACTTTCCAACCCGATTTTCGATAATCATCCGAGGTCCGATTTCAACAAATAAAATATGCATCCACGTGTAAAAACACACTACGAACGTACCCGTGACCTCGTATTTACCAAAGGAGATACCGTTGACTATGTCAACTCCCAAACCTCAATAGCCATTCCCAAACTAAGTCCCAAAATGCACAAGAGTGCATTGGGAGCCGAACCAGACCCACCAATCAATTATAGATGGTCATCCAGACCTCTCGGAATCCATAAATATTTTAAAGGAATCCGTTCACCCAAAAGTCAACTCCCGGTCAAACGATTTTCGCTTAAAGTCAATTTGTTTTCTAGAAAACATTCCAAAGCCTAAAACGATGCCTACGAAGTCATGCCGACTATCTTTTCGGGTCGAAATAGTTCTAACGAGACTTAGGAACGGGTCAACGAGGGCAAAAATTGAAGAATCACGATAACAACAAAATGGGTCGTTACATGGTTGAATTTTGTGATTTTTATGGGGCATATTGTTTCAGCTGATGATATTCGGGTGGATACCAAGAAGATTGATGTTGTAAAGACTTGGCCATGGCCTATAACACCTACGTTTCTGGCTTTGGCTAGTTATTATTGAAGATTTGTAGAAGGTTGTTCTTCCATCTCTGCATCACTAATAAAGCTGACTCAGAAAGCAGCTGAATTTTAATGGACAGATGCTTGTGAAAGCAGTTTTCAAAAGCTGAAGAATAGATTGACTTCGGCCCCAGTTCTGACACTTCCAGAAGGATCGGAAGGTTATGTTGTCTATCGTAATACTTCAGGCGTCGGGTTAGGTTGTGTGTTGATGCAGCATGGAAAGGTGATTGCTTATGCTTCAAGGCAGTTGCGAAAACATGAGAAAAACTACCCGACCCACGATCTAGGGTTAGCTGTGGTGATTCATGCACTGAAGATGTGGAGGCATTATTTGTATGGTGGTCACGTTGACATTTATACAGATCACAAGAGTCTTCAGTATATTTTTCAAGCTAAAAGAGTTGAATTTACGGCAAAGATGATGGTTGGAGCTGTTGAAAGATTATGATGTTAGTATCCTATATCACCCAGGGAAGGCAAATGTCATAGCGGACGCTCTTAGCCGTAGATCTATGGGTAGCTTATGTGATGTTCAGCCAGAGAAGAGAGAGTTAACTCGTGAGCTTCAACAGTTAGCTAGCCTAGGAGTTCGTGTAATGGACTCGGGCAATATGGGAGTTACCATTCAGAATTCAGCTGTTTCGTCATTGGTGGTTGAGGTGAAAGAGTGCTAGTATGAGGATCCCATATTAGTTCATTACAGAAATACACTTCCTCAAAAGAAAAATCCATCCTTTGAGATTTCTGTAGATAGAGTAATCCGATGTCGAGACAGATTGTGTGTTCCTGATGTTGTAGGATTATGTCATCAGATTTTGGAAGAAGCCCATTGTTCCCGTTATTCTGTTCATCCCGAAGTGACGAAAATGTATCATGATCTTACATCCATATATTGGTAGGATGGAATGAAGAAAGACATAGCGGGATTCGTAGCTCAACGTCCAAATTGTCAGCAAGTAAAGATTGAACATCAAAAGCCCGGTGGATTGTTGCAAGCTATATAAATTCTGACTTGGAAATGGGAAGTGATTAATATGGACTTTATTGCAAGCTTGCCTCGTTCTCAGTGAAAGTATGACTCTATATGGGTAATTGTGGATAGACTTACCAAGTCAGCTCATTTCCTGCCTGTCAGAACTACATACGCTGCTGAGGACTATGCAAAACTTTATATCAAAGAGATAGAACGACTCTATGGTGTTCCAGTATCTATTAATTTTTATAGGGGAACCCAGTTCACAGCTAATTTCTGGAAGTATTTCCAATAAGGTTTGGGGACTCATGTGAGCCTTAGCATAGTATTTCACCCACAAACTGATGGACAAGCCGAGCGTACCATTCAGACTCTAGAAGATTTGCTACGGGCATGTGTGCTGGACTTCAGAGGTAGTTGGGATGATCACCTATCGCTTATTGAATTCACTTATAACAATAGTTAACATTCCAGCATCCAAATGGCCCCGTTTGAGGCTTTATATGAGCGCGAGTGTAGATCACCAGTTGGGTGGTTCAAAGTGGGGGAAACTAAGTCAAAAGGGTCAGACTTGATCCAGCAAGCCATGGAAAAGGTCAAGCTTATTCAGGGTCGATTATTGGCAGCTCACAGTCGTAAAATATCTTATGCAGATAATCGCCAGCGAGACTCAGAATTCTAAGTTAATGATTGGGTATTCTTGAAGGTGTCACCTATTAAAGGTGTGATGAGATTTGGTAGGAAGGGAAAGCTTAGTCCTCGGTATATCGGGCCCTACAAGAGTGTACGCAAGGTAGGCCAGGTGGCTTATGAGTTAGATCTACCTTCGGACTTGGAGTCAGTTCACTCGATTTTCCATGTGTCGATGCTTCGCAAGTGCATTTGAGATCCCTCCAGAATTGTACCTGTAGATGATGTCCAAGTTACCGAGCAACTATCTTATGAGAAAGCTCCCATTGCTATTCTAGATAGGCAAGTTCGGAGGCTCAGAACCAAAGATGTAGCTTCAGTTAAAGTTTTATAGAGAAACAATAATTGGGAAGAGATGACTTGGGAAGCTGAGGAAGATATGAAGTTCAGGTATCCATATTTATTTCCACCACAGAGGAGATTTAGACAGAGGAGCCATTGTTCCCAGGTATGTAATGCTTTCTTTCGATAATTTCTTAGTCATGTGTGGCCATTGTTCTTGTTGTTGTTTTTGTAGCCCTGTGAAGCGATATATTTTGGGTTGTTGTGACAGGATGGTAGTGGCATATTACAGGGGGAAGCTCAGGCAAAATTTTGTAGGATCCCTAAGAGTCTAACATTCGAAGACGAATGTTCCTAAGGGGGGGAGGAATGTTACATCTTGGAAATTTCGCGTCGTTGCATTATGAGTAGATTAACATAAGCCTAAAGTAGACATGAAGTCCTTATAAGGTTAAGGAGGGTATTTGATAACTTTAGGTGCGTACTTTAAGGTTTTGGAGTCATATGAATCGGTAGGAGTGAGTTCGTCGAAGGAATTGGAATTTGAGTCATGCTTTGAGAAGATTTAGCATCATTTGAGTTATACATTATTTGGTAATTCCTTGAGAGGGAGCTATAGGTCCCCTTATATGGTTTATGAAGTTTTACACAAGTGCCAAGAGGGTTCTATAAGGATTGGAAGGATTAGAGGTTAAAACGAATCAAAGAGAGCAAGTTAGCGGAAGGGCATTTTGATGATCCATTTGACGGACCGTAGGATGTTTGACGGCTCGTCAAATGGTGGAGCCGCCGCCTTGAAATGGTCACAGAGAGGTCTGCTTGGTTGGGCTATTTGACTATCCATTTGAGGACCGCAGGATGTTTGACGGTCCGTCAAAATGGCTGTCAAAGTTACCGGCGGGATTTTAGGTGAAGCTTTATATATTTCGTTTTTCCCCATTTGGGTTCATTATTTCCCCATTTCATACCCTAGATCTCTCCAAAAACCTCTCCCCAATTTTATGTATTAATCCATACCAAACCCAAGAGGATCAAGAGGTTTAAGTGCTAGAAAGCTTACTAGGGTTTGTGAAGCTCAAGATTTCCTTTGGTGTTGAAGTTGGAGGTTTCAGTCTAGTGGAGTAATTTGATCCAAGCCTTGTTATTGTGTGATTAAGGTATGTTTTTACACATATTGCATATAGTTAAGGTTGTTTTATTGTTATACAATTTGGTTGAAGGAGGAAAAATGAAGGGAAAGTTCAAGTATGAGTTTGAGGGTATTTTGAGCTATAAATTAACTTAAGTTATAATTTTTGGTGTGTTATGAGTATAATCTTGTCATGGGTGGTAATAATGATGATGAGGAAGTGTTGTATACACTTGTATATGGAATTACGTTAAAATTATTATTATGGGGGATTATGAAAGGGGGTTTTGGTGATTGAATGGAGCATAAATTGAATGAAGTCTCTTAATTATAGTATTGTAGATAATGTCATTGTTGATTGGGATTTGTTTGGGAATTTAGCAGAAGTAGATGAAATAAGGGAAATGCTGCCCAATTTTCGCTAGCTCACAAATTATACTAGCTTGAACTTAAGAGTGTCTTTGAGACCTAACCTTGATATGAATCCTCTTGAATGTAGATTTTTCGTACTTTGGAGGAGAACGTTAAGTAGTTTAGAAGACGTAAAGGTATGTAAGGCTAACCCTTCTTTCTTAAGTCGTGATTCCATTGTTGTGAACCTATACATGATATTCATACTGCCTTCCATGATGACTCTATCCCTAGAAGTGCTAAAGCTCATAGTTCTTGATACTCTCATGATATCATTGGTCTTACCTACGATAGTTGATCTTCTAAGGAAAGATATAGTGATGATGATGATGATGATGATTTTTTTTTTACTTATGTATTCATATGTGTGTATATATAAAGAAACGTTGTGACACCGGACGGGTATGATATCTATTGCGCGCGCACCACTGCAGTTGGGTACGGATAACCCCGAGCCTTGTTATGGCCGGGTATGGATGACACCGAACCTATATGGTCAAGTATGGTATTATTATATGTATATGTATATGTATGAAGGTTTTCTATAGAGGAAGGTTAAGTAAGTATGATGAACATCTCAAGAGGTGTAAATGGCCCTTCTATCTTATGTTATCCTTCATGTTTTATCATGTTACTACTTATGCCTTACATACTCAGTACATTGTTCGTACTGACGTCCTTTTGTTTGTGGACGCTGCGTTCATGCCCGTAGGTAGACAGGGAGACAGACTCGACCCTTAGGCTGCTTCATCGGAGATTTCCTGACAGAGCTCCATTCGTTTTGGAGTTGTAGTAGTTGGTACTGTTCTTTTGTGTACATATAGGCATGGCGGGGTCCTGTCCCGTGTTTATTATATTACATACTCAGCGTAGAGGCTTGTAGACAGATGTGTATAGCTAGATATCCCTCAGCCTTGTCGGCTCCTATTTTGTATATCATTTTGATGGCCTTGCCGGCTTGTGTATATATATATATATATATATATATATATATATATATATATATATATATAGGCATAGTTAATGATGTTATATGGATGTGCTGATGTTTGATGGAACTTGAGCCCTTCTTGGTTGATGGTATTTATGAGTTAGCTATGTGACCCACCTAGATGTTATTATGAGAATATGTTAAGAGGTGCTCGGCAGGTTAGCTCCGGGTGCCCGTCACGGCCCTCCGGTTGGGTCGTGACACTTAAATGTTGTTACTGGCTGTATTTTGATATGAATGCTTTTCCTTAGAGTATGACACTTGACTGCTATTTTTTTGTGAGCCTGCTCAAAATCTGTTTTGCCACTCCTAAGTTCTGTGCTCTTTTTTCTCTTGTTTGGATGTATTGGTTGAGATAAACTATGGTAGTTCGGGGTCGTCCAGGCCATCCCCAGTGTTAGCCATGCCTGGGGTTCTTAGAAGCCCCTTGGAACTTGTGCGACATCGGGAATACAAGGCAAGGACTTAGTCCCCATGCCATTGGAAATCTCCAATCAAAACAAATCCACTCAAGGATAAAAATGGGGCAAGTATAGAAACAATATGAGTACTCTTTATGTTTTTGTATATGTATAGTTTGGTTATTCTAGTGGTAAGATCAATGTTTATAAACTAACCGGGTCCCTTTTTCTTCCCCCCCCCCCCCCCCCCCCAATCTCATGGCCATTCGGGTCCAATCAAAGCCTACCTATTGGGCCTTTGGCCTAATAGGAAATTAATTCAAAATCGAGTCCGCGAAGGCGAAGTAAATAGCGAGGCACGCAAAAGGCCCATTCATGGGTGAAAATGGCTAACTAGGGGCTTGGTACGCCCCTAGTCTAACTCTACTCCATTATAATTTCATTTTATGTTATTTGTTTAAAGCTTTGATGTGCTTGTAATTTGTATCAAAACTCATATTATAGTGGAAAATGTTATTGTTGGAATTAGCCGTCTTAGGACAACGGTGCTTATGCCATTTAGATGACTTTAGGTCCCCAAGGAATTTTCAAAACCCCAATCAAATTCAACGGTTTTTGAGGCTAAGTATAAAAAAAGGGGATTTTCTAAACTGCTTTTCAAGTGTAACCGATATTTTTAAACTCCAAAGGGTTAAAAGCAACTATTGGTGATAGAAGCATTATCAGAAGCTTAATGACTCCTGTTACAAACTCTTTAAACAAACTCACTCGTTTTCCTTTAAGTTGTACAGAAAGAGATATTTTATAATGACTTAAAACGATTTTGAGCCTCAACCCACGGATAATTTTCAGTCAAAAAAGCAAACTTTGTATCATTTATAAATTTCAGAAAGACTGACCAATTCCATACTTAAGCTTTAAAACTGGAAGGGACCAGATTTTGATAAAAAATATACAACTCATTTTCCTGAAGATTAAAACAAAACCAAGCTTTCACTTATGCTTACAAATTTTGGGCCGAGAAAAAGGCCAAAAAGATGAGTATATACAGCCGAGATATACTCCTTTGGACACATAAAAACGCTCTTTTATAACATAAAAACCAAAATCGTAATATAAAGTTCCGGATAAGATTGAACGTATCAAAACGGATCGACCCGAGCCAACGTATGAGTATGACATAAACTTATTTCTATAAAAACCAAAACCTCTCTTTACCCTTCATTTATGAAATAAAATATACTCCTTGTATATAAAAGGAGACTATTTATATATGGATATTATAAATCCGAAAACTACGATACCCTGTATATAATGGGAGCATATTCAGATTCTTTCCAAAAAATGATATGCAATTTACAAAATGACAGTTTCTTTTAAATGCGAGAATAAACACTAAATAGACAGTTCATGCAAATACTCATACTTTGGAATTCGAAGGTTAACCGTATAGTACGGATCCTTAATCCTGGGGTGCCTTACACCTTCCCCAGGGGATCATCAGAACCCTTACCTAGAACTCTGGATTACGAACGTTTTTTCACGGTATTTGAACAAACCCTTCACCCCGATTTTCCTAATTTCCTAAAAATTAAGCGGTGACTCTTTTTCAAAACAAGTCCAAAAGAGCACCAACGAGTTCATAGTAGCCTTTTATGCCTTAACACCGCGTAAAAAGTGAACCGTTACATGAATGATCTTCACGTGCAATACGAATTATCTCAACAAAGAAAATCTCAATGTGCACAACTCATAATCAATAACTCATATCTAGCATGGACCCTCTCCGCGTGCTTATCTCATATCAGTTTCTCAATTACAATTAGAATCACAAATCAAAGCATCATATGAATATAAAAAATAAAAATAAAAAAGTATTAGTTTTCAGGTAATCATGTCTCCTTATACGTATTAATTCTGAAATAAGCCCATTAGTCATCAATAATCATGAATTTCTCATTTAGCATGAATTTCATATCAATGTATCAATAAATCAAGTAATTCGATCAATTAAGCACATAAGCCCATAACCAGTCACGTAAGCCAATGCCTCCATAAACGCTCGTCACCTAGCCTATATGTCACCCGCTTATCCTTAACACATTACATCAGTCGTTAATTAATGAAAATTATCCTCTAATAAAGGTCAAGTCTTAACTTACCTGGATTCAAAGTGTCACGATGTCAACGAATGAATTTCCCTTTATGTAACACTTCTGAAAGCTGTTAATCTATCCAAAACTACGTTTTAAGTGATTAAACAAAGCTAGCCATGCCCATACGGACACAATAAGAACTCAGACAAAAAGTCAATAACGGTCAACCCCAAGCCCCCGAGGTCAACAAAAAAATTTCTTTTAGAATTGAATTATATATATCCATAAGGTCTCGAATTCTAAATTTCATTCAATTCTAATCATTAATCCATTCGGGAATCCCATAATTTAGCTCTCTTAATTTCTAGGGCAAAATCCCCCGATTCCCCAACACGATCATAAATTAAATTTCATTTAAATGCTATGATTCATGATTCATAATTAAAATGAGAATTAGAACTAACCCCTTGAAGAATCGTGAAGATTGCCTCGAAAATCACTCAAAATCGAGGTTTAGAACTACTAAAATCGTCTTTAGAACAAATGGGTTCGAATTGAAATTTTTAACTCTACCCAGGTCCCTTTCCTCACAAACACGAGTCCTCCTCTTGCGCTTTCTGGACCATGATTCCTTGCCCTTCGTGATCGCAGCCAACGTCCCTCGTGACCATGATCCTTTGCCCCTGTTGTATCCTTACGCATTCGCGCACCTGATCTTCGCAATTATGATGCACCCTGGCCAAGACCCCTTCGCAATCGCGACTAACCCTTCGCGATAGCAAAGCACACTAGATGGCCGCACCAGCAATCAAAAATCTTGTGAAGAATTAATGTGTGTAACGACCCGTTTCGTCGTTAATGTGAATTTCAAGGAAACTCGCAACTTTGACGCGTTAAAAATGTCTTCATTCAGTTATATTTCTAGAAATTGCTAATTCAATAGACACCGTTGTGCGCATTGCGTGAGAGGTTGAAATGTGGGCCACCAGGCCCAGTTGGGCCGCCACAACGGTTGTAAGGGAATCACCGCCATTGCGGTGACTGTGTTTGTCCAGTGGGACGCCATGGCGGCCACTCAGCCGCCCTAGCGGCGGCGTTGAAGCCGTGAACATACCGCTGGAGCAGTTACGTACAGTGAAAATTCCCTATTTAAGTACGATTTTGGGATTTGACCTCACTTTCCAAAACCATAAAGAGTCCATCTGCTTTTGGAGCATTTATGGAGCCAAAAATGATATCTTCTTGGAAAAGGTAATCCTGCTAACTGCTTCCCTTCATTCTTCACATTAGTGATTCTTATTAAAAGTCCCTCATCTAGAAACCACAAGAATAAGCATCACAATTTCCTAGACTTAAAAGAGGATTTGTTAGTTGTTCTTAACATGAATTTCATTGAATTATTCCCTCTTGTTCATCACCCTAGAGTGGTTACTCACTTAGTTTCTCATTTCCTTACGAGATTATAAATGGGCCTCTTCCATGCATCTTGAAAATGGATTTCTCAAAGATAAGCTGAAAAATGATAATTTTACCTAGCTAATGCCTTAAATTAGTTGCCTTATTCATGAAGTAAGGTTGGTAAATCACCTAGTGTTGTAGTGTTGTTGTGAATGAAATCTAGAGGTAGGCTAAGTTCCCAAATTTACCTTATCAAATTCGAAGCCTTTTTATAGGAGTTCCAACAGTGATTCCTATTTTAGGTCTCATGATGGTATCAAGTTACTTCGTGCGTATTACAAAGTGGTGAATGAATTGAAGCATTAACAGATGCTCGTGGCACCCGCTCAGCCTTCAGGTAGCTTACGGCTTTTCTTTTTGGTAGACTACCAGTTAGTTTCCCATATTCATGTATTAAAAGGAACGGAGAATGCATGTGTAGGAGTTGGAGATTTGGGATAGATCTATAGGATGGTACTGTTGTGTGATTTATGTGTTCGAGCTTGTGGCTTGTAGATTCCTTAGGATGTTTTGAAACGGTTTCCTTGAGTATAGGTGGTTTCTATGTGACTTGGAAGGAGTGGTTGATTCATACTTTTCTATAGTTGGGTGAGAAATTTCTATAAGATGCGCCTAGATTGTGCTATGCTATTATAGTGATCCTAATCGATATTCGGCGGATAAGTGTGCCAATGGTTGTGAATTAATTCTAGATCGGTAGTTGTGATGTCATGTAAGTAGAAGGTGAAATTATCATATAGTAATTATTGATAGGCAGTAAAAAGGGAAGTGGTAATATTATGATTGTGATTGATTGTCCTATTTTGTTGGCTTAATGTCACGTGTTGTTAGTAGATATTGGAATCTGTTGTTCCTTCTTGATTGTGATATTGTAGTATCTTACGAGGTAACGTTAATACAAGGGTAGATTTCTATATGACTTGTGTAGTCTTTCATGACATTGTTGGTATTTGTTACACTGATATATTGTTGGCGTACCCATGTTGGTACTTGTGACTTTGATACGTTGTTGGCGTACCCATAGTTGGTACTTGTGATATTGAGCTGATTCTTGAGGTTGACATATGCATTGCACTCACTCTCATTCTTCATGATATACTATTGATACACTGTTGGTACTTGATGAAACACTGTGATGAGCTGGGCTCGATTTTTAAATGAGAGTGATGTGAGAGTCCGATATTCGATGTTAGTTCCTGAATCATGGATTGAGAGTGTGCATGGACTCCACGGATCCCCCAGGGTGGCCGGTGAGAACCCCTGTGGGCAAAGATCTGGGTCTCGTCTGTCTGTTGGGCAAAGATCCGGGACGATTGGCACTTAGACTTCGCGAGTCACCTTGGGTTGTGCTACCGAGATGTCGATATTTTCGTCCGGAATACATGTGTACACAACATTTGCATGGCATTGTATTGAATTCATACATTATTGCATTGCATTGCATCACGGCTTATATTGAGATGATTTGTTGTTTTTCATTGTCATGTTGGATTCGGATTGGACCCGTTGTGACCTGGCATAATTGGGTTTAGATTTTCTACTCAGGTGATGACGTGTACTTAATAACGATTATGGTTGTCTTATACCTGTTGATTTATCTCTTAGATTGTTCGTAGGATCAGTTATATGTTTGGCTTACAAAAGAATGTAGAGTAAGGAATACCTTAATGATGAGTAGACTCTTGTGCTAAGTACGAATGGCATAATGGTATATGACTAGTGTAAGATTGTTGTGAAATTGATTGGTGGCTATTAGAGAAGGGTTTTGCATGATTTAAGAGGCTTGATGTTATAGCGTGTGGTAAATAAATGTATGGTATTGATCTAGTTGTTTATCCTGCTTATTTGTGAATTCTTTTACTGATGTGTTTCTAACCATTGTCAGCCAATGATACTGACTCAGTACGCGTTGATTGTACTGATACTGCTCTTGCTACATCCCTTTGGGGTGTAGAGTGTTTCAGGGAATTGATTGCGATACGTTGGGAGACGCACAATACCTATCTTAAAGATCTCCTCCCACTTCATTCCGGGATGGAGGATTAGTCTTAGAGTTGTATTCCATTCTGTAATTTCCATTAGTCACTCTTGTACTAGTTTAGGCCAGGTCGTGGGAAGTCGGAATGAGTCTGTATTTATTTAACTGTTGTAATCATTTCAATCTTGAGTTTATTAAGTAAATTGATTTTTGCTGTTAATATATATATTTACTGGATTAAATGATTTGTCTTTACTTGGTTGATGTGTTATCTGATTGAGGGTTCGTCTATAGAGGAGGGAAAGATAGGTGCCCGCGCGATCTTAAATTGGGTCATGGCAATGTGATACAATTACTGATACGTTAATTCATATTATTCATGCATATGAAGTCTAATGTCAACCTATTTCTTTTGAGATTTTAAATTTAATTCACTTTTCTTATCTATTAAAACATTAAAAAAAAAAATTGATAATCTTTTGTCTATAGTAGCAAAATAAAATTTAAACATCAAATATTGTTACATGTGTATAACAATCAACTGTTATAAAAGGCAAAAAAGATCGGAACGAACAAGATAGTTTGGTTTATTGAAATAAAAATTAGACATACAATGTATGACTTAAACTTATATTTCGATTCAAATTGTATATGGTTGGTAAAGGGTTTGAGAAGATTCACAATGGCAGTTTGACATTTCAAATGCTTTTGTCCATGTATTACTTATTCATGGTATTGTTATACCACATTGATCATCATATAAAATAATACACGGGTTGTTTGGTTGCTGGATAGAGTTATGTAAGTATTAGTAATGCATGAATTAGTTATGCAGGAATAAGGAATGCATGAGTTAGTTATGCAGAGTTTATAATCCATGAATTATTATTTTGGATATTCGTGCGTTGCACGTGTATATCAAGTTATATAGTACATGATGTTTTAAAATAAAATCAATATTATTAATATAAAAGGTTGAGTAAATAATTATACACGAACGAATAAAATATATATTTATGTGAATGATCAATGAGGCTTCTCGTACGATAATATGTTTGTTGACGTCAAAATAATTAGATGTAACCATCAAAATTTAATTAGATACATGCATGTGAATTTTAGCAAAATCTCCTCATAAAGTATCATACTTATATTTGAAATTAGTTAAATGTATAAAGTACATCAATTTATCTATATTATGTACTATCAAATTAACATTTTTCATGAAAATAAACCTATGTAATTTAACTTACCTTTCATTTATAACTATTATCTCTCTTCCCCAACTCTGTCATTCTCTAATAAGTGGGTTTCTCTATTATTGACATGCAAATTACATCTGAAAAGTATAGATTAAAATTAGTGATAAGTATATCATGAAGTAATTACATACACAGATAACTCATAAGCTCCTATAAAATTATCAAAGATAGTGTCATCAGTAAAATTTTCCAACTCTTTCAAGGATACAAAACCGCCTATTTTTATTTTTATTTTTGAGCGGGATCTTCAGCAATCATATTCCTTTACAATAGGATTGTTAGTAAAATCCATTTCAACTTCTTTGTCCATTAACATAATTGTTTTAATACAATTTTATCGGTTATTGATAATACGGAAAAGGTCCAGATATGCCCCTCAACTATACGTAATTACACGGATATGCCCGTCGTTAAAAGGTGGGTGCACACATGCTCTTAATGTTACGTTTTGTGTCACCCATGCCCTTGAGTTAACGGAAACCTGACAAAAATATTGGAGGGCAAATTTGTGCAGTTCCGAGTATAGGGGCATATTTAATCCACTGAAATTCCTAAGTATTATGGCACAAAAGCAACAATATGGCACAAAATATCAATGCATTCCAAAACATAAAAAACATTTGCAATTACAATCCATGCATCCACCATTACGTTACATCTAAATTATACAACTAAAAGATCAAATGCAATTACAATCATCTTTTAAAGATTATTTTCACAAACAAGAGCACCATTTTACCTTTTCAAAAGATTTGTTTTACTAATGATAATATCTTTTTTTTGTCAATTTGTTGATGACCTGGATAATTCTTTCTAGATATTTTTCGTCTTCCCAGTCCCAATATCTACACAATAATGCATGCAACAACTGCATATTGTACCAATAGTTCTTAGATTTTTTTGTAGTGCACTTTATGCTAGCCAATGATTTTTTGGTACTGCATTTTGAAACTCCACACTTATCGTGCAACCGACACTTTTCTCTCTTATTCTTTCACTTGTTTATGAAATGTTGGAAGCTTTGAGTTCTTCAAATAGTTGTAGAAGGGTTCGACACTCCATCTCATATCATGGACTCCAAATAATTCTACTAAATTTATGTTATGCGTGGAATTCGCGAAAGGGCCAAACCACATTAAAGCTTATGTAAGACCATATAAATCCCTAAAATGTAATATTCTCTCTATTATTGCTATCAATATTTCAGCATTGCGGGAGACGTTTTTTTAGGTGTCATAAGTCTAATGTAAGTTATCTCTTTTTCCTTGTGATTTTTTTGTGGCAGATCTGCAATAAAAAAAAAATTATGTTTATGCTTTGTGCGGCATTTGTTGCATGCATTATCGTATAGATATTGAGACTGGGAAGACGAAAAATATCTAGAAAGAACTATCCAGGTCATCAACATATTGAAAAAAGAAGAAGATATTATCATTAGTAAGACAAATCTTTTGAAAAGGGAAAATGGTGTTGTTGTTTGTGAAAACAATCTTTAAAAGATGGTTGTAATTGCATTTGATCTTTTAGTTGTATAATTTAGATGTAAAGTAATGGTGGATGCATGGATTGTAATTGCAAATGTTTTTTATGTTTTGGAATGCAGTGATATTTTGTGTCATATTGTTGCTTTTGTGCCATAATATTTAGGAATTTCAGTGGATCAAATATGCCCCTATAATATGCGAAACTGCATAAATTTTCCCTCCCATATTTTTGTCAGGTTCCGTTAACTCAAGGGCATGGATGACGCAAAACGTAACGTTAAGGGCATGTGTGCACCCACCTTTTAACGACGGGCATATCCGTGTAATTTCGTACAGTTGAAGGGCATATCTGGACCCTTTCTGTTGATAGTATAGTAGCTTTTATTTGGTTCAAAGAAATCTTTCTGCTTTTCAATATATTTTTTTGAAAAATGTTAGTCAAAACTTTGTCCCCTATTAAAGATTTTAACCAGTGATTGGTGTCATTCGTTATAAAGGAATATAAATAATTACAAAATATTATACAAATTAAAATAATATTGCCACTTTGTCAACTGATATTATAGGCCTGAAGATGCCATCGTATCTTCGATATTTGAATAAGCTAGCTTACTGAATCTCTTCAAATGTAATACTTTTATCACCCATTCAGCTGGATATCTTTTTACCTTGTTATAAGTATACATTAATTTGCTAATTCTACTTTATTTGAAACTTTTACAGAGCTTGATATGATCAGGCGAACATAACGCAAACAGTCTATTAGTAAAAGTGTAAATACTTTCTATTATGATTAATATTCTTGCTTGAAATAGATAATAATCTGAACAATTATTGAAAATATTTTATCTAATTGTTATTTTTTTCAATTTTTTTTTATTCAGTTGTTATTTGGCATTATTAAATTTTATAATATTTTCATGAAAAAAACAAATAGATCAATTTTCAGATTACATCTTCAATTTTCAATATTTTTTTACATCAATTCTCAACCCCGTCTTGGTAATTAAATTTTATTTTTAGATTAATCTAATGTATAATTATACTGTGAAACTAAACAATATGCTTGTAATTACACTATAATTATGTTATGACAAGCAAACGAATCATCGTAATTACTAAACTGTGTAATTGCTACCTTAATAAATACACCAATTCCATTTACCAAGTGGCTTTATATTCCCGTTAATTGTGCCTCTGGCATTACCCTAGTGGATATTGATCATAGACTTGAGTATTTGACATTATAAAAATATCGTTAAAAAAATCAAGTTCTTTATTCCAAATGGACAAATTCTATCTTGCAACCACTCAAAGCCTGTCGCCTTTATTTTTCTTTGGAGAAAAACTTTGTTCTTTATAGAGTCCATTACTCAAATAGTCACTTCACTATTCAAAATTACTTGTTAAAGTCATGTTTCTTTTATTTGTAATAAAAAAAGTTCCTTAACAATCATAAGATCATTCAACCAGCTAAATACATATTTTACCCTCCAAATTATCAACTTTTGCATTTTTTTACCTTTTCAATATATATTATGATATTTTTCTCTTCTTAATCTATATTCTGGACTTACCTATAAAACAAATAAATTTATTTATAAAGAAAAAAGTGTTAATAATTTTCAAACATATAAAATATTGGTAAAAAATTAAATTAGGATAATTTGTTCGCGCTTTGGTCGCAAATCTTTGGGGTTGCTTTTTCCAATAAATGTTACATAGTTTTTTGGATTGTTTTAAACATGTTAGAATGTATCGTTTGATCTAATTGATTTTAAATATATCTTGATAAAGATGACAAACACATAGAGATCTTCAACCAAAGAGATGCAAGACTTATTAAAGCAACTTGAAGAAATTAAATCGACAAACACCAAGAAATAGATCATAACAACATAAGCAAAAAATACGATTTTGACTTACACTTTTCACTTCATGAAATTTTAGAATTGCCAATGGGTTCTCTTGTAAAAATATAGAGACTAGAGTAATATGTTTTGCTACGGCATGAATTTAGTGAAAGTTGAAGGACATAAAAAATAGTTAAATGGCAGAGAGAAACATTAGAAGCCGACAGAGCAAAAACAAAGTAAGAAGGGAAGCGATGGTATTTGGAAAACGATTCAAACAAAGTTGGGGGCTGCTAACTGGAAGCAAAAACTAAAGTGGTATTTGTTCATTTCAAGATTAACAGACACATCGTATAAGAATTTTTTAGTAATTCAGCTTAATAGAAGAGGGGTATTTTAGTAATTTAACTTTCAAGTTAGGAAGTTCATGCTCTTAATATAATATAGATTAGTAATGCATGAATTAGTTATGCAGGAATAAGTAATGCATGAGTTAGTTATGCAGAGTTTATAATCCATGAATTATTATTTTGGATATTTGCTTTATCGTATTAGAAATTAATATATATTATATAATTATAAAGATAAAATAATTATTTACAATGTATGATAAATTGATCAACTTTAAAAGTAAGAGGAGGCAAGGCAAGGTATATAGTTGGCACGTGAAAGCACTGCAATCAAAACCTAAAATTTAAGTGTGGAGTGATAGAAGGTAAATTTGTTATATTATTATTTTTATCCATCATTGTATTAGTTATTACATATTTTACCCTGCATAAATTAAATATATAAATTGACACATTACTTATACTTATTTTATTTATGTGGGAGGATAATATGATAACCAACACTGTACTTGGTGTGATGAGTTTTATAGAAAGAACCAAGAAAAACTACCAAATATAACCAATTTAAGTTATGCTAATTTTAATATTTGAATAACTCCCTTCCTAACCAGGGCCGGCCCAAGGCCAAAGCCACTAAGGCAATGACTTTGGGCTCCAAAAGTTTTGGGCCCCATTTTTATTAAGTTTTATGCTAATTTGTTTAAAAAATTATTGTGACTTATGGTGCTTTTATGTAGTTATGTAAATTGTTTTAAAAAAAAAACTTAAAGATTGTATGTCTGAATTCACGATAAAAATAAAAAAGTTGGACTCTTGAAATTCAAATTGTGTCACATAAATTGAGACAGAGGGAGTGCGCAATAATTATAAAAGAAAAAAAGAAGAAATTTTTGTAGTCGCGTGATTGATTAGCTATATTGTGAGTTGATTTGTTTTCGAATAAATTGATTTGAAAAAATTGTTAACAACTTTGCATTGTTATTGACGATTATAAAACAGTAATTAATGACTTCGCATATTAAAAAAAAAGGGCAAATAGCACTTTTAGTCCCTGGGTTAATGTTATATTCTGGGTTTAATCCTTGTGTTATCCGGCTTACCACTATTGACCTTCAATTATATTAAACGAGTGATTTTGATCCTTTAACTAACCGATCCCAAAAAATTATCGAACAGTTAACTTCACACAGGGACAATTCTGGTATAAAATATAATTGGTGAAGAATCACTTGAAGACCATGCCTCCCTAAGCAGCGTCTATGTTTCCGAGGAAAAAGATGAAGAAAAGTACTCCATATACCAAAAAAAAAAAAATAGCTCTTCCAAAACTCGTTTTAATTAGCTCATGTTACGACCATGCCAGCAATTTCGTTGAAAACTTTTTTTTCAATATAGGGAAAGAGTTTTTATTCTCAATAGCACAACAGTGAAGTTTATACATTTCACTTTATGTATAGTATATGCCTGCTTATAAATATGTCATTAATGATTTAATAAAGATAGCAAACAATACGTTATATGAATCGAGATGAAATATATGTTACGGTTCACTTTTGCGCGGGCGCATAAAAGCTACTAAGAAGTTGTTGGTGCTCTAACTGGATTTTAGTATTTTAGAGTCGCCACCTAATTTATTTAAGGAAAACTAGAAAAACCGGGGTTATAAGGGTTTATCAAGCAATAGAGAAATACTTTTTGGATCAGAGTTCGAGGTAAGGGTTCTGGTGATCCCCTAGGGAAGGTTTTAAGCACCCTAGTATTAAGGATCTATAGAATACAGTTGAACTACGAGCTTCAATGTGTGATTAACATATTTATTTGCTTAAGAAAGTTTAAATTTTCCGCAAAGTCATTCATTTATCATAAATTCAAAATTTCGGCAAAAAGTTCCCTTAGGAAAGGGGGTTTTGGGTTTAAAAATCCGTATAAGTGTTCAACTCACTTTATTGCTGGACTAAGACATGCCCGGGATTTATCCCGAGTAGAGCCACTACTATTTTAGTCCTAATAAAATGAGTTTAGTACTTATATGTTTTAGACATATACATAAGAAAATATGTAGTATATCTCTGATTTTTTATTACATATATATAAAAGAAGAATAGGAGTTTCATTAAGTCCAAATTTATTTGTTTCGGAGCTCATGTTAAGTCAACTCATAGTCCAGTCTCAAATTCCGTCTTACTCCAACTATGGTCCAAATAGAATTCCTTTTGCTTTGCAGTCCATGGTTTTTGGGTTTTCGGCTCAATTTATCAAAAATCATCTGAATCCAAGTATAAAGAATGCCCAAATATCGTTTTTTGTAACACCAAGCTGCCTTAAAATCATTTTGTACTTTTTTTCTTAAAACTGGTTGGATCTAAAGTCCATTAAGAAGGTTTGAAAGTTTCCATAATGGGCTTAAGGCCCAAAACCATTTTTACTCCCCAAGAATTCAGTTCAGATCTTAGCCAAAGGACGAGAACCCCAAACTCTGTCATTTAGTCTTTTTGAAATCCATTTAACCTTATGAAAGTATTGAATCCATTTCATACTTAACAAATCAAATTAAATCGATTTCATGCAAACTTTAGGATTAACCGAGTTTTGAAAAAACATTTTGGGCGACATTAATAATAATACTATTGTCATGACCATATTTAGGATCGCGCGGGCACCTACCTTTTCCTCCTCGGTAGGCGAATCCTTAATCAAATAACACATTACCCAAGTAAAGACAATTCATTTAACCCAATTAATCAAATTACAACAGTTAAATAAATACAGACTCTTTCCGACTTCCTACGACTGGGTCTAGACTAGTACAAGAGCGACTAAGTGATCCAGATTTACAACAAAACTCTAAGACCCAACCTCCAGTCCCGGAATGAAGTGGGAGGAGGCCTTTAAGATAGGCACCGCATATCTTCCGGACATTTCACAATCAATCACCTGAAACACTCTACACCCAAAAAGGGTATAACAAGAGTAGTATCAGTACAATCAACACGTACTGAGTAAGTATCATAGGCCGACAATGGTTAGAAACACATATTAGTAAAAAAAAAATCACAAATAAGCATGATAAGTAACTAAATCAAGTCATACATCTATCCACCGCTCATTTCAACATCCAGGCCCTTGAATCGTTAACTTTCCTCTAATGACCACGAGTCCATTTCACAACAATCTCACAAAAATCATATATCATTACACCATCCGTCTTTAGTCTAAAAGTCGACTCATCATTATGATATTCAATATTCTACATCCTTTAGAAGACAAACATGTACTGATCCTACGAACGATCTAGGAGATAAATTAACAAGTATAAGGCAACCATATTTGGAAACAAGCACACATCATTGACTAAATAGAGCATCTAAACCCAATTGTACCAAGTCTCAATATGTCCAATCTGAACCAACATCACAATAGAACACCAAGTCACACAATATAAGCCATGATGCAATGCAATGTGATAATGTATGAATGCAAATGCAATGCAATGCCATGTTGTGTACATATGTACTCCGGATGAAATTATCAACATCTCGGTAGAACAACCCAAAGTGACTTGCGAAGTCTAAGTGCCACCCGTCCTGGATCTTTTCCGAACAGACATACGGGATCCCAGATCTTTGCCCACGGGGGGTTCTCACCGGCACCACTCTGGGGACTCGCGGAGTCCATGCACTCACTCAATCCACGATTCCGGAACTATCATCGGATATCAGACTCTCACGTCACTCTCATTTAAAAATCGAGTCCAGCTCATCACAGTGTTTCATCAAGTACCAACAGTGTCTCAATAGTATGTCATGAAGAATGAGAGTGCGTGCAATGCATGTATCAATATCAACAATCATGCTCACTCAATCCACGATTCCGGAACTATCATCGGATATCAGACTCTCACGTCACTCTCATTTAAAAATCGAGTCCAGCTCATCACAGTGTTTCATCAAGTACCAACAGTGTCTCAATAGTATGTCATGAAGAATGAGAGTGCGTGCAATGCATGTATCAATATCAACAATTATGCTCAATATCACAAGTACCAACAAGGGTACGCCAACAATATATCAATGTCACAAGTACCAACATAGGTACGCCAACAATATATTAATGTCACAAATACTAACATGGGTATTCCAACAATATCATCAATAACTACACAAGTCATACGGAAATCTATCCTCGTATCAACATCAAAGTGAGGTACCACCATATCAAAATCAAGATGTAACAACAGGTTGCCAATACCTAATAACAACATGTGGCATCAAGCCAACATAATAGATCAATTAAGTGGCAATACATTATTACCACTCTTCCTTTATTATCCTATTAGATTAGTACAAGTAAATTCACCTTCTACTCACAAGACATTTGTTACTACTCAGCCTAGAACTCAATCACAATCGTTGGTACATTTTATCCGCCCAATTATCCAATAGATTCACTATTAATGGCATAGCATAATTAATCGCATATTACGGAAATTCTCATCGAGAGACATAGAAAAATAGGTACCACCCACTACTTCCAAGCCGCATAAAATCCACCAATACCCAAGGAAAAACAAATTCAGGAATCCTAGGGAATCTACAGGCCATATGCCCGAACATACAAATCGCACAACAATACCATCTTATGATTCCATCCCAAATCTCCAATTCCTATACATGCATTCTCCGTTTCTTCTAATACATGAATATGAGAAACTAACCAGAGTCTACCGAAAGGGAAGCCGTAACCTACCTCATGGCCGAGCGGGTGCCACGAACATCCATTGATTCTTTAATTCGATCACCACGTCATAATCCGCACGAAGGAGTTTTGAGACAACATGAGGCCCAAGAATAGAAATCATCATTAGGACCCTCGTAAGAGACTTCAGATTAATAAGGAGGGCTTGGGAACTTAACCCACTTTTAGATTTCGTTCATAACAACACTAGGTGATATATCAATATCTTTCCATGAATAAGGTCAACTATTTACACCCTTGGCTAGGTAAAGTTACCATTTTTAAGCTCATCCTTGAGAAGACCCATTTCCAAGATCCATGAAGAAACTCATTTTTAAGAAGGAAGAAGGTAGGGATCTAGGTTATTAACCCATCTAAGTGAAGAACATGGAAGATTACTTAATGAGATTCATGTGAAAGATAATGCTAACCCAACATTCCTTCAACTCTAGGGGCTTGCAATACCCATTTGATGGTTCTCTAGGTGAAGACTTTTACGAGTAATTTACTAGGTGGAAGAAAGATTTGAAGGTGTTAGAAGGATTTTCATGCCCAACAAATCTGATTTTTAGACTTCCCAAAAGGCCTGGGGCGGTTGGAATTTAGGGTTGTGAGAAAATGGGACCAATTCCCGAAATGATTTCTTAAATACGGAATTTAACTACGTGTCACTGCTTTAGCGGTTGACCCACCGCTTCAGCGGCAGCGCTTTAGTGCTCGCTTAGCCGCTGCAGCAACTTGCTGCTGCCATAACACCAACGCTTCCGAAGGGTCATGACCGCTGGAGCGTGACCGTTGTAGCGCTCAAACCAGAGCTGGGGAGGTCTAACTGGGTCGCTGACACGAATTCCGATGATTGATTCCTTCCTACACAATAGGTCCTGCTTGTCTAGATGTCCGTTGGAAATACTTAGTGAACACAAGGGTCCAGGATGACACGATTATGGATATTTCGGAATTACAACTACGTTTTCCTAAATTGTAAACATACATAAGGGTTTCAATATTTTTTTACTTGTCTTTACAAATAAATAAATGAAGGGAGTTAGGATGGTTGTCCTACCTAAGCCTACTAGTTGGCTATTTTTACCCATAGCTGGCCCTTCAGACCATTTTCACCCATGGCTGGGCCTTCATGCAAATATTAGCTCCCTTTTCTTTTATCGGACTTGATCAATGAACAGAAGTAGTTGGGCCTCAGGCCCAACAGGTTTTCAGATGCAGAGAGGTGACCCAAATGGCCCGTAGAGGTATCACATGCAACACAAAAGAGGTGGTAGGATTCGACAAGTGTTTTAGACTTAATCATTTACTTAATATAAAGCAGATTATAATGGCAAACACACTTATACATAAACGCAGGTTCATAACTAATGCAAGAAGCCCAAACCAAAGTCATAGATATAAAGGAAGATTCAGAGGAAACTAACAAGTCCAAATCAAGATGGCTATGGCCCAAGACTGCGGCCCAAACAGAATTAAATAACAACAAATAATGCCAAGGCCCAACAACAAGAAATTGAAGAGTAGGCCCACAGCCAAAACAAAAACTTAACAGCAAAATCCAACATTTATGGACTCACATGAGTGATATACCCACCATATACCAAATACACTAGCTCCTATACCCTTGTATGTATATAGAACTGGATATACCTAGTATATCTAGGTATGTCTCCTTGTATATCATGAAGGAAAACATACGTTCAAAACTCAGCAAGGGGAACACATTAAAGCCTATATGATATTTGAGACTTTATTTAGAAAAAATGCAGACAGAACCATAGAGGAAAGATAAAAAATAAAAAATAAAAAGGCAATGCAGTACATAATGTGCAAAGATCAGGTGTCAAAAGCCAGTTTACACCATTTAACAAGCAAAAAACTTCACATTGGTTTTAGATTTTAAAAGGTAACTCAGCATGCACATATACACATACTTTCCTTGTTTTTAAAATTGGAGGGTCCCATGGGATATGAGCTTCCATGAGGGAACCCTAGCAGCCTAGAATAGAGAGATTAGGCTGAGTTAGCTAGAAACTCTAAGCCCATCATCCCTTTCTTATCCCTAGGTAAGTCACACTCATAGTTACTCATACACAAAGTGACAACCTCCTTCAATTCAAACCTCCCGATACTTAAAATCATATACCAAACTTCAAACTATACATGTGATCCAGTATTCATACTCAGTCCTAACTCAACAAACACACAGAGAGAAAAGTAGATATGTAGTCTTACAACTAACAAGCATAGGCATTTGACATAGATACAGGCAGACCAAACATTAGACATGGTATTTAACCCTCTTGAGCATATAAACATGCATATTTGAAATTTTTATTCTGGTATGATTACTTAAAAGATATGAGCAAAGCATGGTTTCTCAATGGAACATAACAATATCACTATTTTTCCAGGTTTAGACAAGTATTACATGGAGATGTGCACTTAATTGATTCATATGATGCTCTTAAGTGATAATAATGAGTGAAAACAGACTTAAATTTAACAGAGAGTGACCACTCAGCATGTAGTTGTCATTTTTTATCAATAATGAACCTCAATACTCCCACAGAGTTAATCAGAGATGTTATATGTGTGTAGAAAATACTAGAACTAAACTCAGAATCCTCTTTTTGACCTTATGGAGTGCAATCCATGTCTAGGTGAGTTCAGACAAAACACAGATGCAAGTTGAGATCATGATCTAATGGTAATGGCATATAGACAGAACTCAAACACTTTAAGATAAACATCATTTTGGATTACCAACTATATTAATAGAGGATCAGTCCCATGACACATTTAAACATGCTCAAACACTATAATCAGAGGATCAACTATGCTAACAGAGACAAACAAATACTTTTAATCATATATATACCAACTAATCAAACAAACAAGCTACTCAAATAGGCATGCAGTAACAAATTTGACTAAATAGCATGCTAAAACTCCCTAATCAAGCTT
This sequence comes from Lycium barbarum, assembly GCF_019175385.1. Classification (NCBI taxonomy): domain Eukaryota; kingdom Viridiplantae; phylum Streptophyta; class Magnoliopsida; order Solanales; family Solanaceae; genus Lycium; species Lycium barbarum. The sequence continues at coordinate 63,699,186 of NC_083339.1, forward strand.
ACTAATAGCATTTTATAACTCTAATCAAATAGCACAATCATATTAGCATGTCTTTACCCTAATCATGCTCATTACATAACATCTAAACAATAACTCCAACTAAGCAACATAAGCATACTGATATTTAGCCACTAATCATGCTTGCTACTATAATTCTAACTAAACAAATAACATAACTTAATCCTACTCATACTTACTACTGTAACTCTAACAAAATAAAAAATTATCCTAATCACGCTTACTACTAACACAGAATTAACCACATAGCATAAACAATATAAACAACAACTTAAACAAACAGAAATAGCTAAGGAAAGGGGTTTACCTCTTTTTTGCGCAGCCTTCTATCGATAATGAACTTGGAGACCCTTTTTCCTCCACCCAAGCTCAGAACTTAGCCACAAATAAAAGAAAAAAACAAATATTTAAAACTTAAACTTGATTCAGAAAAATTAAAGGTCTCAAAATTTATTGAGACCCTAGGTATTTTGAGTCTTTTTTGTGTGAATATTGATATTCGGTGTATCCAGAGTGTGAATTGGGGGTTCTATTTATAGAACCCCAAAAAGTTGACAAACCCTAATTCAACCGATGTGGGACTTCATCAATTTTTTTGGAAACTAAACCCTCACTCAGCCATCAAAGGCTGAGATTTAAACATGCAAGTACATCAAAGGCCAGATTTGACCCAAATTGTAATGATCCAATTGATTCTTCATGAAACAATGGAAGACAAGTATTCAAAATTGAGTAAAACAAAAACCATTAAGGATTTTCAGTCATTTGACCGTTGATCCGTCCAAAAAGCAAAGAAAAAGAGAGAGATATACCGTGTTTGGGTTGAATTGCGGCAGAAATAGGTGAGAAATGACAGAGCAATAAATGCTCTTGCCATTCTCGACCCTACAAATACTAAAGAAACCACGCGGGCCCTTCGTTTTTGCCATTTTCGGCATGTGTGATGTCAGAGAGGAGAGAGAAAGGGGAGGCGGCGCTAAGGTTTGAGAGTGAGACCTTTCTCCTCTCCTAAGGGTTTGTTTGGACTGAAAAGAGAGAGGGTATTACCCCCCTTAAGCGGGTCCTTGGGCCGGGTCGCGGTCTTAATAGACCGGGCCCGACTAATTTAAAAGAAATCAAAGGGCAGTCCATATATCCACATGCGTAGACGCGCAATATACATGTATATCCGTGTGTACATGCGTATATATATATATATATATATAAAGGTAATTCGACACTAATTTAATAAATAGCCATAATTAAGAAGGTCAATCAATTTCAACTTCTCAAATGCGATCAAACACAATTAATTGACTGATTAAACAAACTAACCAACATGATCAATTATGTAAATGGGCTCAAATTGCAAATGTAGACATGATCAATTATGTAAATGGGCTCAAATTGCAAATGTAGACTCAATTGACTTTAACCTATGGAATAGGTCATTTCAATTATGGCCAAATTTGACCCAATTGAACAAATTAAAGGCTAATTTGCAATAATGATCTCTATTGACTTGAACTATGCATTTGGTTATTTCAATTAAGGCCAGAATACAATTGATCAAACAAATAAAAAGCAAATCTTTGCGAAAATGACCTTAATTGATTTAAACCATGAAAATTGGCTTTTCAATTAAGGCCAAAATTAACTAACAATTGATTATTTCAATTGTAGCCACCATTAGCCATATAACAAACAATTTTATGGAATCAACCACAACACTCAATTAATTGTGATTAATTCTCATAAATTGTACAAATGCACATTGAATATGCAAAATTAAGAGTTGAGGGTAAAATGATTAATTCATTTAATTAATATGATTTCTTGAATTAAACGAAGTAAAATGCTTGCTAATTGATTTCTGATAATTTTAACAATAAAATAAACAATTTTGTTTAAACTATTCCCTTGGTTAAATTTATCAAATGCCTCTTAATTGTTGCAAGAAACATATGTTAATTAATTTCTAAATGATTTCTAGTATTATAGAAATTATTTTGCCAAATGAAATGGCAAAATATTATCCAGATAATTTTATAAAATCATTTTGATTTACGGAAAAATATATATTTTTCTCTGTTTGACATCCAAGGACTCTGAACAATTAAAATAAATGTGGGAGGTCAAAAATTAGGCGTCAACAATATACATGAATTCCAGTTTACAAACAAATCTAAGAAGGATTAATTGACATCTGGATTGATTTGGTAAAACTTGTTATATTCCTCGACGTCTTCATAATACATGTCCCACTGGCATCTAATATCCACTCCCACAACCCGGGACAGGCTTCTCCAGCAACGGCTGAATGGTAACCTTTGACTTTTCTGTCTCTTCTCTGACACCTTTGTATTTTTCATCATTGACTATAGTGTTCTAGCTTATTATTCCCCGCCACCATCAGACTTTTGTATGTAGTGATGGAAATTTAGAACGACTGAATCAGACTAGACTGACATATGAGATTAGTCGAAAACTCATATCTGTTATAGGAATGATCAAAAACGCAGAGGCGTGTTGGATATTTTCCGGTGGCCGATGGAGAAGATTGGTTCTCAAAGGTGTCGTTCTAGAAAAAATTTTCTTCACCAACTAAATTTAATACCAAAATTGTCCCTGGGTGAGTTAACTGTCTGTTAATTTTTGGGGCACACTACTAAAAAACTACAAAACTTCGACGGACAAAAAATCAACGGAAAACCGACGTTGTATTTCTAATATATTTTTTATTTTTTTAATTAAAAATACGACGGACAACGTCGATTTTTTCACGAAATTTTGAACTTATAATTCGGCCAATTGTTTTTTACAAAAACCAACGTGGCACGTCGGTTTTATTAAAAAAAAAAAAAAAAATCGACGGACGACGTCAGTTTTAATTTTAAAAATATATTAAATAATTTATAATTAATTTTGTCTTTTAAAATATTAATAAATGATACTTTTAAATAAACCGACGGACGACATCAGTTTTCAAAAACAAAATTTATCAAATCGGGTCAACAAAATTAAAAAAAACTGACGGACTGCGTCGATTTGTCCGTTGATTTTTTTAATACAAGAAGACCCACACGGGTTCTTCCTCCCATTCCCCTCTTTCCTAAAATAAACCTACATCCCTCTTTTTTTAAAAAAAAAAAAAAAAAAAACCTAGTTGCGCCACCCACCCCTATCACCTGCGCTATCGAGCTTCATGCCGCCGCCGACCACCACCGCCACATGCGCAGCCTACACCCGCATACCCTAGCCCCGTTTTTAACTTCTAAATTGAGGTTAGTTTCTTTCAAATTAGGGCTTTTAAAATTCTTTCAATTTTAGTTTTATTAATGATAGAGTTAATGATGCTTTTGGCGTACAATCTGGGTTTGAACCTGAGCAAAATTTTGAGCAACCTCATTAATGAAGAAGCAATGCGCTTCTATCAAGAATTAGAAGAGGCTAGTCGTCCACTTTGGGTAGGGAGTCAGCATTCTAAGTTGTCTGTTGCAGTTAGAATGATTAATATTGAATTAGATTAGATTGTTGTTGAAGCTTCTCTGGACTCAATGATTAAGCTTGTAGGGGAACTAGTTACTTCGGAATTCGACATACCTAAGAGTTACTATCAAGCAAAGAGATTGGTTTCCAAATTAGGATTGTCATATGATATAATTCATTGTTGTCCAAACAGTTGTGTGTTGTTCTATAAGCAAGATGCCAATTTAAATGAATGTAAATTATGTGGACATGTGCATTATAGGCGGACATCTAGTGGGAAGATGGTTTCAATTAAGGGGATGCATTATTTACCTATTATACCTAGGTTAAAGAGGTTGTTTGCATCTATGAGTTCTATGTTGTTTGCATCTCTGAGTTCTACTCCTCACATGAGATGGCACAACGAAAATAGAAGGACACCTGGTGTTATGTGTCATCCATCGGATGAAGAAGCGTGGAAACATTTTGATAGAACTTATACTGATTTTGCTAGTGAACCAAGAGCGAACCACGGTGTCGGGGGTTCAAATCCCTCCTGGCCTATAACCGACCCAAAAGGGAAGTACGTTTCCCTCTGGGGGGTAGGAAAATCATGATCGGGATAGCGAACCAAATGCTATGCAACTTGGGTGTGGGTCTTTTGTCGAAATAGAATGACTTTTCTTTTTATCTTTTTATTTATTATTTATCGAACATCCGTTTGAGTTTGTGTGCGGATGGTTTCACACCATACCTTGTTTCGGCTACACCCTATTCTTGTTGGCCTGTATTTCTTACTCCGTTTAATCTACCGCCTGAGATGTGTATGACAAGTCCCTACATATTCCTAAATTGTGTTATCCCTAGTCCCCGTAATCCAAAAGTTTTGATTGATGTCTATCTACAACCTTTGATTGATGAGTTAAAACAATTGTGGGTGAAGGTGTAGTGACATATGATGTATCAACTAAGAGAAATTTCAATATGCGTGCTTCTTGATGTGGACTATTAATGTTTTTCCTGCGTATGAGATGTTGTCTGGTTGGATGACTGCTGCAAAGCTAGCTTGTCCTCATTGCATGGAAAATAGTAAAGCATTCACTTTAAAACATGGCCACAAAATTCATGGTTTAATTGTCATCGTCAGTTCTTGCCTATGGATCACGAATTCCGAAAAATGAAACAAGCATTTAGAAAGAATAAAACTGAAAATGATCCGCCACCTTGAGCATTTTCAGGAGAGGAAATTTGAGGGAGGGTTTGTCACTTGCCTAAGGTCACAGAAGTTGCCCCTTCTAGACTACCTAGTTATGGTGTTGAACCTAATTGGACTAAACAGAGCATATTCTGGGAGTTACCGTATTGGAAGGATAATCTTCTACGGCATAATCTTGATGTGATGCATATTGAAAAAAATTACTTTGATAATTTGTTCAACACTGTTATGGATGTTAAAGGCAAGACAAAAGATAACCAAAAAGCTAGATTGGACTTAAAGGAATATTGTAGGCACCCTAAATTGAATTTGCAAGACTTAGCGAATAATAAAGTGTTCAAGCCCAAGGCTAGTTTTTCATTCACTTTGGAGGAGAAACGAGAGATTTGTCAGTGGGTTAAGAATTTGCGGATGCTAGAGGGGTATGCGTCCAATTTTGACAAGCGTGTTAATATGAATGAAGGAAAATTGATTGGTATAAAAAGTCATGATTGCTATGTTTTCATGGAAACTTTGATTCCTATTGTATATAGTCGCCTACCTGAAAGAATATGGAAACCAATCACAGAGTTAAGTTTGTTCTTCAAGGATTTATGTTCTAACACTTTGACGGTAGAAAACCTTCAAAGAGTGGAACAGAATATGCAAGTCATTACAACTAAGATCGAGAAGATCTTTCCATGTGAGTTTTTTGATGTGATGGAACATCTTCCCATTCATCTTGTACCAGAGGCACGCCTTGGAAGCCCGTTTCAAACTAGTTGGATGTATCCTTTCGAGAGGTAAGGAACCCAAACTTACTAATATATTTTTTTAACTAATTATTGTATAACATGATATTATACATATGCAGGACCATTGACAAATGCAAACAATTGGCTAAGCAGAGATCTAAGTTTGAAGAATCTATTTGCGAAGCGTATCTTGCAAAGGAAACAACGCATTTCTGTTCATATTATTTTGGAGAGCAAGTGTCGTGTATGAGAAATAGGCCCAACCGTAATGATGTGGGTGGGGTTGATCCTAACTACCCACCAATGTCCATCTTTAATCAGCCAGGACGAGGTTTTAAAAAGCCTCCAAAACGAACCATGAGTAATAAGGAGAGGCAATCAGTTGTGACAAATGTCTTGCTCAATTGCCTTAAAATTCAAGTATATATTTGGTGAGTGTCGAATTATTTTACTGAATTACATGGGTAACTGATAAGGGTGAAACTAATGAATCTTGCATATGTCGAATAGTTACTTCATAGAACTTGAGGGCGATGAAGCCATATATTCGAAGTTTTCCCATTGGCTGTATGATTTTGTAAGTGTGGAAGTTCATTGCATAATTTCAATTAAATGTAGGCTATATATAATTTATTGATTTTTAATTTTCTTCCTTATTATATAGGTTTATCATACAGGAGAACATACCCAATATGTGAAAGATATAGCTCTCGGACCAGGCAGTGAAGTTAAGACAATGAAAAAGTACATTGTGAATGGTTACAAGTTTCAAACCGAAGAAGTTTCTCAATATAAGAAGACGAATAACAGTAGTGTGCATTAAAGGCGATGTTGATGGTAGCGGTGTAACTATTGATTATTACTGTGCTGCAGGAGATCATACAACTTAAGTATTTATGTTACCCTAAGAAGGAGATAACATTATTTCGGTGCAAGTGGTTTGACCCAAACCAAAGAGGTACAAGGGTGAATCGTCAGCATAACATAATTGAAGTCAAACACAAAAGACAATGCAATCGCTATTATCCCTTTATAATTGCAAAAATGCTAAGCAAGTGTATTATGCTCCATATCCTTTGCGTAGAGATAAGGCTGATTGGTGGGTGGTTATAACGACTAAGCCTGTAGGGAGGATTGAGGTCGATAATGCGTTGGCATATCAAAACGATGTACCAATTTTTCATCAAATGGTGGACACAGAGTTAGAAAATAGTCTGGAACATCGTCAACACATATTAGAAGAAGTTGAATGAAGATGATGTAACTATCATAGAAAATGTTGAGGAAGAATCGACCGATGGACATGAAACAAGCGATGGGGAAGAATCATCTGATGAAAATGAAACAAGCGAGGATGAGTGGGAGGATAACTGGTTGCATGTTAGTTTATTCTATACTTGGTGATGAAACAATTCTATACTTGTTAAATTTTTATTCTAACGTAATTAACTTTTTGTACTTGGTAATTATATTAGTTCATTTATACTAACATAAATTTGTATGCATATGTCATCATGTGGTAGTGATCAAGGTAGAGGTAGAGGTAGAGGTCGAGGTACTAGTAAGAAAAAAGATAAGAGACCTATAGATCCTTCAGCTACTAGTAGCCACTCCATTCCCTCCACTCCACACATGCACTCTACTCCGCCTCCTTTTTTTATGCCTGGTTCTGCTATGCAGCCCCAGTCTGGTCAATGGTTCTTCCAAGTGGCATCACCTCAGCCGCCCTCATTTACCCATCCTACTTTTATACCTACACCTATATATTCCATGGGGCAGATCTCCTAACACATCGGCCACTTTGTATCATTCTTCTTCTCCACGTGGTATACCTCCCAGTATATCTAATTCGAGCCTTAGAGATAGCAACTCTGAGCTTGAGTCACATCCATCCACACCAGCTCTGAGCTAGGCTTAGACCCATCCTCCAGCACCTACTGTTACACCTCTCATTTTCGTCGTAGGAGAACCTATGGTTTCCTCGTCGAGTATGCCTATGGAATAGAGACCCGAGCCCGAGTTTGGAGGTAGAAAGTGTCTTACCCCGTGTATAAAGGTACCAGTAGGTGTTCCTGGCAATTTACAGGATTAGAAGTTGAACAAATTGAATCGACACGGTCTGAACTGAACCAGAGAAGTCTGCTGACACCAATCATCGTCGACAGGGCCATCGACATATCGACGGGCCGTCGTTAATGCGGCATCGATGGACTTCTGCAGCCCTAAATCTGCAGGCGCAGGTCGACGGAGCACGTCGACGGACCGTCGACACGTTGACGGGTCGTCGAACCGCACCGCTATAACCTTTTAACTCCCAAGTATAAATTTATGATCCACAACTTCATTGCTCATTTTTCCTCCATTCCAAATCAGAAAAACCCTAGTATTTTCTCTCCCAACATTTTCCATCATTATTAGTGGAGATTTGGTAAGATCTGAGCCCCGTGAACCCGTGCTTGTCAAGAAGAAGGTTGTTTCTAAGGTTTCTTCAAGTTGGAAAGCTTAGGAAGTTGTACTTGAAGTTGATCCTTGGAAGCTTAGGCCCCTCAAGGTATGCAAATGATTCCTACCCTTTTATTTAAGTTATTTATCAAGGATTTGAGTGGTTTTAAGTGAAGAGAGGGTATTTGTGGAAGTGGTAAGTTGATAAAGGTTAAGATAGTGGTTTGGCGCTATTTTAAGAGATGATTGGGAATAGATTTGAGTATATTTTTATATATAAGTGTTGTTATTGTTGTTATGGTTTATGTTGGATTGAATGGGAAGTTGAAGGATTGTTAAGCTTATAAGGGAACTGTTGCCTATAATTTGTTAAGCTCTATTCGTATTTAAAATGATTAGTAAGCGAGGTAAATAATCTAATTAAGGCCTACGTTATCTTGATTGTAGACTTACGAGCTCGAGGATTAGAAGTTGGACGATTGGATTTAGTTCGAGGTATGTTAAGGCTATCTTTTCTTTCCTTAGGCATGATCCTATGATATGAGCCAACAAGCTTCCATATTACTCTACTCTTAGAAGCATTAGGAGTACTTCAGTCTTTGATGTTCATGTACCTCGTTTATGATAATTCCTTCTGTTCATGGGTCCAGTTTTATGTATCCAGTTCTATGTATACAGTTTATTCATGCATTACATTCAGTATATATCCATGTACATTAACCCGTGACAAGAAGGCGTTATATATGCGAATATTAGATATATGTGGGGTATGAGAAGATAGATAGGAGTTATACACGCATTACCACCTGGTCAGCTGGTGCACCATGATGATGATATAGGGATCGGGCTGCACGTACCGCAGCAATGTATATGATGATGGTCGCAGAGAGGCCGATATGATATGATGGGATGCCATAGAGGCTTGACGGGCATGATACACGCACATATATCAGGCATTATACACACACATATATGTAGATGTATGACCTCCATTGATAGGCATGAGCATGCATATTATGCGCCCACAATGGCATTATCAGTTATATAGATTCATGCAGATACATACAGATACTAGTTCATACAAGTACATGCAGATAGCCATTTCAGCTTATGAGTTCAAATTTTATTCATGATTCTTACATATACATGTTGCTCTTATGCCTTTCATACTCATTACATTATCCGTACTGACTCCCCGTTGCTCGGAGAGCTGCGTTCATGCCCGCAGGTACAGGTAGACGGGCAGGTGGTCCAGCTTAGTAGGACTTTTATCCAACAGCGATCAGTGCACTCCATTTGATCCGGGGTTGCAGTCTATTTTGGTAGGACATTCTTTTGAGATGTATATAGATAGGTATGACGGGGCCCTGTCCTGTCCTTCTACAGCTTTTATTCCAGTAGAGGTCTGTAGACGGTTGTATGTATTACTTAGATGATGTAGCCTTATCGGCTACTATTCTTTTGTGCACAGTATATGTAGCAGCCTAGCTGTCTTGCACTGTTCTTCAGCATGTTTATGTATATGCAAGTTGTACAGAGTTCTCTATGTCACCTATTTATGAGATCAGTTTAAGTCACTTGTGGGCCTTAATGTTCAGTAAGATTCAGATATGAGTATAGGGGTGTTTGGTCGCTAGAGGTCAGACACTCGTCACGACTCATCGGTTTGGGTCGTGACACCTGCACAGGCACCATGATATCATGGTCTACAGTCGGGAGATACAGATTTGATGGGTCGGGTTTTATCGTGCCTGAGGGAGCTGGGTAAGATTGTCTTTTATGAAGTTTTCTTAAAGTTTTTTTCATCTTAATCTTATATGCTTTGAATTTTTTAGCTGCAGGTACTATCCAGATCACGAAACTACAAAAGCCATACTGGATGTTGTTCGGAGGCTTTATGGCGATCAACTTTATACTACATGGGGTCAAATTCCATAAGATACTCGACAGGCTATGTTTAGAGAGTTTAACGTATGCATCTTATTATACATTTCATAACTTGAATTTACTTTTATATATATCATTTGACATTAGCCTTTTAATTTGCAGATGTTGTGTACATGGGATCCAATACACAATGATAGGGTTGCTGCGAATTTTTAGAAGAAGGGGAGTTCAAGGTTGTCTGATTGGTTTTCCAGGGCTAAAAAGTATATGAGGAAGCCCCAATGGCTAACCGACGGACAGTGGGAGCAACTTAAGGCATATTGGCGAACTTCTGAGTTTTATCGCTAAGTCTGAGCAGGAAAGGCTGCCCGTGCGTCCCAGAAAGGTGGCTCTTTGCACACTGCGGATGCAAGAAGTCAAGGGCACGTGGCTAGGAAAATGGTAAGTAGTTTTATACTTTTAAAGTTACCTACGATCAATATGTCATTATTGAGTTATTAATTCTATCTTTAACTTTTTTGTTTTTGTAGAAAAAGGCTACAGGACAGATGTCAACTCAGGATCAGCTATTCCTAAAGACCCACACAAAAAAGAAGCAAGAGTCGGATCCGATCGAATGGGTTGAGAACAGGGATCATGATTCTTATGTAAGTGATAATTTTATTATTAAAGTAATTATATATAAGTTTAATTATGATATATTCGTTATATGCTAAGTTTCGTTTTTAAATATACAGACGCAATTTATGCAAGAAGTGGACCAGTACAGCCAAATTCATGGGGATGCATTTTGTTCATGGAGCATACAGCCCAGGGCCACATATTTGTCAACCTGACCACCCGAGCCATCCTCTACCAGAATTAGCGGTAGAATTTTGGTGTAGAGCAGTTGGGGGAGTACAAAAGGGTAGAGCGTACGGTCTAGGCCCAAGGAACAACTTAAGTCGCCTTCGGTCAGGATTGCGAGGTGAAAGGTCTTCTCGACAAGCTGAGGGACTTGATGGTGTTCAGATCGCAGCTATGGCACAACAAATCGAAGAACTTAATCGGAAATTAGCGGAGACCGAGGCAAAAACAGTTGAGGAACGTAAGTTGATAAAAGTGAACCTTGAATCGCTCAAGGCATAAGTTAAAAGCCACATTTCATGTGGACCATTTGGTGTGCCCCCTTCCCCCACCCCCCACCCCCCACCCCAACCTAGAAGATGATGATGACGGTGATTTCGTAGCCTAGACACCGGATGGAGAGTTGTAGTAGTTTGGATTTCATAATGGACTTATGTTTTATGCTTTATGGACTTATGTTAAAACTATGTTTGACTAGTTAATGGTACTTTTGGTTGGACATTTGAATATTTTGAACTTCGAAGGTTTATTTAGATCGTATTTGATGTGTTTAGATAGTGTTTGATGTGTTTGATTGTTACTTAGGGTGATTTTATGTGTTGTAGCTCTTTTAGAATTGATTTGGAGCATTTTAGTGTTGGTTTTGAGCAGATTCCTGTGCAGGTGTGGCTGCAGAAAATGTAGCAATTGCATGCAGGTATTTTTCTAGAAAACCGACGCAATCCGTCGGTTTTTTTATTTTAAAACATATAAATTAAATAAAAACCGACGCACTTATAAAATTTATAATATTTCTTTTTAAATTAAAAAAAATTAAAAAAATCGAGACGTAGTCTGTCGATTTTTTTTAATATTTTTTATTATTCGATAAAAAACTGACGGACCACGTAAGCGACGCAGTCTGTCGGTTTCCAGAACGAGATGCTATGAAAACCGACGGACCTTGTTTGGGTCGCTTTGCCATAGGTTTCAATGAAAAAGGGCGTCGATTTTTTGATAGGTTTTTAGTAGTGGCATCTGTTAGATGAAGGATGAAAATCACTCACATAATATAATTGAAGGTTAATAGTGGTATGTCGGATAACACAAGGACTAAAACCAGAATATAGCATTAACACAAGGACTAAAAGTGTTATTTGCCCTAAAAAAACTAGAAAAGTAAACTTTAAATAAAAATATATATGACGATCTTTCTATTTAAAAATTAAAAAAAATTAGGGCCTCTCTATGAAGTTTGGCTTTAGACCGCCAATCTTGTTGAGACGGCCCTATTCCTAACCAACAACCAAACGATCCCTAATTAATGTATTAAATTGTACCAGGATTAGCTATGCATGGTTCAAAAGACAAACCAAACTTTAAATAAAGACAATACCAATCTTGCAACATGATTATTTAACTCAATCTATCATAACTCAATCTATCAAACCAAACGAGCTCCACGAACTATTTTTTTTACAACTTATATGGTAGTATATCTTAAGGACCAAAATAATCCAACTCCATACGTCAAGGACTACTTTGGTCATTTACTCTAAATATTTACCTGGCATAAGGCAAACGGCTATGAATTTTCTTGTTGATAAAAAAAAAAATGTCAGGTTTCTAGGCTAAAATTATCCTTAGAATACTTAACATGGACAAAAGTCAATTACCAAACTTGAGGATCAAGACTAGCAGAATAAACTCTACAGGATGAAGCAGCAATTCCAGTTTGATAGTTCAGAGGTTTATAGCAGCTCAGACAAGACTCAATCAGGAGATTTATACAGCAGTTTATTGTTCTTGTTACCTATTTTTAGAGATTTCATACTTAATACATTCTGTAATAGTTTAGATGTTTTTTACTTGTTGAACTATGCTGATTATTAATAGTCATTAGGCAACCAGCTTAATGATGAAATTTACTAAAAATAAAACTATTCATAGAAAGCTGCTACTCCTGCTTACATGTGTATTACTTCTCTTATTTTCTTATACTATTACTTTTTGGTTTTGACGTTAACCAGATGGGGCTTTGTTCATGCATTTGTAGACATCGAAATTTTGTGGACTCTACAAGACGAGTTCAATCTCTATTAGGGTTTTTGGAGGCTATTCTACCCTAAATCCTAGCCCACGCCTATATAAAGGGACACATTTGAAAAGGCATCTCGAAAATCCCATAAATTCCTGGGATATTCACAAAGAGATCGAGACATCAAATACTGCATTTATCAAACTGCGAGATGTTCTTGGAGATCAAATACATCACAAGGAGATCAACCTACATTCCAGAAATACATGGATTTGTACCCGCACTGTTTATCACTAAAATATTCCTGTTTCTTTATATTTTGTTTGTGGTTGCAGTTTAATTTTCGCATATCATAATTTGTTACAAACAAATTGGCTCACCCAGTGGGACCAAGTCTGCCCTTCATCTCTTCTCTCACAAATCAAATCCGCAGTGAAAGATGGAAGCTCCATTTTAATGGATACTTCAAGTCTCGTCTTCGAATTTCTGCAAGACTACACCCCCGACAAACCTTGAAGTAGGGGGCATTTGTAGACATCAAAATTTTGTAGGACTCTAGAAGACGAATCCAATCTCTGTTAGAGTTCTTGAAGGCTACTCTACCCTAAACCCTAACCCACGCCTATATAAAGGGACACATATTCTCTCGAAAAGGCATCTCGAAAATCCCACAAATCCCTAGGATATTCACAAAGAGATCGAAGCATCAAATACTGTGCTAGACGCTCTTGGAGATCAAATACATCACAAGGAGATCAACCTACATTCGAGAAATATGCTACTAATAGCCCTCGAATTATGGAGAAATATTAGAAGAGTTTCAAGGGATAAACAGATTTGTACCTGCATTTTTTATCAATAAAATATTCCTGTTTCTTCATAATTTGTTTGTGGTTGCAGTTTACTTTCCGCATATCAAAATTTGTTACAAACAAATTGGCACGCCCAGTGGGACCAAGTCTGCCCTTCATCTCTTCTCTCACAAATCAAATCCGCAGTGAAAGATGGAAGCTCCATTTTAATGGATATTTCAAGTCTCGTCTTCGAGTTTCGGCAAGACTATACCCCGATAAACCTTGAATTAAGGGGCATTTGTAGACATCGAAATTTTGTGGGACTCTACAAGACGAGTCCAATCTCTGTTAGGGTTCTTGAAGGCTACTTTACCCTAAACTCTAGCCCACGCCTATATAAAGGGACATATTCGCTTGAAAAGGCATCTCGAAAATCCCAGAAACCCCTGGGATATTCATAGGGATCGAGGCATCAAATATTGTGCCAGACGTTCTTGGAGATCAAATATATCACAAGGAGATCAACCTACGTTCAAGAAATACGCTACTAACAGCCCTCGAATTATGGAGAAATATTAAGAGAGAAGAATCAAGGGAATAAACAGATTTGTACCCGCACTGTTTATCAATAAAATATTCCTATTTCTTTATATTTTGTTTGTGGTTGCAGTTTACTTTCCGCTTATCAAAATTTGTTACACACAGTATTGTTTCAACACTTCATTTTGATTGTTGTAAACTGTGATCATATTGGTGAGATTTTATGATTCAAATATACGTCATTTTGGCTTTAGCTCAAATACACCCCAAAAAAAAAAAAAAAAGAGATACCAAAGATGAAATTTCTTGGGTAGCTTACTCAACACTAAAACATGTTTAACTGAGCACCGCTTTCTATATCAAAATTAGGAAGCAGATCTAGGGAGATAGTATAGTAAAATAACTTCCAGCTACGTGCTATGTTATTTTCCAAATGAAAGGAAGCTCTTGAAACGCTAAAAATCTCTACACGTTTCAAAATTTTAGTTTTTTGCTAGAGATCATGGATACACATATAGGACATGGCATGAACAAAATAGAATTTTGTGTGTTCGGAAAATAAGTTGTTGCCTGTTCAAAGTGCACAGTGGAAAATGGTTTAATCGCTTCATCTTGCATTTCTTGTGATAAATAGTAAAGCTTTGAGTTTGAACTAACAATAAACCCTCTAAATACTTACATGACAGTATTTTTTGTCCTATTGCGCAATTTCAACATCGTCCCACGATATTTCAAAATCTGTCATAACTCGTGTTTAGAGACTAGAGTTACCCTCAGCTTCGCAGATGTATAAGCATTTATATAAGAGAGCAGTTTTTTTTTTTTCGATTTAACCATGCGTTATATGGAGAGGCGGATTCAGGTGTTAACTTGATGAGTTAAACCTTTATATATTTAACACTAAATTGATTGTTATTTTTTGGAATGTACTTGTTAAACTTTTGAACATTTGGGAAAGATTAGAGAACAGCTTTAGTGCTAAAGCGTATACGAATCTGCTGGAGCACTAGCAAGAAAACCTCAGAGCAAGGCAATGAATCTGATGCAATGCTAAAAACTCAAGCTATGACAATCTTTCTTCGTCTTGTAAAATCTTCTCCTCTCATTACTTTCTCTATATATATCATTTATAAAGTGGACGCTCAGAAAATTCAGATACTATGACGACAAAAATTTGACACCAAATATCATTTGAAGACAGCGATGGAACATACGAGACAACGTTCAAGGACGATTGATTGTCTGAATGTGTTTCAAGGAAGTGTGAAGGCTCAACTGGCTGAAAGCAAGAAACATACAGAGTCCATTAAAGGAGAAATCATTATTCAACATAACCCTGCAAAATCAGGCCTTGGAAAAGCTATCCGTATTCAACTATATAGTCTCTCTACAATTGACCCAAGTAATCTAACTTGATAATAGACACTAAAATTACTAGTTTTTCTTTCACGAATACATCTCTCTGAAATTGATCCAAGAGAGGCCAACTTGATATATACACACTATGACAACTAGTTTTTCTTTCACTTACAATAGACTTGCTTTTTTTCCTTCCATTTGGATAGGTACGGGGAAAGGAAAGTTGAGTCAAGAAGTGCACCCGAATCATGGGAAACGTATCCACAACAAGCTTAATGGTAAAAGATGTTTCAAGTATGAATTGACATTCGATGTTGACCGAGATTTTGCATTACCGGGAGATTTTGTCATCTGGAACCAGCACAAAGACAAGTTTTTTCTTCAATCACTGTCTCTCCAAGTTACATTCAGACAAATGGTTCACTTTGAATGCAATTCTTGGATATATCCCAATCATTTAATGCAAAAAGCAAGAATTTTCTTCTCAAACACTGTGAGTAAAGCATTTCTCCTAACATGTATCTTTCAACAACAGCTATTTAGTGTTATCTTCCAAGCCAAACACCAAATGGTCTGCTGCAACTGAGGAAACAAGAAGTTGATACATTGAAAGGAGATGGAACTGCAGGGAGAATTAGAGAATGGCATCGGGTTTATGACTATGATTTCTATAATAATCTCAGTGATCCTCAGCAAGGGGAAAGACCTGTTTTAGGAGGTTCAGTTCCTTATCCATATCCAAGCAGGAAAAACTGGCGAACCACATATTCACTCAGTCTCAGGCAAGAAATTTCTCTACCTTCTAGTATAACTTTCTGGTCACAGAAATCATACGGACAGTGATATTCTTGTGCTTAAACTATAACTCTTCAAACAGAAAATGTGAAGGACATGTTCAAGATAGACAGCTGCATCCCTCCGGATGAAAGATTTAGCCCCGAGAAACTAACAGAGTTTGCGAAGAACGTCATCCAGGCAACTTTGCACTTTGTCGTTTCTCAGGGAGGATCAGTGTCAAGAGAAGAAACTAATCAATTCAAGTCATTCGACGAGATCAAACAGCTATTTTCGGGGAAGAAAAGCCAAGAGATGGAAAAATGGATGATAAAGAAACTGGAAGCTAGTGTACCCAAAGAGATTTTCAAGGAGATTAAACAAGGAATCAAAGATTATACTACAAAGTTCCCAATGCCTCAGTTATTTGCAGGTGATGCTGGTTTTATGAATAGAAGGTTATTGAATCTTCCTTCTCCAAACAAGTTTTGTTTCATGTCTGAATTATTATGCACAGGGAACGAACTGGCATGGAAGGATGATGAGGAGTTTGGACGCCAGATGCTTGCAGGAACTAATGCAACTGTAATTCAGAGTTTGCAGGTATGCTTAACGTGCTTTTACTTCTTAAAAAGAGTTATGATAAGCGTAACCAGAAGCTCCATAATTTTCTTATAAGGGAATGCAAAAATAGATCCAATACTAACGATCTGTGCTTTCTCGTGATGATAGTGAATGCATTTTATGAGAAGGGAAATACATTAAGACCTCCCTAAACTTGTCCCATATTCAATTATTAAACTTTGCAGGGTCCTATGCCCCACCCCCCAATAACTTTATTTCCATTTGACATCTCCACCGCATTAGTAATTCGTTTCTCAGCTTGAGCATCCATTGTTATGTCTTTTCAATGCTAGCAGACCGTCGAGAATCATAGAAAATAATCTCCTTTCCTGATAACGGCAAAAATTTCCAGCAGGCAGATTTATGAAGCGATGTTTGATTTGGAAGACCCTTGAATTCACAGCAATGATGGTGTCAGCTGCGAAGGAGGAGACTTGATTTTAATGGTTTGGGTATTTATTCAAATAACATACCCAATGTAATCCCACGAGTGATGTCTGGGTATTTATTCAAATGAATATAGAAAATGAATACACACACGATGTTCACCGTGTCATTTTTAATAACTGGGCCTGAGATACGGTGGACATCAGTTTAGAATGAGGGCATTTTTAATAACTTCGCTAACAGTAGGCGTGTTGTTCACAAAGTATAATAGAGGTTACATGTAAACTATTTTTGAAAGTAGAGGTGTAAATATATCCCTTTTCCCATAAATAAATAACTTGATTATAGTGAAATAAATAGAGATATGGCCTAGTGGTCAATGAAGTAGGTTGGGAACCATGAGGTCTCAAGTACAAAGGCAAACAAACTAAGTGATTTCATCTCATCTGTCCAAGCCTTGATGGATAGAATTATCCGGTACCTGTGCTGGTGGGAGGTAGCATGTACATCATGAAATTAGTCGAGGTGTGTACAAGTTGCACGGTCCCGGGCACCACGTTGACAAGTTGTACAGTAACAATGTGTTGTAAGTTTCATATCGTGTTTGATGCTATAGTTTTGACATCACAGGCTTTTCCACCAAGAAGCAAGAATGGAATACGGAGTTCAATAAGACGATCACACATAGAACATAACCTTGGTGGCCTCACTCTTCAAGAAGTAAGTACTTTTAGACCAATTACAGAGTCATTGTTAAGTAACATCAATACTTAGCATAGAAGATACCCACAACAAAACCTCCAAAGACCGAAGGTACTAATCATGAATGGTGAGGAAAGAGCTTCAACAAACATTCAAAATTTCCTAAAAAGTTCAGTTCAATTTGCAGGCAATGAACCAGTGGAGGATTTTCATCTTGGACCACCACAACTATCTCATGCCATTTTTAGAGAAAATAAACAAAAATGGTGCATGTGCCTATGCGTCTAGAACTCTACTATTCTTAAAGGACGATACCACGCTAAAGCCACTTGCAATAGAACTAAGTTTACCAGAGGTTTCACCTAGCACTGAGATTCACAGGGTATTTCGTCCTGAGAACAATGGATCAGAGGCAGCCTTATGGCAGCTTGCTAAAGCTCATGTGGCAGTAAATGATTCTGGTTATCATCAGCTAATCAGCCATTGGTAAAATTACTAAAATCATGTAGCAATTGCAGTGTTATTAAATTTCCAAATTTGACCATACTTCCATTATTCATGGGTATTATGAAATTGTAGGCTAAAAACTCATGCAGTTGTAGAGCCATTCATTATTGCCACCAGAAGGCAGTTGAGTGTTATGCACCCGATTCACCGGTTATTAGATCCTCACTTCAAGGACACTATGCATATTAATGCATTGGCTCGAAGTATGGTCTTAAAAGCTGGAGGAATCATCGAGAAGACCCTTTATTCTGGTGAAGTCTCTATGGAGCTATCTTCTTCACTCTATAAGGAATGGAGATTTGATGAACAAAGCCTCCCTGGTGATTTACTGAAAAGGTATGCAAGCAGGAGATATGAACTTGGTGACCTAACAAGTGTTTGGCATACAGGATATGTTTCTTCTTGAAATTATTTTTCAATGTTTGGTTATCTCAAATAGTTGAAAATGCTTTCTACAAGAAAAATATTTTCCATTAAACGAAAGGAAACTACTTCCGCCAGTTATTGGTGAAAATCATCGTCTCTTAGTGATATTCCAACTCTTATGGAAGTCATCATCTTTTAGAGATATCCCAATTCTTACTCCAAATCCTTGTTTGAGACCAACAATTAGACATTATTATTAAATTTTCATACTCAAAAGTATCACTCACCATCTTCCTACGCTATCTTCCACCTTGTATATTAGTACCATATTTCACCTAATTCTATATTAGAAAATACATGGAAAATGATCCAAAATGATTTCCCAAAGTAAAACATGAAGAAATTTTCCTGCTCTTTTTTGGATAAAGTAAATCATTGAAAACATTTCCCTCCATCACCCCTAAATCTGCTGATGTACATTATAGCTACCACTACTACAATTACTACTACAAATTAACATATTAACCAAACTTGCAGAGGTATGGCTTTCCGCAACCCAGATTGCCTGGCTGGCGTTCAGCTTCTCTTTGAAGATTATCCGTATGGTACAGATGGACTAGAAATTTGGGTAGCAACCAAGAGATGGGTAACTGACTTTTGTCTACATTTTTACAAGGATGATAATTCCCTGAGATCTGACCATGAGATCCAAGAATGGTGGTTGGAGATTACGAAAATTGGCCATGGAGACAAGTGTAACGAAACATGGTGGAACCCGATGACTACTCTCTCTGACCTAGTAGAGGCTCTCACAACCCTTATATGGATTTCCTCAGGTCTTCATGCTTCAGTTAACTTTGGACAATATGAATACGTGGGTCATCCACTCAATCGCCAACCAAATGTCGGAGTTTCATCCCGATGGAAGAGACAAGGGAATTCGCGGAGTTTCTCCATGACCCAGACAAGTTCTTTCTCAAAATGTTACCCAACAAGTCTGAAATTACCCTATATATGGCGCCTATATCTGATGAAGTATACTTGGGTCAACGACAATCTCCATATTGGATAGATGATGTATGGGTAAAGCAAAGATTTGAGCAATTTGCAGAGGAACTGAACGAAGTGGGTAATAGGATAGTGGTAAGAAATGCAGATCCCAAACTTAAAAACAGACGGGGCCCTTCCAATATCCGTTACAAGCTTCTGGACCCTACGGTCTCCAATGTTAAATCATGTCAGGGTATCACAGCAATAGGGATACCTAATAGCATTTCCATGTAAATCACTATTATAAAATACTTGTCAATGTGTATCTTAACAAGCCACTTGTATAAGTGAGTGTAAATTATTTAAAAAAAAAAAAAAGGGACAGACAGAAGAGCCTTAACCATCTCCTAATGCTTAAAGTTCACTCAGAAAGTACTATTTTAACAAATTAAAGCGAAAAAAGAGAAAATCTTAACTCCAAATAAACATTGAGATGAGCTACAACATATCACAACTCAGACTACAACATTTAGAGCATTTTATCCGTAAGAAACACAACCACATGAAGAGCATTTTTCTTTTTCCTTTTATACAGAATAGGGTTACAGGACTGGAGAGCTTAAAAGATGAGTCTTTAGCTAAATCTAGGGGCAAAATTATCTTATCCCAAAAAAGTGTAACCTGCTCAAACCCCCAGGCTTGAGCGGTTGGGCTAAGAATATATTCTTTGATGGGTCAACTTGGGTTTTGCCGATATTGATCCATGTAAAAGCTTGGATCAATTTGAACCAACTGAGCTGCCCAAATTCAGCCCCACAACCCCCCCCCCCCCCCCCAACACACACAAAAACAAAACCCAAATACTCCTAGCTGGAACAAATGAGCCCGAATGCACATATGCTTGAGCTAAAACAGATAGAACTCAAAATGAAGCATTACAACAACAACAACATACCCAATTGAATCCCACAGTGCGGGGTCTGGGGAGGGTTAAATGTACGTAGACCTTACCCCCACCTTGGTAGGGAGGTTGTTTCCGAAAGACCCTCGGCTCAAAAGAAAACAAGGGGAGAGAAGTCAGATACCGACAAGCAAATCAAAGCAATGCGAAAATGAGAAAAAAACAAAGGCAAAGAAGTCATGATAAAACAGCATGGAGAGACAAGACCCAACACATAAAAGCAGGAAACAAAGGGCAATAAAAAGTAGAGCAAAACTACGCCTACTAGTGCGACAGAAAAGCGAGACTACCTACTAGCCTTCTATCATAATCTGAGCCCTCCACAACCTCCTATCAAAATGAAGCATTGCAAGCACTAAATCCATTAGGAAACCAACCACAGCAAAAGCATTTTGCTATTTTAGTTTTACATAAGAGCCATAGGGTTGGAGAGCTGGGAAGATGAGTCTTCTGCTGGAATGGTTCTAGCATGTCTCTATCTATAGAAGCTACATCTCTCGATCAAAACCTATAAATTCATCCAGAGCCAACTCATCAACTTATAATGCGACAGTATCTGTTGAGAAATCCACATGCCAGTAAAAACAGTTGTAATTTCTCATTATTCAGTTATGGCACAGAAATGATAGAACAAAAAGCTATAACCAAAATGCAACATCATGTCGCAGTAACATAAGGATGTCATGTGACCTTGAGGGGGGACTGCATTCAAATTTCGGCTTCATTAATGCTCAATCTTTGCATTGGGCTCACTATTTAGTGGAAGCACCGGCCTAGCAGAGCAAAAGGTGCTGCATCTACTTTACAAGGATTTGCCAACACCATATCAGCAATCATTTCAGCTGTTCCTAGAGCCTGGTAAGAGAAGCATTGCCCATGAGTGTTACAAATCAACTTAGAAGCATATAAGAACTTGGAAAGTCAGCAAGAACAAGAGACTTCAAATTAAAATGAAAATGACAACTTTTATAAGCAAACAATGTCTTTCAGTTTATCTGCAGAAATAGATTAGAGCAAAATACCAGCGACAGTCCTTCTCCTTCATGCCCGGCAGCAAGAAAGACGTTCGAAAATCCAGGAACAAGCCCAATGACAGGCTTTCCATCAGGAACTCAATCAAAAAAGAGCTAAGTCCATAAGCATGCTTGCAACTTTAGCATTATTTTAGGAATGCAGACACGATCATTAACAAGATAAAGGTTTCTGATTTTCACTTACTATAAGGTCTCAGTCCTACTCTAACTTCTCTGCTTTGACGCAAATCCTCAAGAGACTGTTGTCTTAAAGCAGGTAAGAACTCCCCAACCCGCTGCCATATGTGGTTGATGACAGATTCATCTACCTCTGTGTCAAGCCCAACAAGCTGCCGGCTACTCCCTGTAAGAAAAGATCTTGGTGAATAGCCACGAGCGCACATTTATATAAACCACACTTACCTTAAAGGGTTTGGATAATAAGATGGACAGGAAGAAAGTCTAGCTGTGAAGCCATGTGATTAATTGATTACAAATTCACCAAGCTAATAAGATGACACAACAGATAGAGCAAAATGGAAAAAATGGACTACCAGATACGATAACAATGGGACCAGAGCCCCAGCTACCAAAGTTACACAGCTTGAAACATTGATCCTCTTTTGAGAAAATATGTCTTTAGCTTTTTAAAAGAGTTTTTGCGAAAAGTTATTTCAAAAAAGCTTTTTCAGTGGAGAGAAGCTTTGAAAGTACTTTCCATTGAAAAGCTCTTCTTCCACTCACAAAAGACTCACAAATCTTTAAAGAACTATGACTATTCAAACACTATTTTCTTTTGCAGAAACTTTCCCCAAAAAATGTTTTGAAACAACTTAAGGAAAAAGTTGTCCAAACGGCTCTATAGATCATGAATAGCATATCCGAGAAGTTAGCCAAGACATGCAACGAGTGATATATCCTAGCTGGATTTACTATACTTTCAAATAAATATATGAGAAATTAGGCAAAGATCTGTGTTAAATAACAAGTTGTAGACCTAAAATAAATAAATAAAGTGTCACCTCTTTAGCAAATGCAAACTCAGCTAAAGATAGAGCAAAATGGAGGAAAAGATCCATATAGGTGATATCTACAAGTGGGAATAGATTTTAGCCTTTATAGTATGTTCATTTTGAACACATTGCTTTATTAGGAGTATTTTGACTTTATCATAGATTTATATGTCAGTAAGAATATCAAGAACTTTTAATAAAATTATTATTATTATTATTACTACTCATATACTTGACTTATTTTCCACTTTTGTTTTTTTTTTTTTTTTTTTTGGTATGATGATGACATGAGTTGAGCTTAAATTAGGAAACATGGTCAGTGAGCCAAACCTGACTTGTTTGGAACTGAGGCTTAGTTGTTATTCTCCTCTTTAGCAACTTAAGCTTTTAGATAATATAAGCTCAACTCATACCCAGTGTGGTCCCACAAGCTTTTAGATAATATAGTTCATACAATTTAAGCGGCCTTGAGTTCAATTCTCATTATCAATCTGTTATATCTCCACGTGCTTGGCCTAACAAAAAGATAGTGTCGCCTATTTAATAGTTTAAACTTTTAGATGAGGCAATTTAAACAATAGACTTCTACATAAGGAGCATCCAGAGTAGGTAGACATTCTTTCTTGCATTCTAGCCAGCTTCCTAAGAGATGGTGCATTGATTTAGCTATCAACAGTAAAAAAAATAAGATCAATTGCAATGAATAACACATGAACTTAGAAAAGAAAAAACATGTAACAAGAAGCACTTAATCCTTTGCATTATAAAGGGAGCAAGGGGGGTGTTATGGAGCTTGGAGCTACCCACATCTAGCTTATTTGGGTTAGACATACTGGTTGTGGGTGAAACACGGGAGAGTTGAATAATTCAACAACAGGATATAGTTTACCAAGGACAAGATTGCCCAAAGCATCCATGGTTGCCGTCATTGAAACAGACAAATCTTGTGCATTATAGACAGGCCCTGAATCAGATGCAGTAGCTTTCAGGGTTGCCGACTGATGGTTGGCATACCCTGCCTCCATAATTCCATGATTCAGCTTGAACGACTTGAAATTCTCTAGCACAAGCAGGTGACCCTGTTTACAGAGGCAAAATTTAGCTTCACAAATAAATGAATATCAAATATTTAGGATTGAATCTATTGACAAGTAGGCACACGACAAAGTCTCATGCGAAAAACTTATGACAGTGTGGTAGATCCATATATTAAAAGATAAATGGAATTGCCATCACACATTACATGCTTCTCTCTCTGGTCCTATGTCTTCACCTTTTCTTTATTGATATTCACTTAATGATTTCCCTATTTGAGGTGGATTGGCTTTGAAGGGAACTAGACAACTAGTGACAATAATGTACATCCAGACACTCATCGAAAATCTTGGATTCTTTTAAGGCTGATTTAGAATGACACACAGACGTCCCATTAAGAGCTTCGGATTCTTCTCACCGCTGAGAGTTTGTATCTTGAGCTTGTAAAACAATATCTTATTTAAATTTAATAACCAGTTAAAGGGATAAAGGAGTAGATTATTACAGATTCCATATGCTGAGATAAGAAGTCATGGAGAAACTTTTGATTTCATTTCTCTTCTCTCTTTTCATGCTCTTCTTTTTTGTTTCCAGAATTAGTTTGTAACTTGGGTTATGTAGCAACCCCTCCATAGCAGTAATGGAATTATGAAAGAAAGTGGTCCACTGGAGGGGGAGGTAGGGGATCAAACAAAAGTTAATACTAGTATAGTTGATAGTAGTATCAGGTTAGCATCCAGTTACATACCCACAAAACATCACATGTTTACTTTTAAAATATTGTATGAATTTATTTTGCCTATTATGCAGGATCTGAGAACTAAATAAGGCAAAACGCTCAGCTGAACAAAAAGGAATGGTCTGAAGCTCAACAGAGAGGAGAAGAGTAAGAAATGGTGGCTGATAGACTAGCATATTCATGTGAAGAACCGTGAATCAGATATGACTCTCCCAGTTCAACCCCAATCCCCGCCCGCCCCGTCGGCAGGAGAAGAAAATGAAGTTCCGAGTAATATAGTGACAATGATGTAAATTGTCATATAAAAAAAAGGTGACAATGATGTAAATGTCTACCGGAAACAGCCTCTCTACCCGTCACAAGGTAGGGGTAAGGTCTGCGTACATCTACCCTCCCCAAACCCCACTTGGTGGGATTATACTAGGTATGTTGTTGTTATTGTTGTTGTTTGTTGATGTAAACAATGACAAAGGGTGCCACAAGAGAGAAATAAGAGATAAAAGTAATTGTCTGGTTTGGGCTGACCATATAAGCATCGGCATGTGAATGGGTGTATTTCACCCTAGTTCACTTCCATGCATCCCCTCCTCCATCTGATATGCCATTTGGTTGTAGCTATGGGATAGATGACTAAAAATTTTGCATCTATAGAAGATCAACACATAACGACATGGTTTTTCTTTGACAAATTTCTAATCTATTTTCATTTAATCCTTTATTATTTCTTCAATAAGAAAATAAGACCGACAAAAACAAATGCAACAAAGTAAACAACACGATGGACATGTTACATCTTATCCAAAACCTTTCGAGGCTTAATTGGAAGATCGAGTTCAATATCTGGTTGCTTAATCAGGTCGTGCATCAAAGACCCAGTCCAACAACCTGCTGCAATCACAACAGCCTTCTTACTCTGCAGTGTATTCTTGGAAGTTTGAATAGCTCCAACCTCGCAGCTATTTCCAGGTCTGAATTATTATATCTATTAATAGTGATCACATGGACCAGGAAGAGTTCAAACATACAGTAAATATGGAAACTGTCGAACCTAACTAATCCAATAGCAGGGTCATGATAAAATTCGGCATATCTCCCTTCCGCAGCAAAACGCCTGTTACCCTGGACAATAATCAATAACTTAAGTAATTATCAATGTGACAATATATAAGAATTATAAGATAACCCAGAGAGAAGAACATTAAAGCTTATTCCTAAAGAAGGAATTGAAGTGGAAGGAAAGGAAGGAAGGAAGAAAGAAAGAAAGAAAGAAAGGGAACAAACCTTCTCAATAAATGCAACAGTACGGTGAGCGTCCAATTGGTAATCATCAGGGAAAAAAGCTGCTCCACCTCCCTTCTCAAGCACAAGTTGCGGTTCTTCTGATAGCAAGTCATTGGTGGACAAGAACTCTGCTCTCAACCCCTCCTGTGATAGCTCCTCCACCCTCTTTTTTAACGTTGCTGACTCATCTGCTGTTTTACTTACTAAAAGACTTCCTGTCAGATAATAAGAACTCCACTCAGTAGTTTCTCCCACAATCTCTAATATGATGGAGTGGAATAGTAATGATTATTAAAGAAGAAAGGTTTTTCCTTAGCCTGCGCACTGCACATGAGATAGGTATAAGGGAAGGACAGGAGAAAACTCCATACCTTCCCTTTAAATGAGAGATATCAATGAGATTTGCTTTCTAAACTCTCTTTTACCCAAAAAAGGACGTATACTGAAAAAAAGGGAAGCAGAAAGATGCCTTCAATGAACACTATGGAGAAAATCCACACTATTTCTGTTAAGGAAATGGACCTTTAGGCCTACCTCAACCCTAAAAATTAGCTCATAAGGTGAGAATTGCCAAGACCATATAAGGCGACAACAACCTATTCCCTCAACCAATGTGGGACAATAATCTAAACCTCACCCCCCCCCCCCCCCCCGCCGCACGCGTGCGCTCGCTCTTGAGCCTACCAATTGAAGAGTGAATGACATAACATGGGGGCCCAACATTGAGTAAGCCAATAACTTGGATGGGTTTGGCTCTGATACGCTAATACCATGTTAAGAAAATGGACTTCGAGCCTAATTCAACCCGTAAAAGTTAGCTCTTGAAGTGAAAAGTTCTAAGACTATATAAGGAGACAACAACTCATTCCTTCAACCAACTTGGGACAATCTACAATTTGAACAGACTGAAAGAATGTTGGACTCTCTGTTGCCAAAAGGTCCATTAAACAGAGAAGGGCTAAACAAATATGAGGTGACTTTAACTTTGGCACTTAACAGAATTGTCTCAAGCCTGACAAATCTTCAGGACTGATCACTGATGTCATAGAATATACCACTTTTTGTAATTTGTAAATGCGTTTTCTAGAGAAAGAAAAATAGTTACAATTGAGTATGTATATCATTAAGGAGGAACAGACCTCCTCAATTCTGAAAATGTCTTCTAAAAGACAGGAAAATAATGTGATATTTCACCATTGCTCCATCATCTTCTAACCCCTTAGGCTGTTTTTGTAGAGCTAAAAAACACATTGGTCAGAATCGTATCCACCTTCGATCTAGATACTCTCCTATATTTATATCGCATAAGCTTCTAGGGAATCACAACTTTGTGAGCATCAAACATAAAAACAAGATAGAACAGAAAACAAGACATATAACATGATAAAGGTCCAGACCCATTCCTAAAGTCTTAAAAAGGTACACGCAGCGGACGTACGTTAACTAAAGATAGCGGCAAGTAGAATGACTGAAGGCAGATACCCGGAAGGATATTAAATCACCTGTCTTCTTCCAGCCAAGTTCCTCTAAAGGATCCATCCCTTGAAGTTGAATGCTCTCGGCTAGACTCTCCCATAATTGATGGCTTCTCATTATTAACTCCCATTTCTCAGTACCGGGTGATTTGTGTGCCTTCCATATGTATCCTTGACCTAGAAACAGCTCAAACGCCAAACATTACAGTGAATCCACAATCAATCAGTCAAGTCACTGGGGACAATAGGGAATACAATTTCCTGCTTAAAACGACACGTCAGCAGATAGAGATGTTCTCCAAATTTCTACGGTGAGAGAATAAGAGTTCACAACATTTTTCAACTACCTTCGATAAGTTTATAAAGCAATTTGACAAACTTAAATATTAACACTTCTAACACTTATTATAGAAACAAACTAACTCTTCCAACATAAGTGTAAAGACAGATCATTGCCATACTTATTCAGTTAATCTCTGTGGTCAATTTAACTTCAATCAGTACTAGCTCGTGAATTTGAATAAACTCAAGATTGACAGCATGCTAAGTTAATATGTACAGCATTTAGTCCAAGAGGGTATGCATATGAATATATTCAACCATAACAACGAAACTACTACTCCCTCCGTTTCAAATTGTTCGTCTTACTTTCCTTTTTAGTCCGTTTCAAAAAGTATGCCTCTTTCCTTTTTTTTTTTTTTTTGCAGCTCTTTACTTTCAACTTTCCACATGGCATGTTTAAGAACACAAGATTAAAGAACATCTTGGTACATTTTACATATCTTTAGAAGTTTTCTTTACTTTCTTAAACTCCATGCCAAGTCAAAACCAGACAAACATTTTGAAACGAAGGGAGTACTAAATATAGAAAGGACAGACCAAAAATGAAAGATTTGACTCCAAACTAGTTGGCTTCGGCTATACAAGGACAACTAATACCACTACTACTTCTCCATCCCATGCTAGTTGGGTCAGCATACATCGACTTTACACTATTTGGACCTATTTCATTCCAATATTCAATAAATTGGGGTCTTATCGAGAATGTATAAGATATTGAATAAAGTTATACCTGCTCCAGTAGCGCCAGAGCAAGGAAGAGCAGCATCAACTAGAGCGACGGAGAGATCTGAGTCAAGGAGCAACTGGCGTGCAATGGTCAACCCAATTATTCCAGCACCAATTATGACAACATCAAAGGACTTTGACTGACTCAAATTCGAAACTCCAAGTGGTCCATGACTACTTCTTTTACTTTGTTTCAACGATAGAGGTGTATTTCTAAGGATCCTACGGCCAGAGATTTTTTTATTTGAGGGTAAAAGATGTGAGTGTAGCTTGTTTGGAGGAGGTGAAAATACGCCGTTAGTATTGAGATTAGAGTTTATTGTAGTAGTAATTTTCAAGGCCATTCCTGCCATTTTTAAAGTTAGTCTTTTGAGTTTGCTTTTTGTGTGCAAACGTTTTAACGCATCAGCTCACTGCTTCCAGCTTCAAAATATAAAAGTCGCCGTCTCCGGTCCTGGACTTCCATTTGCAATAAAATAATGGAAATCAGCCGGATAAATTTCATAAATTCACTTTTTTTCCGTACACTAATAGCAAATTGTCACATAGCTACAGGTTTTTTCATCAAATTGTCATTTTAAAACGTACTCTCGTGGCTTAGTTTGAATAGTTACGGAATTTAAAAAATAAAGAAAATTTTTTTATTCTTGTAGTTAGTGGTGTACAAAGTAAATCGACAAATCGCACCAAATCGATAAATCGAGTCAAACCGAGAAAAAAACCCGACTAGTGGTTTGGTTTGACTTGGTTTGGTGTTGGAAAAAAAAACCCGACCATAATTGGTTTGATTTGGTTTAACTAAAAAAAGTCAAACCGAACCAAACCAACCCGACATTACATGTATTCAATTTTTAAAATATTTTATACATAAAAATATTTATTTGTAAAGTAATTTATAAATATTTCTTAAATTTTTTCGTAATTTTTTATCTATTATCATATTATTCTAGCTTGAACTTAGAATTTTGAATGTCAATAAGTTTTATATTCTATGGATGTTAGTAACTCAAATAAAGTTCAAACCAAAACCAACTCAACACTAATCCTAACAAAAGAAATTCAATTTACGACTAGAAATGACAATAATGTTGGATATTTATTCTTTAGTTTTGCATAATTGATTTAGAGAGTAAAAATACATAGCTTAAGTTTTTTTTCTTTGTCATATAATTAATACTTATTTTAGCATGACTTAGTATTTTTAGATTATGGTCATTTTCTTTTATGGCTTGTTAATTAGCAATATTTATTTTAACCGATTATATTAGCTTTTGTTGAATATTTTAATACAATGTCATCACTCTTCTCACATTTTGTGTTATTTTCTTAAGAAACACCTTAATTATATAATTGTATCTTATTAGGACTAAAGAAATATTTAAAGTAAAAGTGATATGTTTTGTATCTAGACCATTCCGAAAAAAAACCTGAAAAATCCGAGAAAACCGAACAACCCGAACAATCCGAGAAAATTCGAGGTTGAAAAACCCGAATTTTATTGGTTTGGTTTGGTGTATAAATTTTAAAACCCGACGCAATTGGTTTGGTTTGGTGTTTAAAAAATTCGAACCAACCCGGTCCATGTACACCCCTACTTGTAGTCCTAAACGAAAAATGTATATAATGTTCTAAAATGTCATTTGAAATTTATGATTTATAAACTTGTCATATAGAATAATTGAACTGTCAACTTACTAAATATAAAAAAGGCACATTTTTATACTAACCAAACAGGAAAGTAAGAGCATGTTTGGATTGGCTAATTTCAGGTGTTTTTAAGTCAAAATAGTAGTTTTTAAGTACTTTTGTCCTTTAACAAAAAAAAAAACTTTTAAACACTTTTGTAGTATTTGAATAAAATAAAAAAGTATTTTTAAACACTTATTTTAAGTCAAAAATCATAAGTTAAGATTCCTAACTTTAAGCCATAAGTTATAAACTCATCCAAATAGGTTTTAAGACACTTAAATTGGGAAGGAAGGATTAACTTTTTTTTTTAACCTTTTTCACTTTTTTAAAAAATGATAAAAAAAGCTAAAGTTCAGAATATATATATATATATATATATATATATTATACAAGTTAAATACAAAACAAAATGATATAACAATAACATCCAGATTTTTTTTAGTTTTTCAATAGAAAAGGCAAATCTAAGTTCCAAAATGAATAAAACTAAAGGTTATTATCATTATTCTTTATTACGTTTGATAAATTCTGAGAAGAAGGAGTGATTTCCTCTTACGCCATTTTAAGGGTGCTACATGCGTATCATTTTTTTGCCATAACAAAACAGCATACATTAATAGCCTATTTGGCCAAGCTTATAAAAATAGCTTATTTTAAAAAGTACTTTTTTTCAAAAACACTTTTCAAAAAGTACTTTTGGCTAAAAGCAATTTGTGTTTGGTCAATTAATTTAAAAAATACTTTTGAGAAACAATTAGTGTTTGGCCAAACTTTTAAAAAGTGTTTCTAAGTGCATTTTTCTCAAAAGTACTTTTTAAAAAAATGCTTTTGGACAAAAGCTATTTTTTTAGCTTCTAAAAAACTGTTTCTGCTACTCCCCAAAAGTACTTATTTTCTCCCAAAAACTTGGTCAAACACTTCGCTTTTTTTAAAATAAGCACTTATTGAAAAAATAAGTACTCTTGAAGGAAAAATAAACTTGACCAAACAGGCTATAAGGGTGCAAATTGCAAATTACTCTAGTTTTGAAGCTCTGAATTACTTATTTTTGTTTAACAAATGTTGAACAACGATCTAATGCTTAAAAGAGTGGCCACAACGGAATGAAATGCTTATGACAACTAATAGGCTGTAGACATCAATTGAGAGACAATGCAAGTAACCATTACTTTTGCTTCACATATCACGTTTGTTCTAGAGTTCATACTCAATTGCAAACTCAAGTTATGAGTTTTTCCAGTTGTTCAGAAAGATTGCGTTTGTAGACCTTCAACAGAAGTAGAAACCCTTTCCTTTTTGTTGCAAAAACAGGTCAAACAAATACATCTTCGAAACTCAAACTAGCGCGATTTAACTTGGCAAGAACTTCAAGGGAATAGAAGATAAGAAGACAATCCAATAAACAGATCCGTTTGGTACACCAAATAATGCCACTCTACTTAACTATCCTCCAAAATTCAGCTATCCTCCCATCACATCGTCCAAAAAATACAAATCACCCCCACTTTGTCAGCTATTAAGTGATTGTCTTTAGAATCAAATGCCATAAATCTTAAGGAACATGTTTTACTTTCAATGGTTGAGTTTGCCACGCTAGCCGTCGAAAAAATACTCTCTCCTTTTGATGCATCAATTATGAATTTGATTCCTGCATACATCTTCAAAGGCAACAAAGAGGACAACCAACAAAACATATATGATGAAAGTATTATCGACTCAGTATACCACAAATCAGCCAGCCTTGGCTCTTGTAATGCTAGATATGATTCAGATTTATAGAGCGTCTCAAAGGTCATTCAGGTTAATCATTTCATCATTATTCCAACATATCCCTGACAACTCTTTCGACTGAGCTTCTGAGAAGCTCTCAGTTTCTTCCAAAGCCTTTTCCATCGAACTGGCTAAATCTGCTTCCCATAGACCCAACTCACAGACTTTCTGGTAGGTCTCATAACCTGCAGCTGTCAGGCCGTCGGCCAGCATCTCCTTCAGGGTATTAGTGCAGATTCCTCCAGAGTCCATTAGCTGCAACAGGACTTCCGGAAAGCCAAGATCCCCGAAAACAACCACTGCACAACTTTTATCCACCATCCTAACATCAAATTCATTATGGAAAACTTTATGTGAACCATATAGGAGGCTTTTCAGCTTTCCTGCAGATGTCCCAACCCTGAATCCCCATAAGAAAACCAGATTCTTAATACTAATCTCTCTAGTATTGTCAGTCCACACACTAATATCTTCATCAGCAGGACTATGAGAACTGGTAAAGCAAGGGTTGAACGAGTTTGTGCAGCATTCAATTGCATCAGGCAATTGGCCCTCGTCAGCTTCAGGAGTTCTTGGAGCAGTTTTCAATATGGAGCACAACTTTGCAAACAATTCGCTTATCTTCACAACATCATGTCCAAGAGTCTTCACTTCACTGACCTCAGCTGTTAGTAATTTCGCGCAGGTTAGAATTTATTTAAGCAATTGAAAAAGGAATTAATGGAAATTTCATGCAAAGCCAGAAAAAATCTAGTCCAGTCAGCAACGTAATTTTTTTTCTTTGCCATCGACATAATTAAAAGATCTAAAAGAGTAGGCAGTGAACATAAAAATGTTAAAATAAAATATCAACATGGAGAACTTCCTTCACAGGGACACCAGCAGGACACATGCTGTAAGTGCTATTAAACAGAACCACATTATAAAGAAAGGTGGAGATACGATTTATCTAACATGCAACTCATGATATCACAGGTACTTGCCTTGGTTAGGTATCTCTACATCAATAGGGGCAAAGAACCGTTGTTTCAAATATGAGATACTTGCAGGCAAATTGTTCACTTTTGTTAGAGGGCTGATTTCCTTCATAAGGTGGTTGACATCAAGTACATTTGGGAAGACCACACATAATGAACTTCTAAATTCATCTAGCGTTGATGGCAACGGAGCTAAGAACTTGGAATGAACGAAAGTAAAATCTGTCAAATAAAACTCAAAATGTTTAAATAACATAAAAGGTACGGTAGCCGCAATTCTAACATGAGCAAAAAATTTCCACATAGAGATTAACCATTAAGAGAGTTGTGGGCAACAACAGGTTTCTGAGAAGCGGAAATCAAATCGATCACCTCTCGAAACCCACGGAGGCGCTTATTATGCTCCTTCTCCTCATTTTGAAGTTCCTTCTGTGAGTACAAAGCAATATTCAAAGAAGGAGAAATTCGTCATTAACAAGCAGTAAAACCAAAGACTGTCAGCTAGTTTAATACCTGTAAAAGAATCCTATCTTCTTCTGAACTTGTCAAAACAACTCGAACAGGCCTCATTGTCCCTCCCTTTGCTGGGGTTAGTAAAGGTATGACATCAACAAAATCCTTCAGTGTCTGACCCAACAGAAAAGTTCAATAATATCAGCTAAAACAAATCAAGTGACTTTTTATTCCATGTAATGGAACCTTTAACATTGACAGCAATTGAATTCTTGAAGCATCATTCTTCGGACATAATCAAATTTGGAACATTGTATGCTGCTAACCATAAGCATCATCGTTTAGCTTATTCTTTTTTTTTTTTTTTTTTTCGTGAAATTTCAAGAGAGCAATTCAAAAGGTAAAAGAGACCAGATAGACACCTCCAACACAAGGCGCACTTGACGTTCACTGCAGACATCTATGCTCAAGCATGGTCTGGATCCATATACTTCATCTCCCGAGACAATTTTTCTCAAGGAACTGATTAAAGCATCTGCAGGACGTCATGAGTATAAAAAGAGAGCAGAGAAGAGTTGAATTGACAAAACTAATAATACCATTTTGCTCACCTTCAGGCTTCTTGTTTGTGTCTTTGCAAGCAGTTATCCAATGCTTAAGTCGAGATTTGATCCTTTCTGCAAATACAGAATCAGCAACTGTATATCCTGATGGAGTTGGCACTGTACAGCTAATAGGTGATGCATTCCCAGTTCTATCTATTGCAGCTGATTCTTGCGATTTGGATAAATATGATATGCCTGTCAGGATTCAGCTTTCAGTCAAAAGCTACTCGGCCAGCTAAAGGTATACAACAAACAACAGTAGCATCTACTATAGAAAAAGAGAACAAAGAAAAGTGTTACGATTCAAAATAAGATGATTGTGGTAGAAGAATTATGTTTCATGGCACTTGAGTTCTGGAATTCGAGGCAGATACTTCCTTTCATTATGAACATCTACTACTTGTTGTTGCAGATAATTAACATAGAGAATGAGGCAAATGGAGCAGCAACTGCAGAGGTTTATCCTTTCTGCCTATGTCACCAATTACCATACATCTCTATATTACAATAACGGATGTTTCATATAGGTGCTTCGGTCATTGTAAAAGCCACTGCACATTTCTTTTTTGGCAGGTAACCTAAAGATCCTAATAATACATTAACCATTAAAACAAATAACAGAAACATATCAGTTACGCATTACATTTCAAACCAGTCCAGCTCAGCTTACCATCGTATATGCAGGCATTGAAATCAAAACCTTCTTGAACCATAGAGGTCAAGTATGATGATTGACAAGAGAAACTATAAGAAGGCATCCCTATTTTTAACTCATCACGAGGGAACAAATGAAAGTTGTATCTGCACCAAAAGCACAAAACACTTGTCATTCATGTTTCATGTTTCCCTTTCTCAGACAACATAATTCTTCAACTTAGAAGTTAGAAATATAGCAACTAATCCTTCATCTAAAACTGTCACTTACACCAGCAACTAACTAACACAAGAAAAGCGAACATAAAACAATTTTTTTGTGGGATTTTTTAGCATAAGAACATCTATTTGACAGTTCAAATTAGAACCAACCATCCCTTTCGCCTCCTAATATCCGGCCTCATAAAACACATTGAAAGCAGTAACAAAATTGAGTAATAGTTCTACAGCATAAATCAACCGGAGTTAAAAATGAAAGGAAAGAACAAGAAAAACATCCGTTACACTAGGTGAAGTTGCCAAGCACTAAGAAGCGTCTATGGTGTTTGTTAGAGTTCAACGGTGACAATATCAAGGTGTTTGTAAGGGTAAAGAGAAAGCAATATGATAAAATTTGAGCACTATATCATCTGTAGTTCTAAAATAAAAAGTGCCCTTTATCCTTCTTTTTAACCTAAGATACCTTCAGCCACATCTTATAAAGACAAAGCTTTCTCCACAACTACACAGAACAATAAGTAATTTCCTTTTTTTTTTTTTTTTAAATCACCGGAACCAACAGTAAATATGAGATTAAATTGGGTTTGAAAGTTCAAAATAATGATGCAAGTCTGAATGAAGGAAACTGTATACACATTGATGTATCTGCACAATACCCTTTCCACGGAAAGCTCACTTGGCACGTCTGAAAAGGGAAACTAGTTCAAATGTGTCCTAGCATTTAACTTAACCTTCTTCAGTACATACTTCACACGCTTTAGTAAACTGAATTGCTTTTGATATACAATTCTAAAAAATCTGAAACTTGAACCCAAAACTTCGGATTGAACATAAAATCAATTGAATTTTATACACAACACAATCTTGAGAACTGAAATAAAAAATGAGATAATGGTCAAAAACCCACCTGAACTATCACTTTTTGGCGAGTTTCAGTATCACCATCTATGTATTCAGGTAGGAAAACGAAACAACTTATAGTTGGCCTAATCAGCTTCAAGGAAACACAAAGATAGTTCAGATAGGAAAAGGAAAGGGGTTGTAAAACTGGCGAAAAAGTGACAGTTTAGGTATGTTATTGACCATTAACTCATTAAAAAATAAAGACTAAACAAAATAGAGAGACGCACGGGTGGACGATGAGCTTAGAACCCTTAATGGAAAAAGGGCAAACGGCGAACTGAAGGACCTGAAACCGTTCGGCTGCATATTTGGCTTTGAGATACGCTGTGTGGGCTGTGTCAATAGGAATAACACGCTGCCATTGTGCAGAGTAGGCCCCACTATTCTTCAATGAGACTGCGATGAAATCAGATTCGGAGATGTAACTGCTAACCTCTTCTAGTGCCACTGAGAAGTTGGACTTTGTAACTTGCTTTACACTCCATTTGCTCTGGTGGCTATGTCCCAGATTTGATTGGAGCACGGTTTTAGAAATCCTGGTGCAAAACAACCGCCTTTGTAACATTGAAACAAAAATATACGTTTGTTAATGTACAGTGTTTATGTCCGCTCACTTTCCCGGGGAACGGCAGGACAGATACGACGGTTGAGCGATACCAGGCCCAGTTATAGGAGTCCGCAACTTAAATGACTCTGTGTCCGGATACCAAATAAGTCAGAAAAAAAAAAAAAGTAATCAAATTATATTTTGCGCACTAAATTAATGTGCAATAGAGGTTATTATTTTTATACAATTTTAAAGTTCTCAAATTCATTATTTTTCATATTTAGATCAAAGATTAGTTATGTTTAAAAATTCTAAAATATCAATATTTTATATAAAACTTGATATCTTTTTTTGCGAATAATAATGTTGTCACGACCCAACTAGGGGCCGCGACGAGTACCCGATACTTGTACCGTGCACCCCTTATCTATCATTTTACCTCTATTACTGAGTGGGCCGTATGAACTATACCATATTTTTTTTTTTTTAACATTAACATTAGTAGCATAATTATAAACATAGGTTAATAAACTTTGCTAGCACATTATACAGCGACGAGGACAACCAAAAGTACAAAACATCTAACTGTACATATCTGTCTACGAGCCTCTAAACAAAGTACACATATACATATGAAGGGTCAGATTCTGCCATGCCCGATTATATACACAAAAGTAGTACCAAGGGACTGAGGCTCCGAAACAACTGGAGCGCTGCTACAATACTGCTGATGAAGCTCCTATGAGTCAAATCTGTCTACCTACTAACCTGCGCGGCATGAAACGCAGCGTCCACAAGAAGGGACGTCAGTACGAATAGTGTACCGAGTATGTAAGGCATCGAAGATAATACAAACAGAAACATAAGATATGATTAACAATATCATGGGATCATAGGACATATAGTGGGACAAGAAAGTAACCTGTACATAGGAATGCCCTTTCAGGCCGGATACCATGCGTGCTTGCCTTTCCCTTTTAAAAACATTTCTTTTTCATAGACATAGAAAATAGAGTTTATATCATGTCATGTCTTATCATATCATGTCATATCATATCATATCATATCATATCATATCATATCATGTTATATCATATCATGTCATAGCATAGCACCGAACAATGTCGGCTCGCCCACATAGCACCGAAATACGTCGGCTCGCCCATATATCCCGCGTCCGGGCATCCCGCGTCCGGGATGATAACGCCAGCTGACCAGGTGGCAATGAAACATGTTTCCCTTCCCATCCCCCATGTATCCCTTCCCCCACCCCATGTACATATACATATCTTATATACATATGTCATATAAGCATGTAGGAGAGCCCAAAGAAAATCATGTATCCATCGGAGTGACGTAAGGTCGGTGACCTCCGATTACATTATGGAATAACCGTGATCGCTTTGCCTCACCTTGAAGGAACGAGTATTTTAAGGCGAGACTATCAACGGAGAATAGCGTTGAATGAAACATAGAATGGAGCCATGGATGTCATAGAAGTCAATTCCTCTACTTTGAAATCTTTAGAAGCTAGTGTCATAACCAAGGAATAGAATTAAAGATCAAGAACTAGTTTGATACTTTCATACTCATATTGAATCCTTAGCTTAAGATTCTTAGTCATGGAATCATCCTTGTCATACTTATCATAGGCATATCCTCTTCCTTACATCATCGTTATCATTATCATCGTAGAAGTATTCTCGTTAGAATAGTTACAGTACTTGTCATTTGATAAACGGAACAAGGATCAAAAGTTTCCTTTGGATTCTACTTCAAAATAAGTCAAACGGAACAATAAGGAAAATCCGGGAACAATGGGCCCACCTCGGATCAAATGAGGCGGCGTACCAAATTTACGTACATTACATTTCATGACGTCACTTGTGAGGGTTTTAAGGTAGTCGGGTCCTATTTATGCAAGTTCTAGATGTTTAGGAAGTTTTTCCAACATTTCACACAATTTCTAATTCAATTCTACTGAATAAAAAAAAAGGGTAACTTTAGGTGCGAATTCCGGAGAATAGAGTTGTCCCCGAGGCTCGTATCCAACCTAGTATGCCTAAGACATGCCAAGGAAGAAAGAGTAAAACCTTACATACCTTTTTCCGCTCCTTATGCTACTCCAAATTCAAGTTGCAAATCCGCCAAAATCTACAATTTGGTCACATTTACCAAACATTGATTAGAGCATTTAGAAGTTGAATCTTAAGATAACACTTGTCTACCGAAGTTTCGGCAGCACTTCCCCTGTAAATACACCATCCCCAAAATTTAACTTAGCCAATTTTTAATCAACAACAATCCGGGAATTCAACCCGGCCAAATTATCAACATATTGTCAACAACCATATTAACAATTTCCACATTCAATCCAAGATACATTATAACAACTCAATCAATATACTACTTCCTTCAAAACCTTCCAACTCCAATAAAAACAATAACAACCTTATAATTTATATTCCAACAACACCATACTACTATCATTGTCTCCCATACATGTAAGAACATTATATTCAATTAACATACTCTCTAAAACAAGTCTCCAACTACAACAACTTCACTAAGCTCATCCAATTTTCATTATCAACATAGCATCCACAACAACCACAACCAAATATTAGATAAAATAGTTAAATCATTATTCCTACACACACCCATAGGTACACGGCCACAACATGGTTTTTCTCTTCCATGAGTTTCATCCACTTTTACATGCTACAACACACAAAATCATCCATAACATATAAGAAATAAATTCTTACCTTCTTTCTTGTTTTTTTTTTTCACTTAGCTAAGACTTGCAACTTGCTAGAATATGGATTTCTCTTGCTCCAAAAACCACTCCACCTTGTTAGGGGCCCTTCAATTAGTAGAACACAATTTTTGGAGAAATTTTTCCAGGGTTTCTTGTGGAAGTTGAAGTTGGCCGAATGGCCTTCAACTTTTCTCCTTCTTTTTCTTGTTCTTTTCTTTCTTGAAATTTCTAGAGTGTTCAATGAAAAAGATGACTTAGTCATCTTTTATTTTTGTGAATTAAACCCCCACATGGGCTTAGCCCATGCCATGGCCGGTTGGGCCCTCTTTTTCTTTTTAAAATTTCAAGCCCAATTCTATTTTTCATGACAAGTTGTAATTCATAAAACTATTTTCCAAAATTCCGATTTTACCCCTAGACTCTTTTAATAATTCCGCTTCTAAATTCTTCATAACCAACTCATATGCCAAACAAAACAAAAATAAGGCCTTGCTTGTTGTCTTCCCGCGATTGTCTTGAATTATCCGATTGCACAAAAATGCGGGATATAACAAATGTCGACTCATTACATCAAATATACCTAAACTTTTGGATTGTCGTTTTAGGGATTGTAAAGTGCCCCAAAGTAAGTTTTGTTTATTTGAATCTTATTATCTTTAGGTTTAAGTGTTTTATTTTATAAGATTTTCATTTAAGTGTTTTATTATTTAGTAAAGGCATTACTTTATTTCGAATGTACAAATAAAAATATTATATTAAAAAATAATTCATCCAATACGAGAGGTTCAAAATAATTCAAAAATACAACAACAAAATAATACGTCAAGTACAGAGGCTCTTCCGGAGACATACTTGCACCACCACATCTTATCATGTCCCTCCACCAAGGTTCGATCCCTAGTGGTTGAGGTAAAAAAACAGTCAAATAGTTAGACCACCAAACCAAGTTGGCATTTAAGGAATATGTAGACACTTTTTATGTTTTATAGTGTTCACTAATGCTATTTATCTTGTTTTCTCAAATTGAATTTCCAACATTGAAAATGGCATTCAAAACTTCATCATCACGGGATTTTTATCTTCAAATCTACTTTTTATCATCAGATTTTTACCAAGGAAGAATGAAAATTGTGCACCAATTTGGGAAAAAATTCAAATTGAATGAGATAATAAGCGTTTTTTTTTTTTTTGGAAAATTGGCCTAGCGGCAGTTTGACCCACTAGATCTCGGAAAAATACCCAAAAAAAAAAATTGCGTAAAACGGACAACCGAGCACAAAGTTATGACCGTTTAAAGTTTCATCAATTTACAACTAATTTTTCTCCCTCTACTCCTTAAAATAAAATTGTCTTGACTAAAAAAACAAGTTAAAACTTAATAAAATAAAACACTTAAACTTAACGATAATAAGTCACCAAACAAAACTTACTCCGGGCACTTTATAACCCCTAAAACGACGAACCAAACGTTTAGGTATACTTGATGTATTGAGCCTATATTATTGTTCGCAGAAAAAGATATCAGGTTCTATATAAAATATTGATATTCCGGAAATCCCCTGGTAATGAAGTTTTAAATGTCAATTTAAATGTTGGAAATTCAATTTGAGAAAACAAGATAAATAGCATTAGTGAACACTATAAAACATAAAAAGTGTCTACATATTCCTTAAACCTAAACCTAAAGATAACTAGATTCAAACAAACAAAACTTACTTCGGGGCACTTTACACCCCCTAAAATGACGATCCAAACGTTTAAGTATACTTGATGTAATGAGCCGACATTATTGTCCGCAAAAAAAGATATCAAGTTCTATATAAAATATTGATATTTCGGAGTTTTGAAACATGACTAATCTTTGGTCAAAGTATGAAAAAAAAACGTGAATTTGAGAACTTTAAAATTGTACCAAAAAAAAAAAAAGATAACTTCTATTGCGCACTAATTTAGTGCGCAAAGGGTAGTTTGGTTCCTTTTTTTATCGGGTTATTTTGGTACCCAGACACACTTTTTGGGTCATTTAAGTTGCATACTCCCATTTATAGTGTTCTTTTTATGAAGTGCTGGAGTATTCATTTGGACCACATGAAGTTTCGAAAAGGTTACAAATAGGTTCTTAAGGTTTGAGATTTTTAGGTGATGCATGCACCAGATGTGGAATCTGGAACCTAAATGGCCCAAAAAAGTCTAAAGTAACACATAAAAAAATAAAAAATAAAAAGTTACAAAACTAACTTTGACGCACTTTTGTTTGTGAGTTATACAAGAATAAGTTAACATCCTCCGTTAACGTCCGTTATCCAAGTTTTTTTTTTCAAAAAAAATATTTTAACATAACACAAAAAAAGTTGCGTTATGCAATTCCCGAAAGTTGCTTTGCCTCATCTAACCAACTCCAAGAGGTTTATTTAAGGAAAAAGGGTCAAATATATCATTTTATTTTATTTTATTAGTCAATTTTATTCTCTGTTAGTAAAAATAAATAAATATATCTCGTTGTCAACAAATTTTACACCTGTACCCTATTTAGATGGAACCCCAAATCAAATTAAATTACCGATTTTAAAAAAATTACCTAATTCTTTCTACGACCTGACCCAGCCTTGAGCTCAAATTTGAGATGCAACTTCCTCAAAATTCAATAAAAGAAATTCCAACAACCAATTTCTTCAAATAAACATTGAATTTTTTTTATCGCCATTGAACCTTAAGCTTCACTTTACCAAACTCTTAACCCAAAAAAAAAAAAGAAGCAGCAGCATTTTAGAGAACCTTCATTTTCACTCCTCTTTGCTGCCACGCCATTTGAAAATCTTCAAGTATAAGTTTTTACCCCTTTCTTTACTGCATTCTTCTTCAAGTTGCTAAAGCACTTTGACTTGAAATTACTCTATTTCTTTAACTATTCTGGGTACACCCACTGTATTATATGGGCTCCAAATAGTTATTAGGTGTAGCTGGTAATTCATACTCCTAGCATATCAATTTGAGTTTTCGCACTGTATTTTGATTAGTTAGTCCATAATTATCTTGTGATGGAGTCAACCAAGTTAGTGTTAGGAATAAACCCGCAATAGAAATAATATTCACGGTATTTACAGCGGAATAATAATATAGCACTATGATATGGTTAATCAACAAGAATAAAAAGTGCGATAATAACACTAAGATTTTTACATGGAAACCCAAAAGGAAAA
Source organism: Lycium barbarum (assembly GCF_019175385.1). Classification (NCBI taxonomy): domain Eukaryota; kingdom Viridiplantae; phylum Streptophyta; class Magnoliopsida; order Solanales; family Solanaceae; genus Lycium; species Lycium barbarum. The sequence continues at coordinate 63,741,199 of NC_083339.1, forward strand.
AAATCACGGGCCGAGTGGAGCAACTGATATCACTATAGCAAGGATTTTACACTTTATAGGTTAGACTCCAAAGACCACTATACACTCAAAAGAAAACACCCTCTTTTAAGATTTTTCCACCTCACTACAATATCGCTTACACTCTTTATTTTTCCTCACAAACTATTTTCCTATCTGTGAAGGCCTCACTCTTCTTTCTATCTTTGTTGGTGTGATTTACAAATGGAATAATGGCTCTCCATTTATAGAAGACCAAACTTGGTCTCCAAGCACAAAAAGGAAAAAGAAAAAGTTAAACCAAAATTTGTCTACCACAATTTTACTTGATTCCCAAGTTCTTTTGTCAACCGAGCAAATTGGCACATGCCAATTACAACAATGGGATGGACCTCATCAATCTCCCCCTTCAGTCCTATTCACCAGAAGGAGGTAATGCTGGGCTTCTAGTTTGAGTGCATGCCGACAAGTTCGAGCTATCCGACAAGTTCCTTGCACAGCTTGAACTTGTCTCTAGGTACCACCTTGGTCAGCATATCCCAAGGATTCTCACTTGTAGGGATCTTCTTGACCTGCATAGATCCATCCTCTATCTTTTCTCGAATCCGGTGATATCTCACGTCGATGTGCTTCGTCCTTGCTTGGTACATGGAGTTCTTACTCAAGTCTATTGTAGTTTGACTATCACAATAGAAGACATACTCCTCTGATACAATCCAAGCTCTTGAAGAAACCATTTCAGCCATATCATCTCCTTGCTAGCTTCAGTGGCGGCAATGTACTCTGCCTCAGTTGTTGAGAGTGCGACACACTTCTACAACTTTGACTGCTATGATATAGCCCCCCTGAAAAAGTAAACATATATCCAGTAGTGGATTTTCTGTGATCAAGATCACCTGCCATATCTGCATCTGTATATCCTGTCAGGACATGATCTGATCCTCTAAAACATAAGCAGTCTCCATTGGTACCTCTCAGGTACCTGAGTATCCACTTGACTGTTTCCGAGTGTTCTTTTCCAGGATTTTCAAGAAATCGGCTAACAACACCAACTGCATGAGCAATATCAGGTCTAGTGCATACCATTGCATATATCAAGCTTTCGACTGCTGATGAATAAGGAACTTTGGCCATGCCCTCTTTCTCCTCATTTGTTGTAAGACACATCTGCTTGCTTAACTTCAGATGACCAGGAAGAGGCGTGCTAACGGGCTTAGCACTCTTCATGTTGAAGCGTTCTAGTACACGTTCAATGTACTTCTGCTGAGATAGCCACAACTTTCTGCTTGTTCGTTCTCGAACAATTTTCATCCCCAGAATTTGTTGTGCTGGGCCCAAGTCTTTCATGTCAAATGACTTGGACAAATCTCCCTTCAACTTGGCAATCAGCTTCTTGTCTTATCCTACAATTAACTGTCACGACTTAACCGGAGGGCCATGACGGGCACTCGGTGCTAACCCACCCGGGCACCTCTTATCGTACATTCACATTCATATCTAGGTGAGCCGCATGGCCTACTCATGATTTATATACATCAATAATACTAATTTCATTGGGCAACGACACATTTATATCATCATCACCAACTATGCCCATATCCATATACACAAGCCGACGAGGCTAACAAAATAATATACAAAATATGAGCCGACAAGGCTAAAAGACATCTAACTATACACAAATATCTACGAGCCTCTAAAGAGAGCATGTGACATCATATAGACGAGACAGGACCCCGCCATGCCCATATGTATATACACAAAAGAATAGTACCAACAGCTGCGGCTCCAAATCAAATGGAGCTCCACTAAGCAGTCTCTGAACCAGTAGTCTACGGATCAAGTCTATCTCTCTGTCCACCTACGGGCATGATGCAGCGTCCACAGAAAAAAGAACGTCAGTACAAATAATGTACTGAGTATATAAAGCATAATCAACATCATAATAGAAGCATTGGAAATAACATACGATAGGAGGGTCATGAGATAATAGAGCCGTTTGTACCTCTAGTGGCAACCATCATGTTTTCTTACCCTTTTTTCTAATAGGAACTTTCCATTTCTAATGCTTACTTATATATTAGTACCATACCCGACCATAGAGGTTCGGTGTCTCGCATACCCAGCAATGACAAGACTCAGTGTTATACATACCTGGCCCTACCAAGGCTCAGTGTTATCCGTACCCAACTGCAATGGTGTGCGCGCGATAGGTATCATAACCGGCCATATAAGCTCGGTGTTCTTAGTATTCATACTTTAATACATAAATATGTATACGTAGGAGTACATACACGTTCTCAACATTATCATCGTTGTCATCATTTTCATTATATCCTCCCGTAGAGAATCAACTATCATAGGATGGGACCAATGGTATCATGAGATTTATCAAGGATCATGAGCCTTAGCGATTCTAGGAATGAAGCCATTTGGAAGACGTTATAGAACTCATATGAATGTATTTAGCAATGGGACCATGCCTTAATGAAAGAAGGGTTAGCCTTACATACCTCGTTGTCTTCTTAACTACTTAACGTTCACTGTCGAAGCTTGGAAAAATCTACAGTTAAAAGGATTCATACCTTGGTTAAGCCTAAAAGATACTCTTAAATTCAAACTAGAACAATTCATGAGTTAACGAAAATTGGGCAGCATTTCCCCTATTTCATCGACTTCCACCATATTACAAAACAACCCCCAACAACCATAACAACATCCACAGTATCATAATCAAGTGATCACATTCCATTAAGTCTTCCATATTCATTCTCACATTCAATTTACACTAACAACTTCATACCAACCATTTGCACATTTTTCATAGAACGCTTTCTCATCATCATTATTACCTTCTATAACAAGATTATATCCATATCATACTAAGAATCATGATTCAAGTTAGCTCACTACTCAAAAACATCATGAAAACTACATTTAGACATCATCTTTTACTTTCTCCTTCTACCCAAGTTGTTCAACAACTAAACATTCTTGATAACATGAAATAAACATGAAAACTAACCTTTTATCCCATAAGAATGAGCTTTAGATCAAGTTATCAACTTGTGCAAAACCCTAGCTATAATACCCAAGTAAATCTTGAAATATACTAACCCTAGGGAGTCTTCTAACACGTGAACACTTCAATTCTTACTATTTGATCTTTGTTTTCTCTTGGGTTGGATTGGAATATGCTTGAGAAGGGTTTGGAGCTCTCAAGACTTGGAGAGAGGGTGGGAAATGAAATAATGAACAAGGGAGCCATATATAACAAAAATGAAATTTTGGCCCAACCCGGATATACGGCCAATTATACGGTCTGTATAATTGGACCGTATAATCCCACCAGGAAATCACCCATCTCTAGAAGCTTTCTACGGACCATTATATGGGCCGTACAAACTGGAAATTTTCGAACTTCACTCTTGACGATTCGTTCAACGTCTAATCCTTGTGGAACCTTCTTGGCACTTACTTATATAACACTTCATTAACCATACAATAGGCCCTATAGCAGCCCCTCAAGACATTGCTAAATATGTATCAAATCAACTATCGCGAAAACCCTTCCAAACATGACTTACATTCACTTCCTTCAACAAACTTTGTCTCACATATCCATATGACTTTGAAATCTCATGGTACACACTTTAAGCGATCTAATACTCTCATTAATCTCTTAAGGACTTCATGTTCATCTTAAGCTCACATTAGTCTATTCACAAGACAACAGATCCGGAATTTCTGAGATGTAACATTAACATTTCATCCGCATACAACAAAAAAATAATAAGTTATTGTCAGAAAATCTTTTGAAGTATACATACGAATCAAAATAGGTCTTTGTGTAAGTTTGACTTTTCATGAATGAGTCAAACTTCTTGTACCACTGCCTTGGTGCCTGCTTCAACCCATAAAGACTCTTATTCAATTTTCACACCATGTGTTTCTTTCCTGATACTTCAAATCCTTCTGGCTGCTCCATATAAATCTCTTTTTCCAAATCTCCGTGAAGAAATGCAGTTTTCACATCCAATTGCTCCAACTCAAGATCCAAGCTAGCTTCTAAGATCAAAATGGTTCGAATAGAAGTCATTTTGAAAACAGTTGAGAAAATTTCATCAAAATCAATTCCTTTCTTCTGTTCGAAGCTTTTTACAACCAATCGAGCTTTGTATCTGACCAACTTGCCATTTTCATCTTTCTTGATTTTGAAAACCCACTTGCATTTGAGTGGTCTTTTACCCTTTGGAAGTTCAACCAGCTTGCATGTGCCATTTTTCTGTAGAGATTCCATCTCTTCTTGCATGACTTTCATCCACTGCTCTTTTCTGGATGGGACAGCACCTCCTTCAGACTTTCTGGCTCCCCCTCATCACTAATGAGGATGTACTCTAAAGAAGGATACTTGGATGACTCTACCCTTTGCCTTTCTGATCTCCTCAGAGGTTGAGATTGTTTTTCTTCTTCCTGAGTAGGATACTCAACTTGCTCGACATAATCACCAAGTTGCTCCACCTGCTCAACAATCTCGTCAGGTTGCCCCCCCCCCCCCCCTGCTCGACAACGTCGTCAGTCGTACTTTCTGCACTTCTGGGATGGTTAGAAGGAATGGTAACAAAGTTAGGGACTATACCATTCTTGTCGTTCTCTGACAGATCATCAGCAGTTCCAACTTCATTTTCTCAGAAGACTACGTCTTTGCTTCTGATGACCTTCTTTTTTACAAAATCCCAAATGTGTACCCAAACTCTTCATCTCCATATCCGATGAATATGCAGGGTATAGATTTATCATCCAGCTTTGTTCTCTGCTCCTTCGGTATATGTGCAAAAGCTCTGTAATCGAACACCTTCAGATGCTAGTAGGACACCTCTTTGTTGGTCCAAACTCTTTCTAGGATGTCAAACTCCAATGGAACTGATGGATTCCTATTGATTAGGTAACATGATTTATGAACTGCTTCACCCCAGAATGACTTAGGCAGTTTAGCCATTCTGAGCATGCTTCTCACCTTCTCAACAATGGCGCGATTCATCCTCTCAGCAACACTATTGTGTTGTGGGGTTCCTGAAACTGTCTTTCCATGTCTGATCCCATGGCTTGAACAGTACCTTTTAAATTCCCTTGAAGTGTACTCACCTCCATTGTCACTGTAGAGAAGTTTTAGCTTTCGACCCGTCTCCCTCTCCATCAGAGCATGAAACTTCTGGAAAACTTGAAATACCTGATCTTTAGTTTTCAAGATATAAACCCACAATTTTTGTGAAGCATCATCAATAAAGTAACAAAGTATTTGTTACCGCCCATCGATTCTATCTCCATTGGACCACAAACATCAGAATATACCAAATCAAGTATATTTAATTTTCTTTCAGATGATGTCTGAAATGAGACTCTATGTTGTTTACCAAATAAACAGTAGCTATAAGGTTTTATCATTGTACCTTTGGCAAAATAAATGAGTGATTTCTTGTTAAGAATTTGCAATCCTTTCTCGCTCATATGACCCATTATTCTATGCCTCAAATCTACAGAAATCTCATCTTGAGCTGCGTTCAATTCACCTCGGCATATTTCTGCATTTTTCCTGTACAACGTGCCACGAGCAACTCCTTTTGCAATCCCTAATGATCCTTTGGTGAGTCTCTATTTTTTATTTGCAAAATAGTTCTCGTATCTATCTCAGTCCAAAGCAATTCCCATGATCAAGTTCAACCTCAAATCAGATACATGGCCCACATCCTTCAGAACCAATATGCATCTGACATTTGACTTGATACAAATGTCTCCGATCCCGACAATATTTGAGTAACTGGTGTTACCTATTTTCACAGTGCCGAAATCACCTGCTACATATCTGCAAAACATATCTCTTACCGATGTTGTTATAGCCCGTATTTTTACGCGTTGGAAAGCGCACGAGTTAAATGACACTACTAGTGGAAACGTGGTTATCCCCAAGCTAATAGGTGATTAGAGTGAGTACAGGTGTGTCATAAGAATTCAAACTTAAACCGCTCGAGGAAAATGAGTTTCGTCGAGATTCAAAATTCGTTCAAATGGAATACGGTCCAAGCTATGATATCCCATATTTTTGGACTAGAAAATTTAATCGTCCACATGAGAAAATTTACCCGAGCCCGGAGAATTCGATCATAATAAACCATAAAAAAATCAAGAACTTGGTGTATATGAGGAATGAAGTCCAAAAATAATTTAGGCCTTAACAAGTGTGACGACGGTGATTGAGAATAATATTTGGTGTACATATAAAGAGGCAATGGACTAGAATTCTACCACATGATTATGATAATGAGTATATGTAGTGTGTTAAAAGTGATCCATGTTTAAGTGAATTGAGACCAAGAAATTAATTACGCGGGCAACTAGTGAAACGTCGGATTTGAGAGGACATAATTCGGCCACCTATGCAAATTGAATGAATAGGTGTCAACTTTATAAATCATATGACCAAAAGTTGCCAGCAAATCATACAATATACACGCCCTTGTTTATAAAGCTATTAAAGAAAAATGTTAACCTTTTGAGAGGAAAATACCAAGAACGTACAATAACTTCAATAGACAAAAGAGTATGGAAACCATTTTTTTTTCCAATGAACCAACAACCATGGCAGCAAGCTTACGGCCATGGCTGTCCCAATCCAACTTTGGATGTTTTTTTATACAGCAAAAATTAAAATATCAAGGGTGTTCTTCGTGCAAGGAGGTGGCAATACAAGGATACTGAATCGGGGAAGAAGAAACTGCGAAATTGGAGCAATTAAGAGTAGAAATTCCTCCGACAAAATTAAGGTAAGATTTTCTTGTCTTGTGGTGTAATTATGTTAATGGTGTTGTAATGGAAGGATTAAAATTGGATTGGACGAAATTGGAATTAAGAAAATGCATGAAATCGATGTTATAGGAAATTGTGGGCTGAAATGAATTTAGAGAAGTTGTTGGGTTGTTGGAATTGTTATGGGCTGAATTGTAAGAATTTTATATGTATATTGTTGTTGTTGGTATTTCTGTGTTGACAGGAGAATTATTGGAAATTCGGGTTAGGCGAATATATAGGGGAAATGCTACCCGATTTTCGTTAAGTCCTTAATAATGAAAAAAAACCCTTAACGAGAAAGTATAAATTAAAGAATAAGTTCTATAAAGTGATGGGCTACGGTTTACGAACTAGAAAGTATGGTTCCTGACGATAACGTTACCTTTATGTTAAATAGGCTAAAAGAGCGACAAAGCGAACGATTTTGCGATTAGTCGTCAACAGGTATGTAAAGCCTATCCCTTCTTTCTTTTGGCATGTCCTAGATGTAAGTAAGATATGATATGAGCTTTGGGGTAATTCTACTCACTAGTTCCGAGCATGACTTATGATTTTTATTCGTTTCTTGATGTTAGAACTCTCAGGATAGTCGAGCTATTGCCCTCGAGTCTCTTATATGATTGACTGGTATATGATGTATAAAAGTTCCTATTCTTAAAGAATTCCATAATGAGTGGTGTCCTTGACTTTCATAAGCTATCTCGTATTAATTTGATACACGTCTATGATCCCTTACACGTTCCTTTATATAGTTCGTAATGATATTTAGAGAGAACTTAATATGGCTGTCATCCTGACATTCAAGAATTAATAAGTCTACTTTTTTATTGAGTCTCAAAAGATGATCTGGGTACATATGATTACTTATTACTCTGCTCGTGCTTACTGTTACATCTTTCACTGAGTCCCGGGCCAGGATATGTTTTCGTGCACAGATTCACTGCATTATTCACCGAGTCCCTCACTAGAGGGCTAGGACATGTTATATATATGTATATGATGATATGATGACATGACGATATGATGGTATGGGGATGGCGGCCAGGATGACATATGATGATCTTATTCACCGAGTCCCTCACTAGAGGGCCGGGACACGTCATATATATATATATACATGATGATGATATGATTTTACTGACTGAGTCCCTCACTAGAGGGCCGGGACACGTTATATATATACATAATATGATTTTACTTACCGAGTCCCTCACTAAAGGGACGGGACACGTTATACATATACATATGAACAAGATGATTATCTAATTATGACATTAAGTTTCATAACGAGTTAAGTCTGATCTTGACACCATGATGTATGATTCAAAGGTAAGCCTTGTGGCTTCTGGTTATTGTACTGGTTTTTCTGTACTCCTTACTTCAGTATGATCCTGTTTTATTGTATTTATGCTCTACATGCTCAGTACATATTCCGTACTGACCCCCTTTCCTCGGGGGGCTGCGTTCATGCCCGCAGGTATAGATGCTCACGTTGGTAACCCGCCAGCTTAGGAGTCCTATTCAACTATCTTGGAGAGCTCCCTTGTTCCGGAGCCTAGATTTTGGTACAGAATCTCTTGTGGTGTATATGTATTTTATCCAGGGGTACGGCGGGGCCCTGTCCCGTCATATGATACTGTTGTTACTCTTAGAGGTCTGTAGACATATGTGTGGGTTGTGTATGGGTTCTGTTCAGCTGTGTCTATACGATGTGCTGTGATATGATGTTCGTCTATAGTGGCAGCCTTGTCGGCTTGCATATGATATTGACATGTGATGGCAGCCTTGTCGGCTTGCGTATTATTTCATAATATGATCAGTTGTGACTCCTCAGGAGACATTGTATCTAAATATACATATATGATGACGCTATGAACCTTCAGAGTTCTTTTGTAATGTTCCATATTGTTCGTAGTTTCAGTTTGACTATATCTGATAGGTATGTATACAGGTGTCCCGATCGGGCACCAGTCACGGCCTACGGGGTTGGGTCGTGACATATGTGGCATGGTAAGATGTTGTTGTGTCAACCACCCATTCCGACTCCGAACCTGTCAAGAGCATGCATTTCTCTTCCTCGCTTATGAAGAAAACAACATTATCATTGTTTTGAACTGTGGTAGTTGTGTTGTCGTCATTCTTCTGGACACTACTTTCACCTTTTCCCTTTTTAGATTTGGACAATCTCTTTTGTAGTGACCTGGTTGATCCCAATTATAGCAAATTCTGGCTTTTGACTTGGATCGAATCTTAGACTTCCCACGAGCTCTGAATCTATCATAGTTGCTCGAACCCCTTTGGTAACTCCTGCCTCTACTTTATATGATGAGAGCCTGACCATGATTTTCAGGCTTCTTTCTCATCTTCTCATTGAGTAGAAGATCTGATGTGACATACTTCAACTCAATTGAGTCCTTACCATGCAAGATGGTTGTTGCCAAATTTTCATAAGATGATGGCAACGAGTTCAAGAGCACGATGACTTTATCTTCCTCCTCGATCTGTACTCCGAGGTTGTTCAGCTGCCTGATTAATCCATTAAGCACATTTAAATGTGACAAAAAATTCGTACCTTCGCCCATATGTAGAGTGTATAACTGTTTCTTTAGGTACAATTTGTTTGTCAGCGTTTTGGGCATGTATAGGTTTTCCAACCTTGTCCAAATACCACATGCGCTCTCTTCGTTGATGATGTTATTAACCATCTGTTAAGTGCAACCTGATTGCACTAGCTGTCTTTTCATCCATTTCTTCTGAATCCTCAACTTTTATGGATTCAGACTTTTTGAATTTTCCGCCTAGTACCTTGTACAACCTTTGTTGGATGAGCAGATCCCTCATCCTTCTCTGCCATGTTGAGAAACCGCTATTACCGTTGAATTTTTCTACCTCGTACTTTACTCCAGACATTTTTTTTCCACCGAGTATAGTACAACCCACAGCAAAAAATATTTCTGTGAATGAGCAGAACCCGTGCTCTGATACCAACTGTTGGTAATAAAGCCGCCACAAAAATAATATTCACAGTATTTACATCGGAATAATAATGTAGCACTATGATATGGTTAATCAACAAGAATAAAAAGTGTGATAATGACACCAAGATTTTTACGTGAAAACCCAAAAGGGAAAAAATCACAGGCCGAGATGTTACACCTTGGAAGATTCCCCATTTGCGTACAGTGAATAGACGAACGAAGAATACGAGTATACAATATTTTAATAAGAAAGTAATGACGTTTGACGACCCTAATTAAGATTTCAAAGGTATTTGAGATAAGAAAAAAAAGTTTGCCGAGAGAAGGCAAGGCGTACTATGTGTATTGGAAAGAAATTACGAGTACCGAGTTAATGATAACTAAATAGTGCTTTGAAGAGGAGTTATAACGTCCCTTAGAATGTTAATGAAATGATAAACAAGTGCTAAGAAGTTTCCCTATGGGTTGGAGATCAAATAATGTGGTAAGAAAAAGATCAGTGAAAGGATGGGTTATACGGTCGATTATGCGGACCGTATAATGTTATACGGCCCGTATAATGTTATACGGCCCTTATAATGGACCGTAGGATTGTCACAGAATGAAGTTGCTGAAGGGTCAATTTCACTGTCAAATTATACGAACCGTATAAAATTATACGGCCCGTATAATGTGCCGTCAAAGTGACACAAAATGAGACGCTCACTGGAGCAGTTTTACGGTCAATTATACGGACCGTATAAATTTATACGGACCGTATAATTGTCCGTATAATGACGTCGGGACAGCTTTTGCATTTATAAAATAATGACCCAAGTTCATTTAATTCATTCCATTTTCTCTCTCCACGACCCAATAGCTCTCTAGAACTTTCCAAAACTCTTCCAATACAAGAATCCAAGTGAAAATTTAAGATCAATTTCATCAAATCCACAAAACTAAGTGTGAGAAACACATCAAAGTTCATCCAAGTCAAGAAATTTCAGGAGAGGTGAACTAGGGTTTCGGTGCAAGAAGAGTAATATCACTCAAGACTTGTTCCTACACTATCTAAGGTAAGTTTTATGGTATTTGCATGTTATTTAGAGTATGGAGAAGTGGAAACACTTGAATTGTAGAAAGATATAGGAAATGGGTCATGAAGGTGTGAATAGTGACATTGTTGAGTAGTAATAATGAATCATGAAAATGGATATGTTGAGATTGTAAATAGGTTATGAATGACATGTAGAACATGGAATGAGTATTATATGTGAAAGAACACGATAGTGAACTATGGTCATGATTATAGATGAATTAAAGTGAAATTGTGAAATGTGGATAATATAAATGAATGATGCTTGTCGTTTATGATATTGTGAACGTTGTTATGAATGCTTGGGAGTTGATATAGAATATGGGAAAAGTTGTGTAAATGAAGGAAATGCCGTCCAATTTTCTCTAGCTTTAGCAAGCACGTTCTTGTAACCGTTTAGCTAATGTCGATACGAATTCTCTTGAAGGTAGAACGAGTGTATTAAAGGAGAACGAGCAAGCAATAAAATAGTTAAGCGACAAAGGTATGTGAGGCTAGTACTTTCTTTCTATGGCATGAATCCGATGGTATGATTCTCCTTTCTCTCCATGAATTCTCTATATATATACCGGAAAGTCAAGAGTCTATGATCATGAATAGCTATATAAGATAAGAGATATGTTATGAGTCCAATGATGATGATGAGAAGCTTGAGTCTAAATACTCTAGATTTCATGATATAACATTCCTATAACGCTAATGAAGTCATATGTTATATACACTCACCTCATACATTATTCCCTTCGAGGTGAGGCAGAATACCATTAAGTTAAGTATGTCATGTATTGTATACACACACCTTATGTATTGTTCCTTCAAGGTGAGGCAGAGTACCATAAAGTCGATGAGGTTATGCATTGTACACACTCACCTTATATACTACTTCTTTCAAGGTGAGGCAGAATGCTTGCGAATGCTCGCGAATGCTCCATAATGAAATCGGAGAATCACGACCTTACGTCACCCCGATAGAGTGTAGTTGTCCTTGAGTCTTCATGTATGTATCATGATGAGCATATGATGATGATATTACACCGTACCTATATGGTCGGGCAGATATACACACCACTATAGTGGGCAGCTTATACCCCGGACGCGGGAGGCCTGGACGCAGGCTAATGTTATTGATTATCACACCGATCCGATACGGACGGGCAGCTTATACATTTATGCATTTATGATATAAGGATGAGTATGATTAAGTCAACATATGTTATTTCTTTTATGAGTCACAGTCAGTTACGGATTACTCTTCATTTGATGCCTCCTCATTTAATTGATGTTTCATTATTGTTTATGCCTCTCATACTCAGTACAATGTTCGTACTGACGTCCGTTTTCTTGGACGCTGTGTTCATGCCCACAGGTAGACAGGGAGGTGAACTTGATCCGGATTCGTAGGAGCCAGTAGCTGATTAGAGAGCACTCCATTGTTTCGGAGGTGCTATGATTATTCTTTTGGGCATGACGGGGTCTTGTCCCGTCCTTATGTCTAGCACTCCGGTAGAGGCTCGTAGATACGCAGTGTGGGTTATATGGTCTTACGAAGTTGCTCTTATGTATATATGTATAAATAGTGTTTTTGATAGCCGAAAGGCCAATGTACATAAAAGTGTTTGTGTTTTCCAAATGAAAGATGATTTTCTTATGATTTGAATAGAATTTGATAAAAGAGCATTAAATGAGTATGATGAGTAATAGAACGAGCGGTGCTCGGAGGTTAGCCACGGGTACCCTTGCGGCCCCTAGTCGGGTCGTGACACGAGAAGAGCAACTGATATAACTATATCAAGGATTTTACACTTTGTAGGTCTGAATATTATACTCCAAAGACCACTACACACTCAAAAGAAATAACGCTCTTTTAAGATTTTCCCACCTCACTACAATATCACTCATACTCTCTATTTTTTCCTCACAGACTATTTTCCTATCTGTGAAGGCCTCACTCTTCTTTATCTCTTTGTTGGTGTGATTTACAAATGGAAGAATGGCTCTCCATTTATAGGAGACCAAACTTGTCTTTCAAGCACAAAAAGGGGAAAAAAATGTTAAACCAAAATTTGTCCACCACAAATTTTACTTGTTGCCCAAGTTCTTTTGTCAACCAAGCAAATTGGCACATGCCAATTACAACAATGGGATGGACCTCATCAGTTAGATGCGGTGGAGAAATGGAAACTAAGTTCCATCAATTAGGGGATAGCATAATGTCAGAGCCGACAAAAAATGGTGGAAATTGTTTCATTGCTTTACTTGAACTACGAGCAAATCAAGCCATCAAGAATTTTTTTCATTCTTGATTCAATGTTTTGTTTGAAAAAATTGGTGGTTGGGATTTATTCACTGAATTTTGAGAAAGTTGCATCTTAAATTTGAGCTCATTTAATTGTGAATTAAAGGAGATTGGCTCGATTTTTTTAGCATTCTTCTTGGGGAATAAGATGAAATTGAGGCTGGGTCGGAGTGGGTTGGGTCATGGAAGGAATTGAGTAATTTTTTAAAATTGGGTAATTTAATTTGATTTGGGGTTTTCATCCAAATAGGGGCACAAGTCCAAATAGGGGTACAAGTGTACACTTTGTTGACGGCAGTGGTATATTTGTTCACTTTCACTAACGGAGGATAAAGTTGACTAATAAAATAAAGTAAAGAGGTATATTTGACCCTTTTTACTTTATTTAATTATCCTTTTCCTCTTTTATAGTTTGTATCCATTTTTTAATTACTTATAAAGTAGTAATTATTTAATTACATATAGAGTAGTTTTCAAGAGGTTATTAATTATTTAATTATAAAATTTAAATCCACTTTTTTAGTGTCATGAATATTATGAAAATCCTGCACTTGCGTTCTCTTTAGGGGATAGCCGTAACAAAACATATTAAAATATAATTATTTAAAAAATAAATTAAAATTATAAATAACACAAATTACTTAATAAAATATTCTTGCTATTATTATTAGCTTTCTTGCACATTACGCAAGCACATTATTTAGTTCTATTTAATTATAAAATTTTATTATATGAGAATTTCTCATTTTTAGTTTGTTTATTTATTCTTTTGTTTTAAAATGATTTTCAATTTACTTATTCCGATAAAGTTTCATTTGTGGAGGATTTATAAAGAAGTTATTTAATTATAATATTTTATTATATAAGAAATTCACATCTTTAGTATTTTTTTTAAAAAGGCACTAGTAATATAAAAAAGGCCATTTGGGTTCCCACTTACTGCAAAATCATAGCAATTCGCCCTGAGAAGTGAGTTCTCATTATCTTGAGATGAATAACGCAATGAGAGATCTGACCTGTAATTACATTGTGTAAATCACTGTGCAATTTTTTTTTTCATTCTGCATTCTTTTTTGTTTTCTTTATTAGGTCACACGTCAAAAAATGATTTTGTATTATGGCATTCTGAAATAGCGTATTTGAAAATAAAATATTATAATTAAATAACTTCTTAAGAAATCTCCATAGATTAAACATTATCGGATAAGTATATTGAAAATAATTTGAAAGGAGAAGAATAAATAAACAAACTAAAATGAGAAATCATTATATAATAAAACATTATAATTAAATAACTTCTTAGGAAATCCTACACAAATAGAACTTTATCGAATACATAAATTGAAAATAATTCTACAGTAGAAAAATAAATAAACAACTTCAAAATGAGAAACTCTTATATAATAAATTTTATAATTAAATAACTTCTTAAGAGGTCCTACACAAATGAAACTTGTCACAACCCAACCCGCCATGACTGCACCTATCTAAATCCTAGTGGGCGAACCAACATACAAAACACCTATCCATTCAATCCGGTTTTATATTAATCAAGCTAAACAATTATTACTCATTTAACAACAAAATAACAAGTAAATCATGTCATAAATACTGAAATAAGTGCGGAAGTTCTAACTATTACAATCCCCAAAATCTGAAAGTCATCGTACAGGACTCTAAGCCAAAAACATGTCTAAGAATCTAAAGTCTAACAAGTAAGTAATCCATAATGTCTAGAGTCCGAAAAGACATCATAGCAAAAAGATCTTCGGGCGGCCTGGCATGGGAAGAAGCTCACCCCAAAATCCGTCAGCAAATATCCTCCACGCTAGATGTGAGGACGATCAGCGGTCTCTATATCAAAATCTGCACTAAAAGAATGCAGCAAGGTAGTATCAGTACAAATACTATGTACCGGTAAGCATCATAGGTCGACTAAGATTAGTATCATGCATATTTCGTAAAATCAATAGAATAAAACACGCCAATCAACAGTCAGGAACATCAGCAAATCACAGCAATTCAACCAAGAATAATCACAATCAATCACCAAGATGTCAAGCATCACAATCACGTAATTCAACAACGGAAACAAATTACCACAATAGCCACACGCACTGTACATATATGTTAGCTGATGTCTTAGCTCAGTAGTCATGACCTGCAGGGGACCCATGGTGTCCATGTACCACTCGTTCCGGAATACTCCTCTGACCCGAGCACAAACCTCCGCTCCGGAACGAACCTTGGACGCGGGACATATCAATGCACCTCTCGTTTCCGGAACTATCCTCGGACCACGAGCCCATAATCTAGGTCACATGTGTCCCTTTTCATACCTCTTACATAACAGTGTTTCTTACCTTTCAGTATCAATACTCAACTCATCATTTCATGTCACAATACTATCGAGAATATTATATTAGCTTCTCATCACAACATATCCACTGCAGATTCAATCACACAGGAATAATGGCACGAAGCCTACACAAACACTCAATTCGCATTGACATAAGAGTTTAGCCACACAATGTCATGCATGAAAACTAGACATGATTTGTCCTAAGGAAATCACAAACATACAATCAACTAACCAAAGTCTAACTCAATTAAACCGTAACCTACCTCAAAGTAGAGCTGGAACGCACAGGTTACTCTGCTAAAGCCTTTCCTTTCCTCAAAGCTTCAATACGTTCACGGTCTAAAAATAAAAGTCTCAATGAGTCACATTGCTCGATTTACAAATACCAAGGCAAGAAATACCCTTCTCTCTCCCCATTCTAAGGGTGGATGATTTTCTAGGTGATAAACAACCTATCAAAGCCCCTAATATTCATAAACCATCAATTTATACCACATTCGATCAAACATTCCCATTACAAACAGTTTTCTATGGCAAAGACACCATTTTTATAGAACCCTAGGTCTCAATCACTTAGTTTACTATTCTAAATGTTCAATTTATGACAAATAGCAAATAATCTGTCACGACCCAACTAGGGCCGCGACGGGTACCCGATACTGCTATACCGAGCACCTCTTATTTCGTATCTTATCCTCATTACTAAGTGGGCCGTATGAACGATTCCGTTATTTCTTTACTTAACACTATCATTAATGGCATAATTATAAACATGTGTTGATAAACTTTGCTAACATATTATACAACGACGAGGACAAACAAGAGTACAAAACATCTAACTGTACATATCTGTCTACGAGCCTCTAAAAAAAATACATATAATAACAAGGAGGGTTGGGGGCTGCTGTGCCCGAATATGTACACAAAAGTAGTACCAATAAGCTGAAGCTCCGGATCAACTGGAGCACTCTCAAAGTACTGCTGGAGGAGCTCCTAGGAACCGAACTCGTCTACCTGCCTACCTGCGCGGCATGAAACGCAGCGTCCACAAGAAGGGACGTCAGTACGAGTAATGTACCGAGTATGTAAGGCATGAATCATAATATGACAATATGAATAGAACATGAACAACAACATAATAAGACAATACAAAAGATACAAGTAAAGGTATGACTGTAACTGCTTGCCTCCTAAGGCGGAATCATGCATGCTCACTTTTACTTTCACACATGCATAAGCTGTCCGAGTCAAATAATATCATTAGCCCGCGTCCGGGGTAATCATCTCACGCCGCCCACTAGTGGTGTCTGCCCATGCCAAAAGGTCATGGTGTATCCGTATAGCTGCCCGCCTTAGGGGTGACTGCCCAGCCGTATAGGCACGGTGTAATCATCCATAAGCCGCCCGCCTTAGCAGTGCTGCCCGTGCCATATGGACACGGTGTCATTATCCATCATAAGCATGCATAAGAGCCCAACCAAACGCTATAACTTCATCGGAGTGACGTAAGGTCGGTAACCTCTGATTATATTATGGAATAACCATCACGACTTTGTCTCACCTTGAAGGGACTAGTATTATAAGGCGAGACTATCAACGAAGAATAGCATTAAGAGAAAACATAGAATAAGATCATAAGCCTCATAAAACATCAATTCATACACTTTGGAGTCTTTAGAAAATAGAGTCATAACAAAGGAATAGAATTGAAGTCAAGAACTAGCTCATTGTTCTTATATTCATATTGAATCCTTAACTTAAGACTTTTAGACATGAAACCATTCTTGTCATAATCATCCTAAACATATTCTCTTCTTTGACATCATCATTATCATTACAAAAGCATATTCATCGTTGTAGTCATAAAAGTTTACAAACTCATACACCTTTGTCTTGGAAAAGTATAGACATTTTGGAAAACATTACGGGTTATTAGTAAGGAAATCATGTCTTGGAACCCTAGACTTTTAACTTTTGAAGACAAGGAAGGTATGGAAATAATTACGAAATTGTAGCATCGGAGTCATGCCTTGAAAGAAAAGGGACGAGCCTTAACATACCTTGTCCGCTTCCTTAGTCAATTCCACCTAACTCTTGGCCTTCCCAAAATCTATAACAATATTAATGAATACAACATTATAGATATCCAAGAATCTCATCCTAACTCACACTTTGTCTACCGAAATTTCGGCAGCATTTCCCCTATAAATAAACCATCCCCGAGAATCTAACTCGGCCAATTTCATCAACAACAATCCGAGAATTCAACTCGGCCAATTTCATCAACAACAATTCAAGACACATTCTAACAATTACAACCTTTGTATTCAACGACACTTCATTCATATTCAATTCAATTCGCATAACATTCAAAATGACTAATCGGCATACCACTTTATCCGACACCATCCAAGTTCAACAAGATCAATAACAACACATTTTTCTTCTTTCAAGTTCATAGACCATACCAACAATTTACACACTAACTACATCACATTAGTTTCCAAACAACTCTCCAACACTTACAACTCTAGCTAGAATCATTAGACTTTCATTGTCAACATGGAATTCATGACAACAACAACCAAAATATTAAGTAAAATAATTCATTCTCTTCTATACCACATGAACCACCACACGGCCACACTACCACATATACACGGCTACAACCTATCATCCGTATTTTCATAAATTCCATCCATTTTCACATACTACAACATACACAAACATCCATAACATATAAAAGAGGATGAATTCTTACCTTTTTCCTTTAACCTTTCACTTAGCTAGGGTTGTAAACTTGCGACAAAGAGAGGGATTCTTGCTTCAACAATTATACCAGGTTAAAGAGGACCCTCAAATTAGTAGGAATACTAGAAGAAAATATTTTTTTTGGATCAAATTTGGAGGCTCCAATTTTTTCCTCTATGGCCGAATGGAATGGTCTTTATTTTTCCCTTCTCTTTAGTTCTTTAAGTTCTTGAAATTTCTAGAAATGAAAATGAATAAGATGACTTGTGTGGACTTATTTATTTTGTCTCTCATATGGGCTTGGCCCATTGCTATGGACGGCCAAATGGCCCTTTTTAAGTCCAAGCCCATTTCATTTTTTTTTGCACTTCATGAAAATTTAATATTTTCCAAATTTCAAATTTACCCTTCGCCTTCCTCCATTTTTCCACGAGTCATATTGCGAATTTCCCTTTTTTCCCCTAGTCTTTCTTAATATTTCCACTTCAAAAATTTTATGAACAACTTATGAGCCAAACAAAAATCAAAATTATAGCCTTGCTCTTAACTTCCCGCAATTATCTTAAATTATCCGAAAGTACCAAAATGCGGGATATAACATAATCAATCCATATAAATGATAAATACGCGTTAATAATCCCAACCCATCAAGTTTAGAAGGTTTATTGATATTCTAGGGTTCCTACTTCACTTTCACCATTAAAGACCTATGAAGATTATTACAATAACGGAGGGAATGGAATAGTAGAATGGAAAGCAAAGAGACTTAACTCTCAAGGTTAACTTGCCTTAGCTTGAAAATCCTCTCTAGGTGCTTGTAGGGAAGTGTGTTGGTGTGTTATGAATGAAAATATAAAACTAAGGCATTAAAAACCCGATTCTGCCTTCCCGTCGACCGCTGCAGCGGTCACTACGCCGCTGCAGCGGTCCCGCTATAGCGGCCAAGTCACTGCTATAGTGGACCCAAGATAAATCCGCTCACCGCTATAGCGGCATCGCCGTAGCGGGCACTGGCTCGCCATAGCAGCCCCAAGAGAAAGTGGCTGGCCGCTGGAAGCGGACAGCGACCAGCCCACCGCTACAGCGGTACCGCTGCAGCGGTACTCCCACCGCCACAGTGGTGCATTTTGGGCAGTAAGCTCGATTTTCTGTCCAGTTTCCCCCCTATCACCCCACATTTCATCCAAGGCCTCAAAAACACAACACAAAACATGCATACATACAAAAAGACGTCGTACAAATCCACTCGCGGCCTCGAAATTCCCAATGGAGTCCTTAATTCCCATAATGACCGGAAGGGTCGTTACAAAACTTTATCGGAATAGGTAAATTGAAAATAATTTTAAAGCACAAGAATAAATACAAACTAAAAATGAGTAATTCTTATATAATAAACTTTTATAATTAAATAAAACTAAAATAACGTCCTTTCTTAATGTGCGAGAAAATTAATAATAATAGTTGGCATATTTTATTAAATAATTTGTGTTATTTATAATTTTATTTTTTTTAAATAATTATATTGTAATATGCTTAGTTACGGCTATCCTCCATAGAAACCGTAAGTGCAGGATTTTCATAGTATTCATGACACTAAAAAAATTGATTTAAATATTATAATTAAATAATTAATAACCTCTTGAGAACTACTCTATAAGTAATTAAAATAATTACTACCTTATAAGTAAATAAAAAATGGATACAAACTAAAAAAGAGAAAAAGGGTAATTGAATTAAATAATTTAATAAACCTCGAAATTGGTTAGATGAGGCAAAAACAACTACATAAACAACTATATATAATTTTACTTTAAATTCCAAGTAACAGATGTTAACGGGGCATGTTAATTCATTCTTTTATAACGCACAAAAAGAGTGTGTTAAAGGTGATTTGGTAATTTTCCTTTTTTATGGGTTATTTTGATTACTTTAGACTTTTTTCCCAGATGTCGGATGTGATATGCTAAAATTTACTCTGAAAGTTTAGGAAACAGCAGAGAAGTGCTTTCAATTGTAATTTGTGTTTGTTTAATATTCTTAAAAGTGTTTTAAGTGTCTAATTATGGAAAAACAATTTTAATTTGATAAATATAAATTTTTTATATGGTAATCTACTCCTAATTAAAAAGATTAAAAGCACTTTTTTGGAGAAATTACTTTTTTTTAGATATGGATTAAAAGTAGAAAGATAACTTTTACTACTACTCAAAATTATTTATTTCTTCATCAAAATATTGACCACACGCCTTCATTCTCTAAATAAGTGTTTTGAAAAGAAAAAAATCTTTTAACTTTTTAAAAGTTTGGTGAAACAGGTTATGAGTTTAAAAACCAATGGAGGAGTTTTTCCCGTGAAGGGCAAGATCTGGTAAATAAGTCTTCATGACATCTAATGAAGCTTTTGTTGATATTTATCCTATATAATAGACTTGGATAGTTCAGTAATTTAAAGTTTGAATTATCAAAAGGAAAAACGACACTACCTGGCCATTAGGAATTTGTTTGGTCCATGTTTGGATTTAATATCGCGATTTGGCCTTTCAGTCCAAACTATTCCCAGACGCTAGCCCAACAACCCATTCACTATAAAAAAAAAATCAGACTTTTTTTGTGGCGACTAGCGACTGTAGTGGCCACAAATGATAAAAAAAGTCACCACTAAAGGTGCATTACAAAAAGATCAAACTTTTTTGTGGCGACTTTAAGATCAAAAAGTCGCATTCACTACAATAAGATCAGACTATTTGTGGCGACTTAAAAGATCAAAAAGTCGCCCAACCAAAAGGTCGACGAAAAAAATTCATACCGAGCCTTCAAAAAATATCCGAAAACATGTATAATATGTGTAAAATTAGTAAGTATACGTTGATTGAGCCTTGAAAAAATATCCCAAAACATGTATAATATGCGTATAATTAGTAAGTATACGTTGATTATAAATTTATTAAACTGAAATTATACAACAATGATACATTTTCTAAACACATATTGTAGGCAAAGGCAGATCCAGGATTTAAACTTTATGGGTTCAACCTTTTAAGATTCTTAGTTGAACCCATTATATTTAATAAGTTGTGCGTTCATGTATGCTACTTATTGCAATTTTAATAAATTTTTACACATAAACTTATGCTCCACGTCGAAAGCTGGAGGTTCAATTGAACCCCCGCCTTTAAGGCTACATACGCCCCTAACTATAGGGATACATATTCTATACCATTATACAGTTTCTATACATCTAAAAAATGTCTTTTAAGCTTCTTGAGTCATTTGGTTATCAATAGTTTAGGCCGGATGGCCATTTGTGTCATTTTCCCATTATAAAAAATGTCCGTTAAAAGTTGACTTTTTATCAAAAAGTAAAATTCCTTTTCATTAAAAAAATTATTTAAACTACACTGAACCGGTTAAATGGTGATGACAACCAACCAAAGAGAACACAAGAAAATTGAATACCATGAAGTAAACCCCGGGGGGGATTTAGAGCATGCTGAGGGTGTTCACTCGGCAAAAAATTACAGTGTATGTATAGGGTAGATTTTCTGTGTTTATGTACATATATTAACTTTTGAATGCCCTGAATAAACGCAAAAGGTTAGCTCAAGTGGTCCAAGGTGTTCAAAATTGTCATTGCATCCTAGGTTCAATTCCTATTAACAACATTATTTTTTATATTTAGCTTTTGATGTTTTTTCGAACCTCATGAGTAAAAATCCTTGATCTTCCGCTGATTAAACCCCGCAAAATATATGATGAAATCACTATTAGCAAGCAATAAATAACATAGCTATGAATTAGTAACGCCCTTGAAACTTTTACAATAATCAATAATCGCTGGGGAAAAAAAAGAGAAGACAATGAAATCAAGTATTGAATACAATTTGTATACCTCAAATAGCTATTTTAAAGAGATAAAACTCATACATGAATTATCTATGGAGTAACATAAGAGAGGTCATAAAGGAGAATTAGATAACCCTAAACCTAACAAGACTGTTCATCACGCAAAAGATTAACTCCTCCTTCAACAATAGCTAAGAAAATAATCCTAAGCTTTACTATTTATAGTAGCTAGCTCCTAATTATAAGATTAGCCAAAACATAACTAAAACAATCCCTAAAATAGGATTACATAATTGACCGGGCCTAACTTAAGGTCATCTAGACATTTGTAAATGTCTATAAATGTTTCTGGTAGTTTTAGCTTCGGGTTATTTAGCCAATTTAACACTGTCACTTACCATAGTTTCACACCTACTGATGCATCTGTAGGTCAACGCAAAACAAGCCAAAATCATCCCAAGCCACCTTCTCGCATTTTATCCTCAATGTGTGCTAGTTACACCTTTTGGCGAATATGGTCATTTATAATCTTATCAAATCCGATATGACGGCATCGCATCTCTGCAACACTTATCTTATGGATATGTTGGACTTTAGCAGCCCAACATTCACTACCATATGACATTTCCGATCTTATTGCTATTCTATAAAACTTAACTTTCATTTTGGCAGGCAACCCTCTGTCACATGACACCCCGATAGCACTTCTCCGTTTCAACCATGCAGGTTTAATCCTCTGAGTAACATCTTCATTTATCATTCCATTCTCTTAAAACAAGGAGCCTAAATAATCAAATTATTTGTAGTTTGGCACCGCAATCGCATCTAATCTCACCTCAACTTCTCTCTTAAAACAAGGAGTCTAAATAATCAAATTATTTGCAGTTTGGCACCGCAATCGCATCTAATCTCACCTCAACTTCTCTCTTCTCATGCTGACTAAACATGCAATGCATATATTCAGTATTACTT
This sequence comes from Lycium barbarum, assembly GCF_019175385.1. Taxonomy (NCBI): domain Eukaryota; kingdom Viridiplantae; phylum Streptophyta; class Magnoliopsida; order Solanales; family Solanaceae; genus Lycium; species Lycium barbarum. The sequence continues at coordinate 63,764,319 of NC_083339.1, forward strand.
CTACTCATCCTAAAATCATTATTCACTTCTTTGTAGTTCAAGCTTTTATTGATAACCAATTAGCTAGTTTCGTCAATTAACACAATATTATTGGTAAATAACATACACCGTGAGGCCTCATTTTGTATTGTATTGGTTAGTCATCCATTAATAGGGTAAACAAGCTAGTAGGGGCTTAATGTCGGTCCTTGGTTTAAAACCACTGTTATAGCAAGCTCATTTGTATCACCTATACTGTTTTCACGGTAGTGATGGCTCCTTCGTACATGTTCTTTTATGACATTTATATATTTAATATAAATCCCTTTCTTCTCCGTCACCCACCAAAGGATCTTGTGTGGTATTATATCATATGCATTCTCTAAATAAATATACTATGTGCTGATCCTTCTTCTTTTGCAATAGATTTTCATCAATCTTCTTAGCAATAATATAGCCCCCGTTATAGATCTACTAGACATAAATCCAAACTGGTTCTCTTTCACTCTTGTCGTGTTCCTAAGTCTACACTCCATCACTCTTTCCTAGAATTTCATCATATGACTCATGAGCTTAATGCCACGATAGTTCTACATCTTTTAATATCACCTTTGTTCTTATCGGAATCAGTATATTCATCCACTCATTCGATATCCTACCATTTCTTAGTATAACATTGAATAACTTGGTGAGCCATTCTACTAAGACCTCTCATGTAACGACCCGTTAGGTCGTTTTGCCTATTTTATCACTATTGACCCTTTTCCCGAATTTTTTGTGGTATGTTTGACTTGTGGGGATGTGTGGCCCGATTTTCGAGGAATTCAAATGAGATTTGGGTAAGAAAATAGGATTTTGGGACGTTTATAAGGGATTGGTTGATCAAAGTCAACATCGGATGTAAATGAGCCTTTTTTAAAGTTTTGTCGATTTCATTAGGTCCGGAATGTCGACTATGACTTGGTTGAGTAGTTGGTTCGGTTCTCGAGGGACTCGAGGTCATTGTGGGGTATTTCTTGGGAATTGGGATTTTAGAGTAGTTTGGAGTTGACCACAGTCAACCCCGGGTCAAGATGACCTCTTTTGGAAATTCCGAGTGCACGAGTGAATTCATTGTATGTTTTAGGATTGGGTTGCATATTTGGTTTATCTCTGGGAGGTTCCATGTGAGTTTAGGGTGTTGGATCGAAGTTTGAAACTTGGTTGATTTTCTGGTGTTTCGCTTTTGCGAGATTTGGCTCACACCTGCACAAGGTGAGCCATATTTGCGGTGTTTCGGCTGAGTGGGCTAGGACCGCTCTTGCGAATTGAGGCCCGCATCCGCGTGGTCGTTTCAGGGAGGATAGGTCTGCAAACCTCGCATTTGTGAGGTTTGGGCCGCAGGAGTGGACCCGCAGATGTGAGGATTTGACCGCTGATGCGGAAATCATTAGTCAGATTAGATATTTATTCCCCATTTCGAGATTAGACTTCTCATTCACATATTTGGAGCTTTGAGACTCTGTTTAAGGTGGTTTTTGAGAGATTTAGCAATATTCATCAAGTGAGTAAGTTTTTAATCCGTCTTTACAATTATATCATTGATTATTAAGGGATTTCATGTTAGAAATCTTGATTTAGGAGTGGAAATTTGGGGGTTTATGAATCCTAAGTTTAAAATAAGGATTCTTCAATTAATCATGGAATTGATGTTGGATTTGATTGATTCTTGATATCTAGACTCCCTAGATCATGGGTAAACTATTTATGAGTCGAATTTTCAGTTTTACCCTTGGGGTTCGAGTTTGGATATTTTTGGGTTCATTTTGGTGTTCGGACTAAAGTATAGCAATATGGGTTCTGTTAGATTCGTGTAACCTCATCATAACGTCCAAATCCACTCCTCAAAAAGAAAGTGCACACGGTCATCTGCAATAGAATTTACCCAACTATGAGTCGGGGTCGAATCCCATAGGGAACAATATACTAGGCTATCAAGCAAGTAAAGAATTTTCACTTTCTACACTAAGCCAAACACTTTTTCAATATTTGATTTTTGATTTATAAACTAACAAAGATAAACTAACTAGAAAGCGGGTAAAGTGATCAATGGCCTCACAAGCAAAGGAAAACAAGAGAAATTACTATCAAGAAACGATCCAATGTATTTTATGATTTTACAACTAAACGCGAGTTTATGTTAATAGATAATGATTTCTAAAATCTTATTGAAACTCTTACAACCAAATCAATGAATTTCACTCTAAGTTTTTTCAAGCCTTAGAGTGTGATATTAAGCACAATTAGTTTAACCTCAAGTCAACTTTCTTATTGTTAGCTCAAGTTATTAGATGGAGTTTAAAGCCCCAAATCCTTGTTAATTAATCTTTCCCAACCTCAATTTTCATCTTCCGAGCTCAAATCGAAGTAAAGGGGCAAGTCTTTGGGTTAGCTAATCCCTTAAGAAACAATAAAGAACAAGATTAATTAATGAAACAAAGACCCACAAAAATTAGAAATAAAAATCATTCAATACATAAGCATAACAAGAGTTTTAATCCAAAACTTGGACAATGAATATTTCATAAAGAAGATTCAAGTAATGGAATCGATTACTACACACTTAGATATTCAATACATAACATGGAATTGAAGAAAGGGTTAAGAATTTGCTCATTAAAGTGCTCCAATCTTCTCTAAAGTGTTGGTGATGAAACCCTAGCTCGCAAAATTTTTATGAAGTGGCCAAAGATGATAATAATGTCTTCACGTCTTGCTTTTGTAGTACCCCCAAATTTCTCACTCAAAATGACAAAAACAGCCTCCACATTTTCCAAATTTTTGGATTTGCATTTCTCGCCATTTTTTGCATTTTCTTCAATTTGGTCTCTTTTTGACTTATTTTTCACTTGGTTTCTTCCAAACTCTTCTCAATCATATGAACCTATAAAATGGAAGTAAACGACATTAAATGCACTATTTTCTCAATCAAAATATAGCAACAACATAAGATTAAAGAAGAAATAAGTTGGTAAAATACCAACTTATCACCTCGTAGAATACTATTTTGACCTTGTTGAACCCGAATTCATGATAAATTACCATTTTGACCTTCAGGGTTTGGGAGACGAGGTTTTGGATGAACTTTTGGACCCGAATCCTTTTTATGACTTTATGGGTATCCTTAGAATCGTGTATTAATGTAGAATTCATATCTTGATAGACTTTGCTCCGAAAGGGAAGGCCTAGGTTTAAAGGTTCGTGGCTCCCGCTCGGCATCGAGGTAGGTTACGGTTTACTCTTTTAGACTCCGATTGGAGGACATATATAGTCTATAAGTGTTAAAAGGGTATTGGACGTGAAAAGGGCCCCCAACTTACTGGTTGTGATGAACACTTGGGTGGGTACCGGTGTATTTGTTCGGGAAATTGTTGTATGCATGTTAGAATGTTGTGACGGGGGAAGCATGATAGGCCTACGACCATTGGTTGTGGTGATAAATCCACTTAGATTGGAATGGTTGTTGCTTATTTGGGCTAAGATGGCGATGTTTGACTATTATTATGTGTGTGAATTGGTCTAGTTGCATTCATCACACCATATCTCATATATATCATGAAAGTGGCATCAACCCTGACCTTGAGTTGATATTACGTGATCCGTGGTGTGAATATATTGATCCCCCACTTCATGACTCGGTTGACACTTATTACCGTGCATTTGTACTTTTCCATGCATGCATCCATACATATATATATATTCATTATGAGGAGGCATTTTAGGAGATATGAGATGGTCCGTCGAGACTAAGAACAAGGTAAAGTTGATGTGTTTAAGCCCAAGGGGAAATGTTTCCGGGTATGATGATATGAGTTGCGCGAATGTGATATGATATGATTGATATGGTTCTCATCCAGTCCGAGGGTACATGCCGGATGGCGTTGAGAGGTATATGGACCGTCATGACTATAAGGCATGACCTATAGCATGTGTGTAATAGGTATGAGATTTGACCAGTGCATTGCATTCATACATTCACTCATTTGATCTGTTGCATTCTCACAGACCCGTGTTCTAGTTCGAAACCTCGTCACTGATCTTGAGGCACAACATCAAAGAGTTTCAGGGTGAGCTACATGGTTGACTCGTGGCCCCTACAGTTGTATTTATCTTTTGGGCTTGTATCAGACTTATTAGTGCTCTCATATCATTTAGACCAGATTTTTGGGTTGTAAAGATTAAGTTACATTTCGTACTTCCTATTATTTATATTAGTTTTGGGGTAGTTGATTTTTCCTTTTTCCCTTGTAAATAATTTATCAACTTGGGAGATGGTTCGCCTACCAATGAGACAGTGTAGGAACCATCATGGCCCGTGAATTGGGTCGTGACATCTCCAAGTCGCTTCCAATCATCTATAGGGATATTATCAGGACCATAAGCTTTTCTAATCCTTATATTTTTCCACGCCTTCCTTTACCTCTATCGCCTAATTATACAGATGTAGCTAAAGTTTTAAAATGTTACTCTCTTGGGTCGAGTTGAACATTGATCAAAGTAGTCTCTCCATCTTTTTCTTGATCTTGTTATCTCTTGTCACCACTTATTGAGAATCATCCTTAATACACCTTTCCTAGTTTACATTCTTACCCTTCTCTTTTAGTCGTGCTAGTTTACACATTTCTTTCTCTCCTTCTCGTGTCCCTAGTGTTTTTATACAAACCATCTAGAGATTCTCCCCGACCTTACTAATAACCTTCTTAGCTTTCCTTTTAGCTACCTTGTATTCTTCAGAAGATTCTCCATCCTTTGCTTTTGGCAACTTTCTACAGCACTCTTTTTAAGTTTTAATAACCTGTTGTACCTCCTAATTCTACCATTAAGAAATAGGAATCTAGGTTATCAAAATAATTTCATCTTATTGAACAAAAAAGGATCAATGTGTTATCAAACGTGTAAACATGCATCCAAGAACTACCAAGCATTTAATTCAATGGCATCATAGAAGTTTACCACAACGCATGTGGATTCGATTGTCCTCTATCTCAGTACTTGCCCTTCCCAAAAATAAGGTTAAAAAAAAAATGGATATGCCTCTAAAATACCAAGAATAATGTTTCTTTAAATACATTTGACTAATATTAAACCGTACAAGAAACACAAATTGATTCACAGTTAACGTGGAGATACCTAAATATATGGTTCAACTAATTACATATTACAAACCACAAAAGAAAACCAGTTAGCTCAAAGACTCATTCAGTGGCAATTTCCAACTTCTCTGCTGCTTTCAGGTCAATTTGCTACCTCATAAAACTCCCAAGTAGTGATACAACAAAACCTATGAAGATCAGCTTGATTGTTTTTGTCAATGATGATGCACCAGAGAAATTTACTCTCCGAGCTTGGTCCCTGCAAATGAGATACTGTAAGAGTACTTAATAACTGCAATTGCCAAAAAAGGGTATACATTTCCCCACAGACAACTAACATTCATGCTTCTTTTTCCTACGGAAGGAGTAAGGACTTGTTTCCATGAAAGATCACAAAAACCGGTATAAGCAGTGGAGCAATATGAGAGACATCTTACTTCTGTAAAGGTGCCAGTGCACCACAATAGATGGTGTTTGCTGGAACTGGAAGCTCTGGGGTCTCCGGATTCACCACATTAACATAAGTTTCTTGGCCAAGGTACCATGAGTCGAGGTTTTGAGCACGTAAGTTCCAAATGCCAGGATTGTCTAGGAAGACTAAAATCGCAGTCCAAGCACCAGGAAACACCTGTAAGAGAGAGAAAATTTCCTTTTGTTTATAAATGAATAGTTTTGACAAAATACTAACATTAATTTTTACTAAGTATGACAAAAGGAAGACAACGAGGTGGGATTATTTTCTTTTGATTCTAAAAGTGCAAAAGCAATTTCACCTTTGCACTTTGGAGCAATTAGCATCTTGGTAGAAATCATAATAAAAGTTATGGTGACTATAAATTGGAAAGAAGGGACCGTTTTGAGCAATATCTGTTCTAGAGAAGAAAGTAGACTGATAACTTTTACCTGGGTATTGCATCGAGCAACACCATCCCATTTGTTGTAGGTGCTTCTACTATTCTCTGTCCATTCCCCGTAGTCCATACTATTGCCATTTTTGAGAACAAAAAGTTCAGGCATCTGATTCCAAACTGAAAACAAGTGATATGGCGCAACTATATGAAAATACACTACTCACCCGACAACAAAAAAGGCATAGCCGTCCAGATGATAGTTCTGAATAGTTGTATCATTGTTTTGGAATATGATTTCCACGAATGCTTTGTAAGTACCATTAATTACAGACGTATCAACTTTTGCTGGCCTGTTCATCATTTTATTGGGGAAGTCAAGCTTGAAAACACCTGGGATGTTAAATTGCTGAGCAAGATTTAAAGGTGTTGTTGGTGCTAAGTATGAAATACCACTGAGAGTAGTGTGCCACTTCCCCTCTATTAGCTCTGCAGGCCTATTATGAAGGACAAACACATCAGTCACAGTGATTTCACCATATTTGAAGGATCCTTGGGGGTTTGGCCGTGCAGCACTAGCAGAAACATTCCATCTGTAGAATATTACAATAACAAGTTAGCAGCAGATCCTTGAAAATCGAGAATCTCTGACTACAAAATGGCTACCTAGTGATCAAGACTACAAAATCATCCTTCTGACATTAAGCTAACATATTTCTTTTTCATATCTTTTTGGGGTAGGGGTAGGGGGTTAGCGGGAGAGAACATCCTTTATCTCTACTTTTGAGTAACACATGTTGACAAATTGTACAGTAAGCTGATGATGCACAAATTTTTGATAAGTAATGATGCACACAATTAACTTGGGGAGATTACATAATTTAGCAAATAATAATTACACTTTCTACAACCTTATGGATTTCGCTTGAGTCATTGAGAAATATGGGTCAGATTCATTAGGAGGGTCTGGAAGAGGACCTGAAGCAGGTCCTTGTGAATTTGAGTAATGCAAGACAGCGACTCCTACCGACTTTGATGAATCAGAGGAATTAACAAAGCGTGGACTGGCAACAATGTAATAATCACTGCCGGCATTTTGATCCATTGCGACCAGGAATGAATATGATTGACCGACGTGGATATCCAAGCTTGTGTAGTTCTGTTGTACTGTGTATGAACCTTCAGTCTCCACAAGAAGAAGGTTATGATTTTGGATTCTGAAATTCAAGCTAGTTGAAACACCAACATTGTGTACTCGAAGGCGGTACGTTTTGCCTGTTAGAAATAAATAAGACAAATGACATCTGTGATAAGAATAATAGTATATGTAACTGAATGAAAATTTTGAGGTGCTAATATGTTACTTCCCAGTGAACTACTAAGTGACACCATTCAGTACATACACACGATCGGAATAAGAGAAGAACTTTTAAAAACAATTACAGTCAATTGACTCGGTTTCCTATCAAAGATTTCCCCAAAATTTGATCCTCAAATGTAAAAGAGGCCTTGTGCACACAAGTTCCAACTTGAGTAAAGATGCACATTTTGAGGTCAAGATTCATGACTAGGCAAAGTATCTTCCTTTAGATCGATTAAATGTAGAGGTAAGAACTTTAACAGCCTTGCTAAATCCAAAGCAACAGACCTTTTTTTGTAGTAATCTAACATAAAGCCAGAAGCTCCAGTGATGTGAATGATAATAGCATCTGAGAATTCAACCTTTAAAACGCACCTCAAATAATCCTCCCTCATAATATAATAATGTAATAGTAATAATTAAATTTAAGCTTGAACCAAGAGTACCATGCAATGGAATGGAATAATGTAAAGGTATTAAAATGCGACGATGTACTGAAACCATACAGATAAATCCCTAACGAGAAAGATGAATGTAATAACCTGGTTCTGCATTCACTGTCAGGTAGGATATACCGCCTGATACAAGGGCATTATCATAACGGTAGGGACCTAGTCCATTGAATAGGATACCATCAGGAGCGCCAAGGGCAACTCCATTTTCGATGTCTTGTCTGAGTTCCTAAGCCCCAAAGATTTAATAAGTGAGTCACTAAATTTATAAGGATATATTTTTAACAAAAATGGGCTGATCTGTTAAAATTTGTAACCAACCTTATGACTCTTTATAAACCAGTCACCAATAAAGAGTGTGATGTCCCCATCTGGTGCCGCAAACGGCAGAGGAATGATATTTCTGTTGTTTATAGTGATCCCTCCATATCCACCAGAAGCTCTCTGGAAGCGTAAGGAAGGGAAATAAAAGAAGCTGCCTATCTGATCTTTAACCTGAAATTCATATGTCCAATTCCAGCCAGCAGGAATGGGACAATTTGTGCCAGATACACCATCTTGCCATGAATCCTTTCTCTGCTGGATGCCATTCCTGCACTTAATTAGCATATTTATGTTCATTACAGCATCTAAGCTTGTGCTTCCCCATATATTTATCATAGTAGGTTTTATGGTTTACCATGTAAGAAGCATAGGCTCATCAAGATCATTTTTAACATTGACAACCACATTCCAGTTAGTAGTGACATTGAGAATGGGTCCTGGAAATTGACCGTTTATTCCAATCACCTGAAAAGAATAAATCTTCATACATTAGCAATAAACATTGTCAATTGTAGAGTAAGATAAAGCTCATAAGGGTTGCAGCTAATTCTCCTAAAGTAAAGATCTATTGAGGATTTCGTAAATGCGTCCAGAATAAGGAATCAGAAAAGTGAAAGCCAGAGTAAGACAGGATATGAAGAGTGGCAAAGTGTTCTGAGCCTAGCTGTCGGAACATCATAGGCATAGAAATTTGAAGCAAAATATAAGGTTGTCCAGTTGTCAACATGTTGGCTCCTATAATCACATGCTTAGTCTTCAAACCGTAGATTTTTTAAACGGAGCGCAATGAAGTAAAATGTTCAAAACTAGATACTAACCAAAAAAGAAAAGAAGCACTAGTTGATAACCCAAACAACTCTTTAAAATGTATCAAGACTCATGAAAGTCAAATGTCAAGCTAAACTACCTTGCACATATTACAGTAGCAAACCATGTACAGTAGAATTAGATATTGACCGGATAAAAACATAAGTCTTTACAAGGAATCAATAGAATGGAGGAACCGGTCACTGATCAGCTAAAGAACCCCTAGGATGTATTTTCAAAGTCCAGTAGCAGAACTTTTAAACCTCCAAGCCTAAAATTCCCAACCGGAACCTAAATGAACCAAAATACCCCAACCAAAAAAAAAAAAAAAAAAAACTACTAAAATTACCCTTAATACAGGATGGGCAGATCTACTTGATTAGACGTAAAGTTGCATGGTGCAATAATGTTTTACGTTATATGATATGTTTAAGCTCATTCAAACTCCATATAAAGCCGATTTTGGACGAGGGAAAAACTCATCCAACTCGTAAATTAGTAAAAATAGATGATCCTCCGGTTGTTAGGGTTTCATTGTTTTGGGACAGGGAGATTATTTATGATTCTAATAATGTGCGTTATAGTATTCCATCAAAATACTATGTTAGGTTTCCACCTGACCTGAAATACTCAACACTACTCGAAGCCTTACAGAGTAGAATTAGAGTTAGTAGGCGAGATTTTAATTTATCTGTAATAGGGAGATATCCAATATCTTTTTCACCGCAAGGTTTAGTTAATTATGGCGTGTGGAATATCATAGATGATGTCTCTTTGACTGATTATTTGAGGGCGCAGGGAATGTATCACTCTGAACGTGCTTGAAATGTATATCGAGAAGATACCTACAACTTCCCGGCTAGAGCTCATCGGGAAGCCCCACATAGAACTCGTCAGGGAACCTCAGCTAGAATTCGCAGGGAAGTCCCAGAAGTTGCTTTGGACGATCTTAACTTTCGTGGAGCGGATGAAGAAGAGCATTGGAAACTAGTAGAAAATAAAAACCTTCATCGAGATTCTTCTTATCCAGTTTTTCCAATGATTCAAGAATGGATAGGCCTTTCAAAATATTTACCACAAACATTAAATTGGGGAGTGCCATATTGTTGCGTAAACCAAGCAAGTGCTCCTAATGATGATAGTTGGGATCTAGACTAAAATGAGGATGATGAAGCAGGGGAACACAATGAAGAAAAGAAAGATGAAAATGACAAGGTGGTCCCAGAAAGTGACGAAAGCTAATCATTGTATTTTATGAGACTTTATCATTGTTGCGTCTTTATCCTTTTTTTAAGATAAGGTATTTCTTTTTGAAACTGGTAACTGTAGGTATTTCTGAATTGCATCATTCATAACAATCGGAAAATACTTAAAATACACCATTCATAACAAACTGAAAATACATCATTCATAACATACCGAAAGTACTTAAAATACATAATCCATAACAAACCGAAAAGACTTAAAATAGATGTATATGTTCATGCCCATGACTAGAGGTTCCGCCGCCACGAGATGTTCCGCCACCACGAGATGTTCTGCCACTATGAGAGGTTCTTCCACCAGGAGAGGTACTGCCACCATGATCTCGTAGAGGACACTTACACTTATCATGGCCTTGCAAATTGAGCATTTTTTAGAGTATCTCCCTCTGGAACATCCATTTCATTGGGAATACGGGTGGTTGCTCTCTTACGTAATGTACGGATTAATTCTTTGTTAGCAATCATCGCAAATGGCTCTGGTGGCCAATAACAATCATCACCAAGTGGGAAGAACCGACTGCCATACGCTTTTACATAATTTTCCATATTCCAAGCCACATGTTACGATGCACCCTTTCCAATTGTCTCGAAACACTTGAAGGCGTGAGAACATGGCATGTGTTATGATTGCCACTTGTGCATGTTCTTGATAATCACAAATATTGTGAATGTTAGCTCCACGATGTTGGTGCACACTTGTTTTGACTTCGAATATACGCTGTGCCGGGTTGTACTCAGTCATTGAATGGAAGCTCAAGTCCAAACCTGGTGTGGCCGGTAATATTTTTAATTTTGCGTTTTGCGCATTCAAACCATGCATTGATGGTTTTGCTCATTGTCGGCCAGTAATATCAATAGACGGCACGCATGTGTACAGGATATATGACATCTAGCTACTAATTGCAGTAGGAATGGGTGGATATTCCCTCTGCTATTGCCATTGCAACTAATGAGAGCACGGAGACATAGGTTATGTTTTTTACCTACTTGAGGCAACACATTATTAAGGATCGAATGGGTATATGCGTGCTTTCAGACATAAATCATGGCATATTGGCTAATATGTTTGGGTTGCAGGGGTGACAGCCGCCCTTTGCCTACCATCGTTATTGTTTGAGGCATTTGAAGGAAAATTTCCAAAGGGCATATAAAAGCCATCCACTGAACAATTGGATGTGGGCGGCTGTAACAGAGCATAAAGAGAAGAAGTTTCTTATGCGGATGGAGTAGATTAGGGAGATGAATGAGGAAGCCTACCACTGGTTGAATGCACTGGATAAAGAAAAATGAACATTACACAAGGATGAAGGTAAAAGATTGGGGATGCTAACAACAAACATCTCTGGGTCATTTAATGGCTTTTTGAAATATGCACGGGGACTACCCGTTACTGCAATGGTGAGAATGACTTTTAAGCAAGTTGTGGAGCGGTTCGTGAGTAGATTAAAGGAGGCCAAAGAAATTTTGGCAGACGGTCTGAAATGGATGCCAAAACCAACACACCTATTTGAGTATCACAGAAGAAAGTGTGAGCAACACTCAATGACTGAGTACAACCCGGCACAACATATATTTGAAGTCAAAACAAGTGTGCACCAAGATCGTGGAGCTAACATTCACAATATTTGTGAGATATCAAGAACATGCACATATGGCAAGTGGCAATCATTCCATATGCCATGTTCTCACGCCTTCAAGTGTTTTGAGACAATTGAAAGGGGGCATCGCAATATGTGGCTTCGGAATATACCGTGGAAAATTATGCAAAAGCGTATGCCGGTCGGGTCTTCCCACTTGGTGATGATTGTTATTGGCCACCAGAGCCATTTTTTATGATTGCTAACAAAGAATTTATCTGTAAATTGCGTAAGCGAGCAACCACCAGTATTCCCAATGAAATGGATGTTCCAGAGGGAGATACTCTCGGAAATGTTCAATTTGCAAGGCCAAAATAAGCGTAAGTATCCCCTACGGGATCGTGGTGGAAGTACCTCTCCTGGTGGAAGAACCTCTCGTGGTGGCGGAACATCTCGGGGTGGTGGAACATCTCATGGCGGCAGAACCTCTAGTCATGGGCATGAACTTATGAATCTATTTTAAGTCTTTTCGGTTTGTTATGGATGATGTATTTTAAGTACTTTCGATATGTTATGAATGATGTGTTTTCAGTTTATTATGAATGGTGTATTTTAAGTATTTTCAGATTGTTATGAATGATGCAATTCAGAAATAACTTATCTTAAAAAAAGGATAAAGACATAATAATGATAAAGTCTCATAAAATACAACGATTAACTTTCGTCATTTTGTGGGACCACCTCGTCATTTTCATCTTCCTCTTTACTTTCTTTCTCTTCTTTATTGTTTTCCCCTGCTTCATCGTCCTCATTGTAGTCTAGATCCCAACTATCATCATTAGGAGCACTTGCTTGATTTACGCAACAATATAACACTCTACAATCTTGTGTTTGTGGTAAATATTTTCGAAGGCCTAAACATTCTTGAATAATTGGAAAAACTGAATAAGAAGAATCTCGATGAAGGTTTTTATTTTCTAAAAGTTTTCAATGCTCTTCTTCATCCGCTCCACGAAAGTTAAGATCATCCAAAGCAACTTCAGGCAGAACTTCTGGGACTTCCCGACGAATTCTAGCCGAGGCTCCCTGTCGAGTTCTATCTGGGGCTTCCCGACGAGCTTTAGCCGGGACTTCGCGACAATTTGTAGGTATCTTCTAGATATATATTTCAAGCACGTTCAGAGTGATATATTCCCTATAATCATCCGGCGCCCCCAAATAATCAGTCAAAGAGACATCGTCTATGATATTCCACACGCCATAATTAATTAGACCTTGCGGTGAAAACGATATTGGATATCTCCCTATTACAGATAAATTAAAATCTCGTCTACTAACTCTAATTCTACTATATAAGGCTTCGAGTAGTGTTGAGTATTTCAGGTCAGGTGGAACCCTAACATGGTATTTTGGTGGAATACTATAACGCACATTATTAGAATAATAAATAATCTCCCCGTCCCAAAACAATGAAACCCTAACAACTGGAGGATCCTCTATTGTTACTAATTTATGAGTTGGATGAGTTTTTCTCTCATCCAAAATCCGCTATATATATAGTTTGAATGAGCTTAAACGTATCATATAACATAGAAAATTATTGCACCATGCAACTTTACGTCAAATCAAGTACGGATGGGCAATAGAATCTACCGAAAAGTCAGTTGAATTATTTGACTTCTTTAGCGCAGGAAATTTCTTCTTCTTTTTATTGGGGTATTTTGGTTCATTTCTTTTTTTCTTGGGGCATTTAGGTTCCGGACTCTTAACATTTATAAGGCATACTCAGCACAGCAAATCCCAGCATAGAGCTGACAACAAATATGGAGTAAAAATCATAGGTCATAGGAGTAGTTAGTTCAAATTATCAACAGCTCTAAGGCCTTCAAAGTATGAAATGGTATTGATGTAACTCAGTCCTGAAGATGAAGAAGGGGCCCTTCAAATGGGTCAAGATATTCCCATAGCAATATGATTTTCTTGCATTCATATCCATCAAAAAACAATAAATATAATTTGTATGATCACAATTCACAATGTGAGAATGCACAGGAACCTTAAGTTAGGTATTTTAAACAATGTTATGGTCTAAAGAACATCCTTATAAACATATTCAGTACATCTTATCAGGCAGCTCTACACTATCAAGAAAATGCATTTTAGTCACAAGTCTTGCAAAATACACTAATACCCATAGGGAATTTGACATGTCAAAGCTGGAGTTGCAATTTACTTAAAAGGAATAATTCAAAGTAAAGTCTCATCATATACGCGTAGAAACAACGCAACAAGACTACTTAGTCCTACTATAGTAAATTATAAGTAAAGATCTATTATTTAAGCAGAAACGAGAATATGGGTAGAATCAAGAACCTGTTGCTTAACTCCAAGAGGAGAAGCTTTAATGTAAGAAACAGTCCACTCATAATGTATATAAGGGTCTCCTGCTAAACACAATGTTGTCAAGTAGAGAAGAAAACTCAAGAAAAGGAGATAACAATAATTTGGTAATCCAGAGAACATTTGGTTACAACACTATTTCTGAAGCTTTCTTGTTATGTGATAATTGTTGTGATGTAATGTGAAAATATAGACAGAAATAGGTAGCCTTAGCTTTGGGATCTTCAGTTTTTTACTTTTAACTTTGCTACTTCTGGTTTTTAGTGTGAATTGAGCAGACACTGTGGATACAGAGTACTACGGAGAAAAGCACATGTGATGTTAGCTTGAGGGTTTGAGGAAGACAGCTTGGATGTCTGAAAGGGTAAAGTCAGGGACCCACATATTATTACTTCTTGGAATCTGGAAAATGAAATGGAAACTTTTGCCTTTCTTTTGTTTTTCAAAATTGAATAGCTGACAAGATTTTCGTATTTCTAAAGTTTTCTAGATCTACCTCTTAAAAATAATATTCAAGCACTATTAGGGAATAGTTTAGCATGGATTTTCAAAAAGTTTCAAACTCTTCTTTGAATGACTTTTCCTAAAGAGGAAAATGGAAGAGGGATGAAGGGGGTGGGGTGGTCTTCTAGCCAAGCTAATTTTAGGGAGACCCTCGAGGTTTCACTAACCATTGATGCCACCAATACACTAGTATGTCATATGTGTTGAAAATTCACTTGCATCGTGGATGCCTTTCCCTAGCAAATTCAAGTTGTGAATCCACTTGTAGTGGATATCTTTTTTTTTTTCATAACAAGACAGGATTTGGGAAACTTTGTAATCATAACTATGATTCTGGAAAGTCTTGGAACAAGCTTTTCTTTCTTATAAGAGGATGAATTAAGTAGGCGTTTGACCATATATTTCAAATATTTTTCACTTTATTTGAAATTTATTGAGTTTGAATTGAAGATGAAGCTATGTTTGGTTATACTTTTAGCAAAATATATTTGGAATAATGTTCATGTTGGAATGTATTTAAATACAACTCTAAAAGTGAAAGTGAGGTGGAAAACAGGCTATAAGTTGTTTGTCAAATTTGAAATACAACTTCAAGTTGGATTTGGAATTTTCATGACCAAACACTGATTTTCAAATAAAGTGAAAAATTATTCCGAAAAAAGTGAATAGGAATTTGGATATGAACGTAAAATCATGATTCATGATTCGAAATTATTGATTTGGATAGAGGTTGATTTGACGTTGAGATTGTCTTTAGACATGCAATTTAGATTTCAAAATTTGTATTTTTTTCATATAAACATAAAACCCCCACAATTTGTGAAAACTATCAAAACTTTCTCAATTCTTGTGGAATATTACCGAATGAGCAATCCATAGTTCATAAACAAGGTATTTGAATATCCTAAGACGCCGTAGTAATAAATCGCATATCTCCATGTTCATTTTGTTTATAAATGCTTGTGATTACATGCTATTACAAAATTTCAAATTCAAATAATTTTTCAAAGATCACTGGTCCAATAAATCAACAATATTAGTAATTAGCTATTCTTTTATATGATCCTCTCACATGGTACAGACTATGGACAATCTCTTCACGTCGAGTCGAGGTTCTTCTTTGCAAAAATTAAAATTATATGTCTTTTACAAAATATAAACTTATAGGTCAAATTTTAAATTTAAAAAGTGAAATAAAAAAAATTGGAACTGAAATTCTACCTTTTAGGTAAATTTGGGATTTGAAATTTCAAATTGAGTTGAAGATCTGTTCAAATAGCATAAACAAAAACAAATTCAAATCAAAACATGTTTGAATGATTGTGGTTCTTAGAAATTTTATTTGAATCATGTTGGTAATCAACAAATAGTTCCGAATTGATAAAAATGCATCCACCGGCATCATTTGGATACGGTCGAGATGTACCTTTTTCTGGAAGCCAGTCTGATATCATGTTGAATGCCTCCAATCATGAGATGGAACTAATTCTCATAAAATAAAACACGACGTTCTTAGACTCTAAATTCTTGAACCCCCGCAACTGAAGTAAAACAATGTGGAAGAATATAATTGTTAAAGTAACAAAAGAAAAAAATAATAATAATTAATGCTTGAAAAAGTAAATGAATAACTCAAAGAGCTATTCTACAATGTCTTGTTACTCTCCGTGAATGTGGTGTGCAAACCGGAATAAATGCACAAGAAATTAGTTAAAAGGGGTCTTTAAAATATGAATAGAGATATATGCACGGCCGACTCGAGGGGAAGCAACTAAAGCAGTTAGCAACACCCCCCCCCCCCCCCCCCAAAAAAAAAATAATGAAGCCCCCAATTATTTTAATTTTATATACTTTATTTATATATATTATAAACTATGAATAAAAGAGACTAGATTTTATATTTCTTTTCTGGAAATGTGATAGAGGTTATTGAAATAAATAATTCTAATTTTATATTTTTTTTTCCATTTATGTGACATTCTTTCCTTTTTAGTTAGTAAAAAAAAATGACATCTCATTTTACCCTTTATGAGATGGTTTATAGCCACAAAATTTCTTTGGCGTATTTTAAACCAAAAGTTTCAAAAATCTTTATTTTTCTCTTATACTTCGTGTCAAATCAAACACCTTCACATAAATTAGAGATCAGAGTAATAAACATTATGCAATATATAAAAGTGAACAAATTGATGACTACTTTGACAATTTTAAAAAGATGAAGTCTCTTGTAGAGTTGATTGTTTCTTATAAATACTTGAAACCATTTTTTTTTACTTAAAAATAGACTTGAATTGTTCGAAATGTATGAAATTATTTTGACATCTACATAGTGTTACGAAATTGAGATTATCAGATTATGAGAAGTTAGAAAAATATTATTGTAACCGTCTATATATGTTTCTTACACAAATGTTTATTTAAATTTTAGTGAATAGAGTTACTAAATATCTCTAATAGGGAAGCTAACATGTAACCAAGTGAATAAACAACATATACAAGATGAACTATATATCATCTTCACAAAAAAAAAAAAAAAAAAATAGAATAAAAATACGTAAAATTTTATTAGATATTTTCAAGGCCTCTTATAGAGGTTTGGCTTTAGGCCACCGATTTCGTTGAGCCCCCCTAAGTATATGACCCTCGCTCTCCTTCTCTCTCTTTCTCTTCGAATGTTCGAAGTAAGCGCTCTAGGTCGATACTCATCTTGACTCTTTTCTAGAGGTGGTAAAATTATCCCAAACTCATTTGAGCCGCCTGATCCGTCTAAGTTTTAATGTGTTTAGGTTAGAGTAATTTTGAAGATGGTCTGAGTTGGGCTAACCTACGTTAACCCATCACAAATCATTAGTCCAAATCTGACCCGTCACGTGAGCCCAAACTGACTCATCAACTGTCCTCTGTTCAAAAGTGTAACAACTAATCGTGATTAACTATTTTTTAAATTATTTTGTTTTGTTTTTTAAAGAAATTTAATTTGCTTTTTAAAGAAATTCTAAGAGTCTAAGCTTATTTTACCTTTTAGCTTGTGTTCTCACCTGACTATTCTTGAAGCCATGAATATCCATATTATATGTCGGTTAATCCATTTTTAATCTTTTTAGACTCACCCATATCGGACTTGGCCCACCCTTTGTCACTCCTAATTATGTACAGGATAATCAGAAAATTATATAGATAAGGCAAAGGGATAAAAGAGAGGAATCTGACAAAATCATTATTCATTACTTCACATGACAATTAATTTTCTTTTGATTTAGTTTTCGGATAGCAAGGTTATAATAATTTCATCTAGAATTCATTAGGATAACTTATGAGGAATTACTTACAGTGAATATCTTTATTATTTTGAATGAAAGCATGTGCTTGAGTTTTTCTTATATCAAAAAAATATTTAGATTTGATTTTCAGAACACTATTTATTTGGAAAAGCATGAGCAAGAAAATATTTGCTATCAATGAAAAGAATATCAATATTTTTAGTTTTTCAAAATGTTAAAGAAAAGGGCAACTTACATAACTATTTTTTAATGCTTGCTTTCAATGCATAGCTACCTTTTTGCCATTTACAATTCGTAGCTACATTTAGGCATTTTCGTTGTATTTCAGTGTATTTGAATACACTGTTCAATTGTATCCAACCTTATTTGATATCACATGTATTTGGATACATGCAACCTTAATTTCTCTGAATAAATATATATTCAAAATGATGTATTTAAGTGCATTTAAATACACGAGGGGATGTGTATTTTAGTGTATTTATATATTGATGTATCCTTTTGTTTTGGGTGTAGTTGAATGTATTCGACCGTATTTCAATGTATTTGAACAATATTTCAAATGCAAATGGGTTAAGTTGGATCGGCCCAGCCATCTTATCACAAATAAGCATTAGGCAGGGTTGGACATTGACCCATCTATTAGTTCAGTCCATCTTGACCCAGCCAACTTCAGCCCAAATGACTTATTTGTCAATCCTAAGATTTTCTGAATTCTTGGCTGATTTAATAATGTGCAGGTCAACAACAAAGGATTCTTCGAATTCTTAGGTTGCACAACTCATGTTTCGCACCATTTGTGAAGGAAAGCTAAAAACAACTTATTGTGTGTTATTGTCTTCCATACCTTTGTCGTGAGTATTGCTGCATACTGTTGTTGACTGTTTTCGAGCTTACTAACTTATAATGTGCAAACAACTTGTTTTTGCTAGAAACAAAAAATAACAATAAGAAGAGTTTGTTTCATTCAATATATTGGGTATCAAGAAATCAAACTTCTTTGTTCTTTCTGTACTGTATATGTATGTGTTTATTTGAGTTTGTATCTCATATTCGTTTTTTCCCGTTGTGTATCAGTATTCCAACTAAACATTTTTAATTCTCAATAACTTTTTTCTGCATGAATAGACACTTGAATCTTTTTGGTACTTTTATTCGATGCTTTTCATATTCTCATAAAATACAAATTTTGAGTGCTCGGTGGAGGAAAAATTGTTTCTTACTTTCTGTTTACTATTTTATAGAGCTTGAATCACAAATAGTAAGGGTTGACTTGATACATATAATAGAGAAATGATAATCACAAAATTTTCTTTTTAAGAGAACACACTGCACGATTAATTAATGAATATGACTAGTTGGTAATTATTTGTGGGTTCTTATGGGAGTGGCTAAAGATTTATGGTATTTACAAATTAGTTAGTTGCATGACCTTATATTAACAAGTCACCATATATACGTGAAAAAATTGTTTTGCGTGGAAAGAGGATGCTTGTAAGTAAGAGCCTGTTCGGATGGGCTTATTTTAAGCAGCTTAAACAGCTTATAAGCTGATAAAAAATAAATTAGGATAGCTCAACTTATTTTTTTTGGCTTATAAGCTGTTTGCAGCTTATAAGCTACTTTAGATAAGCTAAGTCAAAGGAGCCCAATTATTTTTTTGAGCTTATTTTAAGCACAAAATGACTTTAAACTGGCCAGCCAAACACTCAAAAAAGCTGAAAACAACTTATAAGTAACTTATAAGCCAATCCAAACGGGCTCTAAATCTCACATCTATATGTATCATTAGGTTTATGTACTAAAAGGTTGTTTAGTTAGTACATTATTATAGATTACCTTGATTTTCATGGAGAAATGCTAAAATGATAAGTATACCATTAGTTTTTTTTTTAATTATAGGGTGATATTTACTTTGCTAATTGTTTCTCCTAATGGAAATTATGCAATCAGTCAAACATGTACGGAATTTACTAGGTTGAAATGTAATGATGGCTATGCTAGTTTAACAGGTGAAAGATAAGATAGCAACATGTCACTCGCTTTTGTGTGTGGTATGGAATCGCAGTGAGAAGGTCTGGAGTGTGGTATCTTCTGAAAAGCTCCTTGTAGATTTGATGGCAGGGGCGGATCACCCTATAGGTTGGGGGTGATGGCACCTCTCGATAAATAAATTTTTTATATACTTATGTTGTAATCTGTTTAAATTAGGTTAAAGTCTTGATTCTGTCATCCCCAGTCGTAAATTAGACAAAGGTGTCACGGCTGGTAGACAAGTTTGAATCTATCTTGAACATTTTCCAACTCCCATTTTTCTTTGCGCTTTTTACTTCCTTTGTACCATTTTCGGCCCTCCCAATTTTCTAGTTATCTTTTTATTATTTATATTGTCTTTTTTCTTTTTTATTATTTTATCTATGATCTCTAGAGAGAACACACAAATAGAAACTTCAAAATCCCTTAAATTAAGCATTTCTTTTAATCTCAAATCTGTGAGTATTTAAATCGAAAAACTTGGGTCTCAATAGGAATTTTGGATTGAGATCAAAATTCAATTTTTTATTTATTTATAATTTCTTTTGTTTATTACTCTCTCCGTCCATGTTTACTAGTCTATATTTGACTTGGGACACTCTTAATAAGCAATAAATAAAATGAGAAATGAATTGTTTAAAATAGGTATAAAATGATAAATTATGTCTTGGTTTTTCAAACTATATAACTTACAAGTAAAAGTGGACATATATTTTTAGTATAATGGACAAATAAAAATGGACGGAGGGAGTGTATTATAAAAATTTATGCTATTCTATAATTGTTAAATTCAATCTAAATCACTTTACTACTTAAATTGTGATGGAAATTTCGTAAGTACTGCTTAGAAAAAAACATGAAATTTATGATTTATTTTTGAGAACTTGTAGTTTATCTAATTCTACATTTACTTATTGAGAGTATTTACCTATTGAAGAGTTTTTCTATTATTTTTCTTATTTTGATTGATGTAATTCCCTTATTGAAGATGTTGTTTTTACTTGTGCAAATTCATTTTTTAATATACATAAGAGATGCAAGTCCCTTGGTGAAAATGTTGATTTTACTTCTGTTGTTAATGGGTGTTAATGAGTGTGATTCCTTGTTTAAGATGCTAAATGTGTTCGTTTTTTAATTTTTGAGGTGTAATTTTCATATTTGTAAATAAATAAAAAGTCTATTAAGTTGATCCGAATAAACTAAAAAGAGATGAACCCGACCTAGATACACGTTCCTAACAAGATGTCTGTTGAAGAAAATTGTGACACCCGCTACTTTTAAATCCTAGATCCGCCTCTGTTTGATGGTCAAACAATATCTTTCTTTCTTAAAGTTCTGTATTTTTAACTTATTGAGATTTTCGTTCGCTGATGGAAGTTAAGTTGTGGAATACTTCAATTGGTTTTCTCTGCTGTGTAAATATGAGGATACTCATAAAAACTGCTCTATGTAAATTCATTTTATTTTCGCTCTTGCATGTTGATTATGAGATTTTCTTTTTAACTTTTAGTTACTCGCTAATTTGTTTTTCATTTTATTAAAACATAGACCGACTATCTCAGACAACCTTCTTGTCTTGATTCAAGAGGGTGTCTTGATTCAAGCGGGTATCAAATGGGCGGAGGAACAAGTGAACTAGAGAGGAAGCTGCTTAAAGGAAAGTAGCAGAAAGAAAGAAAGAGTTGAGGAAGTAAAGAAATTTCTTGCTTAAGAATTAGTTACATCTTGCTTGGTAGCTCAGTTGGTCCGATTCTTAGAGTTCAATTCCCCACTTGTACTCTCCTCCCCTATTTCTCCTTCCCCTACCCATTTTTTTTTTTTTTGGCTTGAATCTAGCCTAATAGTTTGATTCTAGCATTGTTTAACCGTAAACATATATAACTATTCACAATTTCATTCTTGGAATTAGTTATAGAAATCTTCTGTTTTTTTATTTAAGTTCAAATTGTATGTTGAATGACATTTGTAAGTATATAATTTTGAAATTTGATGGTTATGCTTTCAAGTAAAATGAAATATAGCATAATAATTGTTCTTTCAATAGCAAGTACAAACGTCAATGAGAAATTATGACATTAAGAGCCCGCTTGGATTGGCTTATAAGTTGCTTATAAATTACTTATAAGCTGTTTTTAGCTTTTTTGAGTGTTTGGCTGGCCAGCTTAAAGTCATTTTGTGCTTAAAATAAGCTCAAAAAAATAATTGAGCCCATTTGACTTAGCTTATTTAAAGCAGCTTATAAGCTGAAAACAGCTTATAAGCCAAAAAATATAAGTTAGACTACCCCAACTTATTTTTTTTAGCTTATAAGTTGTTTGCAGCTTATAGGCATAAACCCATCCAAACAGGCTCTAACTAAATATGTAGTATATGTGTCTGTATACGGTAAAAATCGGACATATACTAGACCGGTGAGACCGGAGATCGAGGGAAGAAAGATACAAGCACGAGCATGAAGACTTTCTTTCGGACCGGAAAAGTGCTTGATTCAAAGAAAGCGAAGGAAATCGTTTGGTCCGGTTTCTCCACAGCCGAGTTGATCGTAGCCGTTGATCCGGTTGATCGTGGCCGTTGGCCCGGTTGTTCGTGGCCGTTGGTCCAGGTGATGCGTTACACAATTGCCACGCGTCAAGACCGTTCTGCCATATTGTACTGCCTATCGTACGGGTGTCAGACTGTACGACCCAACCTTATCCTTTTAGGGGTTTTCTTTATTCAAAAGGGTTTTATGTTGTATGAGGCCCATAAGACAAAACTATAAATAGGGGGCATTACCCTACTTTCAAGGGTTGACTTCTTCAGATCTAGAACATTGTAATAGCAAAATATATAAAATCTCCCCCTCTCATTCTCTGATTTTGGTCCGGATTTAGTGTGTTCTTCTTTAGCTTTATTCAATTAAACAATACTCATACATTATTAAATACATACGTTTAGTGCAAACCATCGATTATTATTCATTTGCTCACAGCAGATCCATATATATCTTCTTCCAACCAAATAGATTAAAGCTCAACCACATATCCTATACCTCATTCATAAATTTAATTGATTACCTAAATTCGGGGTAAACAGTTTGGCGCCCACCGTGTGGCTAGGATAATAGTGGTCTTTGATCTTGGTTTCTATCACTTACCCGTTAGGATCGTAAAATTCTTTTGTTCGTCTAAAAATGGACCAAATGGCTAAACAGTGGACAATCTGGTCACGTCAACAACAGCGAGATTGTGGCCGAAAATGAAGACAGTGGGCCACGAGGATTGCCAGCAAATCCCGCCGACTCGAACCCCGTTAATTCGAGGGAGGGCCTCAACCGGCAAAACACCGTGAATCTGGAGAATTTTGCCCCGCCGGCCACCGATCCTTTAAATACTCACCATTCAATTACTTTGTCCCGGACACAAGGCCGGAAAGTACCGGATACCCCGGATGATAATATTGACTTACGTTTAATTTTTGAAATGTTACAGGAACAGAGAGCAGCGATTGTCGAACAAGGAATCGCAATAGCCCAGTTGCAAAACAAAAGTGGTAAAGTGACCTCCGAGAGGGCGAAAGGTGTTGCTGAACCCAGAAGGGATGAGGCGCGGATGGTCGAGAGCAATGGGTTCGGAGCTGGTTCGTCCACCGAAGTTCTGCGAATGCTCGAAACATTAGCGAAGCGGGTAGACTCGACCGAAAAGAGAGTGAAAACATATAACTCTCGGGTGGACCAATTCCGGGGGGCTCCGCCTATTCTGAAAGGACCGTATTCGAAGAGGTACATTCAGAGGCCTTTTCCTCCGAGTGCGGCTCCGAAATTGATCCCGAAGAGGTTCAAGATGCCGGATATCCGGAAATATGATGGCACAACGGACCCTCAGGAACACGTGACTTCATACACCTGCGCTATAAAAGGCAATGATGTGGAAGAGGGTGAAATTGAATCCGTGTTGCTGAAAAAGTTCGGGGAAACTCTGTCAAAGGGAGCATTGACTTGGTACGACCATCTGTCCGAGCATTCAATCACTTCTTTCGAAATGCTCGCCGATGCGTTCATAAAGGCTCACGCCGGTGCCAAAAAGGTGTAGGCCCGTAAAGCGGATATTTTCCGTATAGCCCAAAGGGTTAACCTCGGAGCTCAGGAACAAGTTAATTAAATTTCTTCGAGCTAATGTCGATTGCTTCGCATGGTCCCATATAGATATGACAGGTGTGCCACGGGAAGTGACAACTCACAAGCTCAGCTTAGACGAGAGGTTTCCCCCGGTGAAGCAGAAGAGAAGGCCCATGGCTGAGGTGAAACACGCCTTCGTAAAGGATGAGGTAACGAAGCTTTTAAAAATAGGCTCTATCCGGGAGGTAAAGTACCCAGATTGGATAGCTAACGTAGTAGTGGTGCCGAAAAAAGGTAATAAATTTCGAATGTGCGTTGATTATAAGGATCTAAACAAAGCATGCCCGAAGGATTCATTTCCGTTGCCTCACATCGATAGAATGATCGATGCGACGGCCGGGCATGAGATGTTAAGTTTTCTCGATGCTTACTCCGGGCATAACCGAATCCGGATGCACCCGGAGGATCAAGAGAAAACTTCCTTTATTACCCGGTATGGGACTTACTGTTACAACGTCATGCCTTTTGGATTAAAAAATGTCGGTGCAACTTACCAACGCCTAGTTAATGGAATGTTCGAAGAACAAATAGGGAAAACAATAGAAGTTTATATTGACGACATGGTGGTCAAGTCCCTGGAAACAGAGGACCATTTAAAGCTTTTGCAGGAAACCTTCGATGTACTCCGCAAGTAAAACATGAAGCTTAACCCGAAAAAATGTGCCTTTGGTGTTCGGTCCGGTAAATTTTTGAGTTTCATGGTGTCAAACCGGGGGATTGAAATCAACCCGGATAAGATCAAAGCCATCGAGGATATTGAGGTGGTGAATAACGTCAAAGGAGTGCAGAGGCTCACCGGAAGGATAGCGGCGCTAAGTCGTTTCATATCGAGGTCCTCGGATAAGAGTCACCGCTTTATCTCTTTATTAAGGAAGAAGAACGACTTCATTTGGACACCGGAGTGTCAAAGAGCTTTGCAAGAATTGAAAAGGTACTTGTCCAGCCCGCCGCTGCTGCACACACCAAAAGCGGACGAGCAGCTTTTTCTCTACCTTGCCGTCTCCGAAGTAGCGGTAAGTGGTGTTTTGGTCCGAGAAGAATCAGGTACGCAATTCCCTATATACTATGTGAGTAGAACTTTAGGGCATGCGGAGACCCGTTATCACCACTTGGAAAAGTTGGCATTGGCATTAGTAAGCACTTCTAGAAAGTTCAAGCCTTACTTTCAATGCCATCCGATATGTGTAGTGACTACTTACCCCCTAAAGAACATCATGCATAAATCGGACTTATCAGGTAGACTAACTAAATGGGCTGTAGAGATTAGCGGATATGATATCGAATACAAGCCTCGGACGACCATCAAATCCCAGATCTTGGCCGATTTTGTGGCGGACTTCACCCCAGCTATGGTCCCCGAGGTTGAGAAAGAACTTCTGCTAACCTCGGGGAAAGCTTCGGGTATTGGTCATTACACACGGACGCAGCCTCGAACCTCAAAGGTTCCGGGCTAGGAATCGTCCTTAGAACTCCTGCCGGGGATTCCGTTTGACAATACATTAGAATTGTTAAATTGACTAACAATGAAGCCGAGTATGAGGGTATGATTGCAGGTTTGGAATTAGCCCAGAGTATGGGGGCCGAAATAATTGAGGCAAAGTGCGATTCTCTCTTGGTCGTTAACCAGGTGAATGACGTCTTCGAGGTCAAGGACAAACGGATGCAAAGGTATCTGGAAAAAATCCAAGTGATACTACACGGTTTAAAGAATGGACCATGCAGCATGTACTGAGGGAGCAGAACAGCGAAGCCGATGCATTGGCCAATTTGGGATCTTCAGTCGAAGGGGAAGAAATCAATCCCGGAACTACGGTGCACTTGCTGAATTCAGCGATCGAAAACGGACATGCCGAAATAAACACAATGGGTTTAACTTGGGATTGGCGCAACAAGTACGTAGGCTACTTGCGAGACGAAAAGCTCCCGAGTGACCCAAAAGAATCACGGTCACTAAGGACAAAAGCTGCGCATTTCTGCTTGGCCGACGACCAATTATATTGACGGTCTTTCTTCGGACCCCTGGCCAAGTGTTTGGGTCCCGCAGAAACGGAGTATGTGATGAGGGAAGTGCACGAGGGGACCTGCGACAACCACTCCGGTGCTGAAGCCTTGGTCCGAAAAATTGTCAAAGCCGGTTACTACTGGAACTGGATGGAGGAAGATTCGAAGAATTTTGTCCGGAAATGTGACGGGTGTCAAAGACATGCCCCGATGATTCATCAGCCCGGGGAGTTGCTACATTCGGTGGTGTCACCTTGGCCTTTCATGAAGTGGGGAATGGACATTGTTGGTCCATTGCCATGGGCGCCAGGTAAAGCCCGTTTTATTTTGGTTATGACTGACTATTTCTCCAAATGGGTTGAAGCGCAAGCCTTCGAAAAAAATTAGAGAGAAGGAAGTCATTGACTTCATATGGGACCACATTATTTGTCGTTTCGGCATCCCGACAGAGATAACTTGTGAAAATGGTCCTTAGTTCGTGGGCGGCAAAGTCAATGATTTCCTCGAAGGGTTGAAGATCAAGAAAATCATATCAACTCCATATCACCTGTGTGCGAACGGACAGACGGAATCCACGAATAAAATAATAATTCAAAATCTGAGAAAAAGACTTGAAGCGTCAAAGCATCACTGGAGGGAAGTACTACTGGAGGTATTGTGGGCTTACAGAACCACATCGAAATCAAGCACGGGAGAAACACCTTTCTCATTGGTCTACGGGGCCGAAGCTCTCATTCCCGTAGAAGTTGGTGAACCGAGTCTCTGGTTCAGGTACACCACCGAAGAGTTAAACGAGGAGGCCGTGGCCATAAAACTCGATCTCACAGATGAACTTTGCGAAAACGCGTTGGTCCGTATTGCAGCCCAGAAGCAAAGAATGGAAAGGTACTACAACCGGAGGACCAATTTTTGACATTTCTAAGTTGGGGACTTGGTGCTTCGGAAAGTTACCTTGAACACCAAGAAACCCAATGAAGGAAAACTGGGCCCGAACTGGGAAGGACCGTACAAGATAACCGAGGTAACGGGCAAAGGATCGTATCAGGTGGAATCCATGGACGGGCAACGATTGCGCAATAACTGGAATATGGTTTATTTGAAGAGATACTACTGCTAAGGTATGGGCACCTCGTGTTTATCTATTAACCCTTTTCTTTTTGGCAGGAAGTCAAGTACCGGATAAAGTTAGGATCTAGGTCTGAAAACACGTGTTGCACTCTTTTCCTTAGTACGGATTTGTCGCAAAATGGGTTTTCTGACAAGGTTTTTAATGAGGAAACAAGTACAACGTGTTACTTGATAAAGACAAGGAAAAACGCCTGGAAACTCGGGGCCACACCCTACGAGTGGGGACTTGATAGCGCTTACCCGATCTTGCAGCTCGGATAAGCACTAGGGGACTATTGTACCCACATTGAGGTTTACCCTGGTTAGTGGAAAACGGAGGAGCTCAATAAACCAAAACCGGACCTTCTGTATTAGGTTTCGATATAAGGACCAAACGATCAGAATGAATCGTGTCCACTTAGTATTTGCTACGGCAAAATCAAAACTGGACCTTCTATATTAGGTTTCGATGTAAGGACCAAACGATCAGAGTGAATTATGTCCATTTAGTATTTGCTGCGGCAAAAAATATAAGGAAATGGAAAAAATCCTCATATCATGTACATACAAATGCTTGCAATGCAAAGATTATCGAAAGTTTGGATTACTGTATTTCGGATATGTCTTCTTGTTAAAACACCCTACCCTGGTGATCACTGCCGTATTTCGGCATCGCGTCATTCATATACCTTATTCCGGGCACTACGGTCGAAATTCGACTAAGGCAACAAGGTCACAATGAACCGAGCCAAAATCTTTAAACACCCTCGAATGGGAACTGCTACATCAAAATTTGCTAAGGCTGGGATTCAGGTGTCCGAACCTAATCTATGACAAGTGAATAGCCGAAAAATACCGGCCCTAAAAAATGCCTAACGTGATTCGGAGACGTCTGAATTCACAAAGCATTAGATAAGTCTCACGGGCAAACCACTCGGTCAAATTCCCGGACAAAACTTACCGGACAAAGAGAAAAGACAATACGTAGGCACAGTCCGAAATAATGACTCTGAGTCTCTGCTTGTCCTTAAAACGGACCGACAATTTAGGCAAAAGTCATAAGCATTCAAGCAAAAGAATAAAGAAAATCAGGAAAAATGCATGTTCCATTTATATAAGGTTTTTACACCGGAAACCCCTACGAAGTCGAAAAACAAAAATCAAGCCAAAAAGGCAAAAAATAAAATAAAGGCTAAATACAGGCCCTGGTCTATCCGGTATGGCTGGATCCGGAGTGTTCGGACACTGTCCGCTCGGAGTCTTCGGAGTCAGTATCGAGGGCTCTTTTAGCTTCTTCCTCGACCCTTTTAGCTTCGAGTATCAGGGCCGGGAGATCCGCAAAGCCGTGCTCGGCTTGCTCAAGGGTGACCCTCCGAGACTTCCACCGCTCATACTCCACCACAATCGTGGTATGAGCCTCGACAGCCTCCACACTCCTAAGGGCTTCTGCCAAATCGGCCTCAGCCTGGGCTAGCTTGGCCACTCGTTCATCCCGCTCTTCTTCAAACACTCTTTGGATTTGTGTGTCCGACTCGAGCTCGGCTTGGAGAAGGTCATTAGCCTCGGCCGTCTCCTCGAGTTCGGTTCTCAGCTCGTTACATATCCGGGCCCTCTCCTCGGGTTTTTGGTCGAACACCCTCATCCTCTCCTTGTACTTAGCACTCTCAGAGTCAAGCAGCCGATGCCTTTCGGCCATGTTCACGGCATCAGACTTGACCGAGTCAAGCTCCCCCCGAAGTTGAGAGATAGTGGTTTCGAGCTCACCGAGCTTCGAAGAAAAACGAGCGTTATCTTGACTAAGGCCGACTTTGTCCGCTTCTAGAAGCCGATTCTTCTCGACCATCTTGGCCAACTCATTCTCTAATCGAAGGTTTTCGGCCTTCACCGCGTCGAGCTCGGGTTAAAGTTTGGAAAGGGCAAAAACTCGGTTAAATTCATCCTCCTTCACCCGCAAAAGGTGCTGGAACTTCTCCGTTTCTCGACCTTGGGCATCCAGCTGGCCCTTAAGATCATCAAATTCTTGCTGAGCGCGGACGAAGGCTTCGTTAAAAAGCACCACACTCTGTATAAGAAACAATGAGTTAAAACTCGGATAAACGAGAAACTTAAATTCCCAACGAATTATGTAAGGATGGCCGACCAACTTACACGATTGCCCGCGTGCATGCCCTCGTTAATGAGACACTGCCAGCGGACTCCGTTCATCTTCCATTTGTCCGAGTCCGAGACGAGGGGCCTCAGGTATCTTGCTACTCCTACCGGACTAGATAAAAAGCTGCAGTCCTCGGGGATCGTAATCACGGCCGACCTTGTCCTCCTGGGTTCCACACTTGGAGCCGGGAAGATGCGCACGAGGCTATCCCTAGCACCAGTCTCGGTGGACCGGCTAGCTGCCCTCGTGACTCGAGGGATAGGGAGATGTCCAAAACCAGCAGCTTCCCCGGTAGCAGGAGGAGTATCCGAGAACATGTCATCAAAATTATCCGACCTTGAAGCTGGAGTTGATGAAACCGGAGCGGCCTCAGCAGCCTCGGTAGAGGCAGGGATCTCGGAAGTTGCACCAGTCCCATAGCCGGGCAGAGGGCCCACATCCACTGGAACTTCGGTCTCAGGGACCAGCTCAGCCCTCTGATCGGCTTCGGCTGCTGGCGCATGCGCGGACCTTCTGGTCCTTCGCGGGGGGGGGGGGGGGGGGGGGGGGGGGGGGGGGGAGGGGGGGTTTCCTCGGATGAACCATCACCTGAAATATCAACAAATTCAATCGACCTTAGAGGAGTCGGGTAATGAATTTCTTCCCCACCTGTGTGCAAAGCCGGAGCTGACGGTCCTTCCACAGCTGAAGGAAGTGATGAAATGGTGGTACCCTCCTCTGGAATAGAAGCAACGGAAGGGGTCACACCGATCCTCCAAACGAGGAACTCGGGCTCTGTTTCGCCTCTTAGAGTCCGAATGACGCTCCTCTCCCTCTTCTTCGGTTTCTGCCCTTTGTCTGAGGGCTTCTTTCTCTTGTTGGCGGCAGCAATGATACGGGATGTACCCGCTGAATCGAACTTGGGTGCTGACGCAGCGGGTTCGGCCGCTGGCTCCGATCTTGGGTTCACCGAGCCCTTGGGTAAACCTGAATGCCGAAGATATTACGAAAGGGAAAGATAGAAAATGCAATGAATACCGATAAAAGCAACGTATTACCGTGGTTTTGAGCGACCCATCGGCCACGCGACAGGAGTCCTCATGTCCGTGCTTCGTGGGTGTATTGGCTAAGGAGAGCACTAACCCACTCATTGATGTTCCGGACAGCCGGAGGTATCCACGCCACGGCTGGTATAAAGAAGGGGACAAATAGTGAGAATGTGAAAGGTCTAGTGTTTGACAAAGCATTCAAAAGCAATTATTAAAAGAATTGATACTTACGATTATCATTCCACCTCTCCGGGAAGGGCATGTAGTTGGCCGGAATAATGTCTGCGGTCCTCACCTGGACGTAACGCTCTAGCTAACCCCAGTCTCTATCTTCGTCCATCTTCAAAAAGATTGGGTTCCGGCTTCGCTTAGCGAGCTTTATTACACCCCCCGGAACAACCTCGGGGAGTATAACCGGATGAAGTGAGCCAGCGTGAACTCCTTTTTCAAGTTATTGGCCAACATTCGGAGGTAGGCCACGGTCCTCCAGACTATCAGACCAATCAGGGCCAGAGTTACATTGTAAGTCCGGCACATATCCAAAATAACCGGGTCGATCGGGGGGTCGAGCTTATGTGTGGAAGGATAGGTGTAAACGTATAAGAAGCCCTCCCGATGGTCGGTGATTGATTCATCAATTCCGGGGGAAAAAACTTGTACCGGACGGGTATCCCATCCGCAATCAGCCTGGACTAGATCAAGTTTGTCCTCGGTAATGGACGAGGGGTACCGTCTTACATCAAACCCCCAATCGGAAACCAGAGAAGGTTTTTCAACCTCGAAATCCTTGTTATAGTTGGGTTTGGACGGTACAATGTCCAAAGCAGTGGGCTCAAAGGCGATTTTTCCCTTGGGTTGAGAAGTTGGCTCGGTTCCTTGAGAAGAAACCGAGGGAACATCATGGGAGGTAGTTTCGGTGTTAGCAGACATTTGGAAGTTATGGAAAAGGAGATTTGGCAAATTCGAAAAAGAAATTAAAAAATAGGAGTAAGGGAGCAGTCAAGAAAGAATTCAAAATGGTAAGAGTAAGAAGAAAAAGAAGCAGCACTTTCTAAACAAAAACAGCTAATGAAGAAGTTGGTGGAGCTGGTTTCCTTTCACGCAATATAAGCAATGAATCAAAGGAGATAAAACGGATGAATCAGCAGGAAATATGAGATGGAGGATGATTAGAAGTGATGAAGTGAAGAAATAAAATAGAGAACTGGAGTGAAATGAAGACGTAAAATGGAAAAATGAAGAGGTGGAAGTCATTATATAGATATGGAGATCGAGGCGGTTACAGATCCCAGCCAACCGGGGAATGCCACGGGTCCCACATTTAATGAGAAGTGACTTGAAAGGACGTGCGTTACGGAGGTTGTCAGAGCTGACCATCCGGGATGAGACACGTGGCTGATGACAGAGGGACGTGATACAACTGTTCCCGCCAAAATGAAAAGATAATAACGAGCATATGGAACCACCGGTTTTTTGATTCATCCACTTCTCGTTACTCCGGTAAAACTATGGTCCGGAAAGTGTGGGGACTATCTGTATACGGTAAAAATCGGACATATGCTAGACCGGTGAGACCGGAGATCGAGGGAAGAAAGATACAAGCACGAGCATGAAGACTTTCTTTCGGACCGGAAAAGTGCTTGATTCGAAGAAAGCGAAGGAAATCGTTTGGTCCGGTTTCTCCACAGCCGAGTTGATCGTAGCCGTTGATCCGGTTGATCATGGCCGTTGTCCCGGTTGTTCGTGGCCGTTGGTCCGGGTGATGCGTTACACAATTGCCACGCGTCAAGACCGTTCTGCCATATTGTACTGCCTATCGTACAGGTGTCAGACCGTACGACCCAACCTTATCCTTTTAGGGTTTTTCTTTATTCAAAAGGGCTTTATGTTGTATGAGGCCCATAAGGCAAAACTATAAATAGGGGGCATTACCCTACTTTCAAGGGTTGGCTTCATCAGATCTAGAACATTGTAATATCAAAATATATAAAATCTCCCCCTCTCATTCTCTGATTTTGGTCCGGATTTAGTGTGTTCTTCTTTAGCTTTATTCAATTAAACAATACTCATACATTATTAAATACATACGTTTAGTGCAAACCATCGATTATTATTCATTTGCTCACAGCAGATCCATATATATCTTCTTCCAACCAAATAGATTAAAGCTCAACCACATATCCTATACCTCATTCATAAATTTAATTGATTACCTAAATTCGGTGTAAACAGTGTCACTAATAACTCAAATTTTTCCTACCCTTCTATATGTCGTAAACAAAATAAGTTATAAACTAGTATTTATATACCGACATTATGGGAAATGTCAGCTATTTTAGTGACGTTTTATAAAAGTCATAAATATGTATTGTAACTTTTTTAATACAAATTACGAAATTCCCGACATTGAAATTTACAATAGTTGAACTAAGTTTCAAATACATGTAGGTAAGTAATTTTGTTACATTTATGTGACTTAAGAAATGTCGTTGTGTGCCACAATTTTATAGTCCGTTACAAATAAAATAAACCAGTTAAGAAAACTCATAAATTGTACTAACAAAAAAAAAAAAAACTTTTAAAACTCGTCATAGCAAAACATAGTTTAGTACCTAGCTAAAGTTAAACACAGATAGTACTGATCATGAATTTTTGGCACTATGCTTAACCAACTTTTATTGATTTATTGTAAGTTATCCTCAACATACTTAATGCTTGATTTGTGTTAACATGCACCTTATTACTTACTGTTAGGCCTCTCCTGGGGTTATCCAAGGTACATAAGGAAGCAATTTTGAGAACCAAAAGCATTTTTTTCTGTCACGACCCAATTTATCAAGTCGTGATGACACTAGTCCCACTGTACTAGTAAGCCAACACCAATCGTTAACAGCCCAAAATAAGCGGAAAATATAAAAAGCGGAAATAAGCATACAAGTCATTTCAAGTCTTAACAATCTTAAATAGAAATACTTAAGTAATTATTACAATCTTTCCCCAAAATCAAATGTCACCATAATACAAGGACTGCTAAGAGTATAAATAGTCTGAATACATAAGGAAACTGTCTGAAATGAAGAAGACAGAAAGTAAAAGACAAGGATAATCCGGAGCCATCCCGAATCCAAAGAGCTCACCTCGGCCACTCAAGCAACGCTCTAACGGGGAACCTGGTAGTCGCGGCCTCCACTCATGCTAGGGATCGAGCCTGCACAAAAAAAAAAAAGGTGCAGCAAGTGTAGCGTGAGTACAATAAACAACGGGTACTCAGCATGCATCTTTGACCGACCCTTTTCGGAATGGAGATGAGGGTTGGTCTTCGACATCGCAATCACACTTGTCCACGATTAGTCCAAATATAAGACAATCATAATAATGGCTAAACCCACATAATAGATAGATTTTCAAGATAAGGCAAAACAAATACCAGTAATCACAACAAAATAATGCAAGGCCTTTGTTTTCACTTCCTGATATACACACGTTTGAATATTAACGAATCGTGACCCATGGGGGGCTCATGAGGCCCATGTATCACCGCTCCGGTAATTTTCTCGGATCACGGCCTCAATCATATCATATCTCAATAACCTGTCTCTTAGCCAACCGGGCTCAAGTACCAATAAAATGTGCCAAACATCATCACTCGTCCGGAATAAGATCCCATCGGACTCACAATTATATCCTCAAATCGTATGCATGGATACATGAAAAGCGTGAATATTCATGCATCAAGTCAAGACCAAGTATAAAAGCATGAAAACCATTCTTCTACTCATAACACTATAAAGGCTTCACCTTTTTACTTCTTTTTCATTCAACGAGGATATATGTTTGAGTGATATGCACACGAACAGACAAGACATGCAATTAATAATAATAAGAGACATAAGTATAATAATAAGAGACATAAGTACGGGCATCGGACCCCAATCACAGATCCAAAAGATCGTACTATTCTATCAGCTAGTGCCCAAAGCATGACATTCAAACCAACTATACAATTGAATTTGCGCAAATATCCATAACATGATGACTGGTATCCGATACCAGTGCTCGTCACCTCACAAGTATTGAAACCCCCTTAATTCACCCAAATTCCCTCTTATTAGGTTCATTTTAGCCAACACACACATTCAAGAAAGGGTTCAAGGTTTCAATATGCCTGGAATGCCGAATCTTGAATCACAATGCCCTCTTGCCACTTCGGATAGTCTCCAAACGAACAAAGTCTAGTCAAATAAGGACTATTCATTAGAATACGAGTCTATCAATACCCATATTACTACATAATCCAAAACCCCTAAATTTTGCCCTAAAATTAGGATTCCAAGCCCAAAAGGGAAAAACAGTAAATTGAACCTAAAGTCATGATCCTCATACTTAATATAACCCATAAAATGAAAATCATGCAATAATAATCATTAATTCCTGCTCAATTTCTAAAACCCCAAATTCTCAAGTTGGGTTCCAAAACCCTTCAAATTAATCTATTAAAATCAACATTCTAAGCATCGGTTATGGGTCTAAATCACGGAAGTAGTCATAAAACCAAGTTAGGAGACTTACCCAAATTCTTCCTTGAATTTCCTTCAATTCTCCTCCAAAAACGTTCTCAAACTTAGGGGTTTTCAAAAGGAAGTCTGAAGGAAGAAGATACTAAGAACCACATTCTGTTCAGCGATGCGTGCACTTAGGTTCACACTAGCAGAAGAATCCTCACCACGGTGAACCCCACACAAATATCAGCACTCTGCAGTGGTGGAGCCAAGCTCGCGACTGCGCACAATCACCTGCGGGAAATCCTTTACAGGGACGGACCAAGGCCAACCCAGCATTCCATTGATTCTGCGGGCATCTTCTCGCCGGAGTGCGTCCGCAGGGGCAGGATCCTGTTTGCCCCTGCGTGAACACCAGAACTAGAAAAATCTGGCTTTTGACTTGCAACATCCGAAATCCCAACACTCTCCCGGAACCTCCCCGAGACCAACTAAATATGGAGACATATGTAAAAATGAGCTACGAATTCACTCGTGCACTCAAAGTTTCCCAAAGAGATCACGTTGACCAAGTCAACCCCGAAAGGGAAAAACCAACTTTCCAACAAAATGACAAAAACGCCCTAAGACCCTTGGGAACTGAACCAAACACTCAAACAGCCTATATTCGACGTCCGGAAGCTAATGGAACCAATGAAAATCCCAAAAGATGCAATTACACCCGAAGATGCCTAAAGTCAACCTAACACTTAAAGGTTACTTAGAAAATTTCCAAAACAAGCAAGGGGGCGGGTTCACAAGGGAAAAAGCAAGAAAGCAACCAAAATGACATAACGGGTTGTTACATCGCCACCACTAAAACACATGTTTGTCCTCGAACATCAAAGACAAGAAA
The DNA here is from genome assembly GCF_019175385.1 of Lycium barbarum. Classification (NCBI taxonomy): domain Eukaryota; kingdom Viridiplantae; phylum Streptophyta; class Magnoliopsida; order Solanales; family Solanaceae; genus Lycium; species Lycium barbarum. The sequence goes on from NC_083339.1 coordinate 63,800,120, forward strand.
AAGGAAAAAACGTACTTGGGGCATCAAAAAGCTGAGGGTACCTCACTCTCATATCCAACTTGGTTTCCCAAGTGGCCTCCTCCACCGGACGACCACTCCACTGAACCTTCACAGAAGCAATTTTTTTGGATCTCAACTTGCGAATCTGACGGTCCAAGATAGCAATTGGCTCCTCCTCAGAGGACAAGTTCTGATCAAGCATCACCTAATCCCATCTAATCACATGAGAACTATCCAAAACATACTTTTTGAGCATAGAAACATGAAACACCGGATGAATATTTGACAAACCAGGAGGTAGTGCTAACTCTTACACAACATCTCCAACTCTCTGAATAATCTCAAAAGAACCAACGTAACGAGGACTCAGCTTCCCTTCCTTTCCAAACCTCATCACACCTTTCATGGGTGAAACCTTAAGTGAGACCCGATCACCTACCATAAACACTAAATCACGAAAACTCCGGTCCGCGTAACTCTTTTGCCGACTCTGAGAGATGAGAAGCCTCGCTTGAATAATCTTGACTTTATCCAAGGATCTCTAAGAAAGTCTATACCCTAAGGCCTCACCTCAAAGGAGTCAAACCATCCAATGGGGATCGACATCTCCTACCATACAAGGCCTCAAATGGAGCCATCTCAATACTCAAATGATAACTATTATTATAAGCAAAACTCGACCAATGGCAAGAATTGGTCCCAATGACGACCAAAATCAATCACACATGCTCTCAACATATCCTCCAAAACCTGGATAGTACGCTCAGACTGACGATCAGCCTGGGATGGAATGTTATGCTCAACTCAACCCGAGTACCCAACTCATTTTGCAAATACTTCCAGAAATAAGAGGTGAACTGACTCCCTTTATCAGAAATAATGGAAACAAGACTCCATGCAAACGAAGAATCTCACGAATGTAGATCTTAGACAGCTTCTCAGAAGTATAAGTCGTCTGAACAGGAATGAAATGAGTTGACTTAGTCAAGCAATCCACAATCACCCAAACAAAATCAAACTTACCCAAAGTTTGTGGCAACCCTACCATAAAGTCGATGGCAATCCTTTACTATTTCCACCCAGGAATGGGCATCCTCTAAGAAATCCCACTAGGCTTTTGGTGCTCATACTTCATTTGTTGACAATTCAAGCACCGAAACACAAACTTCACAATATCCATCTTCATGCTACACCACCAATAGTGTCACTGCAAATCTCGATACATCTTTAGAGCACTAGGGTGAATAGAATACCTCAAGCTGTGAGCCTCCTCCATAATCAAAGTAGTCAAATCTCCAGTCCGAGGCATAACGCTCATCCTTTGATCCTCAAAATCTCTTCTTCATCAAGCCTTGCCTCACGAGCCTTTCACTTCAACACATTATCACAAATTTTGCATAACTTTGGATCATCAAACTACTGAGCTGGAATCTGTTCCAATAAAGAAGAACGCGTCTCCAAACAAGCAAAAACCTTTCCAAGTTCAGAAATATCAAGCCTAACCAAGGAATTTGCCAAAGTCTGAATCTCTCTAGTCAAAAGTCTCTCCCCCAATGTGGAGACAAGCAAAACTATCCATACTCACTGATTTTCGACTCAAGGCATACGCGACCACATTAGCCTTGCCCGGATGATAAAGGATTGAGATATCATAATCCTTGTGTAACTCTAACCATCTTCGCTACCTCATGTTCACATCCTTTTGGTTGAATATATGCTGAAGATTCTTATGATCCATGAAAACCTCACAATGCATGCCATACAGATAGTATATCCAAATCTTCAAAGCAAACACCACCGCTGCTAACTCCAAGTCATGAATGGGGTAGTTCTTATTGTGCACCTTCAACTGCCTAGAAGTATAGGCTATGACTTTCCCTTTCTGTATGAGAACACAACCAAGACCTAACCTCGAAGCATCATAATGCACAGTAAAACTATCATGACCCGACTAGAGGCCGTGACGGGTACTCGGGGCTAACCACTGAGCACCACTCACTCTACTACTCATCATACTCAAATCATACTCAAATCATTTTTCATTTGAGAACATAAATACTTTTATATACATAAGCCTTTCGGCTATCAAAATGATAATATATATATATATATATATCGTGAGACCATATAACCCACACCTCTGTATCTACGAGTCTCTACTAGAGTGCTGGACATAGGGACGGGACAGGACCCCGTCGTGCCCAAAATATACATATGTACACAAAAGAATAGTCAGAGGCACCTCCGGAACAATGGAGTGCTCTCAAATCAGCTACTAGCTCCTACGAGTCTGGATCAAGATCACCTCCATGTCTATCTGTGGGCATGAACACAACGTCCAAAGAAAACGAATGTCAGTACGAACATTGTACTGAGTATGAGAGGCATAAGAAATAATAATACGTCAATGAGATAAAGGAAACATCAAATAAGGAGCAACCGTAACTGATTGTAAATTATAAAAGAAATAATGCATACAGGCTTACTTCATAATCATCATCATATCATGAATGCATAAAGGTGTAAGCGGCCCGCCCATATACGTACGGTGTTATAATCATTAGCCTGCGTCCAGGCCTCCCGCGTCCGGGGTACTATCTCATGCCGCCCATTAGTGGTGATCATGTCCGGCCTTCTAGGCGCGGTGGAATCATAAGCAGCCCGCCTTAGCGGTGACATGTCCGGCCATTTAGGCACGGTCGGATCATAAGCAGCCCGCCTTAGCGATGACATGTCCGGCCTCTTGAGCACGGTGGAATCATATCGTCATATACCCATCGTAACTCAACATTTTCATACATAGCATAGGCATATTATAAACTTACATTATTGATCATCTCATAGACATATCATGACTTAGCATCATTATACATTTATCATTAAAAGCATACATTAGAACTTGAAGGCAACTATGGCTATGTCGGGATGACATAAGGTCGTGAACCCCCCGATTCCATTATGGAGCATTTATAAGTATTCTGCCTCACCTTGAAGGAAATAGTATATAAGGTGAGTGTATACAATAAATGACATCATTAACTATATAGGAACATCATGTCATGAACTCTAGAATCTTTAGACTTAAGCTCATCATCATCGTTATTAGGCTCGTAATGTATCTCCTATCTTAGGTAGCTATTCATGAACATGGACTCTTAGCTTTCCGGGATATAGAGGATTCATGGAGAAGAAGGAAAAATCATGCCATCGGATTCATGCCATAGAAAGAAAGGACTATCCTCACATACCTTTTTCGTTTAACTAATCTATCGCTTGCTTGTTCTCCTTCGATGCCCACATTTCTACCTTCAAGAGAATTCGCGTTAACATTAGCTAATCGATTACTTAAATGTGCTTACTAAAGCTAAAGAAAATTGGGCAGCATTTCCTTTGTTTATACAACTTTCCTCATATTCTATATCAACTCCCAAACATTCATAACAACATTCACAATATCGCAAACAACAATCGTCATTCATCTACATTACCCACATTTCACCATTCCACTCCAATTTCTCCATAATCATGGTCATAGTTCATTATAGCATTTTCTCACATATAATACTTGTTCCATGTTATAAATGTCGTTCACAACATACTTACAATCACAACATACCAATATTCATAATTCACCCCAAACTACTTACTCAACAATGACACTATTCACACATTCATGACCCATTTCCTATATCTTTCTACAATCCAAGTGTTTTTAACTTTCAACACCTTAAACAACAAGGAATGATTATAAAACTCACCTTAGATAATGGAAGAACAAGCCTTGAATGGAAATTCTCTCCTTGCACAAAAACCCTAACTCACTTCCTTTGAGATTTCTTGATGAAGATGAACTTTTAATAGGTTTCATACACTTGATTTTGTGGGTTTGATGAAGTTGACCATGGTTTTCCCTTGGTTTCTTGTGGATGAATAATGGAGAGAGTTCTAGATAATTCTTGAAGTGTGGAGAGTGGAAATGAAATGAATTAATGAGAGAGATGGGTCCTTATATTAACTTGAAATCTATCCCGACCAGACATACGGTCCGTACATTTTATACGGGCCGTATGTCTGGCCGTATGTTTGGTCCAGTGAGGACCCTTATTCTGGGCAAGACATACGGTCCGTATAATTTATACGGCCAGTATGTCTGGCCGTATAATGCCCAATTCTCCGAAACCCGTTCTCGTCGACTCGTTTGTTCTTCAATCCTTATGGAACCTTCTTGACACTTGTTTAACACATCAATAACAATCTAAGGGACATTATCACTCTTCTCCAAGACATCATTACGCCATCATTAACTTGTCGCTCATAATTCTTACCCGACACGCAACATATCCCTTGCTTTCCTCGACAACCTTCTTCCCTCACGTCAAATGTCTTTGAATCTCGATTAGGATCATCAAATGCTATTTCTTACTTGTAAAAACATTGTATACGTCGTGCTCTTCGCTAGCCTATTCACTGTACGTTAATGGGGAATTTTACAAGGTGTAACAAAAACCCTATCCATCCACAGGAAGAGTCAAAATGGGAGCCGAAGTCAACAAGGCCTTGAACTTTCAGAAGCTCGCCTCATACTCATCCGACCACTGAAAAACCTTTTGGGTTAATCTGGTAAGGGGAGATGCTATAGCAGAAAAATCCCTCAACGAAACGTGGATAGTAACTAGCCAAACCAACAAACCTCTGAACCTCTGAAACTGTAGTAGGTCTGCCCCAATCACGAACAACCTCAATCTTCTATGGGTCAACTGTGATATAATCCTTTGACAGCACGTGCCCCAAAAACACCACAAGCCAGAAATCACACTTGGAGAACTTAGCATAAAGCTTCTTCTCCTTCAAAGTCTCAAGAACAATCCTTAAATGCTTATCGTGCTCCTCGCTACTCCTAGAGTAGATCAAAATATCATCGATGAATATAATCACAGGAGTCCAAATAAGGTCGAAAGACCTCATTCATTAACTCCATAAACACTGCAGGGGCATTAGTCAACCCAAAGGACATAACCAAAAACTCATAATGACCATAACGAGTACGAAATACTATCTTGGGAATATCCTCTGTCCGGATCTTAAGCTGATGATACTCGGGTCTCAAGTCAATCTTGGAAAAGACTGACGCTCCTTGAAGCTAGTCAAATAGGTCATCAATCCGGGGAATAGGATACTTGTTCTTGATGGTGACGTTGTTCAACTGCCTATAATTAATGCATATCCTCATGGATCTGTCCTCCTTCACAAATAATATTGGTGCACCCCACGGGGACACACTAGGATGAATAAACCCCTTCCTCAACAAATCTTGCAACTGTTCTTTCAATTCCCTCAGCTCTGCATGAGCCATCCGATAAAGAGGGATAGAAATGGGCCTACTGATCGGCTCAACATTAATATGACAATTAATATCCCGATCTGGAGGAATACTAGAAAAATCAATATTCTCTCACAACCGGTACCGACTCAAGTGGAGGAGTCTTGGCACTGGTATTATGAATATACGCAAGATAAACTAGACACCCTTTCTCAACCATCCGACGTGCCTTAAGAAATGACACTATCCGCTTAGGCGTGGGACTAACCGTACCTTTCCACTCTAACTTAGTAATCCAGGCATGGCTAAAGTAACCGTCTTAGCATAACTATTTAAGATCGCATGGTACGGGGATTACCAACTCATGCCCAAAATAACATCAAAGTCCGTCATATCTAGAACCATCAAATAAACCCAAGTCTCATAACCCATCATAGTGACTACACAGGATATGTGCACCCGATCCACCACTGCAGACTCTCCCACTAGAGTATAAATATAAATAGGAACATCAAGAGACTCAACCATCATATCTAGACCCGATGCAAAATAAGTAGACATATATGAATAAGTAGAACAAGGATCAAATAAGGAAATAGCTGACCGGTGACAAGCGAAAATAATATCGGTAATCACAGCATCTATGGCCTCTGCCTCGGGTCTACCCGAAAATGCATAGCACTTGGCTCCACCTCCACTAGAATGGGAACCCCCACGGCCGGTCTGGGTGCCACCTCTACTTCAATGAGAATTCTCTCTGCCATTCTGTGAACCACCTCTCAACGACCGACTAGCTGGTCTCGGAGTAGAAAGCTGAGAACTGGGGTGGGAACCACCCTGCCGAGCTCTGGGGCAATCTCTGGCATAGTTCCCACCTTGACCACACTCAAAACATCCACCATGGGCTGCTGGCTGAGGAGAAAAATCAGAATAACCACCAAGACCACCTAGCCGAGAATATGATTGCTGAGTGCTCTGCCCCCGACTATATCCACCACTACAACATGAAGTACCACCCTGAGAAATTTGGATAGCTGCCTGAACTGGCCGACTGAATTGAGCATGATGGCCTCTACTATAGTGATCACAACCTCCAAAAAAGGAACCTCTAAAACGTCCCGAAGAATAAGGCCTCTTCCTAGACCTATCCCTAAAGTCCTAGCGCCTAAGGGTCTCCATACCCCGGGCAGCATCAGCTGCACCCTGAAAGTCCTTTGTTGAAAAGGCTACAAACATAGCAGCAACCTTGAGATGATACGATAAACCTCGAATGAACTTGTGGATCCTCTCCGCCTCATCAGGTGGAATAGTCGAGGCATGACGGGACAAGGCATGAAACTCCATCTCGTACTCAGTAACACTCATAGATCCCTGCTCGAGATGGTCAAACCTCTCACGCCTCTCTTCACGCAAGCTGAAAGGAACCCATTTCTCTATGAAGACTCTCGAAACTCCTCCCAAGTGAGTGGAGGCTATCTAATGGGCCTAGTCTCTAAGAACGCTTTCCATCACTGCTTGGTCGGGCCAATCATCTGCATAGCCAGGAACCCCACACCATTGGACTTCACTAGTCCAACGGTGTCCAACCTTTCGTGGAACTAACTAAGAACTCATAAGCATCGGCATCAGGATGTCTCATAGGTCTGCGGCTTCATCTTGTCAAAAATTTCCCACCTCTTTTGCTTATCAACAGTCATAGCAGGCTGAACCGCTGGCCGTGAAAAAATACCTGGAAAAGCTATACCCGGAGTAACAACACCTGTAACTGGAATTCGAAATGCCTGAGGAGTCACAACGGCGGCTGGCTGCGCTTCTCGAGTCCTAAAACCTGCGGCTACCTGCTCAGGAGTTTTTACTCCTACTCGAGTCTAGGATCCCTCAGAAAGAGCCGGTATCATGCCTACCTGAGGCATCCAATCAAAGTAACTAAGAAGACGGGCCATGGCATCCTAGGGAAACTTTGTAGGCGGGTGAACTGGGGGAGCCTGACCCAATACCTCCATGGGTATCTCACCCTCGACCTGTTCACCGCCCTCTAGCTCTGGAGATGTATCACGAACATGATCATGAGCGGCTGCAGGCGCTCTAGCAACAAGGGTTCTAACCCGACCTCAACCGCTACCTCTACCTCATGTCCTGCCTTCCTTAACAGCTCGGGGAGCAGGTACGGGAGCTGGTGGTGGACCCTGACCACCTACAACTGCTGACCGTGTTCTCACCATCTGTGAGAGAATGAAACAAAGAAGTCTTAGAACACATTAGAGGTAATTACGCACGACAAGGAACAAAAGATGAGAGTTTTCCTACATGTCCTATAGCCTCCCGAGAATAAGTACGGAGCACTTCATACCCATCTGTGAGATTCTAATAGACATTGTCATTTTATTAGTGAGATTTATTAACCTAGGCCTCTGATACCAATTTGTCATGATCCAATTCACTAAGTCGTGATGACACTAGTCCCACCATACTAGTAAGACAACACCAACCGTTAACAGCCTAAAATAAGAGCAAAAATATTAAAAGCAAAAATAAGCATACAAGTCATTTTCAAGTCTTAACAATCTTAAATAGAAATATTTAAGTAATTATTAAAATCTTTCCCCAAAATCCGATGTCACCATAATACAAGGACTGCTAAGAGTATAAATAGTTTGAATACATAAGGAAACTGTCTGAAATAAAGAAGACATAAAGTAAAAGATAAGGAGAATCTGGAGCCATCCCGAATCCATGAGGCTCACGCCGGCCTCTCAAGCAACGCTCTAACGAAGAACCTGGTAGTCGGGCCTCCACTCGTGCTAAGGATCGAGTCTACACACATAAAAAGGTGCAGCTAGTGTCGCGTGAGTACAATGAACAACGGGTACTTAGCATGCTTCGTTGGCCAATCCTTTTCGGAACGTAGACAAGGGTTGGTCTTCGACATCACAACCACACTTGTCTGCGGATAGTCCAAATATAAGACAATCATAATAGCGGCTAAACCCATATAACATATAGATTTTAAAGATAAGGCAAAACAAATACTAGTTATCACAACAACATAAAGAATGGATGAATGATATGCAAATGCAATACAAGACCCTGTTTCAACTTCCTGACATACACACGTTCGAATATTAGCGAATCGTGACCCATGGAAGGCTCATGAGGCCCATATATCACCGCTCTGGTAATTTTCTCGGATCACAGCCTCAATCATATCATCTCTAAATAACTTATCTATTAGCCAATCGGGCTCAAGTACCAATAGAACGTGCCAAACATAATCACTCGTCCGGAGTAAGATCACATCGGACTCCCAATCATATCCTCAAATCGTATGTATGTATACATAAAAATCATGAATATGACATGCATCAAGTCAATAACAAGTATAAAAGCATGAAAACCATTCTTATGCTCATAACACCATAAAGGCTTCACCTTTTTACTTCTTTTTCATTCAACGAGGATATATGTATGAGTGACATGCACACGAACATACAAGACATGCAATTAATAATTATAAAAGACATATGTATGGGCATCAGACCCCAATCATAGATCCAAATGATCGTACTATTCTATTAACTAGTGCCCAAAGCATGGCATTCAAACCAACTATACAATTTAATTTGCGCAAATACCTATAACATTATGACCGGTATCCGATACTAGTGCTCGTCACCTTACAAGTATTGGAACCCCCTTAATTCACCCCAATTCCCTCTTACTAGGTTCATTTTAGCCAACACACACATACAAGAAATAGTTCAAGGTCTCAACATGCTTGGAATGCTGAATCTCGAATCACAACGCCCTCTTGCCACTCTGAATAGTCTCCAAATGAACAAAGTCTAGTCAAATAAGGACTATTCATTAGAATACGGGTCTATCAATACCCATATTACTACATAATCCAAAACCCCCAAATTTAGTCCTAAAATTAGGATTCCGAACCCAAAAGGGAAAAACTGTAAATTGAACCTAGAGTCATGATCCTCATACTTAATATAACCCATAAAATGAAAATCATCCAATAACAATCACTAATTCATGCTCAATTTCTAAAATCCCAAATTCTCAAGTTGGGTTCCAAAACCCTTCCAATTAATCTCTTAAAGTCAACAATCTAAGCGTGGGTTATGGGTCTAAATCAAGGAATTAGTCATAAAACCAAGTTAGGAGACTTACCCAATGATTCTTACTTGAATTGCCTTCAATTCTCCTCCAAAAATGCTCTCAAACATAGGGGTTTTCGAATGGAAGTCTAAAGCAAGAAGATACTAAGAACCATATTCTATTCAGCGATGCGTGCATGTCACGACCCAGCTAGGGGCCGCGACGGGTACCCGGGACTAACCACCGAGCACCGCTCGTAATATTACTTCTTAGACTCATTCAACAATCATGTATCGATTTCATGCTTATTTCACAAAAGAACTGCTTTCCATTTCAAAACATAATGCTTTTATACAACAACATATATCGATATATTTACACAAAATCCGCGTCGTGAAACCACATGACCCACATTGAGTATCTACGAGCCTCTAAGAGATGATATCTACAATTGTACACAAAATAATCATCATAGGCACCTCCGGGACAATGGAGTGCCTTCAGTCAGCTAGCGGCCTCTAGGAATCCGGAGCAAGGTCTCCTCCCTGTCTACCTGTGGGCATGAACATAATGTCCAAAGAAAAAGGACGTCAGTACGAATATTGTACTGAGTATGTAAGGCAGGAATGAAATAAACAAACATAATGGAAAGATCATGCGTCATGAGACGAGGACATAACATGCACAAGTGTCATAGGCAAATGTATTACTTACTTATGTCACATTTTATACAATCATAATATACATGTTATCTCATCCCATACATCATCGCGTACATCATCAAATACATTATCACATCATAATCTGTATCGTCACCCGCGTCCGGGTAACCAACATATGCCGCCCACTAGTGGTGATCATGCGCGGCCCTCTAGGCTCGGTGTAACATCGCAGCCCGTATTAGCGGTGACATGCCCGGCCATATAGGCGCGGTGGAATCATACGCAGCCCGCAATCGCGGTGACATGCCCGGCCATATAGGCGCGGTGGAATCGTATCATCACAACATCAATCATAACACGTCATTATTATACTTCTCATGCCATAGCATCATGTTATCATTTCTTAGTGTTCCATGTATCCCATAGTTATATTACTAGTTAACATTATTCATTATCTTATTGACATAGTATACATTAGCATTAAGAGCACACATTAGGCTTTGAGACAACCACACTATGTCGGGGTGACGTAAGGTCGTGAGCCCCCGAGTGTATTATGGACCTTTATGAGTATCTTGCCTTGCCTTGAAGGAAATAAAACATAAGGCGAGTGTTAGCAATAATAACATCATTAGCATCGTAGGAACATCGTGTCACAATTTCCCGAATCTCTATACTCTAGCTCATTATCATCATTATGATGCTCATAGGTGATTCAATATATAGAATAACTCATAAGCTTCATCTTATAGAGGGATTATGGAAAACTTGAAGGATTCATGCCTTTTGGAAGAAGATTTAAGCCTCACATACCTTTGTTGTTTAAGCAATTTAGCGTTTGCTTATTCTCCTTCAATGTCACACCTTTACCTTCAAGAAGAGGATTCATACTAACATTAGTCAATTAGCCATAAGAACGCATTACTATTTTTAGAGAAAATTGGGCAACACTTCCTTTGTTTATACCACCTTTCCCGTATCCCGTATCAACTCCCAACACTCACAACAACAATCACAACATGGAAATCACCAATCATCTTTTATATACTTTAAACAAAATCCACCATTTCTCCTCCCTTTTCTCGCATTTATGGTTTTAGGTTCGCTATCGTATTTTCCACGCATCACACTTATCTCATGGTATACATGTCATTTATAACATATTCATACTCACAACACACTAGCATTCATGATTCAATTCCACTATCATTCAATGGTGACACTATTCACCCATTCAAGACCCATTTCCCATGTCTCTCTACAATTCAGGATTCTTAGTCTCCTAATACCTTAAACAACATGATAAAGCCATGAAACATACCTTAGATGATGGTTGAACAAGTCTTGAGTTGAATTACTTCACTTGCACCAAACCCTAGTTCCACCTTCTATGGAATTTCTTGACTTAGATGACCCTTTGATGTGTTTCTTACACTTGGTTTTGGTGGATTGATGAAGTTGATCTTAATTCTTCACTTGAATTCTTGGTTTGGAAGAGTTTGGAATGTTCTAGAGAGAGATTGGGTTGTGGAGTGAGAAGGAGAAATGAATAAAATGAACTTGGATCATTTTTTTTTTATAAAGTTGAAATCTGTCCCGATGCCATTATACGGTCCGTATAAATTTATACGGTCCGTATAATCGACCGTAAAACTGCTCCAGTGGCTGCCCTTTTCTGTGTCAACTTGACGGTTCATTTTACGGGCCGTATAATTTTATACGGTCCGTATAATCTACCGTAAAACCCACCTTTTCTCAACTTCATTCTGTGACACTTCTACGGTTCATTATACGGTCCGTATAATCGACCGTATAATCCACCAGTTAATTGAATCTTATTTTTGTCACTTCGTTAAATCTCCGATCCTTATGGAACCTTCTTAACAATTGTTTAACACTTCGATACCAATCTAAGGGACGTTATCACTCATCAAAACACCATATACGTCATACCTTTCATTGGCCTAATCACTGCACGCTAGTGGGGGAATTTCCAAGGTGTAACAGTGCGCCTGCGCACTTAAATTCCCACCGGCGAACTCGCACTAGCGGAAGATTCCTCGCCACGACAAACCCTCCACAAATATCACCACTCCACCTTGGCGGAGCCAAGCTCGCAGCTTCGCATACGCACTTGCGGGAATTCCTTCGCAAGGGCGGACTAAGGCCAACCTAGCAATCCTTCGCTCCAGTGGGCCTCTATCACCGTAGCGCGTACATAGGGACGGGACGCGGTTCGCTCTTGCGTGAACATCAGAGCAAGAAAAATTTAGTTTTTGACTTCTAACACCCGAAATCCCGAGACTCTCCCCGAGCCTCCCGAGACCAATCAAATATGCAGAAACATGTAAAAACGCTCTACGAATTCACTTGCACACTCAGAATTTCTAATAGAGGTATTGTTGACCAAGTCAACCTTGAACGGGCAAAAACCAACTTTCCAACCAAAGGACCAAAATGCCCCCAAGACCCTCGGGAACTGAACCGAACACTCAAACAGCCTATACTTGACGTCCCGAAGCTAATTGAGCCAACGAAAATCCAAAAAGATGTAATTACCCACGTAGTTGCCTGAGGTCAACCTAACATTTAAAGGTTACTTAGTTTAGCAAATTTCCAAAATAAGCAAAGGGGCGGGTTCACAAGGGCAAAAACAAGAAAGCAATCAAAAGTTAGGTCGGTACATTTCCTCATACCTATTGTTACGGTTCACTTTTACGCGGGTGCATAAAAGATACTACGAGGTTGTTGGTGCTCTAATTGGATTTTAGTGTTTTTAGAGTCGCCGCCTAATTTATTAAGGGAAATTGGGAAAACCGGGTAAAATGGTTTATTCAACAAGAGAAAAAATCATTTTTGTACCAGAGTTCGAGGTAAGGGTTTTGGTGATCCCATAGGAAAGGTTTTAAGCACCCTAGTATTAAGGATCCGTGGAATACGGTTGACCTACGAGCTTCAATGTGTGATTTATCTTGATTATTTGCTAAAATATTATTTCATTGTTAAACTGTCATGCTAGTCATAAATTCAAAATTGCAAAAAAAAGTCCCCCCTAAAAGAGGGGTTTTGGTTCCAAAAATCCGTATAAGTGTTCAACCCACTTTATTGCGGGACCAAGACACACTTAGGATTTCTCCCAAGTAGAGTCATTACTATTTGGTCCTAACAAGATGAGTTTAGTACTTATAGGTTTTATTATATATATATAGGAATTTGAAGGTTTTTATTAAGTCCATTTTAATCAATTTGAAGCTCAAAAAGGTCAACCTGTATTCCTACCAAAGTGATCTTATCTCAAAATGGTCCAAGTATAATTCCTCTTATCCCCCCCCCCCCCCCCCCCCCCTCCCTCAAGTTTTGGGCTTTAGGCCCAAAAATTTTCCAAGTTCTTTTAAACAAAATGTAATCCAATTTCAGTTTTATATAAAGAAAGGGTCCATCTAAGTTGAAGGCAAATATGATCTTTCTCTAAGTTTGTACAAGATAGTCTAAGTTACAAGATATATCCATGTTATTCAAGCCCAGGATTTTGTCCAAATTTGAAGGAAAACAGTCCGTTTGGTTTTTAATTTTTTTTAATTTTAAAAAAAGGGTTTTACATGGGCTCAGGCCAGAAAACTAAATTTATATTTCTTTTTGTCCCTTCTATTTCTAGTTTTTTGCCATAGGGGCGGAAGGCCCAAAAGATTTATTTCTATATTTTTATAGAAAATCCCACTTAAAGACTGTTTAACTTATGCAAACAATTTGTGCCTAGACCGTTTTGTAATAAATTCATGTCTACCGGTTTCATGCTTGTGTTAAAGATTAAATGAGTTTGAAAATATTTTAAGCAACATCCTAATAATACTAAGTGTTTTTTCTAAGTTTTAATTCCCATAGGGTTCCAATATTTCACATAGCTGTTTACATACCAATACATATACACAATATATATATATATATATATATATATATATATATATGTGTGTGTGTGTGCGTGTGAAAATGAAATAAGATAAGTGATGCATCGGACTGGTGGGCCTACCCAAGCCCACCAGTGACCATTTTCACCCATGGCTGGGCCTTCAACATATATTAACTTCCATTTTCCCACAGACTTGATCAATGAACAGGAGTAGTTGGGCCTTAGGGTCAACAAGTTTTCAAATGTAGAAGAGGTCGCCCAAATGGCCCGTAGGGGTATCACATGCAACAAACAAAGGAGGTGGTAGGATTAGATAAGTGTTTTGGACTTTAATCATTCACTTAATATAAACTAGATTGAAATTACAAACACACTTTTCATCATAATATATGTTCAGGCAGTTAGCATGCATAATGCAAAAAAATCCAACCCAAAATCACATATACAAAAGAACGTTCAAACTTGGGGGCCCAAATTAAAGTAATAATGACCAAGAACTGCAGGCCAAACAGAGTTAAACAAAATAAAAGCAAAGCCCAATAAAAAAACGTATAGAGAGAGGCAAGCCCAAACCAAAACATCTAAAAATGCAGGGATTAGTGACTGTGGGCCCACTTGGATGATATACTACCTTTATACTAAATATACAGGTTTGCATATACCAAATATACACAGGAACTGTATATACCTAGTATATCTGGTTATAACTTCTGTATATTCAACCTTTTCGTAAGCAAGAAATCAATATGTTTTCGGTTCAGAGGCAAGTCCTACTCTAATTAGCATATTGTTACCATTTAAAGGGACACAAAAGCTATTTCAAGACATAACACCAGTGATATACCTTATGTATACCTTAATGTACAGATCCTTATATACCAAAGGCATACAAGGTACTGTATATTTTAAATATACCTGAGTATATCCCTCACATATTTGGGTGTAGACTCTTATCTTGACATAAGCCGCATGATATTTCAGTTTATTTGACATATTTTATGAGGCTAAAATAGTATTTCACAAAACAAAGGGCACAATACACAACAATAATATCAATCAAATGTACACAAAGGATCCGTATTTAACATGGTAACGTACCATATGCTTAGACAGATAGGACTACATAGACATATCATGAGTTTTGACACAGCCAAACTGAATGCAAACAACCCAAGAGGCAAGAAATCAGATTTGCATGGTTTACTTTGACATGGTACATGCATTAAGAATAGCTTTCCTTTGTTCACAGTGTGTCATGACCATAGAGAAACAACAAACATGGGTTTATACACAAACTGTAGCAGTCATACAGGGCATTATTATTATTATTATTATTATTTTTTTTTTTTTGGACTCAGACCAAACTTCACAAAAAAAGCATAGTAGGTTCATGATGTGATCAGGACAGGTTACATACTATTCATAGGAGTTAGAAGATGAAGAGCATGCTCAAGTATGCAAACAAAACACAAAGCTATCAAGTACTGAGCCTCAGACAAACAACACTAAGCTTTGGAGATCACATATTGAACCAAGCATACCACATTTTAAGCTTGTTACACATAAGATGCTAACTGATGAACAATAGGGATTAGATGCTCATTTGAAGTCCAAAACAAAGAGAAGCAGTATACAAGATGCAGGGTACTCAAGCAACAATAAATTTAAACAGGGGGTTGAGAAAGGTAACAAGAACATTTCCAAACTCAACAAAACAGTGACACTGCATATAAAGTTCCTTTTAAACCAACAAAAAAAACATTTATCAAACTTAAGGATCTGTATCACTTTTAACATACTAGGCTTGTCATATTTTGCACAGTTTAACACATTGGCTTAGTTCCTTATGCAATACTTTCAAAATTTAAACTAGCACATACACTTTTTAAACATTGCTTATCCAAACTGAAAGGGGAAGATACCCCACTAGGCCTAGACTTACTTAAGTCTCATTTTTTATAGCCTAGATATGAGTGTACGCAGTTTCAAGGGCATTAAACATGCTTATTCATTGTGTATTATGAGTGATAAACTATTATGCAACAAATAGGTGAGCCAATGTAGCTAATCAACTTCACATGAACCAAAACAACAAACCAAACCTTTTATACTTACTTCTCAATTCACAGATCTCAAATTCTAAAAAGTGTATGTGCTTAACAGGATACCATAGTTACCTAGCTAAATCACATTAACTACTAAGAAACACTAATTTGAACCATACCAAATACATATTAGCTAGTTTCAGGAATTAAGTAAGTCATGCTAGCTTTAAACATGCCAAAACTAAACAATATCAAGATATCAGGTCATAAAACTCAAATAAATTCACAAACCAACATGATCAGACTAAAATGGAACATAATTGAACTACTACAATCCTAGATTGACATATGACTAACATCATAAATTACTTAAGCAACTAATAAATCTAAAAAAAAAAAAAAAACTAAGCATATTGATAGACTATGTAATAGTCTACGTAAATATTGTAAATATTAGGATAATCTTTTCATAATTAGCAAATGTATATTAGGCATGATCTCTTCCTTATGTATAGTAATTAGGTCCTATAATTTAGCCTAGTATTATGCTGATAGTACTTTGCAGACTATGCCTCTACTATTGGTTTTTCACATAGCCGATCTGATCACTCTCTCTTTATTTATTGTCGAGGTTCTGACATTGCTTACATTCTGCTATATGTTGATGATATTTTTATCACAGCTTCCTCAGATTCCCTCAGAAAATCCATTATGTCTCTGCTTAGTGCCGAATTTGCTATGAAGGATCTGGGCCCTTTAAGCTATTTTCTGGGTATTGCTGTTAACCGGACTTCACACGGCATGTTTCTTTCTTAGAAAAATTATGCAGCAGATATTATAGAGCGTGCGGGCATGACTGCCTGTAAGCCGAGTCAGACACCGGTCGACACCAAAGCCAAACTTGGTGCCACGGCCGAGCCTTCTTGCGATGATCCCACACAATATCGTAAGTTGGCCGGCGCGTTGCAGTACCTTACATTCACAAGACCAGACATATCCTATGCGGTTCAACAAGTATGCCTTCACATGCATGATCCAAAGGTTGCACATATGCATGCTCTTAAACGCATAATCCGATACATTCAAGGTACTATTGAGTTTGGTCTCCATCTGTACAAATCCTCCATTGCCTCTCTTGTTTCTTATACAGATGCATATTGGGGTGGTTGTCTGGACACTCGCCGATCCACATTCAGTTATTGTGTTTTCCTTGGCGATAATCTCCTCTCATGGTCATCCAAACGACAACCTACTCTGTCTAAGTCGAGTGCCGAGGCCGAATACCGTGGCGTCGCTAATGTCGTCTCTGAGTCGTGTTGGCTTCGCAACCTTATGTTGGAGCTCCGTTGTCCCATCCGGACAACTACATTGGTTTATTGTGATAATGTTAGTGCCATATACCTATCAGGTAACCAAGTTCAGCACCAACGCACTAAACATATTGAGATGGATATACATTTCGTACTTGAGAAAGTTGCCCGTGGAGAAGTCCGTGTTCTTCACGTCCCGTCCCGTTACCAGATCGCAAACATCTTTACTAAAAGTCTTCCGCGCGTGCTCTTTGATGATTTTAGGGACAGTCTAAGCGTACGACAACCTCCCGCTTCGACTGCGGGGGTGTGATAGACTATGTAATAGTCTACGTAAATATTGTAAATATTAGGATAATCTTTTCATAATTAGCAACTGTATATTAGGCATGATCTCTTCCTTATGTATAGTAATTAGGTCCTATAATTTATCCTAGTATTATGCTGATAGTCAGATACCTACTTTGTATATAATGACTTTCATACATCAATACAGATTACAGATTGATTTCCTATAGGGAGCTTGCTTAAGTCCGTATAGCGATTTCTTCAAGAGACAGACATAATGGGGATACTTTGGATTCTTAAACCCAATAGGATGATGCATATAAACAATCTCATTAAGATTACCGTGTAAGAAAGCTTTCTTGACATCGAACTGATGAATGGGCCAAGAGTGTGCAAGTGCAATGCTCAAGACAGCGCGAATAGTAGCCGATTTGACAACCGGACTGAAAGTCTCATCACAGTCAACTCCAACCTGTTGAGACCTGCCATCACAGACAAGACGGGCTTTGTGCCTCTCAAAAGAACCATCAGATTTCTTTTTATGACGAAACATCCACATAGAACGAATAAGATTCACATCAATGGGACGTGGAACCAACTCCCACGTCTTATTTTTAATTAGAGCATTATAGTCACCAACCATGGCAGCTTTCCAATTGTGGTCATTTAAAGCACTTATAGGATTTTGCGGGATAGGCGAGATGGTGGAAGTGTTTAAGTTAAACGGTTGTTTGGGCTTGAAAATCCCATGTTGGCTTCTAGTGACCATGCGGGTGGGTTGCTGGGCAGGCACGGGTGGGGCAGTGGGGGGGAGGGGCTGCTGGGCAGTGGCCGTGCGGTTGGACTACTGGGCAGTGGGGGGGGGGGGGGGGGGGGGGGACGGGTTGCTGGGCAGTCGTGGGTGGAGCAGTGGGGGGAGGGGCTGCTGGGCAGTCACGGTGGAGTAGTGGGGGGGGGGGGGGGTGGTCGGGCTGGACCGAGGGAACGACGGGTGGAGTAGGCTGCGACATAAAATGCAGGGTGTATGGAGAAATCCCATGATCCAAGAAATCATAAGAAGTTCGGGTTAGTGAGTGCAACTTTGAGAAGGGAAATTGAGTTTCCTCAAAGATGACATGCCTTGATATGATGATTTTGTTGCTGGATAAATCATAACATTTATAGCCTCTATGATTCAACGGATAGCCCAAAAATACACACGGGGTAGATCTTGCTTGCAACTTATGAATAGTTGTAGATGGGAAAAGTGGATAGCATAGACACCCAAAAACCCAGAGATGAGAATAGGAGGGGGTTCATTAGTAGAGAACTTGCGTAGGTGATTTATACCCAAGGAACTTGGTGGGAAGTACATTAAGGAAGTATATGACCATTTGGAGAGCATGATGCCAAAATGAGGGGGCATGGAGAAGTGGACAAGAAGTGTGCGCACTATGTTGTTAATGGATTTAATTTTTCTTTCCGCTTTGCCATTTTGAGGAGAGGTATGGGGGCAAGAAAATCTAAAATTTAAACCATTGGAGGCGCAAAAAGATTGAAAATTCCCATTGACGAACTCCCGCCCATTATCACATTGAATGTTTTTGATGTCTCTTTCGAATTAAGTCCGTATTAATGCCTTAAAAGATAGAAAAGTAGAATAAACTTGGGACTTGTTAGAGATTGGAAAAGTCCAAAGAAAATTATTATAATCATCAAGAAAGAAAACATAATAGCGGTGCCCATTAGAACTCAAAACAGGAGATGTCCATAAATCACTATGAATGATATCAAATGGCATAGTAGTAAATGACAATGAATCATAAAATGGCAATTTAACGTGTTTCCCCAAAGGAAAAGAGGTACAAAAAGAAGTTCGGGCCCTATTACATTCAATTAAGGCATTACTACGAAGAGAACTAAGGATAGCATTTCCCGGATGGCCAAGTCGGGAATGCCACAAGCTAGGTGATGCGGCAATGAAGGCTGATGGTGGAGTGGTCTGTTTTGTAGCAGTGATAGGATACAATTCCCCGGTGGTCTCATATCTCATTAGGCGGTTCCCCGTCGGTAAATCCTTCACAGAAAACCCAAGAGGATCAAACTCAACAGAAACATTATTGTCCTTAGTGAATTTACGTACGGAAATAAGGTTTTTGATGAGTTTTGGAGCATGCAAGACATTTTGGAGACGTAATTGGGGATTAGGTGGGGGTAGGGATGTATGACCATAGCCTCGAATTGGAATAGTGCTACCATTACCAACAATGATTCCAGAATTATTGCTCAAATTAAAATAAGACGTGAGAGTACCTGAGTTGGCAGTCATGTGGGAAGTCGCTCCGGTGTCCATGTACCAATTATCATTCGGTTGTTGCATGGACAGAGTGTGCATGGCTGCCTCCACGTCTGTTGGAGTGTACCCAGAATAGGATGGACCATGCATAGAATAGGCCTGCTGAGGTCGTGGACCCGTACCTAGAATGTCGCTGCCGGACCGTGGCGTCGTGGGACGCTGCTGCCACAGCCTTGTTGGATAAGGGAAGGGGGGAAGTGGCCACTGCTGTGGCGGCCAGGCAGGCCAGTAGTAGCCCCCTGCCGGTGGCTGTCCCGTCGGCCACTGGCCGAGGCTGGTCTGTCCGCCGTCGCCGCAGTCGGATTTCCCGCGGTTGTTGTTGTTGTTGTTGTTCCCCTTTCCCTTGTTCCTGTTGGAATTCCTGCCATGATTATTATCACGACGGTTAGTTGAATTATTGGTGCCGCCAGGTGGCGGGGAGGGAGTATCATTGTCAACAAGTAGAGCCGCGGGACTAGAATCGCGGGCACGTTCCTTGGCTGCGGCGTCTTCGAGCTTGAGTCTGGAGCACACTTCAGAGAAAGAGGGCAGCATATCCTTCTGCTGGATGGTGGTTACAAAGTGTGCATATGTCACGACCCGACTAGGGGGCCACGACGAGCACCCGGTGCTACCCCACCCGGGCACCCCCTTATCATGCATATCATAACATCTAGGTGAACCATAATTCATTTCATGCATTTTAAATCATTAATCAAGCTAGTCCCATAGGACGACCATCATCAATTAACATATCATGGGCATCTATGCCATGTCAAATATACAAGGCCGACGAGGCCAACAAAAGATATACAAAACATAGGCCGACATGGCCAAACATCTCTACCCACATACACATGACTACGAGCCTCTAAGAGTATGACATATCATGAGCGGGACAGGACCCCGCTATGCCCATAATTATATACACAAAAGAATGAGTACCCAAAAGATATGGCTCCGAAGGAAATGGAGCTCTCTATGAAATCTTCAAATAGGCAGCTATGGGTCAAGCCTGTCTCCCTGTGCACCTGCGGGCATGACGCAGCGTCCACAAACAAAAGGACGTCAGTACGAAGAATGTACTGAGTATGTAAATCATGATTAACATTGATATACAACATAATGAACAATATATGGAATAGCATAGGAGGGGAGACAATAATATCATCATCATCATGTCGCTTACTTACTCACATCGTCATTCGTGCCCATAATAAAACTCGTACCATACTTGTGCTCGTATTAGTATACATGTCCTTATTCGTATTCTTATACATAGTCTCATCACATTCTTTTACATAATATATACATACATAGTCATTTCGTATACATGGCATTTACATAGCGTACCCGACCTTATTGGATCAATATTTCATATACATACTTGGCCAACCAAGGCTCAATGTTACTCATACCTGGCCCTACCAAGGCTTCAGGGTTATCCGTACCATCTGCAGATGTGTGCGCGCGTTTCGTAATCGTATACATATTCTATACATATTCATACACATATATTCTACCCGGCGTTATAAACTCGGGGTTTCATGATAGCCCTTCATAGGCACGTATGAGTATAACAGCCCGTAGGCACCTTTAGCATCATTATTATCACCATCATCATTACTATCATTATCGTTATTGTTACTTCTATATCGTAGTCTTACTCGTCACCTGAGGTGCGTAGCGCATTCGTAGTACCAATCAAGGATAGTGACCTTATGAGCTCGGAATGTGAAACATTTGTAGTCAACATACTCATATAGAGGGATTAGGAGTTTGGCCAAAGAACCATGCCTTATGAAAGAAGGGTTAGCCTTACATACCTCTTTGTCGAATTATTCTACACTTGCACGTACTCCTTCGATGCTCACGTTTCTACCTTCATTAAGGCCATACTATCATTAGTATCGATAACTAGTGCACATGGCTAGAACTAGAGAAAATTGGACAGCATCTCCTTTATCTATACAACATTTGTCCATATCATAATTCAACCCCAAACGTCAACAACACATTTATAATATCATTTCCATGGCCATTAATCATCTACATTATCCACATTCTCAATTCACTTCCATTTGTCCCTATTTAGGGTCACAACACCCAACTTCGTTCATCCATATACAATGTTTATTTCATGATCTTAACGTCATTTATAACACACTCATATCACAATACAACAACAATCATGATTCAATTCAAACTATGTCTCAAAAACGTCACTATTCATCATTCATGTCCTAGTGGACCATGTTTTCTACAATCCATGCATTTTAATTCTCCAATACCGTAAACATCATATAAAAATCATGAATCTTACCTTAGAAGTTGTAGGGACAAGCTTTTGTTGATAATACTCCACTTTGAGTAAAACCCTAGTTTTTCTCCATTTGGGTTTCTTGACTTTAGATGATCCTTGATGGGTTTCTACCTTGGATTTATTTGTTTAATGTGGTTGATGGATTAATACCCTTGAAAACTTGTACAAAAGTTGTAGAGAGATGTTTTAGAGAGAGAGAGGAAATGTGGAAATGATTTTCATGAACTTGGTCTTTATTTATTAAATCATCACCGAACTGTCAGGTTCCATTATACGGTCCGTATAATGGTTATACGGTCCGTATAATAGACCGTGAAATGGGTCTGCCCAGCACCCCTTCACTGTGACTACTTGACGGTCCGTTATACGGTCCGTAAAACAGTTTTACGGTCCGTATAACTGACCGTAAAACGTTACCAGTGAGCAACCTTTCACTGTGACCATTCGACGGTTCGTTATACGATCCGTATAAATTTTATACGGTCCGTATAACTGACCGTAAAATTCCACCAGCAACCAACCTTCACTGTGATGGTTTTACGGTCCACTATATGGTCCGTATAACATTATACGGTCCGTATAATGAGCCGTAGAACTCATCAGTCACTGAACTTAGTTTCGCCACTTCGTTTGATCTCCGATCCTCATGGAACCTTCTTAACACTTGTTTAACACTTCAATACTAATCTAAGGGACGTTATAACTCTTTCCCAAAATGCCCTTAAGTCATCATTAACCCGATACTCGTATTTCGCTAGTTCATTCACTTGCGTACCAACGGAAGATTTTTCCGAGGTGTAACATTCTCCCCCCCTTAAGAACATTCGTCCTCGAATGTCGAGAACACCCGGGATTTTATAAAAATTTCGCCAGAGTTTCCCCTATAACATGGCACTAACAACCTGTCACAACAACCCATAATATCGATGCCACACAGGGCCACATCGTAACAACATGAAAATTTTGGCCACACACGACCCAGAAGCATAAAAGGAAAACATCCATACCTTATGATTTTTTGACGTCTCATCTTGGACTTCTCCCAAGGGCTGAAATAAATGCGGGTACTTGGATTGCATATTTTCTTCCGCTTCCCATGTCATTTCCTCTCGATTATTATTTTTCCACAAAACTTTAACTGAGGCCACTTCTTTGTTTCTAAGCCTCCGTACTTGCCTATCTAATATGGCAATGGGTATTTCATCATAAGTTAACTTTTCTGTCACTTGAATATCATTCACTGGGACGACCCTCGTAGGATCTCCAACACACTTCCGAAGCATCGAGACATGGAAAACCGGGTGAACTGACTCCATGTCTGGAGGTAAGTCTAATTCATAGGCCACTTTGCCTATCTTTCGCACAATTTCATAAGGCCCTATATACCAGGGACTAAGCTTCCCCTTTTTGCCAAATCTCATAACGCCCTTCATCGGCGACACTTTCAAAAACACCCAATCCTTAACTTGAAACTCTAAGTCCCTTCGACGATTATCCGCATAAGACTTTTGGCGACTTTGAGCCGCCAACAACCGATCTTGTATGAGCTTGACTTTCTCTATGGCTTGTTGGACCAAATCGGGCCCCATTAACTTGGCCTCTCCCGTTTCAAACCACCCAATCGGGGATCTACACTTTCGCCCATATAAAGCTTCATATGGTGCCATTAGGATGCTGGAGTGATAACTATTATTGTAAGCAAACTCAATGAGTGGCAAATGGTCATCCCAATTTCCCCCAAAATCTATCATGCATGCCCGTAACATATCTTCAAGAGTCTGGATGGTGCGTTCAGCTTGCCCATTGGTCTGTGGGTGAAATGCCGTGCTAAGGCGCACTTGGGTCCCTAGAACCTCTTGAAAGGACTCCCAAAATTTGGCCGTAAACTGAGTTCCTCTATCGGAGATAATAGACACTGGGACACCATGGAGTCTCACTATTTCTTTAACATAAAGCCTTGTATAATCTTCTGCCACATAGGTCGTCCTGACCGGTAAAAAATGAGCTGATTTAGTGAGTCTATCCACAATCACCCATATGGAATCATACTTGCGTCGAGAACGAGGTAGCCCTGTAATGAAATCCATATTAATCACTTCCCACTTCCAAGTTGGGATTTCTATAGCTTGCAATAAGCCACCCGGCTTTTGGTGTTCTATTTTTACTTGTTGGCAATTGGAACATTGGGCTACAAACTCCGCTACATCTTTCTTCATCCCATTCCACCAATATATAGACTTAAGATCATGATACATCTTCGTCGTTCCAGGGTGAACGGAGTAACGGGAACAATGAGCCTCTCTCAAAATCTGGTGGCGTAAGTCTGCCACATCGGGGACACATAGCTTGCCTCGGCATCGGAGGGCTCCGTCTCCCAAAATATCAAATGGTGACCCCTCTTTCTGAGCGAGCGTATCTCTGTACTGCATTAGCCTGGAATCCTCACCTTGCCGCTCTTTTACTTCCGCTACTAGCGACGGAACTGCCGAATTCTGAATGGTAGCTCTGCTGCTACCTGAGTCCACTACTCGGACCCCTAGGCTGGCTAGCTGCTGAAGCTCACGGGTCATTTCTCTCTTTTCTTGTCGCACATCGCATAAGCTTCCCATAGACCTGCGGCTAAGAGCATCGGCCACAACATTTGCCTTTCCGGGGTGGTACAGGATTTCGACGTCATAGTCTTTTAGCAACTCTAGCCATCGTCGTTGCCGCAAATTTAACTCTTTCTGCTTGAAGATGTACTGGAGACTCTTATGATCTGTATAAATATCCACGTGGACACCATATAAGTAATGTCTCCATATCTTTAAAGCATGGACCACCGCAGCCAATTCTAAGTCATGGGTAGGATAATTCTGTTCATGTTTCCGTAATTGTCTAGAAGCATACGCGATCACCTTACCATTTTGCATCAATACACAGCCTAGCCCGACGCCTGAAGCATCACAATAAACGACATATCCTTCCACTCCCTCTGGAAGTGTCAAGACTGGGGCAGAAGTCAATCTGTCTTTCAACTTTTGAAAACTACGTTCACAAGCATCTGTCCATTGAAACTTAGCTGACTTCTGAGTCAACTTTGTGAGCGGTGCAGAAATAGAAGAGAAACCCTCAACAAATCTTCTGTAATACCCGGCTAAGCCCAAAAAGCTACGAACCTCTGTAGGGGTTGTGGGCCTTGGCCAAGTTGTCACTGCCTCGATCTTTTGACTATCCACTCGAATACCATCAGCTGCAAAAATATGGCCCAGGAATGATACCGAGTTCAACCAAAACTCACATTTGGAGAATTTTGCAAACAACTCTCGAGCTCGAAGAACTCCAAGGACGGTTCGCAAATGCTCCGCATGCTCAGCCTCGGATCTAGAGTACACTAGGATATCGTCGATGAATACAATCACGAATAGGTCCAGAAAAGGCCTGAATACATTGTTCATTAAGTCCATAAACACTGCCGGTGCATTAGTTAGCCCAAACGACATTACTCGGAACTCGAAATGGCCATATCTTGTTCTGAAAGCTGTCTTAGGGACATCTTTCTCCCTAACTCTTACTTGGTGATACCCGGACCTCAAATCAATCTTTGAAAACCATTTGGCACCATGCAATTGATCAAATAAATCATCAATCCTCGGGAGGGGATACTTGTTCTTAATTGTCACTTTATTCAATTGCCGATAATCAATGCACATTCTCAAGGAGCCATCCTTCTTCCGGACGAACAATACGGGTGCTCCCCACGGGGATGAACTAGGCCGAATGAAGCCTTTTTCAAGCAAGTCTTTCAATTTCTCCTTCAACTCTTTCAACTCTGCGGGTGCCATCCTATAGGGAGGAATAGATATGGGATTAGTGTCTGGCAACACATCAATCGCAAAATCTATCTCTCGCTCGGGAGGAAGGCCTGGAAGCTCTTCCGGGAACACATCCGGAAATTCGTTCACTACCGGAACTGATTGAAGAGTCGGCGACTCAACTTCTACATCTCGAACTCGCACTAGGTGATAAATACACCCTTTAGTGATCATCTTCCTCGCTTTTAGATAGGAAATAAACCTACCCTTTGGTGACGCCGTATTCCCTTTCCACTCTAAGACTGGTTCGCCCGGGAACTGGAAACGAACCATCTTCGTTCTACAATCAACATTGGCGTAGCAAGAAGCCAACCAATCCATGCCCATAATAACATCAAAATCTACCATTTTTAGTTCGTGCAAATCAGCTACTGTACGGCGGTCACATATCACCACTACGCAATCTCTATACACTCGGCTAGCTATCACCGATTCGCCAACGGGCGTAGACACCTCAAAAGGCTTAATAGACTCCGACTCAATTATAGATCGACCCGCAATATATGGAGTAACATAAGACAATGTGGAGCCCGGATCAATCAAAGCATATACATCATGAGAGAATACCGATAATATACCTGTGACCACATCAGGAGAAGAATCAAGATCTTGGCGTCCAGCCAAAGCATAAATACGGTGCTGAGGACCGCTGGAACTGGGAGCTCTGCCTCTACCTCTACCATGGCCAACCGGCGCATGTGAACCTGGCCCCATAGGGCGTGCAGATGCTGAAGACCCGGCTATCGACCCTGATGGCTGGGCCCTACCTCTACCCTGTACTGAGGGGCAATCACGCATAATGTGGCCTGGTCGACCACAAGAATAGCAAGCATCTGAACCTGATCGGCACTGACCCCAATGCAACTTCCCACACTGGGAACATCGTGGCACGGGTGGTCTAGACTGGCCTGAATCATCTCTATACTGAGGCCCTGAATAACTCGGGCTCGGCCCTGAATGAGAAGATCTATCTAATCTCTGGCCTGAAAACCGTGGGAGCGCACTGGTCATAGAGTAGCCTGCATGCCTAGGGGGCTGCTGCCGGTGCCCACCTCTGGACTCACTCATCGGCCCCGAAGATCTAGCCCTCTTGCTATGTCCCCTATCCTGTTCACGTTCATTCCTCCGCTGCTGTAGGTGTTCCTCCAATTCCTGAGCATGCGCCTGAATACGTGCAATATCCATGCCATCCTGAAGAGAAGCAGTCAAGCATTTATCCATCAAATGTGGCCCTAGGCCCTTCACAAACCGGTGCACCCGATCGCCCATATCCGCTACCATGGCCGAAGCATACCTAGCCAAGGAATTGAAGCGGAGACTATACTCTGTAGCACTCATGCTACCTTGCCTCAGATTCAAGAATTTATCAGCCCTAGCTCGCCGAACTTCTGGAGGCATGTAGTGACGGAGAAAAGCATCGACAAACTCTTGCCATACCGGCGGAGGTGCATTGGCTCCCCGCGAAGCCATCCAAACCGTGTACCACTGGATTGAGACATCCCTCAATCTGTATGACGCTAGCTCCACCGATTCGGTGTCTGAAGCATGAATCAATCGGAGCGTCCTTAGCATACCATCAACAAAGTCCTGGGGATCCTCCTCCAGTTTCGACCCAAAGAATTCCGGGGGTTTCAAAGCAATGAAGTCACGGGCCCTTGCGCTAACAGTCCTGTCACCTTGCCCCGCGCTTGGCCTCTGAGTCTGGGCCGCGACCAACTGAGTCAACAAATTAATGGCCTCTCTTACGTCTTGGCCTGAAGCATTCGGCGGAGGAGCTGGGGCTGGGGCTGAGGCTCCCACGTGCTCCTCAGTGATAGGCACTGTCTGGGAGGACTGAGATTGAGCCGCACTCTGGGACTCATCTTCCTCTACTACTGGTGGCGGTGCTCTTTCAGCCCGCTTTTCTGCCACCGTCTTGCCCCTTTGGGCTGCTGTAGCCTTTTTCTTTTTAGGCATCTCTGAAACACACAACACACGATTTAAGAACAAGAATTTCTTACATCATAGCTTTATCGCACGATTCTTATGAAGAAAGAAGGTCATATATTCCTAAGATGTCCGCAGCTTCTTGTTTATAAGTGTGGCGCGCAACACACCCATAACCAAGACTCTACTAGACACGGCTCGTAGACACATCCTAGGACTCAACTGCTCTGATACCACTTTTGTCACGACCCGACTAGGGGGCCACGACGAGCACCCGGTGCTACCCCACCCGGGCACCCCCTTATCATGCATATCATAACATCTAGGTGAACCATAATTCATTTCATGCATTTTAAATCATTAATCAAGCTAGTCCCATTGGACGACCATCATCAATTAACATATCATGGGCATCTATGCCATGTCAAATATACAAGGCCGACGAGGCCAACAAAAGATATACAAAACATAGGCCGACATGGCCAAACATCTCTACCCACATACACATGACTACGAGCCTCTAAGAGTATGACATATCATGAGCGGGACAGGACCCCGCTATGCCCATAATTATATACACAAAAGAATGAGTACCCAAAAGATATGGCTCCGAAGGAAATGGAGCTCTCTATGAAATCTTCAAATAGGCAGCTATGGGTCAAGCCTGTCTCCCTGTGCACCTGCGGGCATGACGCAGCGTCCACAAACAAAAGGACGTCAGTACGAAGAATGTACTGAGTATGTAAAGCATGATTAACATTGATATACAACATAATGAACAATATATGGAATAGCATAGGAGGGGAGACAATAATATCATCATCATCATGTCGCTTACTTACTCACATCGTCATTCGTGCCCATAATAAAACTCGTACCATACTTGTGCTCGTATTAGTATACATGTCCTTATTCGTATTCTTATACATAGTCTCATCACATTCTTTTACATAATATATACATACATAGTCATTTCGTATACATGGCATTTACATAGCGTACCCGACCTTATTGGATCAGTATTTCATATACATACTTGGCCAACCAAGGCTCAATGTTACTCATACCTGGCCCTACCAAGGCTTCAGGGTTATCCGTACCATCTGCAGATGTGTGCGCGCGTTTCGTAATCGTATACATATTCTATACATATTCATACACATATATTCTACCCGGCGTTATAAACTCGGGGTTTCATGATAGCCCTTCATAGGCACGTATGAGTATAACAGCCCGTAGGCACCTTTAGCATCATTATTATCACCATCATCATTACTATCATTATCGTTATTGTTACTTCTATATCGTAGTCTTACTCGTCACCTGAGGTGCGTAGCGCATTCGTAGTACCAATCAAGGATAGTGACCTTATGAGCTCGGAATGTGAAACATTTGTAGTCAACATACTCATATAGAGGGATTAGGAGTTTGGCCAAAGAACCATGCCTTATGAAAGAAGGGTTAGCCTTACATACCTCTTTGTCGAATTATTCTACACTTGCACGTACTCCTTCGATGCTCACGTTTCTACCTTCATTAAGGCCATACTATCATTAGTATCGATAACTAGTGCACATGGCTAGAACTAGAGAAAATTGGACAGCATCTCCTTTATCTATACAACATTTGTCCATATCATAATTCAACCCCAAACGTCAACAACACATTTATAATATCATTTCCATGGCCATTAATCATCTACATTATCCACATTCTCAATTCACTTCCATTTGTCCCTATTTAGGGTCACAACACCCAACTTCGTTCATCCATATACAATGTTTATTTCATGATCTTAACGTCATTTATAACACACTCATATCACAATACAACAACAATCATGATTCAATTCAAACTATGTCTCAAAAACGTCACTATTCATCATTCATGTCCTAGTGGACCATGTTTTCTACAATCCATGCATTTTAATTCTCCAATACCGTAAACATCATATAAAAATCATGAATCTTACCTTAGAAGTTGTAGGGACAAGCTTTTGTTGATAATACTCCACTTTGAGTAAAACCCTAGTTTTTCTCCATTTGGGTTTCTTGACTTTAGATGATCCTTGATGGGTTTCTACCTTGGATTTATTTGTTTAATGTGGTTGATGGATTAATACCCTTGAAAACTTGTACAAAAGTTGTAGAGAGATGTTTTAGAGAGAGAGAGGAAATGTGGAAATGATTTTCATGAACTTGGTCTTTATTTATTAAATCATCACCGAACTGTCAGGTTCCATTATACGGTCCGTATAATGGTTATACGGTCCGTATAATAGACCGTGAAATGGGTCTGCCCAGCACCCCTTCACTGTGACTACTTGACGGTCCGTTATACGGTCCGTAAAACAGTTTTACGGTCCGTATAACTGACCGTAAAACGTTACCAGTGAGCAACCTTTCACTGTGACCATTCGACGGTTCGTTATACGGTCCGTATAAATTTTATACGGTCCGTATAACTGACCGTAAAATTCCACCAGCAACCAACCTTCACTGTGATGGTTTTACGGTCCACTATACGGTCCGTATAACATTATACGGTCCGTATAATGAGCCGTAGAACTCATCAGTCACTGAACTTAGTTTCGCCACTTCGTTTGATCTGCGATCCTCATGGAACCTTCTTAACACTTGTTTAACACTTCAATACTAATCTAAGGGACGTTATAACTCTTTCCCAAAATGCCCTTAAGTCATCATTAACCCGATACTCGTATTTCGCTAGTTCATTCACTTGCGTACCAACGGAAGATTTTTCCGAGGTGTAACAGCATATGTCTTCGGTAAGCCTGCAAGGAGGCGCAAGACCAGACGTTGGTCTGACGCTGGTGACCCCACGTTGGCAAGCTGATCCGCTAGTGACTTTAGCCTATTATAATAGGCCATAACCGAGCCGAAGTCTGCCCTTTTTGTGGAGGTGAATTCAGTTTCAAGGTACGCTGCCCTTGAGTGCTTGTTATTTTGGAAAAGTTGAGCAACTCGATTCCAAGCCTTCTCTGCAACATCATCCGCCACGAGAATAGAGGTAAGAATGTCATGGGATACGGTGGCGTATATCCATTGAAGGACCACCGCATCTAGCCTTTTCCAGAGCGGAAGATTAGCCGCCTTCGTTGCGTTGTACGCGGTGAGTTCAGTGGTGTCAGTTGGTTGTATGATGTGCTCAAGTACGGAGTGAACGCGGGCTAGAATTATGAATAGTGTCGCCCATTCGTGATAATGGCCGGTTTCCATGTCTAGAGTGATTGGTATTAAAGATTTCACATTCGTGACGGTTAAAGCAGAATGGAAATTTTTGTTGTCAGCCATTGAAGAGAGAAGAGGGAGGAGGGAGGGGGGGGGGGGGGTGGCGGTGACTACGGCTAGGGTTAGGAGAGGGGCAAGTGGACGGCTAGGTTTAGGAGGTGAGGAAGGAAACCTAGTCTGATACCATGTAGGAAATCAATCCGTAATCTGTATTGATGTATGAATGTCATTATATACAAAGTAGGTATCTGACTATCAGGATAATACTAGGCTAAATTATAGGACGTAATTACTATACATAAGGAAGAGATCATGCCTAATATACAGTTGCTAATTATGAAAAGATTATCCTAATATTTACAATATTTATGTAGACTATTACATAGTCTATCACATATAATACATAAACAAACAAGTACTAGCTTAACTAATCAAACAGAACACATTAACATTTAAAACTCTAAAAAATATATAGAGAAAGGGAAGCATATTACCTTTTTCGTGTGCAACCCTTATCGAGAATGAACTTAGATGCCCTCATTTGCTCCTTACTCTCAATACTCAGCCACAAGAACAAGAAGAAACAAAGATTTAAAACTTTAACTTAACTTGAATAATTAAAGGTCTCAACGAAATGCTTAAACCCTAGGCAATTCAAGTTTTTGGTGAATATGTATGATATTCGGTGTGTTCATCCCTAACAATGTGGTTTGAGGGTTCTATTTATAGAACCCCAAATTGCAAGAAAAACCCTAATCTCACCGATGTGGGACAAGTCAAAATTTTGGACTTGTTCCTCACAATCAATTATCATGTGGCTTAGATTAGGGGCAAACAACAAATAAAGGCTGGATTTTAGCCAACCCCAATGGATCATCATGGTTATAATTGAACCAATGAGGTTTGAGGATTCAAAATCACCTCAAGACAAAAATCATTAAGAAAAACGTACTAGTTGACCGTTGATTTGCAGAAAAGTGAAAGAAAAAGCAAAGTAATACCTTGTTGGGGTTGGTTTTGGGTGGTTTTAGTTGAGAAATGGCAGAGCAATAAATGCTCTTTCCATTCTCAAACACACAAAGACCACCACACCAACTCGGGCCCCTTGATTTTGCCATTTCTGGCAACATATGATGTAGTATTGAGAAATTGAGGCAAGGCGGCGCTAGGGTTTCTGCATGGAAACCCTTGCCTTTCATTTTTAGGGGTCGTTTGGTTACGCAGCAGCTGCTGCTACTGTGTTTTTGTTGGTGACGAGTTGGGCCATGGCTGGCCTTATTGGGCTGGACTCGGCTCAACATAATAATAAAATCAAAAAAGGGGGACAATATATGTATATGCACACGATATACATGTATACACATGTATATCTATGTATATGTTTGTTATATACGCAGGACAACTTAAAATTATTTAAGTAACTAGCCTTAATTTAATAATCTAGTTAATCATACTCCTTAATCGTGATTAATTACGCAATTAACCAAAATAAGGGCACGGCTAATCAAGTAATGAGTCCAATTTTGCAATTACGACCCTAATTGAACTTAAACCATGGATTTAGCCATTTCAATTAGAGCCACATTTGGTTAAATTGAAAAATTAAAGGCTAAATTGCAATAATAAACTCAATTAGCTCAAACCATGAAATTGACTATTGACTATTACAATTGTAGCCACAATTAGCCACATAATGAACAATTTATGGAATTTACCACAATTAAACACTGGATTAATTATGATTGACTCCAATAAATTGTAAAAATGCACATTAAATATGCAAAAATTGGGAATTGTGCGGTAAAATGATTTATTTATTTATTTAATCGGATTTCTTGAATTTTAACAGAGTAAAATGCTTGCGAATCGATTTTCTGGTAATTTTAACAATTAAATAAAAAATTGTTTTTAAATTATCTTTTTGATTAAGTTTAGTAAATGTTCCATACTAATTATAAAAATGTGTAAATTAATTTCTAAATGATTTATAATATTATTGAAGCTATTTTCCTAGTTGAAATGGCAAAATATTATTGAAATAATTTTATAAAATCATTTAGACTTGTAGAAAATACACCTTCACTTCGTTTGATATCCAAGGACTCTAAGTAATTAAAATAAATTATGGGAGGTAAAAAATTAGGTGTCAACATCTATTGCGCATCAGCTTTGGATCAATTTCTCTTTTAGTATCCTCATAAATATAAACTACGTTATCTCATCCATCGCACTAAACACCTATCAAAAGTGTGCTGGAAGAAGTCATCTGTTGGGAGATTTCCCATAACTGCTTAGCAGCATCCCGTGATGTATATATCACTCTTCAGTGTCCAAAAATATTCTGGTGCGATGTACCTAAATGTTTTGTCACGACCCAATTGGTGAGCCATGATGACACCTACACTATCTCACCGGTAGGCGAACCATTTCCAAAAGTCTTGAAAACATTTGATAAATAACGAGAGAACAACCATTCACTAGAACATAATCCGACAATGTCATATAATAAAATAAGTGCGGAAAGAGTAACTTAGTCTTATACAACCCAAAAACCTGATCTAGTAGCACAAGAGCACTAGAAATGTCTGATACAAGTCCCGTGGGATGAAATAAAACTGTTTGAAGAAACAACTGGAAATAAATAAGGAAGAGATGTCCAGAGGCCACGACTCAACTATGTGACTCACCCTTAATGTCTCGAACACAATGCCTCGGGATTAACCACGAGTTCTAAGCTGCAACAGGGAGCGGTATACGTACATAATAAAAAGAGTGCCGAAGTGTAGTATGAGTACAACTAGTACCTGTAGGTATCATAGGCCGACAACGATAGGAACACATATAAAGCATATAAATACTAAAGAAAGCATCAAGTGTGACGTTAGAGTTAAAACGACTTAACAATGACCACGTAGCATATTTCCATAAAGTCCAGTAAGAAATCAGATTAATCAGTTAAGCACATATCATATAGAGGAGTGAAGAAGTACATGAATGATGAGAATAAAATTAAATGCAATGCATTGCCGAAGAAACACCCAGTACACACATGCTATAGGTCATGTCTTATAGTCATGACTCATGGGGGACTCGCGAGGTCCATATACCTGTCACTACACTGGCCCATGTCCTTTTCCTTCCCGATCGTGACCACTCACTGTACCACCCGACTTTACTAACTAAACTGTGAGACACCCACTGTACCTCCCCACTACACTGCCGGACTGTGAGAATTATATCCTTACCTTTTCCGGTCCTTATACCATATCGCATCATTTAGTCAACATAGCTAATTCAAATGATCATATAGAAGGGAAATGAGTGCAACATGCGTAATATTCTATGTCAACAACATCATGAATTTCGTGAATGAATATGAATCATCAAGCTAGTTTCATATGCCAACTCATAAACCAAAATCATTTCCTTTAATAATTACATGAGATACGGAGCGATGGGGTAATCAATTCAATCAAGCACATATAAGTCGAATAATGGAAATCATAGCCCACAGAAACAACAATCATACCAACCTAAGTGGATTTATCAACACAATCATGCCCGAAGACTCAACATGCTTTCCCAGTCATTCTAACTACCCAACAATATACACCCGTACCCCCCAAGTGCTAATTGCAATCACTACGGTTGGACCCCCATCATGCCCAATACCCCTTCAGAATTTATAGATTAAATACGTTGTCCAATCGGAGTCTAAATTAGTAAACCTAACTTATCTCGATGCTGAGCGAGTGCCACGAACAACCAAAATTGAGACTTCCCCTTCGTAAGTGCCTCAGAACGAGCAAAATCTAACAAACATGAATTCTAAGTTGGCACACATGTCCAAAGGTATCCATAAATCCATAAAAGGGATCCGGGTCAAAACGTTAACCCAAAACCCCATCTCCAAACCCCGAAGATCAAAATGGTAATTATACCGTGAAATCGAGTTCAACATTGTCAAATTAGTATTCTGCAATGTCACACGAATCTAAGAATACTCATATTGCCATGCTTTAGTCTAGAACCCAAAATGGACCCAAAATATCCACACTCGAACCCGCAGGGTAAAACAGGAAATTGAACTTAAATTCGACTTAGCCATGGTATAAATGTCACGACCCAAATCACGGATCATGCGGGCACCCACACTAACCTCCCCTAGTGGGCGAACCCTTCCCCTGGCTACCTCAATTTGATAAAACATGCGGAATAATAATATGTAAGCATACTCCAACAGTTTAAATATTAAACCCAATGCAGAAACAATACATTTATTATGAGAAATTCCCAAAACCTGCTCTAGACTCGTACAAGAGCTTCTAAGAAGTTTGCAATTTGAAGTAAATAATAGAATCAAACTTGATATGACTTCTGTTTAAGGATAAGTAACAACAGAAATCTAAGAAGAGACTCTGGGTTGCAAGATCTCAAATAGCTCACTCAAATGCCTCTGGCAAGTGCTTTGAACCGGTCGTGAGACTCCGAACATCACCTGAAAACAACTTTACACTCCACAAGGAGTGTAGCAAGAGTAGTATGAGCACAACACAAGGCTTGTGCGTATCATAGGTCGAAAATGGTTAGTTCATGCATATAAACAAGAAGCAACTAAAAAGTAAGCTGATAAGTAATCAAACACAGACACAAATCTAGCAAATATGGAAGTCTTGCAGTAACGATAGTCACAAGGGTTTTCAATATCTCAGGTTATAAGCCTAGGTGGAAATCTCTAAACCTCTAGTCCATCAAGCCTCTAAAATAAATACCTTACAAACAACAACACTCAATAATTCACCAATCAAGAATCAATCAGAGAATGTGCCATGCAATGGCATGAATAGCAATTAAAATGGAGTGCAATGCAATGCAAATGCTATGCGATGCAGTAGTCACCTCTCACGCTCCATTCTCATACACACATGCTATGGAAATGCCTCCTAGTCATGACCCATAGGGGACCCGTGAAGTCTATGTACCACTCGTGCTTTTCGACAGAAACCTCAGAGGCTATAAATCACACTCAATGTAAAGACCTCGGAGTCTCTCTGTCACTCTCAATCTCCGGCAAAGACCTCGGAGTCTCTCAATCACTTTCAATCTCCGGCAAAGACCTTGGAGCCTTGCAATCACTCACCTCACCATCAGGATAACATAAGAGTAATATGGAGCGTGTCATGCATGATATCAGTCTCAACTATATCACCAAAATCAATCAACAAGTACAAGTCATATTATTGTCCATGGTCCAATCATCAATATTACCCTTCCCTTTCATGAGATGAGTGAGCTAGTATGTGACAGAGATACAACTAGGTGATAATCACATCAGATAACACATAGAATATAGGATGCATGCCTGGCATAAAATCAACCTTAATAATCACCACAATCATAGGTTCCACAGATTCATACTATGAAATGCAATTCAATATTCAATTTCTCAGTAATAACCTTTCTCTTCCATATGACAAGTGAGATAACAAGAGACAGGGAGAGACAATTATATCAAGCACATAAAATCACAACCATGGTGACAAGCCCACATAACAATATCGCAATAATGGCGACAAGCCCACATAACAGTATCATAATAATGGCGACAAGCCCACATAACAGCTGACAATACCAACCTAGATGGAATTCACCTCCACACCATGCCTGAAGATATCATGCTTTCCCCGTCAATCACTACTATCTACATACGTTTCGCTAGCCGGAGTCTAGACATAAAGTAAGCCATAACCTACCTCAATGTCGAGTGGGTGCCACGAACGATCAAACCAATGTCTTCCCTTTGTGTAGAGCCTCTGAACGATCGAAGTCTATATAATATGCAATCTATTTTAAGTTACGAATCAAAGAACACCCATATTGCTATACTTATATTGGAAACTAAAAAATGACCTTAAGAAGTGACCTGGCGCCTATAAGGGTAAAACTAAAATTTTATTGAAAAATCATTTCACCCATAACCTAAGGGTCATAAATCCAAAAATTAGTCAACTTCATCCATAAATGGACTCTCAAATCAGTAATTCTCATTTCTTAAGACTAGGGTTCGAAACCTTTAATTGCCCCTAAAATCATAACTTAGGATTACAATCCCATTTTTCATATCTCAACTACCATGAATTTAAGAGTACAAAGATATCTCAAAGAGAAAACTTCACAAATTAATTTTAGCAGGTCGTTATTTCCATCCATTATTCCCGAAAGTACCCAACAATAGAACTTGACATTACAACAATTGCTTTTCACGCATGCCACAGATCCATTTAAAAATTGATAGTCATGGCTACCAATTTTATTGGTTTAAATGCATCCCACTATTAACCATTTTACGATCATTACTTAATGATTATCCAAAAATTATTGTTTCCTAATTCTAAAAGAAACAAGCACCAACAGATCATTGTAATGCATGTAGAAGTTAACTTATTTTCCCACCAAACAAGATATTATAATACTCAAAGCCAAAAGGAACCTCTCAAAGCACCAAATCTAAATCCAAAATTAGATGTTTTACTAAACTTCTTACCTGAAGCAGTGATTGACCCTCTCTCCGTGTATTTTGATGTCCGACGCTGGCACTTTGTTTCAAGGTGCTCTCTCTTGATTATAAATTTTGCTATGACCCCCAAAAGTCAAACCCTACCACTTTAATTTATTCTTACACATGGACCATATAACATAGGGTATTGGATGAATATTGGTCTTGGCCCATTAACTCATCACAATAGTTCCCACAATTTGCTTATTCACTTAACCATTTGAATACTTTAAAATATAGTCATTTTGTCAAATACTTTATTTACCAACTTATACCTTATATAAGTGCAAATAAAATCCATATGAATAAACTATTCACACATATGAAATAGATAAGTTCTAAATTTTACCCATCAATTATATAACCTTACCATCTATCCCCGCAAGTCAAGAATATCATTTCCAAGCTACCGAAAGGGTAATTTGGGGAAAAGACTGCAAAATGCCAAAACGACCAAACAGGTCGTTACACTAAATAAGCTAAATCCAGCAAATCACCTAAACCTAACTATGGTTTCTCCAATTTCTAGAAAAACTCTATTCTTAAGTTAGAGCTAAAACCCCAAACTTCCAACCCAAAAGTATGATTTAATTGCTAAATAATGAAAGGAATTAATGGGAAATGATGAAATCAAGGTTAGAATTTTACCCCAACAATGACCCTTGAACTTAGCATTTATTTTGTCTCAAAACTAAGCTCTAGATCTTGAGTTATGTGAAAATGGGCTTTTGTTTTGAAGTTGGGAAATAAATAACTGTTTCAGCCTTTTCTTTCTTAAGAAACATGAGACAAAGGCCGCGAATGAGGCCCTAACCTGGCCCAACCATCGCTAATGCGACGATAGCATCGCGATCGCGATGCAAAGGTATAAACCAGCCCAACCTTTATTCCCCCTTCGTGAACGGTATAACGCGGTCCCTCCTTCACGAATGCGAAGAAGGAAATCAACAACTGGAACTCCTTAACACAAACCAAACCTGCATTTTCGTC
Source organism: Lycium barbarum (assembly GCF_019175385.1). Lineage (NCBI taxonomy): Eukaryota > Viridiplantae > Streptophyta > Magnoliopsida > Solanales > Solanaceae > Lycium > Lycium barbarum. The sequence goes on from NC_083339.1 coordinate 63,838,973, forward strand.
GTAAAACACGCTATAAACTCGCTCACTCACTTGGAGTTCACAAAAGAGGTCATCTTGACCCAAGGTTGACTAAAGTCAACAGCAAAACATTAAAATCCTAACTTTCTAACCAATGACCCAAATCACACCCGAACGCCTCAGGACCCAAACCAGCTATCACATGGAGTTCATAGCTTCCATTGTCTTTGTATCATCTGTAGTAGTCCTAATGAATAAGTTTCCACAATCAATTGATGTATCTGTCTTGTTTTACAAAATGTCAAAGCCTCTTGAATAGTTGTTGCTTCTTCCTTAACATTTGTTGTGTCATGAATCTACTGAGCTTGAGAATAAATCAAATAGCCTTTGTCATCTCTCAAACAAAAACTGTAAAAACTTCTGACTGGATTACTTTTACTTGCACCATATGTGTTTCATTTTAATCTCCCTGTAGGTGGTAAAATACACATGCTAGAATATCTTAGGTTTATACCTGCTCAAAATGTTGATCATCTCAGACCAGATTATAGGAGTGTTGATCCAAGGAAATCTAACTCTGATAAAATGATATACCGAGTACTGAACCTAATATAGCAATCTAGCATAAGTAACATTTTCCCGTTCTTTATAGAGTTCCTCCTTTTCCATAGTTCCTATAATATAAAGGAAGGAAGAGCTTTGAAAACTGACTGCAACTTAGCACTTGTTACACTAGTCCACCATTTTGTAGTGGCATGCTTCAATTGTAGTCCATCAATATTGATACATGCACAAGTAGAAAAATGTATCCATAAATTTGCAGCTATAGGAGATGTTATAAACAAATGTGTCATGGTTTCCTGTTGTCCAACTTAGCAACACCAGCATTTTGATGCAATAATAATATGCATCCTCTTGAGATTATCATCTGTTACTTTTTTTTTCCACAACTCCACATAAAGATACTAATTTTTATTGTCACACCTTTCTCCTACATGTAATTATATTGCTGCACCTTATCTTGTTTAGCTCTCAAAACCTCCCAAGCACGTTTTACAGCAAATGATACAACATTCTCCAAAGACCAAAAGGTTACGTCATTACATTCTGTAAGAACAAGAGGTTTAACATTTTCTACAATACGATGGACAATATCATCTGGTAATCTATCTTGTAGAGCTCCATATCCCATCTCCCATCCTTCACAAAAGTAGTAATCTCAATCTTTTTCTCTCCTATTTCCTCAGGAACAGTGAAATAGAAAGCATCAAGATTTGTCCAGTTTTCAAACCAAAAACTAGAGTTGCCTTGTCTTGGTTTCCACCAGATCCAATGTTCAATTTCCTTTCTGCTTGATATCATTTATCTTCAAGCATGTGAACCTCCTCTCCCTATAGAAATTACTGGACAAAGATTTTTGTAATATTCATTTATCATTTATTGAATCCATAAACTCATGGATGTCTTGACTTTCCACCAGAGTTCGACAAACAATGCCTTAGATATATCATGCAGGGATCTGAATCCCAACCCTTCTTCATCTTTTGGTAAGCACATTGTACTCCATGTCACCCCATGTTTGCCCTTTACCTTGATTGTATTCATCCAAAAGATTTAGCAACTAATTGATGGATTTTGGTGATCACCCTTTTTGGTGGATTCATAGCTAATAACAAATACGTTGGCATTATCTGCAGCACATGCGCAATCAGTATGAACCTCCCTCTATAGTAACCTATTATGGCAAGAGTGAATTCTCATCAGTATGTTTTTCACAAGCTCCTCGTAGTAAATTGTTTTCTTTTTTCCACTAAACACAGGACATCCTAAGTATGTGAAAGGAAAGTTTCCTTTTCTCATGCCCAAAATATGTTGGATTCTATACACAAATGCTGTGTCAATCTTTTTAAGACGGTAGAAACTACTTTTCTTACTATGGATCATCTGCCCAAAGGACTTCTCATACTTCTTTAGAATTGTCAACACCTTCTTCATAGATTTAGTCTCTCCTTGAACATAAAAGAATGGTATCATCTGCATATGAGAGATGATTTATCTGAGAACTCCATTTTGGTAAGCCATATCCCTTTAAATTGGATCGTCATGCAGTTTGTTCAAACTTTTTGCAAGCACTTAAGTAGCAATTATAAACAAGACTGGTGACAATGGATCACCTTGTTTAACACTTCTTGAGGACTTAAATAAACCATGGCTTTGTTCATTAATTAATACAAAATACCAATTATTGGACAATAATCTTCAAACCACATCTATAGGCACCTCACTAAATCCAAACTTCCTCAAAACCTTAGTTAGAAACAGTCATGATAGTCTATCATATGCTTTATCCATATCTAACTTTATCATCACATTTATGTGCTTACCTCTTATCTTGGTATCTGTAATAATCTCCTGTGCCTAATAACACATTTTCCACAGTGCTTCCATCTTTTACAAAGCTTGTCAGATTAGGGGAGATCAAAGTAGGCAAAATACCTATCAATCTTTAATGCAACACCATAAACAGAATTTTATTAGCAAAATTACTTAAGTTAAGTGGCCTCATGTCAGAAAAGGTGTTAACCATCCTTCTTGGGAAGTAAAAGTAGATTGGTAGAAGTAATGAACTGAGGGATTTCACTACCACAAAAGAAAACTTTAACCATCTGAGTGATATCCTCTCCTACTATGTCCCAACATGTCTAATATAACAAACCAGTGAATCCATTCGGTCCACTACAGGTTTCACCATTCATGGAAAAAATAACTCTTTTTGCCTCCTCTTCAGTGGGCAATGCTTCTAAGTTCCCATTCTGCTCATCAGTAAATCTTGGAATCTTGTCCAGAACTTTTAAGTTTGTTGGAATATTGTCTTCATGGAATTGATCCAGAAAGAATCTGACAGCTTCATTTCCAACCTTTTCCTTGATTTCTAGCCAAATTCCTTATAAATCCTGAATTTTGTGCAGTGCTAGCTTTCTTCTCCTCCCTTACACATATGAATGAAAGAACTTTGTATTTCTTTCACAATATTTGTACCATCTCATCCCTGACCTTTTCTTCCAATATTCCTCCTCCAGATGCAAGAACCTAGTAAGCTCAGCTTGTGCTTTGAACAATTGTGCTCTATTATCCTCAAACGGATTTATTTCAAACTGCAACTCCTTTACTTTGATACTATCCTCAATGGTAGCAATTTGTTAAAATATGTTAACATAATTCTCTTTGATCCACTAACTTAATTCCTTCTTCGCCTTTTTATTTTATGCTTGTAAACAAAAAATGGATTACCAGCAAAATTAGTTGTCGAATTCTACTCCACAACCCCTCTGAATGATTGATGAGAAATCCAACGTTTAGAAATTTGAAAGATCTAATTGCTGGTTATTCATTATTACTACACTCCACATGTAAAGGAGCATGATCAGAGCCGTGTCTAATCTGATAAGTGACTTCACTTGATGGATGTAGATCTAGGAAATCCTGATTGCACAACACCCTATCTAGCCTTTTAGAAATATAATTTGCTTCATTTATATCATTTCGCCAAGCGTATTTGCTGCCAGTAAAGCCCATGTCAATTAAACCACATGTACTGATGCATATAGAGAAGTCCATTGTTTTATTAGTAGTCACAGGATATCCACCTGGTTTTTCTTCATCAGACAATATCATATTAAAATCCGCTCCTATTATCCAAGAAATAGTATTTAGGTCTTCTACTTGTTGTAAAAAATCCCGCAGAGATACTCTCTCATTAGTATCACATTTTATATAGCAGTAACAAGAAACTCTTGCTTACAAATGCATGCTTCATCTTGAGAGTTATCTGCTGATATGTGTTTTCTTCCACTGTACTATGCCAATCGTCATTCCAAATAAACCATATTTTACCTGAAGAATTGACCACAATATGTTGTAATCCTAGCTGTATTCTGTATGACTCCAAATTTGTAACATTTTGAAAATGTTCGATTACAACAATGTTTGAGTACTGATGTCTTTTTCTCAGTTCAGTTAACCCCCCAAATGATTGTTGAGTGATAACTGACCTGATGTTCCAAAATAAAGCTTTATCTATCATTATAACCCTTGATTATTGGCCTTGATACCCCTTGTTTCTACACCCATTGGGGGGTATGCTTCTTATTCTATGTGCCCTCTTCTTCACCTTACTTTGCTGCAACTTGGTCAACTGCTTGGAGATAAGTCATTTTCAGTTGCCACCTGCTCAATATTCTTGTCAAGAGAGTCATCTTATTGTGTATCCCTTATCCCCTCTACTTGCTCTAACTGTTGCATTGGTATGATAAACTGTAGTTGTTTATCACCCCCTCACCTTCCATAAAAATTCTGCACTCTCTATATTATTGGAAAATTCACCAGATTATACTATATTTATATCCACTAGATCAGCTTCATTACTTGGCCTTGGCTCCTCTTCTTCCCCAAGCAGGCTATTAAGATCATAATGATTGATCTTATTATCATCTTTGTCAATATTGTGCTCCTCTTGCTTTTATTTTTCCTTGTCTGCCTCTTCTTCTTCCTCTACAATGTCACTCCATTTACTTAGAGAACTCTATGTCTTCTGTCCATCTCTAAATGCATTTTCCACCCAAAAGTTAGTATTATCATGGTCCTCATTTCCTGACATAGCTGCATTGAGTCATTATTCACCTTAATGATCTGCTCCAATTTGCACTACAAGAAAAAAGACATTTTCTAACAAAAAAACTTTTTGTTGCCATAATATTAATTATTGTTACAAAAAGTACTTTTGGCAACAACATTTTTTGTTGTTGCATAAACTTTTCCCATCGATTGTTATTACAGTGACGTGCAACAACTTTTGTGGTTGCCAAAAGTACTTTTTGCAATAATAGTCAATATATGACAATAAAATTAAATTGTTTGGCAACAAAAGAAAAGTTCATTTTTAAAAGTTTCATCATATGTGCCAACAGTAAAACTAAGTTGTTGCCAAATATTAAATTTTGCCAAAACAATAATATTTTTGTTGCCAAAGAGTTGTTGCCATTTACTGTACTTTCTGTAGTGTTGCTACTGCTTGTTTCCAAATTGTTACCCTTTTTTGTTTCAAATGACATATTTTGCTGTGCATTCTTGTTCTACCCCATGTTCTGCTCATTGTCAATATTAATCACATTCATTGTTTCTTTGTCTGTATCATTACTAACTCTCAGCAACACTACAGTACTAGGATTAGCTTCACCACTATTATTACCCTTTGTCACTTCTATTTGCACCGTCACTTCCTTGTCATTGCTGATTTTCTCAATTGTAACTTTATCAGCTTCAGCTTGATCTTTTTTACTACTATCACGATCCGATCCATTTTAATCAGCACTTATTAAAGCATCAAACTTATTATGAGTTTGAACACTGATGCATGCTCCTGAATCACATTTAGAAATTCTATTTATGGCCGTATCAAGATTATTTTTTATATGCCATTGAACTGCATTTTCCTCATATCTCTTTGTATGAAAATTTCTATGCCTATATCCTATCTACTGATGTTAAACTTCAGCCTTTCCTTCTTTTAGTTGTTGCTGTTGTTGATCTGCTGCTTTCCCAACATCACTTTCTATTTACTTGACATTCTTGTCCACTTTAAATTCATGATGTAGTTCCCTACAATCCTCTTCACTATGCTGTTAAATTTACACTCTTTACAGTACTTTGGCAACACATCATAATGAATTGTGACATCAACAGTTCTAATTGCACCAGTTTTCTCATCTTCTATATTTATTCTAACAAACTTAGGAAAATTGGCATTCAAATCCACTTGAACTTTCACCCTACCACAACTAGGTCTAGTCTTAATAATTGTAGCCATGTCGAGTTGTAAAAGTTTACCTATGGCTAAAGCAAGAGTGAATATACATTCCTTGATAAAGTATGTTGGCAACAAGTTTTGAAAGGAGATCCATGCCATTGCTTGTGTTATTTCCTCATCGATCTTGAATCTCGTATCATATATCAATGGTCGCACCTGGTATGATTTGCCATCCTTGGCTTCAATGTGATGAGTGTTATGGTTAACTTTTACGCGAGGCATAAAATCTACTTCGAGGTTGTGGACTCTATTTGGATTTTTTGTATTTTTTAGAGCCCGCCACCTAATTTATAAGGGAGACTATGAAAACCAAGGTAAAGGGTTTATTCAAACAAGGGAAAAATCCTTTAAAACCAGTGTTCGAGGTAAAGGTTCTGGTGAATCCCTAGGGAAGGTTTTAAGCACCCTAATATTAAGGATTCGTAGAATACAGTTCACCTACGAGCTTCAATGTATGATTAATTATAATTATTCACTAAAATGGTTTTCTTTCTTGTAAAACTGTCATGGCATATCATAATTTTTTTTTGGCAAAGGTTCCTTTATTTGAAGACAAAAAGGTTGAGTCTTTTTCTAAAAATGTGTAAAGTCTTAAAGCCATAGGTTTACACGAGTATACAAAAAGGTTTCTTTTGGATATGAGTACAACTATCCACTTTTACTATTTTTAAGGTCAACCATATCCTACTTCTAAGACCCTTCTCCCAAACTAAAGTTTATGTGAATTTCCTTTTGTTTATTTGACTTAAAAAAATATTTTAAAACCCTTAAGTTTTTTCATGGTTTTGAAATCCATCCTTTCATAATATTTGCTTCGTTTTTTTTTAAATCAGTGAAAATCTTTTTTATCTTAAACCAATCCAAAATAGCCCTTTTTGGCTTTTGAAATTAGCAGCCCATTTTCCTCAAAATCTTATATAGGCATATAATCTCATATCATTTCCAGTTATGTTTAAGAAAAAGGATCATCAAGTTAAAGAAAATCATTTGTCATGTTTCAGGCGTCATTTGTCATTTTACACAATGTCTAAGTCCTAAACATTCGGGTTTCAATATTTACGCAAGCATTCTCTATACACACACATACAATCACATATATATAAATGAAAATAAAGGGAGGAGTTAGGTTTATGGGCCTACCGAAGCCCATCAGTTGCCATTTTCACTCATGGATGGGCCTTCAATTATTTCTTTCATCCAGACTAGATCAAAAAGAGAAGTTGGGCCTCCGGCCTAACAGAGGTTTACGGTCATTCAGCCCAAGTGGGCCCCGATGATGGTTCCATGCAAAGAGGGGAGGGAAAAATGCGGTTAGAGAGCATATAGACTTAGCAACTATATAAAAGAGAAAATAAATCACGTATACAAAATCATATTCACAAAGGCAAGTATTGTTCGTATATTCAGCATATTAGAGTGTATCCCGTAAATGAAAGCTCAAGGATAGTAATTCACAAAGAAACAAGACTTAGATCAAGAGAAACGTATGCAACCCATTTTAATTATGTGAAGTAGAGGCTCATATTCACATTACGTAAAGAAATAAAATAGTTTAGGCCCAAGAATGGTACTCAGGGTAAAAATGCAAACTGCAGGCCCGATTTCTGCAAGTGGCAGTTTATTCTTAAATTGAAAGCACTATGGGCATACAACCCAATATATAATAAGGTATATAGAGGGATTATATACCCGGTATACCTACGTATATTTCACATCATAGCAGTTTTGAAGGAGAAAAAAGAGCACAATTGAAACAAAACAGAAAGATACATCATTTCAAATTAACTTTACCATAAGGTATACCAGTGTTTTAAAAGGCTATTTTGGGACTTGCCCTGGGGCAGGGCATTGACAAAACGCCCTGGAGCTTACGTGTGGGGCTTGGTTTTGTGAGGCTTACTCCCTAAGCGCCCGACTGTATGCCTTAAACATGCCTAATGCCCAACTGTTATACCTCGCACTTTCAGAGCATGAGCATGCCACGTACTTCACTGTATTAATGGAGTATTGGAGAAGTCCCGTGAAGTTTTGAAAGGTACAAGCCATGGGAAGTACGTAACAATGAAATAAAGGATGAATTATGATCTCGTAAGTCGTAACCGGGAAGGACAACCTTGGAACCAAAGGACATGACCCTTATCAAGTATAACTAATGAAAAATATCATGTATGGAGAGTTTCAGAAGATTCCGGGACCAAGCAAATTGAAGAAAATAAGTTTGTCAAAAATTTGAAAAACGTTGACAGAGTTTTGGACAGAAATTTTAGGTCAACTTTAGAGGGGTATATCTCCTAGTGTATTAGGAGTTTTGAAGTGAAACAAAATCTTAAATTGAAGTTCAAGAAGTCTAGTTTCCAACGTAATAAACCACTCATCAAAATGACATCGGAGTAGGGAGTTATGGACATTTTAATATAAGCCTCCAAGCTGCAAAATGGCTCCCCGCGGGCCCCACTTGGAAAGTCGGTGGAACTGAATCTTAAGGGTTATGAATACCCTATTATTTCACTTTTTTCATCATTTATAGTTCTTGGGAGTTCTAGACACATCCTCACACTTCTCTTAAACACTTATAACCCCTTAAATCAAGAATCCAACAAGATTACACCAAACTAGTCCATGAAAAGTGATTGTTCTTGCTTCTACTTGATGTTGCGGTGAGTTTGGTCTTGAAGAAAGTTGGTGTGGCTAAAGTTCTTCAAGTATAAGGTATGTTCTTCATCCTATCTCTTATGTTGAATTGATTTGAAGGTTTAACAAGTCTTAAAAGTGAAAATAGTTATGGAGGAAAGGTCATAAAGTGTTGTGTGGTAGTTGTTGAGTTTATGGACTGTTTTGAACATGTTGTGGCTGTGTTGTTGAGCTAATTTCCATGTATATGGATGGTATCTAATGTTTTTGGTGTGTTGATGAGATTTTTATCCTTGATTAGGAAGAAAGGAAGTGTACATTGTTATTATATGTTGATAAACATCGTGTGGGATGTTTTATGGAATATTTTTGTATTAATGATGATGCTGTTGGTGTTAGTGTTGCTGTTGTTGTTGCTGTTGTTGTTGTTTTTGTTGTTGTTGTTATGTTGGTTGTTGGTATTGTGATTTCGGGCTAAGAGTATAACCAGGGGAGATGCTGCCCGAATTTCGGCAGATTTTAAGGGGATTTAATGTAAGGCTTAAGACAAGCATATGACGATAAGACTAACAATAGTATGACTGATTTTATATGTAGATTATGAGACCACGAATGATCTTATGTAGATTGCAAGACGGGAAGTGAGTTGGAAAGTCGAGAAATATGCTCCAGGTATCTTAAGGTTGTTTATTCTTTTCTTGGCATGATTCCATATATGGTAAGAGTGTAATGAACCTTGTGACTAGAGATTTGTCTAAGTAGAGCTTGTCATATTGTTGCCTGACTTCTGAGTGTTCTGTTAGTCCTTCTGAGGGGCCATATCCCCTTGCTATGTCCTGGAGTTCATAGAGAGACAGAAGAGACATGTTACAGAGTTGGTATTTTTCAAGACATGCATGATATACATATATTTACATTTTATTTAGCCTAGCCACGTGGTCAGTGAGACAGAATGCCTGGCCTACGGGTCATGGAGTTGTTGCTTGGCCTACGGGTCATGGGGTTGTTGCCTGACCGATGGGTCACGAAGTTGCGCACACCTCACCTACGGGTCATGGAGTTAATTATACCTAGCCTGTGAGTCATGGAGTTATTTATGCCTGACCCTCGGGTCACAGAGTTATATCTATAGAGTCATGTTATCTTATCTCAGATGAAAGGCAATCCAGATAGAGTACCTCCAGATGCTTTCTTAAAATATCCAGAGTATAGCTTGTTATTTCATTTAAGTAGTTATCTTGCCTTACATATTCAGTACATTATTCGTACTGACGTCCCTTTGTCTGGAGGCGCTGCGTTCATGCCCGTAGGTTCAGGTAGTCGAGCAGACGATCCAGCTCAATAGGCCTTCCACTCGGCCGCGGTCAGTGCGCTCCACTTGGTCCAGAGCTGTAGTCCCTTTGTGGTATGCTATTTTGACATGTATGGGTATGATGGGGCTATCTCCCGTCCTTTCTACAACTCGTGTTTCCTAGAGGTATGTGGACAGTTGTACGTGTTTGGGGATGTTGTGTAGCCTTGTCGACTGTCATTTTGTTGTACAACATACATGGGAGCCTCATTGGCTTGCTCAGTTGTGTATTTATATTTTGGGTGTGTGTGCCTAGTTCAGACGAGATTTTCAGTATATATATATATATCCAGATTATAGCCTCGCTAGCTTGTTGGTATTATTTGTGTGTAGGTAGGCCTTATTGGTTTAAGTTGGGGGTTACTCCCAGAGTTTCAGATTTAGAGTGGTTCGCTCGGGCCTAGGTTGGCATTGTGTGCCAGTCATGCCACTCCAGATTTGGGGCGTGACAAACTTGGTATCAGAGCAGTTCTGTCCTAGGGTTGGCTACAAACCGTGTCTAGTAGAGTCTTGTTTATGGGTGTGAGGCGCGCCACACTTATAAACAAGAGGCTGCAGGGTATTTAGGAATGATTGGACTTTCTTTCTCATCTTAGATCGTGCTATAGAGCTAAACTATAGGATGTGATGTCCCTGATTCTAACCCTAAATGTTTTGATTATGGATAAGCAGTTGATTATGCCTCTATGAGGTAATTGATGAGAATTGAAGTTGATACTCTGAAAGGTATGTTTCCTGCCTTACTGATATTGATAGACTTTGATATAAGAACTTGACCTAGATATTGCGGGTAATTGGGATTGCTCCGTGAGGCATCAGATGTGTTTTTTGGGCTGGGGCAGGACTGAGACAGTAAGAACTATAGAGGAAACTTTGCCGAAATTTTTACAAATTGAATGGTTCGAATGTCTATGCTATAGAGAAAGAATGAGGGGGAAATGTGGCAATCGGATGTTTGGTAAGTCATGATTGAATAAACAATTATAAAATGCTTTCAAAGAGGAGTTTTAGAATGATTTGAATTTAATTTAAGAGAAGAACCCTGGAGGGAAAAATGATTAGTAATTAAAGGAACTGAAATGAGTTGCATTTAAGATTTCGGAGAATTGCGATTTATTGAAGATATAGGGAAAGTTGATACTAAGAATTCAAATACAGTACTACGATTTATAAATTGGTGAGTAAGAGATATCGAAAAGATATTGACATGGGAAAGGAAGTTTACAAGTAGGGGAAAGTTTTACTCTATAAGTTTATCCATATACATAAGATCAGGACGGGTTGATTACAGACACACAGACTCGTTTATCAGACTTTCCTATATGATATGGGTTTACATTAGGATTTAGAAGTCACCACTCATTCGACTTCAAGGGGATTCTGAGTATTTGATAGTTGGTACTATTCTGAGAATCATCATGGCCAAGTTACTTCGGGTATTAATGATGACCTTGAACTCAAGAATGAGAAATGGTTAGGTAAGTTGGATTGCAATTATGAGTATCTTCTGGATTGCTTATATAACTTCTAAATGTGATGTTGCTTGACCGACGAAGGAAGTAGAGATTTTATCAACCTTAGGAATATGTGGTGTATTTCTAGCTAATCCTTATAAGAAGGCTTCACCTCATATTTTTTTTCAGACAGGTGTTGTGAAGGTTATTTGACGATAGAGAAATTAGGTGCGATGTCGGTTTATTTGTAAGGAGAGAAGAGAGTAGGTGTACAAGTGAAGATAAAATATCACAAGGATCGATTCGGTTGCTACAGGAAAATAAAGGATGCGAGGTTGATTATGTTAGACAAAGAGACAGGGTACAAGTACGAGTAAATATTTTTAAGTAAAGTTATACCGTCAGGATTTACAGTTAGGACGTAGAAAGATATGCTAGGAAGACCTACAGATTTAGACATACGAAAAAAATAATATGAGAAACCAGAATAGCCCGAGGGAAATTAGGAGCATATGAGCTTTACAATTAGAATTTCGAACTGATCGCAAGGTATGAGTCTGGCTAGTTGGGCAAAAGAGGGGAGGCGTAATAAGCCGTGGATTCGGGAAAAAATCAAATGGCAACGGGATATCTCGCAAGAAAAGTTGTTGAAAAGTGATGAAAAGATAAGTCACGAGTGGCTACATCAAATATTATGTATACCCCTATGATTTATTTTAAAACATGTTAAAAGTATTGATTGTGCTATATGTCAAAATTAAGTTAGCAAGCGATACAAAGAGAATTAGGATTGGGTTTTCTCGGGAATTAAAGTCAGATAGCGGTAACGCGACCAAATATGTAAGCACGAGCATTAGGAAAACGAAGATTATGATATCATGAAGGGGAGAGAAACTTGGACAAAGAGAACGTATACCCATTAAGGGTCAGATAATATATATTTGAGGAAAAGGTTAGGATGAAAGCAAGAAAGCAGACAATAGGATCAAATATAAATAAATCAGGGAGATAGAGTAATGTTGTACATGACAAAGGATGAACGTGAGGACCCCGGAACCAACCTATACGTCTTTATAACCAGAACCAAGAAGGTTATAAATAATGGATAAAGGTACATCCTTGAGAAGAAATAAACAGGTCTTATGAGAACGATGAGGAAACTTTAAACTCCTGAGATTTAACCAGGAGGATAGATGTGAACCCATGATTTGTACACCTATTTAAGGGAAGAAAGTACCTTAAGAAGAGATTTTCAGCATCAAAAGGGATTCGTACCCTCAACGAAACATTCCAAAATCTCCTAAGCTAAGAGTAAAGGATGACTAATGGAAACATGCGTTTTATGAGTAAAAGAAAACAAAAGGGACTATGAGCATTAAAGGAAGGAGGAGATGTCAACGAAATGGTTAAAGGAAATTATGTGGCTGCCAATTACAAAGAGAAGGTTAATACGTTAGCAGGCTTGCCCAAAGGAAAACAAATTGAAATTTGAAGGCAATGGTTGTGTCAAAGATGCAAAGATGCGATCATGAAGAAAACCGAGAAAATTTGAGATATATATACACACACACACACACACACATATGTGTACAAGTTATAGTATCATAAGGGAAGACGAAGACTCGACTAAAGAAGAAAGGAAATGGTGTACTTTGTACAGATTTCATGTTAAGAAGAAGAGTCGACAGAACACGAGAAGGACTATGATGCATATCTGGGATGCAAACAAGTAGTTAAGAAGAATTATGGGACAAAATGAGCTAAGATAATGAAAGGACGAATCGTGGGAATGGATGGTGTGGAATATCAACTTTTAATGGTATAGTATAGACATAAATCAGAATTGGGAACCTAGAGTAAGGAGAATTTCAAGGATATTAAGAAAATAGTCGCGGAGAAAGACTAGGGCTAGAAGAGCGTGGTATAGTCGGACACTCCATAAGGGGCCTAATGAATTCTGATGTCCCCATTAATTCATTAGCCTAGAAGGATTACTAGACATGGAGGGTAGAAGTGAAAAGACAATAAATAAGGCATCTGAATTGTATCTGATATGCATAAGCATTTTGATTTGATACAAGAACTTAACTAGCAAAAAGGAAAATAAGTTAAACCATGTGATGAAAAGAACTCTGGCATTATAAGGAATAGAGGAGTTGAAGGATCGCTAAGGTCGGCTAGATGACTATCAAAGACGGTTAACACTCAAAGATTACTGGTATATGAGAACAACCTTTTAAGGGGGGGGGGGGGGGGGGGGAACAAATTCAGTTCTAAAATGAACTATAATATTCCCAAGCTCAAAAGAGGGAAATATACTGGATTGAAGGAGTCAAATTTTGAGATGAATCGATATGTCAAGAATGCGGTAAAGAAAAGTGAGAATGGACTAAATACAAGTATATTATGAGACAAATGTGGAAAAAGAGGCATGACAAGATGATGAAGGTCTAGCGAATGAAAGAGAATAAGTGTTATATCCCGTATTTTATACGTCGAATTATTCATAAGTTATGGACGGGATTATTTTGGGATATGTAATAGGGACTTTTAATTCTAAATTTTAATTAGTGCACGAGTGTTTATAAGTTTCAACTAGTATTAAAAGATTAATGGAGATTAGGGATTTATTTAACTATGATTAAGTTATTAAGTGGCATTTATTGATTAATTAAAGTTAACCAAGTAAATTAGTGGGACATGTGTCAATGTTAAGGGCTACTTATATAAAGCATAAGATGACTTATATTCCACCATTCATTCACAAAATTCATCCATCAAAGTAGAGTTAGTGAGAGAAGCTCTCAAACTTAAAGAGAGAGAGAAGATCACGGCTGCACTGTTCACGACCGCCACTGTTCACGCCACCACTGTTCACGGCCGCCACTGTTCACGGCCAGCTGCTGTTTGCTTCCATTAAAATACCAAATCCTACCTTGAATTGAAGGAGAAGAGATGACCATCCATTGCTGCCAAGTTCTCGGCCATGGTAGCCCTTGATTGCCTCAAGTATTGCAAGGAAAAATCAAGGTTTTAAGGTAAGGATTGATTCCATCTTGCATGTTTAGTGATGCCATGATCCTTGCTCAATTTGGTGGAAGTGAAATCTGTAAAAATGAAAGATCAAATCATGCTAGAATGTATATTAGTTTCATGGACTGTTTTAATTAAAAATGGTGAATTAATTTTTGTTGTGGTTGTCATGGAGTATATGATGAAAATGAAGGAATTGAATGGTTAGAGTTGAAGTATAAGTTGCTGTTTTGACCGTGAGTAGGGGTTGTTCTAACTTAAAATGATGAATTAATATTGATGTTGTTGTCGTTATGGGTGTTACGGATCGTATGACGAAAGTGAAGGAATTAGATAATTAAAGTTAAAGTCGTGTTGTTATGAACATGTTGTTATCCTTGTTAAAATTGAAAGGATTGGAGATATGATCAGGTCCATATGTTGTTGTTGGTATTTCTGTGTCAACAGGAGGATAATTGAAAATTCGGGTTAGGCGAATATAGGGGATATGCTGCCCGATTTTCGTTAAGTCCTTAACTAACAAAAACACCCTAATTGAGAAAGTATTAGTTAAAGAATAAATTCTATAAGCGATGGACTACGGATTTATGAACTAGAAAGTATAGTTATAACGATAACGTTACTCTTATATTAAATAGGCTAAAAGAGCGACAAAGTGAACGGGTTTGCGAATAGCCGTTAGCAGGTATGTAAAGCTGTCCCTTCTTTCTTTTGGCATGTCTTAGATTTAAGTGATGAATGATATGAACTTTGGGGTAATCCTATTCATAAGTTTCGAGTGTGATTTATGATTCTTATTCACTTCGTGATGTTAGAACTCTCCAGTGATTGAGCCTCCCCCTTCAGTCTTTTGCACGTTGGATAATAGTCGATATATATCAGCTTCTATTTTTAGGATCTCTATGATGACTCATGTCTTGACTTCTATAAAATGTTTCATACTATATTGGCAAGTAACGTTTTGTAACTTCATTACATATTCATACTATATATCATATGTGTTGTTATTGCTCCACCTGGTCAGCTGGATTATGATATTCTTAAGCCGGAAGCGGCTGCCCGAAGGGGCCATTATTATTAAGCCGGAAGCGGCTACGAGTAGGATATTCTATCTTTATATTGTGTATGCTAGAATTTGTGTAAGGGACCATATGGCATGGTTCAAAATGCTGTTCCAGGTTACTCCTGGGTTGCTTTCTAAACTTGTTTACTGTTACGCTTTTCCTTGTTTATGATTCAGTAATGCTTTACATATTCCGTACTGACTCCCTTTCTTCGGGGGCTGCGTTTCATGCCCGCAGGTTCAGGGATGCGGTTAGAAAATCCAGCCACCTAGGAGGAGTCAGCGTTGAGAGTCAGACAACTCCACTTTCTTCAGAGACTGTTCCTATTTTGGTATAATTTTGTGTGTATACATTATCAGCACGACGGGGCCCTGTCTCACTTATGCATGGTCATACTCTTCTAGTAGTCTGCAGACAGCGTGGGTGTCATGGTTACTGTTTGGCCTTGTCGGCTACTGTTTTGTTGTACAGAAGCATCAACAGCCTCGTTGGCTTGCATTGTCATCTGTTACATATATATATATATATATATATATATATATATATATATATATATGTTTTGGGATGTTTTGAGTTACAGGTCGACGTTGGTAATCTATTTACAGTTTTCAAACTTAGTTAAATAAACCCTATTGAATGCTATGTTTGGGTACAGGTAACATAAGTTAGGTTATCAGGCAGGTTAAGCTCGGTCACTCGTCATGGCCCTAGGTTGGGTCGTGACAATAAGTTTCGTCAACACGATACGTTGTATTCTGGACCATGACTCGAATCACTCGCGCCGAAGAAATTTTAGATACATTTAGATATGCAGTAAAGTGCCCCAAGGGGTAACAGTAGGAGTAAGAAAGGCCGCGTGTGACTAGGGATAAGTATAAAGGACAATCGGGATTACTGAAAAAAACTTGTAGCACTAGAAGAGATGAAAGCTTTAAAAGAGGAATATTTATAGGACGTTTAATAATCTTCAAAGGAAAGGAAGATAGTTTATCTATGGATAGCAAGACAGCAGTCCTGCCTGAGAATTAGGAAGTACCTCGTAAGTCATGAAATTCCTAGTCGCCAGTTATATCAATTGTGAGAATGTATGACATAGAACCATATAAACAATGGCCATGATGAAATGGCTAACAGAATGGTGCAAAGATGACGATAAGGAGCCGGAGAATAATGGAGGTTAGTTTAAGTCTCAATTAGTCACCGGTATAAGAGAGCCAAGGATTTAAGGAGGGAAGCATACTCGTATCGAAAGGAAATTATGATTAAGTAGAATTTTATGTTAGTTCCATGTTCATGAGTTTATTTTGTAATTATGTTAAAATTGAGAAGAGGAAATTGGAGGCAAATATGAATATCATGATATTGTAAGGAATTAAGGTGCGTCCAACCAAGGAATTAAAAGGAGATGATATGATATGTATATAAGGTCGGCTGGTACAAAAAAGGATAATCTAAAATAGCCCCAAAGAAGCAAGCAAGGAAAGGTGCCATAACTGAACAAGATAATTTGTTTACTAATAGAGAAATAAGGAGCAAGGGAAAAGAGTGCAACAATGAAGAGTGCTCACAGATCGGCAGGGAGCCGTAGCAATCATGAGTTAAGACCGTTTTAATGGCAACAGGTCCCAGGACAGTAGCGAGATACCAGTTGACCGCTGGGTACATACATATGAACATGAGGTTATGGAACTAATGAATGAGTTCGACAAAGAATTGGGAGAATATGAAAGAAGACTAATGAGCCCATAGTATAAGAGCATGGAGATCAGGAACTAAAGGAGGACAACCATTTCAAGAAATTAATGATAGCATCGTAAGCTCGCAAGCTACAACATTCGAGGACAAATGTTTCGAAGGGGGGAAGAATGTTACACCTCGCACTTTCAGAGTATGAGCATGCTACGTACTTCACCATATTAATGGAGTTTCGGAGACATCCCGTGAATGTTTGAAAGGTACAAGCCATGGGAGGTACGTAACAATGAAGTAAAGGATGAATATTGGTCTCGTAAATCGTAACTAGGAAGGACAACCTTGGAACCGAAGGACATGACCCTTATCAAGTATAACTAATGAAAAATATCAAGTATGGAGAGTTTTGGAAGATTCTGGGGCCAAGAAAATTGAAGAAAATAAGTTTGTCGAAAATTTGAAAAAAGTTGGCAGAATTTTGGTCTGAAATTTTAGGTCAACTTTAGAGGGGTATATCTCATAGTATATTAGGAGTTTTGAAGTGAAACAAAAGCATAAATTGAATTTTAAGAAGTTTAGTTTCCAATGCAACTAACCATTCGTCTAAATGACATCGGAGTAGGGAGTTATAGACATTTTAAGATAAGCCTCCAAACTGTCAAATGGCTCCCCGCGGGCCCCACTTGGAAAGTCGGTGGAACCGACTCTTAAGGGGTATAAATACCCTATTATTTCACTTTTTTCATCATTTACACTTCTTGGGAGTTAAAAACACATCCCCACACTTTTCTTAACAACTTTTAACCCCTTAAATCAAGAACCCAACAAGATTACACCAAACTAGTCCATGAAAAGTGATTGTTCTTGCTTGTACTTGATGTTGTGGTGAGTTTGGTCTTGAAGAAAGTTGGTGTGGCTAAAGTTCTTCAAGTATAAGATATGTTCTTCATCCTATATCTTATGTTGAGTTGATTTGAAAGTTTAACAAGTCTTAAAAGTGAAAATAGTTATGGAGGAAAGGTCATAAAGTGTTGTGTTGTAGTTGTTGAGTTTATGGACTGTTTTGAACATGTTGTGGCTGTGTTGTTGAGCTAATTTACATGTATATGG
This sequence comes from Lycium barbarum, assembly GCF_019175385.1. Lineage (NCBI taxonomy): Eukaryota > Viridiplantae > Streptophyta > Magnoliopsida > Solanales > Solanaceae > Lycium > Lycium barbarum. The sequence goes on from NC_083339.1 coordinate 63,857,132, forward strand.
ATGGTACCGAATGTTTTTGGTGTGTTGATGAGATTATGCTCCTTGATTGGGAAGAAAGGAAGTGTATATTTTTATTATATGTTGATAAACATCGTGAGGGATGTTTTATGGAATATTTTTGTATTGATGATGATGTTGTTGGTGTTTGTGTTGTTGTTGTTGTGTTTGTTGTCTGTATTGTGATTTCGGGTGTTACACCTCGGAAAATTCATGTCGTCATATGGTAGATAGACTAACTCAGGGTAAGAAGTATATGATGTTCCTACGAATAAGAAGTAGTACTTAACGGTTCTAATTAAGATTCCAAAGACGTTTGAGGCAAGGGAAGAAAGTTCGTTGAAGAATGCCAAGCTTAAGTCATGTTTTGGAAAAGGATTTGCAAAGTACTGAGATAATGTTGATTTAGTAAATTCTTGAGGAAGAGTTATAACGCTCTTTAGCTCATTGATGAGGTGTTAAACAAGTGCCAACAAGGTTCCATAAGAATTGGAGGCAAAACGGGTCGACGAGGACAAGTTTCGGGAAATTGTGGATTGTCGACCCTTTATACGGACCGTATAATTTATACGCCCCCCATGTCTGTTCGTAGAACCCTCCTAGAGGAGGATGATATTCTGGAGGAAATATACGGTCCAATTATACGGACCGTATAATTTATACAGTCCGTATAATAGGCCGTAGACTTTGGGTCGGGCCAGATTTTATTTTCCATATATGCACGGTCCTTCTCCTTATTTTTCATTTCCTACTTCTTACACACTTTAAAAAGTCCTAGAACCTTCTTCCAAGCATACCAAGACAAATCTAAGGTGAAATCAAAGATCAAACACCAAAAAGTAGTAGAATCAAACATGCTAGCTTGGATTGATGGAAGCAAGGAATCCCTTTGGAATTGATGCTAGGGTTTTCTTCAAGTGAACCATTTCCATCTAAAACTCGTTTATACATAATCAAAGGTAAGTTTCATGATCATTTCATGTTATTTAGATATCGAGGGGTTGAAAGACTTAGATTATGGAAGAAAATAGAATATGTAGCTCAAATGTGAAAATAATGGTATTCTTGAATAGTAGTTAACATGAATCATGAATCTTGATGTATTATGAATAGAATTTTGTTATAAATTATATTAAGAGTGTTGAAGAAGCATTATGTGTTGACGAATATGATGTAGTGTGGTAATTTTAGTTATGGATCATTTGAAATAGAATTGGGAGAATTGGTTGATGAAGATGGTTGATTATGATATTATGAATGTTGTTATTGATGTTTTGGAGTTGTTATATCAGATGGGGGAAGTTGTAGAAACAAAGAAAATGTTGCCCAATCTTCAGTAGCTTTAGCTTAAGCTTCAGTATGTTATCAATTGTCTAATCTTAGCACGAATTCCTTGGAAGGAAGAGTTTAGTCGGCAAGTTAGAATGGCGAAAAGGTATGTGAGGCTTGTCCCTTATTTTTCCTAAGGCATGATTATTATAGCATGGCTTCTATTGTCTTTCCGTGACCTTCTTACATTCCAAAAACTCTGAGTCTACGTTTATAAAGAGCTTCTCATAAGGTAAAGATAAGAGATATGTTATGAATATGATAATGAGTCTACGTCTAAAGATTCTAAAGCTAATGATTCCTTGACGTTATTCATTGTTGTTACACTGACCTTATAATGTTAGTTCCTTCAAGGTGAGGCATGATGAGTATGGCCACTCCATAATCGAATCGGGGGTTCTCGACCTTACGTCACCCCGATAGAGTTATAGCTTATCCTTGAGTTTTCATGCATGCTTTATAATAAGTATGTGATGATGAGATTACACCGTACCTATATGGCCGGGCACACACCGCTAAGGCGGGCGACATATACACCATATCGAGAGGGTATGGGCAGACACCACTAGTGGGCGGCATGAGATGTTTACCCCAGACGCGGGAGGCCTGGACGCGGGCTAATGATGATCACACTATACCTATATGATCGGGAAACTTATATATATATATATATATATATATATATATATATATATATATATATACATACATGATATGATGATGTAAGTTAGCATGCATTTTTCCGTCTTATGTGACGTTCAGCTACAAGTTGTTTCCTTACTTGATGCTTCCTTATATCTTGATTTGTTATAATTGTTCATGCCTTACATACTAAGTACAATGTTCGTACTGACGTCCCTTTTTTTTAACGCTGTGTTCATGCCCACAGGTAGACAGGGAGGTGGCCCAGATTCGTAGGAGTTCGTTAGCAGATTTACAGAAGCACTCCATTACTTCGGAGGTGCCATTTTGATCTATTATTTTGTGTACATATATGGGCATGACGGGGTCCTGTCCCGTCTTTATGTCTATTACTCTAGTAGAGGCTCGTAGATGCGTATGTGTGGGTAGTAAACGCTCCATGATTACAAGATTGTATATTCTTGTATATCATTTTTGGCAACCGTAAGGGCTTATGGATGTTTACGTTTTGTCTTGTAGTTTATATGTGTTCAGGATGAGTATGATGACTAGCGTAATGAGTGGTGCTTGGTATTCAGCTCCGGGTAACTGTCATGGCCCCCTAGTCGGGACGTGACATCGGGCTAGGACTATAAACATGGGAGTTGCTGCTCGAAGTTCGATAGATTTTAAGGGGATTTAATTTGAAGGCTTGAGACAAGAATATGACGATAAGCCTAACAATAGTATGACCGGTTTTATATGTAGATTACGAGACCACGAATGATCTTATGTAGATTGCAAGATGGGAAGTGAGTTGGAAAGTCGAGAAATAAGCTTCCAGGTATGTTAAGGTTGATACTTCTTTTCTTGGCATGATTCCATTTATGGTAAGAGCGTAATGAACCTTGTGACTCGAGATTTTTCTAAGTAGAGCTTGTCATATTGTTGCCTGACTTCTGAGTGTTCTGTTATTCCTTCTGAGGGTCCATATCCCCTTCCTATGTCCTGGAGTTCATACAGAGACAGAAGAGACATGTTACAGAGTCGGTATTTTTTAGCACATGCATGATATACGTATATTTACGTTTTATTTAGCCTGGCCAATTGGTCAGTGAGATAGAATGCCTGGCCTACAGGTCATGGAGTTGTTGCTTGGCCTATGGGTCATGGAGTTATTGCCTGACCAACGGGTCACGGAGTTGCGCACACCTGACCTACGGGTCATGGAGTTAATTATACCTGGCCTATGAGTCATGGAGTTATCTTTGCCTGACCCTCGGGTCACGGAGTTATATCTATAGAGTTATGTTATCTTGCCTTAGATGCAAGGCAATCCAGGTAGAGTACCTCCGGATGCTTTCGTGAAATATCCAGATTATAGCTTGTTATTTCATTTCAGTTTTTGTCTTGCATTACATATTCAGTACATTGTTTGTACTGACATCCATTTGTCTGGGGGCACTGCGTTCGGGCCGCAGGTTCAGGTAGTCGGATAGATGATCCAGCTCAGTAGGCCTTCCACTCAGCCGCAGTCAGTGCGCTCCACTTGGTCCGAAGCTACAGTCCCTTTGTGGTATGCTATTTTGACATGTATGGGTATGACGAGACCATTTCCCGTCCTTTCTACAGCTCATGTTTCCTAGAGGTCTGTAGACAGTTGTACGTTGTTGGGGATGTTGTGTAGCCTTGTTGGCTCTCATTTTGTTGTACAACATACATGGGAGCCTCGTCGGCTTGCTCAGTTGTGTATTTATATTTTGGGTGTGTGTGCCCAGTTCAGACGAGATGGTCAGTATATATATATATATATATATATATATATATATATATATATATATATATATTATGGCCTTGCTGGCTTGTTGGTATTGTTTGTGTGCAGGTAGGCCTTATTGGTTTAAGTTGGGGGTTACTCTCAGAGTTTCAGCTTTAGAGTGGTTCGCTCGGGCCTTGGTTGGCATCGGGTGCCGGTCACGCCACTCCAGATTTGGGGCGGACACCAAACTCGGGGCTCACCTAATAGTTCTTACACAATTATAGGTCAAATTCCTTAGTTAACATTATTGACCCTCATAATTCTTTAATAAATGAATGATTTTTAATAGTTTTTTTTCATCTATGAAAATAAGAAGATTGAGAGTATCTCAAATAACAAGCCATAGTCTTGTATATTTACTAATTGAGAACACCGTGAGGGTGAATATCACTTAACATTTCTTTTGAAATACATAGCTGGATTTTCATGTTCACTTATCATTATCATTGGTCTTCATGTCTTTTTTCCTATGTCTCAAAATTATCACATTTTATTATTTCGTTATTTGGATGTAAATTTTTTTGTAGAAGGAGTAATGTTTTAATTATAATACGGATAAAGTTTATTGATTATTTTCTTTTAGGGAGGTAAATTGCATAGTATGGTAGTAATATATATAAGAAATTGAGATTCTTTTTTGTTTGAAAGTTAAGATGTTAAAGTTAATTGCATTTCATAATAGCTTTTATATCATTACATTATTTATATTTGGAATATTATGTTAGAAGTTTTGTTTTCTATGAGTTATTTTAATCATGATTTTAATTTTTTAATACTATTTATGTATTTTTTTTCGTAAATATGTGTTAGTATACTGTTTTACTACATTATAAATTAAAATCTTAAAGATCCATGGGGCTTACGCCCCATGCCTTGAGGCTTACACCTCGCCCCATGCTAATTAAAGCTCCCCATCGCATGCCCCTGCCTTTTAAAACACTGAGGTATTCTATCACGACCCAACCCGCCATAACCGGCACCCTTCTAAATCCTAATGGGCGAACTAACATACATACCACCTAATCCATTCAATACGGTTTTTATATAAATCAAGCTAAACAATTATTACTCATTTAACAACAAAAGAACAAGTAAATCATGCCATAAATACTGTAGTAAATGCGGAAGTTCTAACTATTACAATCCCCAAAATCCGAAAGTCATCGTACAGGATTCTAAGCCAAAACGTGTCTAAGAACTGAGATTTGCCTAATGAATATCCATAATGTCCAGAATAAGAAAAGACATCATAAGTAGAAGATCTTCGGGTGGCCTGGCATGAGAAGAAGCTCGCCCTAAAATCTATCAGCAATTATCCTCCACACTCGATGTGAGGACGAGTAGCGGTCTCTATCTAAAAATCTGCACTCAAAGAATGCAGCAAGGTAGTATCAGTACAATGACTATATACCGGTAAGCATCATAGGCCGACTAAGATTAGTATCATGCATACCTTATGAAATCAATAGAATTAAGCAAGCCAGTCAATCCTACACGAATATCAATACATAACAACAAGTCAACCATAGACAGTCACAACAAATTACCAAATTGCCAAGCATCACAATCACGTAAGTCAACAACGTAAATAAATTTACCACAAATACCCCACTCCCTGTACACACATGCTATCTGATGTCATAGCTCAGTAGTCATGGCCTGCAGGGGAACCATGGTGTCCATGTACCACTTGTTCCGGAACACTCCTCGAACTGAAGCACAACCTCCGCTCCGGAATGAACCTCGATAGCGGGATATAACAATAAACCTCTCGTTTCCGGAAGTATCCTCGGACCACGAGCCCATAATCTAGGCCACATGTGTGCCTTGTCATATCATTTATAGAGAAGTATTTATTACCTTCTCAATAGCCATATTCACCTCATCATTTCATGTCACAATACCCTCGAGAACACTATATTAACTTCTCATCACAATACATCCACTACAGATTAAATCACACAGGAATAATGGCATGAAGCCTACACAACATTCAATCACAAGCACATGGGAGCTTAACCACACAATATCATGTAATGAATACTAGACATGCTTTCTCCTAATGAAATCACAAACATACATTCAACTAACCAAAGCCTAACTCAAGTAAACCTTAACCTATCTCAGAGTAAAGCTAGAACAATGCCTATCACTCTGCTATAGCCTTTCCTTTCCTCAAGGCCTCAATACGTTCGCGGTCTAAAAATAGAAAGCTTAATGAGTCACATTGCTCAATTTGCAAATACCAAGGCATGAAATACCCTTCCCTCTCCCCATTCTAAGGGTGGATGATTTTCTTGGTGATAAACAGCCTATCAAAGCCCCTAATATTCATAAACCATCAATTTCTACCACATTCTATCAAACATTGCCATTACAAACAGTTTCTATGACAAAGACACCATTTTTATAAAACCCTGGGTCTCAATCACTTAGTTTATGTCTCTAACTATTCAATTTATGATCAAGAGCAACTAAACAATGCATTTAGATGATAACCATAACCCATCAAGTTTAGAAGGTTTATTAAAATTCTAGGGTTTTTATTTCAATTTCACCATTAAAGACCTATGAAGAGGATTACAATCATAAAGGAGAATGGAATGATAGGATGGAAATCAAAGGAACTTACCTCTCAAAGTATCTTGCCCTAGCTTAGGAATCCTCTCTAGGTGCTTGTTGGAAAGTGTGTTGGTTTGTTATGAATGAAAATATAAAACTAAGGCATTAAAACACGGATTCTGCCTTCCCGTCGACCGCTGCGGCGGTCACTACGCCGCTGCAGCGGTCACGCTATAGCGGCAAAGCCACCGCTATAGTGGTCCTAAGATAAATCGGCTCAATGCTATAGCGGTCGCCACCCCGCTACGGCGGCGTCGCCGTAGCGGGAAAAGGCTCGCCAAAGCTGTCCCAAGAGAAAATGGTTGGCCGCTTCCCACCACTACAGCGGTGCTCCCACCGCCACAGCGGTGCATTTTGGGCAGCAACTCGATTTTCTTTCCAGTTTTTCCCCTATCTCCCCACATTTCACCCAAGGCCTCAAAAACACAACACATAACCTGCATACATACAAAAAGACGCCCTACGAATCCAACCGTGGCCTCAAAATTCCCAATGGAGTCCTGAATTCCCATAACAACTGGAAGGGTCGTTACACTAGATACAAATAAAGACACATCGTTCGTCCTCGAACGGACAAAGATGAGAATCGAAGGAGGAGTTACCTGAATCGGCGAAAAGCTGAGGGTATTTGCTATGCATATCCGACTCTGTTTCCCAAGTTGCTTATTCCACTGGTCGGTTCTTCGACTGAATTTTTACCGAGGCAATTTTCTTGGACCTCAACTTGCGGACATCTCTGTTTAACACAGCAATAGGCTGTTCCTCGTATGACATATTTTCATCTAACAAAACCGAATCCCAACGGATGATAAAGGAACCATCACCGTGGTACCTCTTCAATATCAACACATGGAAAACCAGATGAACGCCTGATAAACCCGAAGGTAAAGCCAACTTGTAAGCCACCTCTCCCGCACGTTTGAGAATCTCGAACGGACTAATGAACCTCGGGCTAAGCTTGCCTTTTTCCCAAACCTCATCACCCCCTTCATTGGTGAGACCTTCAATAGCACTTGCTCTCCTTCCTCAAACTTGAGATCTCGAACCTTGCGGTCCGCACACTCCTTTTGTATAATCTGTGCTGCCAAAAGCTTGGCTTGAATTACTTTCACCTTCTCTAGGGACACTCTCAGAAGATAAGTATCCTATGGCCTCACCTCGAATGCATCAAACCATCCAATAGGAGACCTACACCTCCTTCCATACAATGCCTCAAATGAGGCCATATCAATACTCGAGTGATAGCTATTATTGTAAGAAAAGTCAGCTAAGGGCAAGAACTGATCCCAATGCCCACCGAAATCTATCACACACACCTGAAGCATATCCTCCAGAACCTGAATAGTCCGCTCAGACTGTCCGTCAGTCTGAGGATGGAAGGCTGTGCTAAGATCTAACCTCGTACCCAACTCCTCATGCAAACACTCCCAAAACCTGGATGTGAACGTGGTACCCCTGTCGGACACGATGGAGATAGGAACCCCGTGGAGTCTAAGTACCTCCCGAATGTAAACTTTAGCGAACTTCTCTGCATCATAAGTTATCTTCACCGGAATAAAGTGGGCAGACTTAGTCAACCTATCTACAATAACCCAGATGGAGTCAAACTTCCCTAACATCTTCGGAAGACCCACTACGAAATCCATGGAAATTCTTTCCCACTTCCATTCAGGAATGGGCATTCTCTGGAATGCACCCCCAGGTTTCTGATGTTCATACTTCACCTGTTGGCAATTTAGGCACTGTGCAACGAACACTATAATATCCCGCTTTATCCTAGTCCACCAGTAATGTTGCCTCAAATCACGATACATCTTAGTGACACCAGGGTGGATAGAATACCTTGAACTATGAGCCCCTGTCAGAATGGTCTTAATCAAGTAGCCCACACGTGGCACACACACTCGCCCTTTGATTCGCAGCTCGCCCTTCTCATCTCCTTGGCCTCACCATGCAACACCTTATCTCGTATTTTACCTAGCTTAGAATCTTTAAACTGCTTAGCCTTAATCTGCTCTAAAAATGATGAACGAGCGTCAACACAAGCCAACACCTTGCATGTGTTAGAGATGTCCAGTCTCATAAAACTGTTAGCCCAAGTCTGCACCTCTTTAGCCAACAGACGCTCCGAAGGAATTAAATGAGCCAGAATTCCCATATTAGCCGACTTCCGGCTCAATGCATCAGCTACCACATTAGCCTTACCAGGGCGATACAAAATGGTGATGTCATAGTCCTTCAGCAGTTCCATCCACCTCCGCTGTCTAGAGTTCAGATCTTTCTGAGTGAACACATGTTGCAAACTGCGATGGTCTGTGTACACTTTACAATGGACACCATACAAGTAGTGCCTTTAGATTTTCAATGCAAACACCACCGTTGCCAACTCTAGATCATGGATAGGATAGTTCTTCTCATGCACCTTCAACTGCCGAGAAACATAAGAAATCACTTTCCTTTCCTGCATCAAAACAACATCCAAACTAGAACGTGAAGCATCACAATAAATAACAAAATCCTTGCCCTCAACGGGAAATGCCAGATTCGGTGCTGTTATCAACAATGTTTTGAGCTTTTGAAAGCTCTCCTCACACTCGTCGGACCACCAAAACGGTACCTCTTTCTAAATCAAACGGGTCATATGAGAAGCAATAGAAGCAAACCCTTTCACAAACTGACGATAGTAGCTAACCAGACCCACAAAACTACGGATCTCGATCACTGATGTGGGTCTAGCCCATTCCTTGACTGCCTGAATTTTTTGAGGATCCACCATAATACCCTCCTTCAAAATAACATGCCCCAAGAACGACACAGAAGACAACCAGAATTCACACTTGGAGAATTTAGCATACAATTCCTTCTCTCGTAATACTCCAAGAGCAATTCTCAAATGTTTCTCATGCTCTTCTTTACTCCTAGAGTACACCATGATATCATCAATGAACACTATAACGAATGAGTCGAGGTAGGGCTTGAACACACTGTTGATCAAATCCATGAATGCAGCTAGGGCATTTGTGAGCCAAAAAGAGATAACCAAGAACTCATAGTGCCCATAACTGGTCCGAAAAGCAGTTTTTGGAACATCCTCTGCCCGAATATTCAACTAATGGTACCTTGACTTTAGATCAATTTTCGAGAACATCGAAGCTCCCTGTAACTGATCAAACAAGTCATCAATACGGGGGATGGGATACTTGTTTCGGACAGTTACCTTATTCAGCTGTCGGTAATCAATACACATACGCATAGACCCATCCTTCTTCTTAACAAACAACACAGGAGCACCTCACGGAGAGGCACTCGAGCGAATAAACCCCTTACTCAGAAGATCTTGCAACTGCTCTTTCAGTTCCCTGAGTTCTGCTAGTGCCATCCTATAAGGTGGAATAGAGATAGGACGATTCCCTGGGTCTAAGTCAATTCTGAAGTTAATATCACGATCCGGTAACGTACCAGGCAAGTTCGCGGGGAACACATCCGCAAACTCGCGTACCATTGGAACCGAATCAAGGGATAAAGTACCTGCACTGGTATCACGGATATGTGCCAGATAAGCTAAACAACCCTTCTCTACTAGCATCGTAGCACGAACAAAGAATATTACTTTCTTAGGGAGGGGACTAAGGTTACCCTTCCACTCGAGTCTAGGTGCCCCGGGCATGGCTAGTGTAACAGTCTTAGAATGACAATCAAGTATAGCATAATGCGGGGACAACCAACTCATACCCAAAATAACATCGAAATCTACCATGTCTAAAATTATCAAATCTAACTAAGTTCCATACCCCATAAAAGAAATTACACACACAGGGTAGACGCTAACCACTACCACAGAATCCCCAATAGGAATAGACACGAAAATAGGGGTATCAAGAGTATCACACATCATATCAAGACCCACAACAAAATAGGTAGATACATAGGAAAAAGTAGAGGCCGGATAAAAAAAAACAGAAATCATACAGTCATAAACGGAGATAGTACTTGTGATAACTGCACCGGAGGCCTCAGCATCGGGTTTACTTGGGAAGGCGTACAAATGATAGCGCCCCCCTGTCGTCTGCATACAACCGCAATTACCATTTCCAGCTGCCCTACACTCCACATAAGCCCTCCACCAAAACTTGGCATTACCCAAGAACTGGAACGTCACAAACTCTACCCTGTACTTATCCACAACCCATCTTATGGAGCCGCTCATGACAGTCGATGATGAACTCATATGCGTCCTCTGACTCAGTACCATAAAACACAGGAGGCTTCATTTTTGTGAACCTCCAAAACAGATCATGTTCTTCACCAGTCATCACTAGCTCTGCAACAGGCCTCGGGAAGGCCTAAAAAACCCGAAACTTAATCCGAGCGAGGCACCACCGCTGTTTCTTGGTGAACCCCCAGAGCCTGTGCTCTGTCCGGATTTGGAGCCGCTACCCCTGCGCCCCTATCGACTGGACCCACTGGTATAGGTCCGACCTGTGCTAACCCACGCAACAGATTCAGCACTTGTGCCATCGCGTCTGGTACACCCTGAGCAGCTGCAACTCCTGGTGGAACTGGTACTACTGCTAGCTGGGCTGGTGCGGCTGCAACTCCCGTTGCCTCGTTAGGGACCGCTGGAGGCACGGGGCACGGTAAGCATCATAGGCCGAATAAGATTAATTTCATGCATACCTTATGAAATCAATAGAATTAAACAAGCCAGTCAATTATACGCGAATATCAATACATCACAACAAGTCAACCACGGACAGTCACAACAAATCACCAAATTGCCAAGCATCACAATCACGTAAGTCAACAACGTAAATAAATTTACCACAAATACCCCACTCGATGTACACACATGCTATCTAATGTCATAGCTCAGTAGTCATGACCTGCAGGGGACCCATGATGTCTATGTACCACTCGTTCCGGAACACTTCTCGGACCCGAGCACAACCTCCTCTCCGAAACGAACCTCGGATGCGGGATATAATAATAAACCTCTCATTTTCGAAACTATCCTCAGACCACGAGCCCATAATCTCAGCCACATGTGTGCCTTGTCATACCTTTTACAGAAAAGTATTTCTTACCTTCTCAATATCCATATTCACCTCATCATTTCATGTCATAATACCCTTGAGAAGACTATATTAACTTCTCATCACAATACATCGACTGCAGATTAAATCACACAAGAATAATGGCATGAAGCCTACACAACATTCAATCACAAGAACATAAGAGCTTAACCACACAATATCATGTAATGAATACTTGGAGCTTAACCCTGGGTCTCAATCACTTAGTTTATGTCTCTAACTATTCAACTTATGATCAAGAGCAACTAACCAATGCATTTAGATGATAACTAAGCGATAATAACCATAACCCATCAAGTTTAGAAGGTTTATTAACATTCTAGGGTTTCTATTTCAATTTCACCATTAAAGACCCATGAAGATGATTACAATCATGAAGGAGAATGGAATGATAGGATGGAAATCAAAGGAACTTACCTCTCAAAGTATCTTTCCCTAGCTTGGGAATCGTCTCTTGGTCCTTGTTGGAAAGTATGTTGGTGTGTTATGAATGAAAATATAAAACTAAGGCATTAAAACACGGATTCTGCCTTCCCGTCGACCGTTGCGGCGGTCACTACGCCGCTGCAGCGGTCCTGCTATAGCGGCAAAGCCACCGCTATAGTGGTCCTAAGATAAATCGGATCAACGCTATAGCGGTCGCCACCCCGCTATGGCAGCGTCGCCGTAGCGGGAAAAGGCTCGCCAAAGCTGCCTTCCCGTCGACCGCTGTGGCAGTCAATACGCCTCTGCAGCGGTCCCGTTATAGCGGCTAAGCCACCGCTATAGCGGTCCAAAGATAAATCGGCTCACCGCTATCGCGGTCACCACCTCACTATAGTGGCATCGCCGTAGCGGGCAAAGACCCGCCACAGCGGCCCTAAGAGCAGCGACCTGCCCACCGCTACAGTGGTACCGCTGCAGCGGTACTCCCACTGCCACAGCGGTGCGTTTTGGGCAGTACCTTGATTTTCTGTCCAGTTTTTCCCCTATCACCCCACATTTCACCCAAGGCCTCAAAAACACAACACAAAACCTGCATACATACAAAAAGACGCCTTACGAATCCACCCGTGGCCTTGAAATTCCCAATGGAGTCCTAAATTCCCATAACGACCGAAAGGGTCGTTACATATACACATGCAAGTTCACACTCTCCATTTTACCCATAAGATGATTAAATAAACACTTCAAACCTTATCTTTAACTTCACAGAAAAATGAAAAGACACAAGAGACATGTTGTCACGACCCATTTTGACATAAGTTGAGCGGGTACTTACCTTTCGCACCTCAGTAAGAGAACCCTCAATCCAATCATAACGAAAGACATTGAATAATAAATCGAGCGAGCGGAAAATAATATATACGTAAGTCTCACAATACTATATAATAAAAAATGATCAGCCACGAGAGATGGAAGCAGGCCCAACCTGATACTCTACAGTCATAAAGGAATGCAGCAAGTGTAGGTCAGTACAAAACAACGGTACTGGTAGGTATCATCGGTCGACTAAGCATAGCTAACACAATTCAGACAATAAAGAAAGATAGGGAGATAAACCAACAAGTATAAGTCAAACACAATCGAAGCCAAGTACACATCATCACCTAAGTAGAGCATCTAACCCCAAAAGTGCCAAGCCTCAATATATCAAATCTGAATCCAACATCACAAGTACAACACCAAATCATCTCAAAGTAAGCCGTGATGCAATGCAATGCAATAATGTATGGATGCAATGCAATACCGCAAATGCTGTGTACACATGTACTCCGGACAAAAATATTGACATCTCGGTAGCACAACCAAGGTGACTCGCGAAGTCTAAGTGCCAATCGTCCTGGATATTTGCCCAACAGACAGACGAGACTCCCGATCTTTGCTCGGGGGGTTCTCACTGGCAGCACCCTAGGGGACCCGTAGAGTCCATGTACTCACTCAATCCACGATTCTGGAACTAATATCGGATATCGGACTCTTACGTCACTCTCATTTAAAAATCGAGCCCAACTCATCACAGTGTTTCATTAAGTACCAACAGTGTCTCAACATTATATCATGAAGAATGAGAGTGCGTGCAATGCATGTATGAACATCAATAATCATGCTCATTATCACAAGTACCAACAATGGGTACGCCAGTAATATAGCAACGTCATAAGTACCAACAGTGAGTATGTCAACAATATCATAATCAAGATGGAACAATAGATTCCAATATCTACTAACAACACATGGCATCAAGCCAACACAATAGAACAATCAAATCACGACACACGGGGTGGCTAGCCCCAATCACGCAATAGGACCCAACCTAAGACAATATTAAATCTAATTTCATACCCGAAGGTTTACATGCTTTCTCCGATAATATAATCTAAATATGTGCTTCACTATACGAAGTCTCACCAAGGGTAAGCCATAACCTACCTGGATGGCCGAACAACAAACACCAATCAAATATTTTGCCTTCCCCTTTAGCTGAGTCTCAGAACCAAAGAAGTTTAGGTATATTCAAAATCTAGGCTAGAAATTATGAAGAGCGATACTAATATTGCTATCATTCTATGTAGGTCAATTCTAACCCTAGAAATTGGGGAAACGGGGCCCACAAGGTCAAAATAGAAAATTCGGGAGCAAAATATCAAATTAAGCATTAGGTGATCATAACCCAACAACTAAAAGATAATTTAACTCATGGATTCCCCTAATTTCGAAGTTGAAGCAAAACCTCCGATTTTGGGTATAAACCCTAATTATTTGATTCAAGAATTCAACTCTAATAATGGAAGATAAATGATTAACAACTTTAGGTTCATCAAAACCAGCATAAACTCCATCAATTTCATCATTAAGAAGCCTGGATAGAACATTCATCGAAACCCACTTTTAATCTTCCATAACTCAGGAATTGATAAAGGTAGAGGAATTCTAAGATGATTAGGAGAAGTGAATTAGCAAGAGGATTAGGAGAACTTACACTAGGAATCTCCACCAAAATTCTCCAAGAACAGTTCCCAAGAGATTTATCTCATAATTTTATTAAATGATACACTAAGGATTTTTAACACTTCATTAAATATACTTATTGCCCGTCACCCGCTTTGGCGATGATGTGACCGCTCCAGTGGTCAAGCGCAATTGGCTTGGACCATTCCAGCGGCAGGGTGACCGCTCAGCGGTACCGCTGCCGTGGTGCTGGTGCCGCCAAAGCATGCACCGGATACCAGAAATCCACCCAAGTTTCACAATTCAATCCAATCTTCGGATTAATTCCTGAGGCCATCTGCTCACATACCACACACATAGACACATAAAAACACGCTACAGATGCGCTCGTGGCCTCAAAATTTCCAACAGAGGTCCCATTGATCGAGTTAACCCCCGATACCTTAAATACAATTTCCCAACCCAAGTCCCAAAATGCATCTGAGTGAATTGGGAACTGAACCAAGTATACACACAAATACTAAATGACCATCCGGAACTCTCGGAATCGACGAATTTCTAAGAAAGGTCCGTTTATGTTACACCTTGGAAAATTTCCCGTTATCGTACGGTGAATAGGCTAGCGAAGGGCACGACGTATGCGATGTTGTGATAAGAGAGAAATATAATTTGATGATCCTAATCAAGATTCAAAGACATTTGACGTAAGGGAAGTAGGTTGTCAAGGCAAGCATGGGATATGTTGCGTGTCGGGTAAGAATTTTGAACGACGAGTTAACGATGGCGTAATGATGTCTTGGAGAAGAGTGATAATGTCCCTTAGATTGTATTGGGGTGTTAAACAAGTGTCAAGAAGGTTCCATAAGGATCGGAGATCAAACGAGTCGATGAGAACGAGTTTCGAAGAACTGGGCATTATACGGCCAAACATACTGGCCGTATAAAACATACGGACCGTATGTCTTGCCCAGAATAAGGGTCCTCACTGGACCAAACATACGGCCAGACATTCGGCCCGTATAAAATGTACGGACCGTATGTTCTGGTCGGGACAGATTTTAAAACATATAAGGAACCCTCGCTCTCATTAATTCATTTCATTTCCACTCTCCACTCTTCAAGAAACCTCTAGAACTCTCTCCATTATTAATACATAAGAAACCAAGAGAAATCTATGATCAAATACATCAAACCCACAAAATCAAGTGTAGAAAACATATCAAAGTTCATCTAAGTCAAGAAATCCCAAAGGAAGTGAGCTAGGGTTTTTGTGCAAGAAGAGAATTCCCAGTCAAGGCTTATTCATCCATTATATAAGGTGAGTTTTATGATCATTCTTGGTTGTTTAAGGTGTTGAAAGTTAAATACACTTGGATTGTAGAAAGATATAGGAAATGGGTCATAAATGAGTGAATAGTGTCATTATTGAGTAGTAGTTTGGGGTGAATTCTGAATATTGGTATGTTGTGATTGTAAGTATGTTGTGAACGCCATTTATAACATGGAATAAGTATTATATGTGAGAAAATGCAACAATGAACTGTGACCATGATTATGGAGGAATTGGAGTGAAATGGTGAAATGTGGGTAATGTAGATGAATGATGATTGTTGTTTGCGATATTGTGAATGCCGTTATGAATGTTTGGGAGTTGATATAGAATATGGGAAAAGTTGTATAAACAAAGGAAATGATTCTCAATTTTCTTTAGCTTTATTAAGCACGTTTAAGTAATCAATTAGCTAATGTTCATGCGACTTCTCTTGAAGGTAGAAACGTGGGCATTGAAGGAGAGCAAGCAAGCGATATATTAGTTAAACGAAAAAGGTATGTGAGGTTAGTCCTTTATTTCTATGGCATGAATCCGATGGCATGATTTTTCCTTCTTCTCCATGAATTCTCTATATCCCGGAAAACTAAGAGTCTATATTCATGAATAGCTATATGAGATAAGAGGTATGTTACGAGCCCAATAATGATGATGATGAGCTTGAGTCTAAAGATTCTAGAGTTCATGATATGATGTTCCTATAAAGTTAATAATGTCGTTTATTGTATACACTCACCTTATCTACTATCTCCTTCAAGGTGAGGCAGAATACTTATAAATGTCCAGAATGGAATCGGGGGTTCACGACCTTGTGTCACCTCGAAAAAGTATAGCTATCTTTGAGTTAGTTTGCATGCATTATGATGAGTACATGTTAATGATTATCACACCGTACCTATATGGACGGGCAGCTTAATGATTATCACACCATACCTATATGGACGGGCAGCTTATACATTTATGCATACATGATATGATGATGACTATGAAGTAAGCCAGCATACATTATTTCTTTATAATTGACAGTCAGATACAGTTGCTCCTTATTTGATGCTTCCTTTATCTCATTGACGTATTATTATTATTATTATTATTATTATTATTATTATTATTATTATTATTATTATTATTATTATTATTATTATTATTATTTATGCCTCTCATACTCAGTACAATGTTCGTACTGACGTTCGTTTTCTCTAGACGATGTGTTCATGCCCATAGGTAGACAGGGAGGTGAACTTGATCCAGACTGGTAGGAGCTGTTAGCTGACTTGAGAGAACTTCATTGTTCCAGAGGTGCCTTTGATTATTCTTTTGTGTACATATGTATATTTTGGGCAGGACGGGGTCCTGTCCCGTCCCTATGTCTAGCATTCTAGTAGAGGCTCGTAGATACGCAAGTGGGGTTATATGGTCTCACGATGTTACTACAGTATATATATATATATATATATATATATATATATATATATATATATATATATATATATATATTATCATTTTGATAGCCGAAAGGCTTATGTATATAAAAGTATTTATGTTCTCAAATGAAAAATGATTTTCTTATGATTTGAGTATGATGAGTAATAGAATGAGTGGTGCTCAGTGGTTAGCCCCGGGTACCCGTTAAGATCCCTAGTCGGGTCGTGACAGTTTATCCAAAAGTCAACTTTGGATCAACTCTTTTTCACTTTAAGCCCATATTTCACAAAAGGTTGCTCGAATTCGATCTAGATATCTCGGGAAACGTGCCAACCGTTCCCTCGGGTCAAAAGTAAGCTAACCAAGCTCAGAAAAAGGCAAAAATGTTGGAAAGACTATAACGACCAAACAGATCGTTACATCAGATACCAATTGAACCGTCGCTCGTCCTCGAGTGAAGAAGATAAAAGAAGCAGGGAAATACTTGAATCAGCAAACAACTGGGGATATTGGCTACGCATGTCAGACTAAGTCTCCTAAGTAGCGTTCTCAATAGGATGGTGCTTTCATTGCACCTTCATAGAAGCAATCTCTTTCTACCTCAACTTTCGAACCTGCCTATTCAATATCTCGATAGGCTCCTCCTCATAAGTCAGATTCTCATCAAGTAATATAGAGCCCCAACGAATAATGTTGGTACCGTCGGCATGGTACTTCTTCAGCATTGAAACATGAAAAACTGGATGAACTCCCGCCAAGACTGGCGGCAATGCCAGCTCATAAGCTACATCACCCACACGGTCAACAACCTCAAATAGACCAATATACCTGGGGCTCAACTTGCCCCTCTTACCAAACCTCATAACACCCTTCATGGGTGAAACCTTCAATAGAACCTGGTCACTAACAACAAACTCTAAATCCCGGATCTTCCGGTCCGCATACATCTTTTGCTGACTCTGAGCTGCCAAAAGCTTGACCTGAATAACTCTTACTATATCAAGGGACTCTCTCAACAGATCCGTACTCCAAGGTCGAGCCTCGAATCCATCAAACTAACCAACCGGAGATCTACATCTCCTACCATATAAAGCCTCAATAGGCGCCATGCCAATACTCGAATGGTAACTGTTGTTGTACGCAAACTCTACCAATTGTAAGTGTTGATCCCAATGACCACCAAAATCAATAACACATGCTCTCAACATGTCCTCGAGCACCTGAATGGTCCGCTCAAACTGGCCATCGGTCTGGGATGAAAAGCTATACTAAGATCCATCGGGTACCTAACTCCTCATGAAACACCATCCAGAATTGGGAAGTAAAGATAGTACCTCAATCAGATATAATAGAAATAGGAACCCCATGCAATCTCATAATATCCCGAATATACAACTTGGCTAACTTCTCTGTGGTATAGGAAACCTGAACTGGAACAAAGTGAGCGGACTTAGTCAACAGATCAATTATCACCCAAATAAAATCGAACTTGCCCAGGGTCTTCGGAAGACCCACAACAAAATCCATGGTAATCCTCTCCCACTTCTACTCAGGAATAGGCATCCTCTGAAGCGCACCACCGGGTCGCTGCTGCTCATACTTTACCTGCTGACAATTACCACACTTAGCCACGAAATCAACTATATCACTCTTCATCTAATGCCACCAATAGTGCTGTCTCAAATCACGATACATCTTAGTCGCCCCCGGATGAATGGAATAGTGAGAGCTATGAGCCTCAGACAAGATTAACTGAATCAAATCACCAACACGAGGAACGCACACGCGTCCTCTTATCCTCAAAATTCCCTTAGAATCAATCATGGCCTCATTAGCCTCTTTGGCCTCACCCCTCAAAGCTCTATCTCGAATCTTGCTCAACTGAGCATCCTCAAACTAATGAGTCCTGATCCTATCCATTAAAAACAACCTCGCCTCTACACAAGATAAAATCCTGCCTAGGGCTGAAATATCAAGGCGAATGAAATTGTTGGTCAGAGTCTGAACCTCTATGTCCAGTGGATGCTCGAAAACAATCAATCGAGTTAAACTCCCCATACTCACTGCCTTGCGACTCAAGGCATCAGCCAACGTTGGCCTTCTCAAGATGGTACAGAATAGAGATGTCATAGTCCTTCAAGAGCTCCATCCATTGGCGCTGCCTGGAATTAAGTTCTCTCTGGGTAGACACATGTTGAAGACTACGGTGATCGGTGAAAACCTCACAATGAACATCGTACAAATAATTCCTCCAAATCTTCAAAGCAAAGACAACGACCAATAACTCCAAATCGTGGGTGGGGTAATTCTTCTCATTAATCTTCAACTGACGGGAAGCATAAGCTATCGCTCTACCCTCCTGCATCAACACAACACTTAAACCCACACGAGAGGCATCACAATAGATCGCGGAATCCTTACCCTCCACGGGTAATGCTAAGATCGGGGCTGAAGTCAAAAGAAGCTTGAGCTTTTGAAAGCTCTCCTCACAATCATTTGAACACTGGAAGGGAACATCCTTCTGAGTCAATCAGGTCAAAGATAAAGCAATAGCAGCAAAACCCTTCACAAAGCGACGATAATAGCTGGCCAAACCCACAAAACTACAAATCTCATTAACACTAGTGGGCCTCGCCCAACCACTCACAGCCTCAATCTTCTATGGGTCAACCATAATCCCATATTTAGACACAACATGGCCCAAGAATGCTACAGATTCCAGCCAGAACTCACACTTAGAAAATTTAGCAAACAAGTTATACTTCTTCAACAATCCAAGAACAGAACGAAGATGGCTCTCATGCTCCTCTCTACTCTTGGAATATATCAAGATATCATCAATGAACACAATCACAAAAGAATCAAGGAATGGCCTAAAGATGTCATTCATCAAAGTCATAAATGCAGCCGGGGCATTTGTAAGCCCAAAAGACATTACTAGAAACTCATAGTGGCTTTATCTCGTCCGAAATGCTGTCTTCGAAATATCCTCTGCCCTGATCTTTAACTGGTGGTAGCTTGAATGCAAATCAATCTTCGAAAACACCAAGCACCCTGAAGCTGGTCAAGCAGATCATTAATACGAGGCATAGGGCACTTTTTTCTGAATGGTAACTTTGTTCAGCTAGCGATAATCAATGCATCTCCTCATGGTCCCATCTTTCTTCTTCACAAATAACAGAGGAGCACCCCAAAGGGAGACACTCGGTCTAATGAACCCGTTGCTCAATAAATCCTACAACTGCCCCTTAAGCTCTCTCAACTCGGTAGGTGCCATCCAATATAGTAGAATAGAAATAGGGCGAGTGGTCGGATCTAAGTCAATACAAAAATCAATGTCACGATCCGGTGGGATATCTGACAGATCTGACAGGAATACGTTCGTGAACTCGCTCACAATAGAAATAGACTCAAGGGGTGGAAATGCAATAGTCATATCATGAACATGGTCCAAATAGGCTAAACACACATGATTGACTAATTTCTTCACCTGAAGGGAGGAAATAATCTTCTTCGGAGTGGGACTAGAAGTACCCCTCCACTTAAGCCTAAGAATGCCCGGCATGGCTAAGGTGACTATTTTGGCATGACAGTCCAAGATAGCGTGATAAGGAGAAATCCAGGACATTCCTAATATAATATCAAAGTCCACCATATCGAGAACCATCAAATCTACCCAAGTGTCATACCCCATAAAAGTAACCAAACAAGATTGGTAAACTCGATCAACAATCACATAATCTCCGACCGGAGTAGACACATGAACAAGTATATCTATGCTATCACAAGGCAAATCCCAACCAATGGCATGAAATGCAGATACATACGAATAGGTGGATCCAGGATCAAATAACACAGATGCTGCTCTATGACGGACATAAATGGTACCTGAAATCACAGCATCTAAGGCCTCTGCCTCGGGCCTACCAGAAAACCAGTAATAATGGGCCCCATTATGTCCAGTCTAAGATCCCCCTTTCACACTCTAGGAACACCTCTAATTGACTGGGATCCACCTCGAGAACCATGAGAAACACAGCGGCCTGATTAAGCATCGCCCCTCTGAGAAGCCCCACCTCGACCACTAGATGATGTTGGAGTCCTCGGCGGCTAATAATCCGGCTTGAGTCAGGGACATCTCCAACAAACATGCCCAAACTCTCCCCAAGAATAACAGATAAAAGGAGACAACGGCTGATACACTGAAGCTGAGGACCCGGATGAAGCAACCCTGTCTACTGGTTTGGAAAACGAACTCTTAAAAGCTCTCTATCTGGGTGGCTCACTGGGGGAAACCTGTAAATCTGATTGGACAGGACGGCCGAAATATGGCTGATGCGGCCTAGAAAACTGACCGGTGCCCCTCGAACTAGAGACATCATAACTCCTAGTCTGACGCGGTCTCTTGTCAACACCACCAAATGCACGGGCCTTAGCGCCCTCAACCATAGAAGCATGCTCGATAATGAACTGGAGGGAAGTCCCCATAGACTCCATTTAAAGACAAGAAATCTGTAGAGAGCCTACTAGTCCCCCAATAAAATGCCTGATCCTGTTGGCCTCAGTAGGGATCAAAGGAGTGGAATAACGGGCCTAATATAGAAAGCGGGTCACATAGATCTCTAAAGACATGCCCCCCTGATCACGGTGTAGAAAATCCTCCTTACGCGCCTCTCTCAAAGACCGGGGTACATACTTCTCAATGAAGGCCTGGTAGAACTGAGTGCAATTCAGGGGAGGGGAACCCTCAGGTCTGCAAACCACGAAATATCTCTACCAAGTCTTCGCGTCGCCGCGAAACTGGTAGGACACGTAGTCAACCCCATGAGTCTTCACGATCCCTACCCGGTGCAGCAACGCAAGCATAACTAGAATAAACTCATAAGCATCCTCAAAAGAAGTACCCGAAAACCTCGGCTGCTCTAACTTTCTGAGCCTCCCAACAAGATCCTGATCTGATGTGGTCATAACAGTGCCCTCCATGGGCCTAAGATGATCACTAGGAGTGGGTATCGCATCAATACGGGGAGCCATAGCTGCAGCGGGGTGTGCTACTTGAGTATGTCCCTGCTCAGGGGTCTGTGCCCCTAACCCTGGTCTGTGAACCTCCACCAGGAATAGTAACACTGGCGGCAGCCTGTTGGGCATCAAGATGAAGTAAAACTCTGGCCATAGTATCATGCATGTCCTGATCAGAAGTAACGTCGGGCTATGTCTAAGCTGGGGCCACGCCAGCTTCAGCGGTCCGACCTCGATCTGGTTGATACTCAGGCTCGGGAGATGGAGATCTCTCCCGCTGCTGTCGTACCGCAAGATCCCTGCCCCTAGCTAGGGCAGCTCCGCGGCCTCTAGCTCTACCGCGCCCTCTGACTATAGCTCGCCTTCGGGTGCCAGCCGTAGCTGTGGGCTCTGACACCTGACCTCGGGCCATAGCAGCTCGAGTTCTCACCATCTGTGAGAGAAAAGATAAGAGTTAGATACCAATTTGATCTTTCTAGATACCAATTAGAATAAAGTAGCATGAAAGAATGAAAGAAAGCGAGAATTCCTAAATGTCTTATAGCTTCTCACAAATAAATACGGAGCTCATCATACCGATCCACGAGACTCTACTAGACATACTCTTGTATTATAGACTAGGTAACCTAGGACTCTGATACCAACTTGTCACGACCCATTTTGACATAAGTCGTGCGGGCACTTTCCTTTCCCACCTTGGTAAGCGAAGCCTCAACCCAACCATAATGAAAGACATGAATAATAAATTGAGCAAGCAGAAAAGAATAAATTCTTAAGTCTCACAATAATATATAATAAAAACAGTGCAGAATGAAGAAATTACCGCCAGGGTCTAGTCTAAGTCATACAAGAGCATCTAATGAAAATATACAAGTCTGGAGTAATGATACATAAATCTATCTATGTCTCAGAATAGGAATAGTAAGACATAAAATAGGAAGAGTCTGCAAGGCAGCGAATGTCTCGTGCTGATCCTGGAAACTCGCAACAATATTGATGACGATGATTAGCCATGAGAGATGGAAGCAGACCCAACCTGATACTCTACATTCATAAAGGAAGCTAACTAAGCTCAAAAAAGGGCAAAAATGCCAGAAAGACTATAACGACCAAACTATCCAGTAATGACACTTCTTAACACATCATACATCAGCCAGATGAGTTCCAGATTTCAACTTAGAATCCTAGGGATCAAGTAACACATTTGAATTATCAAGAGATATGCACTAGTAAGGATCCATCTATTCCAAGGAGGTTGGGTCACTATACAAGTTATTTGGTGTCTCAGGAGTAATGTATAACACAAGAGAGTTGAGAGGGTAAGGGAAAAAGAGGGGAGGTTTGTCAAGTCCTAAATCGGGGAACGTGCGACACCTACCTTTTTTCCACCCGGTAGGCTAACCCGTCCCTTAATCACAATTCAAAACAATATAAAGTAAATACACCCATCAATATATATATATATAGTCTGAATCATAAAATAGATAAGTGCGGAAATAGTACAAACACAATCCTGAGGAATCTGTTCTAAAGGCAGTACAAGAGTCACTACTACATCAACAAGTCTGGAATAAGTACAAGTCTCAAAATATGAAATACTATCTCGGAATAACAAGATAATAGAAGTAATAATGAAGAGTCTCCGGGCTTCGGATCCATCAATGTGCTCACCCTAGACACTCGGTAGCAAAGGCCTCGGGAATCAGTCGCGAGGAGTGGATGTGGAACCTATCATGTACTCTGTACTCATAAAGAATGCAGCAAGGTAGTATCAGTACAAACACTATGTACTTGGTATTATAGGCTGACAACAGTTAGTTAAAATATATAAAGGAAGAGACTGAAGAATAGACATACTCACAACCAAGTATAACACAACACAGTCCAAGAATAGCAACTCAAGTATAGAAAAACTCAAGTACCGAAATATTAAGCAGCCGAATCATAGTCTATGGTGAAGCACCTCAACACAAGTCTACCAATTTCCCCACAATTCCTTAGAGTAACCACAAACTCAAGTACGACCAACAAATTGGATCAATAGATGTAAAACGAGATGATGATAATGAATGCATATGCAATGTAATGATATGTACTGGCCAATGTAATCTCCGTACACACATTCTTCAGGCGGAATACCTCCACACCTCGACAGTCATGACTCATAGGGGACCCGCAAAGTCCGTGTACCACTCTCGCGATCCCTACAAAGACCTCGAGCATCGGACACTCTCTCAATCCCAGTAGTGTATTATGAAAGATGAGAATGAGTGTTATGCATAATATTAATGACTAATGATAGCATATCAAATTCAATCTTGCCACACATGGACACATATCTCAATATCAATAATAAGTCAAGTTCTTTCCTCTATCCAAGATAATACACAATAAGTAAGGGATAACAATTTCACAATCACAATAATGTAACTAAGTATCAAGGCTAATATCACACATGTTGCAACAAGCCAATAGATCACAACAAGGCAACAAGCCCACAATCAAACAACAATACCAACCTAGTAATCCATCCCAACTTCATACCCGAAGGCGTAACTGCTTTCTTCGACAATCACTAACTCTACATATGCTTTGCAAACTAAAGTTTAACCATAAGGTAAGCCGTAACCTACCTGGCAGCCGAGCAGGAGCCACAAACAATCAAACCTTCGCCTTGCCTTTCCGAAGAGCCTCCAAGTACTCAAAGTCTATCCATTATCGAATTCTAAGTTAGAAATAAGAAAAACGATACACCCATATTGCTATTCTATTTTTCGAATCAAAATCAACTATGGAAAATGGGAAAATGGGCCCACAAGGGCAAAATGGGTATTTCAAAGGCGAAATTGGTAACTCAACATTCTAGAAGTTCAACTCAACTATTCAATGGCTAGACTGACACAAGAATGGGTCAATTTCATCAATCAAGTCAAAACCCAATTTGGGTATAAACCCTAACTTTCAAACTTTCAATTCATTAACATTAATGGTAGATTCAAGCCTATTAGTCACTAATTCATCAAATTCCATGCTTAGATTAGTCAAATCCACCAACAAATATCATTTAGAAAGACTAAAACTCAAATAATGAAGTAAACATCAAAACCCATCTTCCTTCTTAAGGTCTATAGACTTTCTAGCATGGATTCAAGCTTATGAAAGGTAAAAGAATGAAATCTTGGTTAGAGAACTTACCCACAAGAGAAATCAGCCGAGAACCTCCTAAAATCACCTTAAAGATGCTAAGAAATAATAAATACAGGGATAGTAAATAAAGGGTTTTAACTAGGCATTAAATAGTAATCTGGTCCACGTCATCCGCTGCAGCGGTCACGAGACCAGCTACCCCAAGACTGCTAAGTGGATCCCTGTCTGTTGTAGCGCCTCGATACGAAACATACAAATTCTCTATAGCGGCCAGACCTCGCCATAGTGGGATAGCTACAGTGCATATGGTGCCGCTACAGCGGACACCAGACAGCAGAAAAATCACGGTTTTTCACTAACTCAATCCCAAAATTAAAGAATCACCTGAGACCTTTCAAATACAAACCAGACATGCAATCATACATAGAAATACACGCAGACTCACTCGTCGTCTAAAAATTCTCAACGAAGGTCTATTTAACCGGGTCAACACCCAATGGCCTAAGACCAACTTTCCAACCATTCAGTCAAAATGCTCCCGAATGCCTCGGAAACCAAGTTGAACATTCCACCAAGTCCTAATCGACAATCCGAACCTTTCAAAATTGATAAATTTCTAGAAAAGGTTCGTCTACCCAAAAGTCAACTATTGGTCAAACGATTTTCACTTTAAGGCTCTATTTCACATAAGTCATTATAAATCTCACCTGATCATCTTGGGGACCGTAATACCTATCCTCGTGGGTCAAAGTTGTACAAATAGGGCTTGGGGAAGGGTCAACAGGGGTAAATGAGTCAAAAGCACTATAACGACGAAACGAATTGTTACATCAGATATTAATTAAACAATTGCTCATCCTTGCGCGACAAGGAAAGAAACGGGGGAAAGTACCTGATTCAGCAAACAACTGGGGATATCTGGAATGCATATCAGTCTTGGTGTCCCATATTTCTTCTTCTGCTTCTCACCCGGAACCTAGTTCTTTCGGTCGTTCAGCCAGTTGGGTTTTTGGAAGGGAATTTTCCTCCTTGAGTTGTTTGATCTCTGCATTTGCCGCTTCTTGAGCTTCTATTAGAATTGAGAGAGTGGATGACTTCCACCACTTTGTCCCAGTGGCACAACTTACACTCCTTCGGGGTGGTTAGAAAGAACACATGGTCCTTATTTCCTAAGGAGGCTCTACCAGTTCATGCATTAAAGTGCGCAAGGACTTTCATTAAGAAAAATCCATATGGGTGACCAGGTCCTCCTTACACAATTCGCGCCACCTAACTCATTCTCTCTATCATGATGGCAGGAAAGTTTATTGGTCCAAAAGATGTAAGAGCTTTCATTAGAACCAGGTTTGCCATTGGGGCGGTAGATCGTCCCTCCTTCCTTGGCGAAAGCACTTTGCTGCAAACTCGAAGACTAGTTGATGCTTAGGATTAAGCTCATTCTTACAGAGACTATCTTTTACTACTGAAATTGCAACTTTGATGATGAACTTTTTGAAATTTGGAGATCTCTTGTCTGCTACAACTCTCAGTCCCGCTGTCTTTACAACCAAGTATCGACTCAGTGAGCAAAAACTCTGTCAGATTCACTGTTAGGGCCAGAGCATTATCATTTATACAGATCAAATTCTCATAGAATTCAACCACTTCTGCTTTATATACACATGGTGGTGGTTGAGTAAAGAGATGGCTCTACTCCTAGAACTCCACCATTTCCATCACGTCTTTCATGCCAGGCTTCTCTTTCAGATTGACATTAAAGACTCTTCCAATGAGAACTTTTTA
The DNA here is from genome assembly GCF_019175385.1 of Lycium barbarum. NCBI lineage: Eukaryota > Viridiplantae > Streptophyta > Magnoliopsida > Solanales > Solanaceae > Lycium > Lycium barbarum. The sequence goes on from NC_083339.1 coordinate 63,884,247, forward strand.
TTTTTGTAGGCTCTCTTTATGCTTTCTTCCTTTTACTTCACTGCTTCTCCTCTTGGAAGAACTTTGTCTCTCACTTGTACTCATCATTCTTTTCTTAAGTAAAGATAGGGCACTTGGTTCCTCTCCTCTCTTCTCTTCTCAGCTTTGACAACCCATATTTTCACTCAAATCACCTTCCAACATTGGGATACAAATTTCCTAGTCGTTCTACGCTTGCTGGGTTTTGAAGGAACGGGTATAGGGAAAGCTAAAGTTGCTTCATTTATGCCATGATTAGAGGAAGTTGAGTGCTTTGAGGGTGATGATTTGGACTCCATTTGTTTAGGCTTGACAAGTATTAGTGATGTTTGATAAGCACTTAGTGAAAAGACAGAAAAGTGAATAGTTTAGGCGAGTATTGTTCAAGAGCTATGTACAAATGAAGTCCCGAAGTTCAAAGATTTGGGAAAGTAAAGAGAGAGAAGGATGAGGAGAAATGTCCTTTAAAAAAGTAGAGGTGGCATTTTAGGATAGGTGCAAGAGGGAACAACTGATTTGTTCAAGAAAGAAGTGACGATTTGGTACAAACATTCTTTTAAATTTTCTTGGAAGAGGAAAGGACACATGACATATCTGGTAATTTTTGCAGTTCAAATACATTTATGAGTACTTAAAAAATTACTGACCTGAGATACAGAGACCTGGTCTCTGATTAGAATTTTTAAAGTATCAAGCCATCACTGTGAACTGTATAGAATTGCTTATGCTTGAATTCTCCTGATCCTTCCATGCATGTATACCTGTAACGGCACATAAGTGAGTTAGATATAGCCAAAAAACACTTGTCAGCAGTGTACCTTTTCACTTGTTGTAGCCATTTTGAGTGATGCCTTTTTGTAGCATTGTTCATAAGAGATCCTTCCTTTTATCATCCCACCACACACATCTTGCTATAATGTCATGACCCGACAAGGGGCCGCGACGGGTACCCGAGGCTAACCACCGAGCATTGCTCATTCTATTACTCATTATACTCATTCAACGTTCCTTTATCAATTTCATACCCAAATTATAAGAAAATCATCTTTCAATTGAAAACATAAACACTTTTATATACTTAAGCCCTTCGGCCATCAAAATAATATATATACATAGTAGCAACCTCGTGAGACCACATCACCCACACTGCGCATCTACGAGCCTCTACTGGAGTACTAGACATAAGGACGGGACAGGACCCCGTCGTGCCCAACATATACAAATATACACAAAAGAATAATCAAGAACCTCCGGAACTAAGGAGTGCTTTCAATCAGCTATCAGCTCCTACAAGTCTGGATCAAGCTCGCCTCCCTATCTACCTGTGGGCATGAACACAGCGTCTAAAGAAAATGGACGTCAGTACGAACATTGTACTGAGTATGCAAGATAGGAATGAAATAAATTTAACAGAAGGATCACAATCCATAAGAGAAAGATATAACCTGCATGAGATTCATAAGCAAATACATTCCGCACGTATATCATATTTTACATAATCATGGAACATATGTCATCACATGCAATATATCATCACATCATAATACTCATCGTTAACCCGCGTCCGGGTAACCATCATATGCTGCCCACTAGTGGTGATCATGCCCACCCCTCTAGGCTCGGTGTAAACATAGCAGCCCACCTTAGCGGTGACATTCCTGGCCGTTTAGGCACGATGGAATCATACACAGCCTGCCTTAGCGGTGACATGCCCGGCCATTTAGGCACAGTGGAATCGTATTGTCGTATAGTCAATCATAACCCATCATTATTACACATCTCATGAACATATCATAATCTTATCATAGCTTGGCATTTTCATACATAACATAGGCATATTACAAGCTAGCATTATTGATCATCTTATAGACATATCATGACTTAGTATCATTTCACATTTATCATTAGGAGCATACATTAGATTTTGAATGCAACCATGGCTATGTCGGGGTGACGTAAGGTCATGAACCCCCAATTATATTATGAACATTTATGAGTATTCTGCCTCACCTTGAAGGAAATAGTGTATAAGGGGAGTGTTATCAACAATAACATCATTAAAGTTTTTGGATCATCATACCATGAACTCTCGAATCTCTATAATTTAACTCATCATCATTATTATCACGCTCGAATGTAGTTTGGTATATTTACTAACTCATAAGCTCCATCATATAGAAGGATCATGGAAAAAAACTTGGAAGATTTATGCCTTTGAAGGAAGGGATTATCCTTGCATACCTTTGTCGTTTAACTAATCTATCGCTCGCTTGTTCTCCTTTAATGCACACGTTCTACCTTCAAGAGAATTCGTATTGACATTAGCTAACAATTATAAGAACGGACTTACTAACGCTAGAGAAAATTGAGCAGCACTTCCTTTGTTTATACTACTTTTCTCATGTTCTATATCAACTCCCAAACGTTCAAATCAACATTCACAATATTGCACCCGACAATCATCATTTATCTACATTTACCACAATTAACCATTTCTCTTCAATTTCCCCACAATTTATGGTTATAGCTCATTATTGCATTTTCTCATATATAATACTTATTCCATGGTCTAAATGTCATTTATAACATATTCACAATCACAACATACCAACATTCATGATTCACCCCAACCACTATTCAACAATGACATTATTCACTCATTTATGACTCATTTTCTATGTCTTTCTACAATTCAAGTGTCTTAGCCTTCCAATACCTTAAACAACATGGTATGGTCATGAAACTTACCTTAGATGATGGATGAACAGGCCTTGAATGGAAATACTCTTCTAGCACCAAAACCCTATTTCTCTCACCTTGAGTTTTCTTGGTGTAGATGAACTTTGGCAAGGTTTCATACACTTGTTTTCATGGATTTGGTGTTGTTAATCTTGGTTTTCCCTTGAATTCTTATGGATGAACGATGGAGAATATTCTAGAGGTTTCTTGAAGTGTAGAGAGTGGAAATGAAATGAAATGAAATGAGAAAGGGTCCCTTATATTAAATTAAAAGCTGTCCCGACCAACTTATACGGACCAACATACGGTCCGTACATTTTATACGGACCGTATGTTTGGTCTAGAGAGTGGTGTCCCTCTTGGAGAATTATACGGCCTCACATACGGCCAGTATAATTTATACGGTCCGTATGTTTGGCCGTGTAGTGCCCAGTTGTTCCGTTTTCGTTCTCGTCGACTCGTTTGATCTCCGATCCTTATGGAACCTTCTTGACACTTGTTTAACACCTCAATAACAATCTAAGGGACGTTATCACCCTTCTCTAATACATCGTTATGCCATCATTAACCCGCCGCGTAATTCCTACCCGACTCATAACATATCCTTCACTTCCCTTGCCAAACTTCTTCCCTTTAGTCAAATGTCTTTGAATCTCGATTAAGATCATAAAATGCTATTTCTTACTTATCCAAATCACCATATACGTCGTTCCCCTCGTTAGCCTATCCACTGTACATTAACGGGGAATTTTCCAAGGTGTAACATTCTCCCCCCCCCCCCCCCCCCCCCCCACCCCTTTGGAACTTTCGTCCTCGAATGTTAAACACTCGAGAATTCTGCGAAAATTTCACCAGAGTTTCCCCTGTAATATAGCACTACCATCCTGTCACAACAACCCATAATGTCACTACCTCTCAGGGCCATAACATAATAGTAACATATCTATGGCCACACACGACCAAAAGCACGAAAAGTAAGCGTACATACCTCATAATGTTGGGGCTTCATCTTGAATCTCCTCTGGGGATTGAAATAAGTGCGGATATGTGGATTTCATCTTCTCTTCTGCCTCCCAAGTCATTTCTTCCCGGTTGTTGTTTCGCCATATGACTTTGACTGAAGCTACTTCCTTATTTCGAAGTCTTCGCACTTGCTTGTCTAGAATGACATTGGGCACTTCCTCATATGTTAGCTTTTCTATCACTTGCACATCATCAATCGGAACAATCCTCATGGGAGCTCCAACACACTTGCGGAGCATCGAAATATGAAAGACCAGATGGACTGATTCAAGCTCTGAAGGCAAGTCCAATTCATAGGCTACATGACCCACCTTGCGGGTAATTTTATAGGGTCCAATGTATCTAGGAATTTACTTCCCTTTCTTAACAAATCTCATCACCCCTTTCATTGGCGACACTTTCAAAAATACTCAATCATCAACCTGAAATTCCAAGTCTCGTCGGTGATTGTCTGCATAAGACTTTTGGCGACTTTGGGCTGTTAGCAATCGATCTCGAATCACCTTGACTTTTTCTATCGCTTGCTGAACCAATTCAGGGCCTATTAGCTATGCTTCTCCTATTTCGAACCATCCGATTGGGGATCTACACTTCCTTCCATATAGTGCTTCATACGGAGTCATTTGAATACTGGAATGGTAGCTATTATTGTATGCAAACTCAATAAGGGGTAAGTGATCATCCCAACTACCACCGAAATCCATCACACATGCTCGTAGCATATCTTCTAAGGTTTGAATAGTACGCTCGGCTTGCCCATTAGTTTGCGGATGGAATGCCGTGCTAAGCTTCACTTGGGTACCTAGACCTTCTTGAAAGGACTTCCAGAATTTGGCTGTGAACTGTGCTCCTCTATCTGTGATAATGGATAGTGGAATACCATGAAGTCACACAATTTCTTTGAGATACAATCTCGCATAATCTTCTGCTGAGTAGGTAGTTCTAACAGGAAGAAAATGAGCTGCTTTCGTGAGTCTGTCCACAATCACCCATATGGAATCATATTTGCCTCGGGAATGGGGTAATCCCACGATAAAATCGATATCGATCACCTCCCATTTCCAAGTAGGGATTTCCATTGCTTGCAATAATCCTTCTGGCTTTTGATGTTCGACTTTTACTTGTTGGCAATTTAGACACTGAGCTACAAATTATGCTATGTCTCTCTTCATGCCATCCCACCAATATATTAGTTTAAGATCATGATACATCTTGGTGGCACCTGGGTGAATAGAATACCGAGAACAATGGGCTTATTCTAGAATTCGTTGGCGCAATTCTGCCACGTTCGGCACACATAGCCTGCTTCGGTATCTAAGAATTCCATCCGTGGAAACTTCAAATGGAGACTTCTCTTTCTCACAAGATATGTCTCTGTAATGGCTCAATTGAGGATCTTCATATTGCCGCTCTTTCACTTCCATATCCAAGGACGAATCTGTGGGATCATCAATACTAATCCCTGCATTACTCGAATCAATTACACGTACTCCAAGATTAGCTAGTTGGTGAAGCTCATGAATCATCTCTTTCTTTTCCGGAGGGACTTCGCATAAGCTGCCCATTAATCGGTGGCTAAGCGCATCGGCTACCACATTTGCCTTTCCGGGATGGTACAGAATGTTCACATCATAATCTTTCAACAGTTCTAACCACCGCCTCTGTCGCAGATTTAACTCCTTTTGCCTGAAAATGTACTGAAGACTTTTATGATCTGTATAGATATTAACATGCACACCATACAAATATTGTCTCCACATCTTCAGTGCATGAATAACCGCAGCCAATTCGAGATCATGAGTTGGGTAGTTCTTTTCATGTTTCCGCAGCTGTCTCAAAGCATAAGCAATAACTCTACCGTGCTGCATTAACACACATCCTAACCCAACGCCGGAAGCATCACAGTACACACCATAACCATCTGGACCTTCTGGAAGTGTTAAGACTGGAGCTGAGGTTAATCTATCTTTAAACTCCTGGAAACTACGCTCACAAGCATCGTTCCACTGAAATTTAGCCGACTTCTGGGTTAGCTTCGTCAATGGAGCTGAAATAGATGAGAATCCCTCTACGAATCTTCTATAATAACCTGCCAAACCCAGAAAACAACGGACTTCTGTAGGCGTTGTAGGCCTTGGCCAAGTCGTCACAGCTTCAATTTTCTGAGTATCGACTCGAATACCATCATTTGAAATAACATGGCCCAAAAATGTTACGGAATTCAGCCAAAACTCGCACTTCTAAAATTTTGCATACAATTCTCAGGCTCGAAGAAGTCCAAGAACGATACGTAAATGATCTGTATGTTCTGATTCTGTGCGAGAGTACACCAGAATATCATCAATGAATATTATCACAAATAAGTCCAAGAGTGGCCTGATTACATTATTCATCAAATTCATGAACACTGCCGGAGCATTAGTCAACCCAAATGACATTACTCGAAACTCATAGTGGTCATATCTCGTTCTGAAAGATGTTTTGGGAATATCTCCTTCTCTAACTCTCACTTGATGATAACCCGACCTCAAGTCTATTTTAGAAAACCACTTGGCACCCTGTAGTTGATCGAATTAGTCATCAATCCTTGGGAGAGGATATTTGTTCTTTATCGTCACTTTATTCAACTGCCTGTAATCGATGCACATTCGTAGAGATCCGTCTTTCTTTCTCACGAACAAGACTGGTTCTCCCCATGGTGATGAACTGGGTCTAATAAACCCCTTATGAGTAAATCTTTCAACTGCGCTTTTAGCTCTTTCAATTCTGCCGGAGCCATTCGATACGGAGGAATAGAAATAGGCTTGGTGTCCGGCAATACATCAATGGCGAAGTCAATCTCTCTTTCTGGAGGAAGACCTCTAAGTTCATCTGGGAATACATCTGGCAATTCATTCACTATCGGAACGGATTGGAAAGTTGGCGACTTTGCCTCGGTGTCATGAACTCGGACTAAATGATAAATATAGCCCTTGGCTATCACCTTTCTTGCCTTAAGGTAGGAAATAAACCTACCTTTCGGAGATGCTACGTTACCCTTCCATTCAAGCACGGGCTTTCCTGGAAATTGGAATCGAACTACTTTCAATCGGCAATCAACATTAGCATAGCACGAGGCCAACCAATCCATACCCATAATTACATCAAAATCTAACATTTCCAGCTCAATTAAATCGGCTTTGGTCTGGCGATCACATATCACAAGTAAACAATTTTTATACCCCTGTCTCGCTATCACGGGATCACCAACCGAAGTGGATACCTCAAAAGGTTTGATTGGCTCAGGTTTCACCCCAATACGACCAGCAACATATGGAGTAATATAAGATAAAGTAGAGCCCGGATCTATCAAGGCATACACATCATGGGAAAATATGCATAATGTACCTATAACAACATCTGGGGAGGACTCAAGATCCTGTCGTCCCGCTAAAGCATATACACGGGGCTGAGTGGCACCTGAAGTAGATGCTACCCCTCTGCCTCTACCTCGACCTGCTGATATCTGGGGAGTTTGCCCTACCGGGAGTATTGAGGAAGAACCAGCTGCTGAACCTGTGGGCTGAACCCCATCTCTAAAATACCGCGAGGGACAATCTCGCATCAAATGCCTAGTCTGTCCACAAACATAACAAGCATCTGTGTCCTGGCAACATGGCTTTGAGTGTAATCTCCTCTGACTATAATCACCCCCAAACTGAGAACCCTAAGCTGTCGAACTCTAACCTTGTCCTGAAGAAAAAGAACAATGAAATCTTCTATCTGCAAATCATGGAGGCGCACTAGTCACTGACTGGCCTGAATGTCGGAAATAAGTCTTCCTCGATCCCCCTCTATAGTCGCTACCTGTCCCCATAGATCTGGCCCGCTTGCTTTGCCTTCTTTCAATATCACGATCAGTCCTTTGTAGTTGTTGTCGTCCTTCTAAGTTCTGGGCATGGGCTTGTATTCGGGAAATATCCATCCCTTATTGCAACAAATCTGTCAAGCAATCTTTGAACAAATGTGACCCCAAGCCACTCATAAATCTATGTACCCGATCTCCCATGTCGGCCACCATAGTCGGAGCATATCTAGCCAAAGAATTAAATTGCATGCTATACTCCCGGGCACTCATATTTCCTTGCTTCAAATTTAGGAATCTATTCGCTCTAGCTCGGCGGACCTCGGGTGGGAAATAGTGACGGATAAAAGCATCTACAAATTCTTGCCATACGGGTGGAGGTGCATTCTCTTGTCTCGATGCTATCCAATTATTATACCACAATACCGCCACATCTCGTAGTCTATACGATGCCAACTCCACGGATTCAGTCTCGGAGGCATGAATAATTTTCAATGTCCTCAACATCTCATCTATGAAACCTTACGGGTCTTCATCCGGCTTCGACCCGAAAAACTCCAGAGGATTCAAACTCATAAAGTCACGGGCACGGGTACTAGCTGACCGATCACTTGGGCCCGAATTCTGCCGCTATGCCTGAGCGACAACCAACTGTGTCAATAATTGAATGGCCTCGGTCACTTGTTGACCCGAAGCACCCGGTGGAGGAGTTGGAGCTGGAGCTCCTCCTTGTTCTTCCACATTAGGCGGGGTGGAGGAAGTATTAAATAGGGCCTCATTATGTGACTCGCCCTCTTCTACATTCATGGGTGGCTCTCTTTCTACCAGCCTTTTTGTCGTAGTCTTGCCCTTCTGGGCGGCTGTAGCTTTTCCCTTTGGCGACATTTCTGAAATCATAACACACTATTAGGAGGGGGAAAATCTTATAAGACAGCTCAGTCGTTTTCCTAAATGCCCTGTAGCCTCTTGTTTATTGATGTGGCGTGCAACACACCATAAACAAGACTCTACTAGACACGGCTCGTAGACACTTCCTAGGATTGAACTGCTCTGATACCACTTTTGTCACGACCCGACAAGGGGCCGCGACGGGTACCCGGGGCTAACCACCGAGCACCGTTCGTTCTATTACTCATTATACTCATTCAACGTTCCTTTATCAATTTCATACCCAAATTATAAGAAAATCGTCTTTCATTTGAAAACATAAACACTTTTATATACTTAAGCCCTTCGGCCATCAAAATAACATATATACATAGTAGCAACCTCGTGAGACCACATCACCCCCACTGCGCATCTACGAGCCTCTACTGGAGTACTAGACATAAGGACGAGACAGGACCCCGTCCTGCCCAACATATACAAATAGACACAAAAGACTAATCAAGCACCTCTGGAACTAAGGAGTGCTTTCAATCAGCTATCAGCTCCTACGAGTCTGGATCAAGCTCACCTCCTTATATACCTATGGACATGAACACACCGTCCAAAGAAAATGGACGTCAGTACGAACATTGTACTGAGTATGTAAGACAGGACTGCAATAAGTATAATAGAAGGATCACGAGACATAAGAGAAAGATATAACCTGCATGATTTTCATAAGAAAATACATTTCGTACGTATATCATATTTTACATAATCATGGTACATATGTCATCACATCACCTATATCATCACATCATAATCCTCATCGTTAACTCGCGTCCGGGTAATCATCATATGCCGCCCACTAGTGGTGATCATGCCTGGCCCTCTAGGCTCGGTGTAAACATAGCAGCCCGCCTTAGCGGTGACATGCCCGGCCGTTAAGGCATGGTGTTATCATATACAGCCTGCCTTAGCGGTGACATGCCCGGTCATTTAGGCACGGTGGAATCGTATTGTCATATAGTCAATCATAACCCATCATTATTACACATCTCATGAACATATCATAATCTTATCATAGCTTGGCATTTTCATACATAACATAGGCATATTACAAGCTAGCATTATTGATCATCTTATAGACATATCATGACTTAGTATCATTTCACATTTATCATTAGAAGCATACATTAGATTTTAAAGGCAACCATGACTATGTCGGGGTGACGTAAGGTCGTGAACCCCCGATTATATTATGAACATTTATGAGTATTCTGCCTCACCTTGAAGGAAATAGTGTATAAGGTGAGTGTTATCAATAATGACATCATTAACGTTTTCGGATCATCATACCATGAACTCTCGAATCTCTATAATTTAACTCATCATCATTATTATCATGCTCGATTATAGTTTGGTATATTTGCGAACTCATTAGCTCCATCATATAGGAGGATCATGGAAAAAAAACTTAGAAGATTCATGCCTTTGAAGGAAGGGATTAGCCTTACATACCTTTGTCATTAAACTAATCTATCGCTTGTTTGTTCTACCTTCAAGAGAATTTGTATCGACATTAACTAACAATTATAAGAACGGACTTACTAACACTAGAGAAAATTGGGCAGCACTTCCTTTGTTTATACTACTTTTCTCATGTTCTATATCAACTCCCAAACGTTCATATCAACATTCACAATATCGCACCCGACAATCATCATTTATCTACATTTACCACAATTCACCATTTCTCTTCAATTTCCCCACAATTTATGGTTATAGCTCATTATCGCGTTTTATCATATATAATACTTATTCCATGGTCTAAATGTCATTTATAATATATTCACAATCACAACATATCAACATTCATGATTCACCCCAACCACTATTAAACAATGACACTATTCACTCATTTATGACCCATTTTCTATGTCTTTCTACAATTCAAGTGTCTTAGCCTTCCAATACCTTAAACAATATGATATGGTCATGAAACTTACCTTAGATGATGGATAAACAAGCCTTGAATGAAAATACTCTTCTAGCACCAAAACCCTATTTCTCTCACCTTGAGTTTTCTTCTAGGGGGTCCATATTTTGCTTTACCACAGAAAACTCGGGAGGACCTAATCCAAGGAAGGTCTTAAACCTCGAACTACTAGCCCTGTCTGCTGGGTCAACACCAGCTCCCTACCGCTGTGCCTGGGTGGCTACTAATCTGATCAACAACCGTACAACCTCCCGTACATCCTGGCCCTTTGCATCCGACTGAGGAACTTGGGCTGGTGCTGGAAGCGGGGTATGCGACGTCTTAGATAACCCCTCACTCTGAATCTCATCCTGGGCCCTCGTGGCCTGTCGAGTACGGCTAGTGGCCTCACCGGCCGTTCTCTTGCCCTTCTAGGTAGTTGCGGCTTTCTTACGGGGCATCGCTGAAATCAGAACAATTCATCAGAAGCGAACACTTAACACAGGGCTCTATCGCACAATCCAAGAGACAAAGAATGACATCATCCTCAATGTTCAGTAGCCTCTTTTTTATAAGTGTGGTGCACAACAGACCCATAAACAAGACTCTACTAGACACGGTCTATAGACAACCCTAGGACGAAATGGATTTGATACCACTTCAATCACGACCAAAACTGATGAGCCGTGATGGGAGTCTGACCTCTAGCGACCAAACACCCTTAAACACGTATCTGAAACATACTGAACATTAAAAGCTCATAAATAGCATAAACTGATCTCATAAGAGAGAAACATCAGAACTCTGTACAATCTTCATATATATATACACGACATGCGGAAGAACAGTGCAATCCAGCTAGGCTGCTACATATACTGTACACAAAAGAATAGAAGCCAAAAGGCTACATCATCTGACTACTACATACAACTGTCTACAGACCTCTTCTACTGGAATAAAAGCAACAGAAAGGACGGGATAGGGCCCCGAGCGTACTGATCACTGCTAGATCTAGAGGTCTTACTGAGTTGGACCACCTGTCTGTCTCCCTGTACCTGCGGGCATGAACGCAGCCCCCCGAGCAACGGGGAGTCAGTACGGATAATGTACCGAGTATGTAAGGCATAAGAACAACATATATACATAAGAATCATGGATAAGATTTGAACTTATAAACTGAAATGACTGGCTGCATGTACTTGTATGAAATAGTATTTACCTAAATCTGCATAAATCTGTATAACTGACAATGCCTCTGTGAACATATAATATGCATGCTCATGCTTATCAATGATGGTCATGCATATATATTTGTGCGTATATAACGCCTGATATATGTGTGCGTATATAATTCCTGATATATGTGCGTATATAACGCTTGTAAGCCTCTATGGCATCTTGTCAGATCATATTGGCTCCTTTGTGTCCATAACAATATCATCATCATAGTAGTAATGTGTATATAATGCCTATATATCTCCTCATACTTTACATATATCTAATATTCGCGTATATAACACCTTCTAGTCACGGGTCAATGTACATAAATATATAATGAATGTAATGAATGACTAAACTGTATGCACAAAACTGGCTACATAAGACTGGACCCATCAATAGGAGGGTTACTCATAAATGGGGTACATGAACATCAAAGACTAAAGTACTTCTAATGCTTCTAAGAGTAGAGTAATATGGGAGATTGCTTACTCGCTTGTTGGATCATATCATAGGATCATGCCAAAAGAAGGAAAGAATGGTCTTAACATACCTTGAAGTATACTCAATCATCTAACTTCTACCTCTCTAACTTGCAAGTCTACAATTAAGACAACATAGGGCTCAATTAGGCTATTCGCTTCGTCTACTAACTTCCTTTAGATGCATATTGAGCTTAACGATTTGTAGAGAATATTCTCCTTATAAGCTTAAAACTCTTCAACTTCCCATTTAATCCCACATTAACCACAACAACAATAAAACACTTATATATAAACATATACCCAAACTTATCCCCAATCATCTCTTAAAATAGCCTCAAATCCCTATCTTTCCCTTCATCAACTTAGCACTTCCACAAATACCTTCTCTTTACTTAGAATCACTAAAAATCTTGATACTCAACTTAAATATAAGGGTATAAATCATTTACATACCTTGAGGGGTCAAGGATCCCAAGAATCACCTCAACTTCAACTCCCTAAAATTCACAACCTTGAAGAAACCGTAGAAGCAACCTTCTTCTTCACCATCTCGGGTTTATGGGGTCCGACTTGTCAAATCTTCACTAATATGAAGAAAATTATTAGGAGAGAATATCTTAGGGTTTTTTCTGATTTGGAAAGAAGTAAAATATGAAATAAGGTCGTGAACCACCTATTTATACTCTGAAGCCAAAAAGGCTACAGAGGTCCGGTTCGACGAGTGGGTCGACAGCCCGTCGACGTCTCGACGGTCTGTCGACTTGCTCTGTCGGCCTGCGCCTGCAGATGCAAGGCTTCGGGACCCTGTCGATGCCATACGTCGACAGTCCGTTGAACATGTCGACGACCCGTCAACGATGATTGGTGTCCTGCAGATTTTTCTGATTCTGTTCAGATCACGTCGATTCGATTCGTTCAACTTCTAACTCTATAAATTGCCAGGAATATTTGCTGGTACCCTCGTACACGGGGTAAGACATTTTCTACCTCCAAACTCGGGCTCGAATCTCTATTTCAAGGGCATACTCGACTAGGAAACCATAGGTTCTACTACTATGAACGCGAGGGGTGTAACAGCTAATTTCCTACGTCACCCCCTAACGGGCTCAATTAAAATTAAACAACAATCATAAGCAAGTCAAGTTTTAGCTCTTAAGCTTACAAAATCGAGTTCTACTGGCTCGTTCTACCATTGGGTGAGTTTTATTTGGTAGGGTGACCCTATATTTTCCATAACGACTGGAAGGGTCGTTACACTTAATGAGTTATAATTGGTGGATTCAGCTAAGTTAAGCATGGAATTGGTTAGATTAATGTTGTTAGACTTGAATTTATCCATTTATTTTGATGAAATTGAAAGAGGAAAAATTATGGGTTTCTCTTTAAATCTGAATTTCTCTTAATCTTGAGTTAATCTAGAAATTGATTAGTGGGTTTTGATCATCTAGACTTGAATTGTATATTCCACCTTAGAATTTCCCGTTTTGCCCTTGTGGGCCAGTTTTCCCAATTTTCGTAGGTTGGAATTAACCTAAATTAGAAGTATAGCAAAAAAGGTATTGCTCTTCTTGATTTCTAATTTAGAACTCGAATATGATTAGACTTTGAGTATTTGGAGATGCTAGAAAGGGAAATGCAAAGGTGTGGTTGTTCGTGGTTCTTGTTCAGCATTCCAGGTAGGTTACGACTTATCTTATGGTTAGACTTCGGTTAGTAAAGCATATGTAGAGTTAGTGATTATCGAAGACAACATGTTACGCCTTCGGGTATGAAGTTAGGATAGATTCTTAGGTTGGTATTTTTGTTGACTATGGCTTTTCGCCTTATTGTTTTCTATTGAGTGGTTTCCTTATTATGATTTGTTGGCTTGTCGCACGTGATTGATTCTAGAGTTGATGCTTAGTGATTTCTTTATCATTTGGAGAGTGTATTTATCATCTTTGAGATTGTAAAAAAGGAAAGTACGGTTATGATATTGATATTGTGATTGAGATATGTGTCCATGTGGGGCACGATTGATTAGATATGTTGTCTTCATTCATTGATATTATGTACTGTACTCAATCTCATCTTTCATGATACCCTGATATGAATACTTAGTGACTTATTAATTATTGTGAACCCGCATCTCTCAGTTATTGGTTATTGACTTATGAAGAGGAAGGAATTGAAATTGGGATATGTGTCCAGGTGTGGCACGATGGTCATTGATATACTCTTGTTGGCATTGATATCATGCATGCATTATACTCATATATTTTGATTGGGTTGCGCGTCGCAAAACACACACACACACACACATATATATACATATATCGAATTGGGTTGCATGTACCGCAACACTGACTGGGATTGGGTTGCACGTTCTGCAATAGTGACTGGGATTGGGTTGTACGTTCTGCAACACTGACTTGGATCGGGCTGTGCGCCGCAGCAGGTACATGGACTGTGCGGGTCCCCCATGGGTCATGACTGTCGGAGCATAGACATCGTCCGCCCGAAGCATATGTGTATCATTGCATTTCATTCATATTTCATTCACTCATACATCTAATTTCTGGTATTGGTTATTTATTGTACCGTACGGTGTTCGTGATTATTGATTTCCTGGTTGGTTACCTATATGATATTGCTGTGTGCCTAACTAATATGTATATTCGTAAATTGATTGGAGTCGAGGTGTAGAGACTTTCTCCTAGGTTGAGACTTGAGAATCCAGAGTGACATTGTTGGATGTGCTAGTGTTTATGGTTATTCTGTGAAATCGTGGAAAAACTTGGCAAGACTTGTGTTTAGGTACTTCACCATAGGCTATGATTCGGTTATTGATCCTTATGTACTTGATTTGTTATTTTTGGACTATGTGATGTGTGTACCTGATTGTGAGTATGTCTATTCTTCAGTCTCTTACTTTATATATGTTAACTAACTGTTGTCGGCCTACGATGCCTACTCAGTACTTGCTTTTTTGTACTGATGCTACCTTGCTACACTGCTTTTCGGGGTGTAGAGTTTGAGACAGGTTCCGCTTCTACTTCTCAGGGAAAATTTTCGAGGCCTAGATTGCGGGTGCCTAGGGTGAGCATCTGATAAGTCTCTGCCTGAAGGCTCATCTATCCTATCTTTATATTCCATTATTCAGACAACTTTTTATTTGACTTTCAGACTTGTATATTAGACATTCTTGTAGTTGCTCTTGTACGAGTCAGACTAGTTCCTTGGGGATTGTATTTATATTCCGCACTGATGAATATTTATGATTCAGGCTTCTACTTATTCTGCTCTATTACTTTATTGTGGTTTGAGTTGATGATTTGTGAAAGGGCTCGCCTACCGAGGTAGGAAAGGTAGGTGTCGGCGCGACTTAGTTAATTTGGGTCGTGACTACTCAAATGCCAATTAAAAAGATAATAAATTGCTAAGCCATAATGGAAATGATCAAAATCTAAATGTACTAAGTCATGCTAAGAATAGATATCCAATATTATTGTTATTCCTAATGTTAGAATTAAATCTTTTTTGTTAGAATTAGTATTGGTTTGGTTTTGATTAGGGCTTTGTTTGAGTTACTAACATCTATGAATAAAACTTAAATTATTGGGTCATTCAAAATTCTAAGTCCAAGCTTGAAATAATAAGTGAAAAGACAAAAACTATGAAAAAATATGAGAAACATTTATAAATTACATTACAAATAAATGTTATTTATGTATAAAATATTTTTAAAAATTGTATACATATTATGCTAGGTTGGTTTGGTTCGGTTTGACGTTTTTTAGTTAAAACCAAACCAAACCAATTAGGGGTTTTTTTTCTCGGTTTGACTCGAATAGTCAGTTTGGTGCGGTTTGTCGATTTTCTACACCCCTAGATTTACAAACATTCTAATTGAGGGATAAATTACCCGCTGTATATGTGTACAAAAATTAGTAAATCCATGTGCTTCTTTTATATTTCTTTCTTCTTAGGAAGGAGAGTAAATATAAGTTTATCCCCTTATTTTTTAATGGTTCGGAAATAATGCCCCTTCATCTTTTGAAAGAGAATGATAATCATCTTAAGCAATATTTTTAAATGAAACATAAAAATAAATTCATCTTAATATGATAAAAAACATAGTCTGTTTCTTTTTTTTTTTCTAAAAAAATAAAAAAATCCAAAGTCCTTAAAATCCATAAATAAAAACACCAACACATAGTTCCTATAAATAATTTGTCTTAAAATTTGCAAAATAAACTAATAGAATGACAATAAAATAAATTGTAGTCATCCAAGTCACTCAAATAAAGGCAACGCCTCTTGTCCAACTCCAAAAACAGACCAGCCACTTTGGGTGCTGACATTTGAATACGATATCATTGATATGGGATGCGCACGACCTCATATGAGTAGTAAAAATTTGAATTCCACTGTGGGGAGCATCGCAATGCTTGTGTTGACAACACAAATAAATAGATGATACAAAACTAAATGAAAAAACATTAGAGTACTTGTTACAACTACAACAGCGTATATATCCAGTATAATTCCATAAGTGTGGTCTGGAAAGATAATATGTAAGCAAATCCTATCCCAACCTTGTGCAGATAGAGAGATTGTTTCCACAGACCCTTGATTCAAGGAAAATAATTCAAAGCAATTTTAAAAAAAAAAATAAGAAAGTAAAGAAGAAATGATAAACAACATGGAAAGTATTATACAACATTCTGAAAGAAAGGAATAGTAGAAACAACTAAATAATAAGATAATTGAAGTACAAGAAACAACTAGTAGCAAAAATCAAAGAACAAGGAACTACGAGAATAATACCAATACTACTGGTGTGAAAGGAGAAGCAAATACGGTGCTCCAAACTACCACTAAGCCTATTCCACAGGAAATTTAGACAACGCTCAACTACCTACTAACCGTCTACCCTAATCCACAACCTCCATATCTCACTATTTAAAGTCACATTCTCGGTAAGCTGAAGATGTGTCATGTAATGTCTAATTACGTCTCCATAATACTTTTGGTCTACCTCTACCTTTCTTTAAATCCACCATTAACAACCTCTCACAATTGGGACATTTGTGTGTCTCCTATTCACATGTCTGAATTACCTCAGCGTCGCCTTCCTCATCTTGTCCACCACAGAGGTCACTCTCACCTTATCCTCGATATCTTCATTCTAAACCCTAAATGTCACGACCCAAAATCGCTTAGTCGTGCGGGCACCTACCATTTCCCACCTTGGTAGGAGAGCCCTTCCCTTACCCCACATGCAATCTATCAATGCGGAAGAACAATGTAATAATAAATAAATCTCAAGATCAATTAAAGAGAATAGGTACGGAATACATCTTCTACCCAAGACATCTAGTCTAAATCAGCACAAGAGCTATTAATAAACACATAGGTCTGAATATATAACAAGAACTATCTGGATGTTGCCATACAAGGCTCATAACATCAAAAGGAATACTGTCTTGAAATAGATGACAAGTATACGAAGAATGGAAACTCGGGCTGCAGATCTGGCAGTAGCTCACCCTAAGTGTCCAACAAAACCGTCTCTGAAAACACTCTCGAGGATCAGAAATAGAACCTGTAACAGACTCTGCACTCAAAAGAAGAGTACAACAAGAGTAACATCAGTACAAACAACAGGTACTAAGTAAGCATCATAGGCTGACTAAGATTAGTTCACGTATATAAGCATATAATCAACAAGATAAGCAGATAAGTACATAATACCCAAACTAAGGTCACATAATATCCCACAACCAAATCACAACCTAAGATGAAACTTCTAAACCACAAGTCTGTCGAGTTTCAATAATCTCAAACGATAATCACAAAACCAAGTTCTGAACCTAGGCACAGTCATTACTCAGCAATCTGACCCAGTCCATAATCCAATCTATGCCACCACAATGATACAAACAGACCATATCAAATCAGACGTGAAGAACTATATGATAATGCAGAATAAAATGCAATGTTGTCCAATGCAATGTAATGCATTGGCCAAATACCTCAAACTTGTACACACATACAAAAGACATTGTTCGTTTAAGAGTTATGAACCATGAGGGATCTGTGAAGTCCATGTACCTCTCGCTTTGGAATATACCTCGAATCATGAATCCACTCATTCCGGAACAGACCTCGGATCACGAGTTCACAAATAGGCCATATCCTCACCCCCTGTCAAATGTGCCTTATATATATATATATATATATAACAATATAGGCCACATCCTCACCTCCTGTCAGATGTGCCTTATATACATATATTGTATGCAAGATGAGTATTCAAAATAGGGTTCAAGTCTAGAACCTCAATATGAAATACCAACTCAAAAGTAAGCATGATAAATCAATGAAATCAAATACTAATGAAAGTACAAGTCACAATGCCATAAGCCATATCAGGACTTAGATAAATCGGCTCAACCAAGGAATGAATCATACAAACCATCTCAATCAACATAAAAAGTCTATGATACCCTTTACTTCCAAATATAACAAGTACACCTCACAACTAAGTCTTGTGTCATCAAAGTGCTCTATATTCTCATGTATCATCACAAGTACCAAGTCATAATTTGATATCAATACACATGTGAAATGAGAATATATGTCATGCATGATATCATCATAATTATATGTCACGACCCATTTTAGGACCGCGCGGGCACCTACCTTTCCCACCTCGGTAGGCGAACCCTCTATCGAATAACACATCGATTAAACAAGAAGAATCATTTAAACCAATTGATATTTAGAAATAACAGCGGAACATCATAATATATTCGATAAACTCAAGTAATTATATGATTACGACAGTTACATGATTACAAACTCGATCCAATTTCCCATGATCTGGTCTAGACTAGTACAAGAGCGACTAAGTGAATTTTGATTTCCACTATATTCTAAGACTCAACCTTCGTCCCTGAATGAAGTGGGAGGAGGCCTTCCCGATAGGCATCGCGCATTTCCGTACACATCACAATCAACCACCTGAAACAATCTACACCCCAAAAAGGGTGTAACAAGTGCAATATCAGTACAATCCACGCGTACTGAGTAAGTATCATAGGCTGACAATGGTTAGAAACACATATCAGTAAAAGAATTCACAGATAAACATGATAACAACACAATCAAGTCCTACGTCTATCTACCACACACTGTACATTAATACCTTTTAATCATTACCTTCACTCTAATAATCACCAGTCAATCTCACAACAATCTCGCAACTCACATATTATTAAATCGTTCGTTTTAGTCTAGTAGTCAACTCATCATTAAGACACTAGTTATCCTATATCACATAGAGACCAAACATATAACTAATCTTACGAACGGTCTATGGGATACTTTAACAAGTTCAATCGATAAATCCGGATCCAAGTACACATTATTGCCTAAGTAAAGCATCTAATCCCCAAAAGTGCCAAGCCTGAATATATCAAGTCCGAATCCAACATCACAAGTACAACACCAAACATCTCAAAATCACATCATAGTGCAATGCGATGCAATGCAATATTGTATGAATGCAATGCAATGCCATGCAAATGTTGTGTACACATATACTCCGGATGGAAATATCAACGTCTCGGTAGCACAACCCAGTATGACTCGCGAAGTCTAAGTGCCATCAATCCCGTATCTTTTCCCAACAGACAGACGGGACCCCGGATCTTTGCCCACGAGGGGTTCTCACCGGTACCACTCTGGGGGACTCGTGGAGTCCATACACTATCAATGATTCTGGAACTAACATCGGATATCATGTCACTCCAGTAAAAGAGCTTTATCAAGTATCAACTTCACTCAATCAACGATTCTGGGATGAACATCGGACATCGGACATCTCACGTCACTCAAGTAAAGAGTTTTATTCGTTATAATAAGGCTATCAATAATGTATCATGAATGGATGAGAATGCGTGCAATGCATGGGTCAACATCAACAGTCTAATCAGTATCGCAAGTGCCAGTAATCGGGTATGCCAACAATATGTCCGAATCACAAATACCAACGGTGGGTATGCCAACAATATATTTGAATCACAAATACCAACAGTGGGTATGCCAACAATATATCCAAATCACAAATACCCACAGTGGGTATGCCAACAACATAGTAATCAAGACGATAACAGAATCCAATATTTATCAATAGCTCATGGCATCAAGCCAGCACAATAGAACAATCAAATCACAACACGATGGGGTGGCTAGTCCCAAACGCACAACAGGTTAATCAAATCGATATACATTATTACCACTTCCCTAAATCAGCCTATTAGCTTAGAATAAGTAATCTCACCCTACACTCACAATCATTCGCCACAACTCAATCTAGAACTCAGTGACAATTGTTGGTGCATTTTATCCTTCCATTTATCAACTAGATTCACTATTAACAACATAACACAAATAATCACATGTTACGAGAATTCTCATCATTAGACACAGAAAATAGGTATCACCCGCTACTCCCAAATCACATAAAATCCACCGATTTTCAAGAAAGACACATCATACATCCTAAATAATCTACAGGCCACAAGCCCGAACACATAATCACACATCAATACCATCCTAGGATTCCATCCCAAATCTCTAATTCCTACACATGCATTCTCTGTTCCTTCTAATACATGAATATGGAAAACTAAATAGAGTCTACCGAAAGGGAAGCCATAACCTACCTAGCAGCCGAATAGGTGCCACGAACCCACACGTTGCCTTGTCTTTCGAAGAGTCTCCAAATAACAAAACTCTATCACATATGAATTTTATATAAGAAACCATTAATAATGATACCCATATTGGCTACTTTCTATTCGAATCAAATTCTAATCCTTAATTTAGGAAGAACGAGTCTCAAGGGCAAAACGGGAATTTTATGACCAAAATACCAAATTCAATACTAAAACGTCAAAACCCATTACTTTAATCATAGGAATACTCAATTAATTCTCAAAATCATCAATCCTAACTTCAATTCGTGAAAATTAACTCTAGAATAGAAGATTAATGATTAACAAGCCTAGATATGACATTATCTAGCATGAACAACAACATTTAACCATAACTTAGGAATCCAAATCGTTTTTAAAAACCCTTTTATGAAAAACCCCATAAAACCTCTTTTAATCTCAAGCTTCTAAGAATTTCTAGCATGGCTTCTTAATTACGAAAGAAAATGGAAGAGATTAGGATTAGGAACTTACTTCCAAGAGAAATCTGACCATAAACCCCTCAAGTCGCCTCCAAGGTGGTAAGAAATTATAATAAAAGTTATGGGAGGAAATAAGGTTTTTTAGGGGCTTTAAAACTTAAACACTGCTCGTCGACCGCTCCGGCGGTCTCCCTTACCGCTCTAACTGTCATCCTTACCGCTGCGGTGGTCACACCAGACACCCGAAAAAACTGGTGTCTTCCAAACTTGAAAACGACACCCGGAACAATCCCGGAACCTCTCAAACACAAACCAAATATGCAGATATACATAAATATGCTCTACGAACAGACTCCTAGACTCAAAATTCCAAATAAAGGATTTGTTGACCAAGTCAACTCCCGACGGCCTAAGTATCAACTTTCTAACCCAAATCCCTAAATGCAACTGAGTGAATTAGGAACCGAACCAAACCCACCAATCAATCACAAATGGTCATCTGGACCTCTCAGAATTGACGGATTTTTGAAAAAAAATCCGTTCACCCAAAGTCAACTCCCGATCAAATGGTTTTGCTTAAAGCTAAATTTTTCTAAAAAACATTCCAAAGCCCAAAACGATGCCTAGGAACTCATGTCAACTATCTTCTCGGGTCAAAATAGTTCTAATAAGACTCAGGAATGGGTCAATGAGGAAAAAATGAAATAATCACGGCAACGACGAAACGGGTCGTTACATTATACAACACGATTCAGGCCTAATCTCATTATCCTTCCTTTGTCCGATAATAAATGACACAACAAGACAGAAAGGAGTGCAACACATATCACAACACAGCAATTAAGGCAACAAGCCAAATCCCAATAACAGGGCAACAAGCCATAATCTGTCACGACCCGCTAGGGCCATGATGGGTACCCGGGGTTAACCACCGAGTACCACTCGTTCTATTACTCATTATGCGTTCATTCATATATCTTATGCTCATAATCACAGAAAAACCATTTTTCACTTCGAAACATAAGTACCTTTTATGTACATAAGCCCTTTGGCCATCAAAATAATACATATATACAATGGGAAACCATGAGACCATAC
Organism: Lycium barbarum; assembly: GCF_019175385.1. Taxonomy (NCBI): domain Eukaryota; kingdom Viridiplantae; phylum Streptophyta; class Magnoliopsida; order Solanales; family Solanaceae; genus Lycium; species Lycium barbarum. Next base: position 63,906,704 of record NC_083339.1, read on the forward strand.
TACCCACACATACGTATCTACGAGCCTCTACTAGAGTACTAGACATATGGACGGGACAGGACCCCATCGTTCCTAAAATATATATACACAAAAGAATAAGTCAATGGCACCTCCGGAACAATGGAGTACTCTCAAAGCCTGCTAATAGCTCCTACGAGTCTGGATCACCTCCCTGTCTAACTATGGGCATGAACACAGCGTCCAAAGAAAAAGGACATCGGTACGAGCATTGTACTGAGTATGTAAGGTATGAATGAAATGAACATAATAGAGAAATCATAAGACATAAAATGAAGATACAACCTGCTTGACTTTTAAGAATGTGAGCATTTTAATCATATCACATATATCATGAAATCACATATATCATCATATCACGTACACCCTCGTCGTTAACCCGCGTCCGGGTAACCATCATACTCCGCCCACTAGTGGTGTCATGCCCGGCCCTCTAGGCTCGGTGTAATCATAAGCAGCCCGCCTTAGCAGTGACATGCCCGACCATCTAGGGACGGTGGAATCGTATGCAGCCTGCCTTCACGGTGACATGCCCGGCCATTTAGGCACGGTGTAATCATATCATCATATACTCATCATAAACTTATCATCATCATACATTTGTCATAGAACATACATTAGAGCTTAAAAACAATCTATACTATATCGGGGTGACGTATGGTCGGAAACCCCCAATTACATTATGGAGTGATCATAAGCATCATATCTCACCTTGAAAGAGACTAACATTATAAGGTGAGTGTACACAAGGAACAACATCAATGGAACCATACTTAGGATCATTAACCTCATGGACATCATATCTTACTTTAGGATTCTTTATACTTAAACTCACCATCATCATTATGATGCTCGTGTTTTTTCTCTTTTCTTTATCTCATACTTATATAGCTCTTTATAGTCATAGACTCATCATTTCCGTTACATAGGAAAATCATGGAAAAATAGGAAGATTTGTCCCATTGGAGTCATTCCTTAGAAGGAAAGAACTAGCCTTACGTACCTTTTCGTTTAGCTATTATATCGCTTGATCGCTCTCTTTCAATGCTCACGTTTCTACCTTCAATAGAGTTCGTATTAACATTAGCTAAACGATCACATCAACATGCTTAACTAAAGCTAGGGAAAATTGGGTAGCATTTCCTTTGTTTATACAACTTTTCCCATATCATATATCAACTCCCAAACGTCCATAACTACATTCACAATATTATAACAACCAATCTTCATTCACCTACATTATCCACATTTCACAATCACTTCAATTCATCCATAATCATGGTCATGGCACACTATTACGTTTACAAACATATAAAATTGTTGTACAAAACACGGAAATAATAAGAAATTCTTGTAGCTTGAGGCGTGTCAAAAGACACTGTCCTTAAGGATAATTCACCTGGTGTAGGTGTATCCCCCAGGATTCAACAAGCTCTTCTAGTATAAACTAGGAGCACAGAAACTGACAAAGATTATCTTTTTGAATCCAGCACTAAACGAAGAAAAAGTGTTCATAAGTTTTTTTCCCTTTATTCATTTCTGCAAAATGAATACATAGAATATATATAGGTTGAGAAGGGGAACAAGATATTATTAACATAATAAAGACCATAGAAGGCCGTTCAAATGGTCAAATACGTTTTCCATCATAGAATCATTATTTTGAATACAATAAATTATAGTAAAGACCAATAATGGCTATTAATGATAATAGAAACGTTAAGATAATTTCACAATTTTTCCTCATAGTCTCTTAGACGCAATCTGCCAACTTTTAAAACACCATTGAAGAAAATATTAATTCCCATTAAATAATGAATCTAGACATTTCTTTTTGAGCTATTAAAACAATTTTTATAACAGTTTGTACATCTATTCCCCTTGTATTCTTTGCATTCTTGATTATGAGATTAGGGATTTTATGTTTATCTAGATTTAGTATTGTCACGACCCAGCTAGGGGCCGTGACGGGTATCCGGGGCTGACCACCGAGCACCGCTCGTTCTACTACTCATCATACTCATTAAGCCTCCTTTTTCGTTCATAAACTCATAGTCATACGTTTATCCCATGTTCTTAATGTCATTTATAACATATTTATAATCACAACATATCAAGAATCATGACTCATTCCAAGCTACTACTCAAAATCTCATTATTCACATCTTTGTAACCCACTTTCTCTCTCCTTTCATAATCTAAGTCTTTCAACCTCTCAATAGCCTAAAAAACATGGAATAATCATAAAACTTACCTTGGATAGTGTAGGAATGAGCTTTGAGTAGAAATATCTCACTTGAGCCAAAACCTTAGTTCACTTCCAATGAAATTTCTTGACTTGGATGAACCCTAATGAGTCTCTTACACTTGCTCCACTTGGTATGAGGAAGTTGATCATGAATTTCTCTTGGGTTCTTGTGGAAGAAGTGTGGAGAGCTTTCTAGAGAGTTCTTGAAGTGTTGGGTGAAAAATGAAATGAATGGACTGAGGTTTAAGTCCTTATATAAATTTTAAAGCTGTCCCAACTTAATTCTACGGACCAACATACGGGTCCGTATCTTTTATATGGACCGTATGTCTGGTCGTATCTTTGGTCCAGTGATGGCTGCCATTCTGGGCAGAACATACGGCCTAACATACGGCCAGTACGTTTTATACAGTCCGTATGTTGGACCGTATATTGTCTAGCTTTCCGAAATTCGTTCTCGTCGACTCGTTTGATCTCAAATCCTTATGGAAGCTCCTTAACACTTGTTTAACACCTCATTAAAAATCTAAGGAACGTTATAACTCTTCTCCAAGACATCAATGAGTCATCATTAACTTGTTACTCGTAAATCCTTTCTGATACATAATGTATGCCTTGCCTTTCTTGGCAAACTTTATTCTCTTGCCTCGAATGTCTTTGAAATCTCAGTTAGGGCCATAAAATGCTATTTCTTACTTATTGAAACATCATATACTTCGTTCCCTTCGTTAATCTATCCACTGTACATTAACGGAAAAATTTCCGAGGTGTAACATTCTTCCCCCTTTTAGAACATTCGTCCTCGAATGTTAAGCGCTCGGGAATTCTATGAAAATTTCGCCAAAGTTTTCCCTGTAATATGGCACTACCATCCTGTCACAAAAGCCCATAATAACAATGCCTCACAGAGCTACAACATAATAGCAATAGAATTTGGCCACACACGACCCAAATGCATAAAAAGAAAACATACATACCTCATAATTTTGATGTTTAATCTTAGATCTCTTCCGGGGGCTGGAATAGGTGCGGGTACTTGGATTTCATATTCTCTTCCGCTTCCTAAATCATTTCTTCTCGGTTATTGTTTCTCCATAAGACCTTAACTGAGGCTACTTCTTTATTTCTAAGTCTCCGTACTTGCCTATCTAGTATGGCAACAGGTACTTCTTCATAAGCCAACCTTTCTGTCACTTGAACATCATCTATTGGAACAATCCTCGTGTATCTCCAACACATTTACAAAGCATTGAGACATGGAAAACTGGGTGGACTGCTTCTAGTTCTGAGGGTAAGTCCAATTCATAAACTACTTGGCCTACCTTGCGGACAATTTTATAAGGTCCAATGTATCGAGGACTCAATTTCCTTTCTTACCAAATCTTATCACTCCTTTCATTGGCGACACCTTTAAGAATACCCAGTCATTAGCTTGAAATTCTAAGTCTCGCCGGCGGTTGTCCGCGTATGATTTTTGGCGACTTTGGGCTGTCAACAACCGATCTCGGATGACCTTGACCTTTTCCACTGCCTGTTGAATCAACTCAGGGCCTATTAGTTGTACTTCCCCTACTTCAAACCACCCAATTGGGGATATGCACTTCCTTCCATATAAAGCTTCATATGGAGCCATTTGGATACTGGAATGGTAACTATTGTTGTATGCAAACTCGATAAAGGGTAAGTGGTCATCCTAACTACCACCAAAATCTAGTACACATGCCCGTAGCATATCTTCCAAAGTATGAATAGTGCGTTCGACTTGCCCATCAGTTTGTGGATGAAATGTCGTGCTAAGCTTTACTTGAGTACCTAAAACCTTCTTGGAAAGATTTCCAGAATATAGTTGTAAATTGTGCTCCTCTATCTGTGATAATAGACATCAGGATACCGTGGATTCGCACAATCTCTTTAAGATACAACCTTGCATAATCTTCTGCTGAATATATGGTTCTGACAGGAAGAAAATGAGCTGCTTTCATGAGTCTGTCCACGATCACCCATATGGAATCATATTTGCTTTGGGAACGAGGTAACCCCACAATAAAATCCATGTTGATCACTTCCCATTTCCAGGTTAGAATCTCCAATGCTTGCAATAATCCTCCTGGCTTTTGATGTTCGATTTTCACTTGTTGGAAATTTGGAAATTGAGCTACAAATTCTGCTATGTCTTTCTTCATTCCATCTCACCAATACATCAACTTGAGATCATGATACATCTTTGCTACACCTGGGTGAATAGAATACCGAGAATAATGAGCTTCTTCTAGAATTCGATGACGTAATTCTACAATATTCGGAACACGTAGCCTGCCTCGGTATCTAAGAACTCCATCTATAGAAGTTTCAAATGGAGACTTCTCTTTCTCATGAAATGTATCTCTATAGTGGCTTAACTGAGGATCTTCATATTGACGCTCTTTCACCTCCATATCCAAGGATGAAACAGTTGGATTATTGATATCAATTCCTGCACTGCCTGAATCAATTAGACGAACTCTTAGATTAGCTAGTTAGTAGAGCTCATGAATTAATCCTTTCTTCTCCGGAGGAACTTCACATAGGCTGCCCATTGATCTGCGGCTAAGCACATCAGCTACTACATTTGCTTTCTCGGGGTGGTATAAAATACTCACATCATAATCTTTCAATAATTCTAACCACCGCCTCTGCCGTAGATTTAACTCTTTCTGTTTGAAAATATATTGAAGACTCTTGTGGTCTGTGTAAATATCAACATTAACATCATACAAGTAGTGTCTCCATATCTTTAGTGCATGAATAACTGCAGCCAATTCGAGATCATGAGTTGGGTAGTTCTTTTCATGTTTTTACAACTGTCTCGAAGCTTAAGAAATGACTTTGCTGTGCTGCATTAACACACATCCTAACCCAACACCAGAAGCATCACAATACACCACATAACCATCTGGCCCTTCTGGGAGTGTCAAGACTGGAGCTGAGGTTACCCTATTTTTCAATTCCTGAAAACTGCATTCACAAGCATCATTCCATTGAAATTTAGCTGACTTCTGGGTTAGCTTCGTCAATGGGGCTGAAATAGAGGAAAATCCTTCTACGAATCTTCTATAATAACCTGCCAACCCCAGAAAACTATGGACTTCCGTGGGCGTCGTAGGCCTTGGCCAAGTATTCATAACTTCAATTTTCTGAGTATCAACTAGAATGCCATCAGCTGAAATAACATGGCCCAGAAAAGTTACAGAATTTAACCAAAACTCGCATTTTGAAAATTTTGCATACAATTCTCGAGTTCGAAGAATTCCAAGAACAATACGTAAATGATCTGCATGCTCTGATTCTGTCCTTGAGTACACCAGAATATCATCAATGAACACTATCACGAATAGGTCCAAGAAAGGCCTGAATACATTATTCATCAAATTCATGAATACTGTCGGGGCATTAGTTAACCTAAATGACATCACCCGGAATGCATAATGGCCATATCTCGTTTTGAAAGCTATTTTGGGAATATCTTCTTCTTTAACTCTCACTTGGTGATAACCTGACCTTAGATCTATCTTGGAAAACCACTTGGCACCCTGTAATTGATCGAACAAATCATCAATCCTTGGAAGGGGATATTTATTCTTGATCATCACCTTATTCAACTGCCTGTAATCAATGCACATTCGTAGGGAGCTGTCTTTCTTTCGTACAAATAAGACTGGTGCTCCCCAAGGTGATGAACTAGGTCTAATGAATCCTTTTTTAAGCAAATCCTTCAACTGTGCCTTTAGCTCTTTCAATTCTGCAGGAGTCATTCCGTAAGGAGGAATAAAAATAGGCTGGGTGTCCGACAACACATCAATGGAAAAATAAATCTCTCTTTCCGGAGGAAGGCCTGAAAGTTCATCTGGAAATACATCCAGAAACTCATTCACTACCGGAACAAATTGGAAAGTTGGTGACTTTGCTTTGGTGTCATGAACTCGAACTAAGTGATAAATATAGCCTTTTGCTATCATCTTTCTTGCCTTAAGGTAGGAAATAAACCTACCTCTTAGGGATGCTATATTACCTTTCCATTCAAGCACGGGCTCTCCCGGAAAATTGAAATCGAACTACTTTCATTCGGCGATCAACATTAGCATAACAGGAGGCCAACCAATCCATATCCATAATCACATCAAAATCTAACATTTCCAGCTCAACTAAATCAACTTTAGTTTGACGATCACATATCACAATTACACAATTTTTGTACACTTGTCTAGCTATCACGGGATCACCAACCGGAGTAGATACCTCGAAAGGTTTAATTTGCTCGGGTTTCACCCCAATATGACCAGCAATATACGAAGTAATATAAGATAGTGTAGAACCCGGATCTATCAATCCATATACGTCATGGGAAAATACGGATAATATACCTGTAACCACATCCGGGGAGGACTCAAGATCCTGTCGTCCAGCTAAAGCATAGATACGGGGCTAGATACCACCTGAACTAAACACTCCCCCTCTGCCTCTACCTCGGCCTGCTGTAATCTAGGGAGTCTTCCCTACCAGGCGCACTGAGGAAGAACCAATCGCTAATCCTGTGGGCTGAGCCCCACCTCTACCGTACCTCGAGGGACAATCACGCATCATGTGCCCAGTCTGTCCGCAAACATAACAAGCATCTGTACCCTGGTGACATGGCCCCGAATGTAGTTTTCTGCACTGTCAACATCGTGGGGCTGGTGGTCTCCTCTGGCTATAATCACCCCCAAACTGGAAGCTCTGACCCTGCCCTGAATGAATGGAGCGGTCAAATCTCCTACCTGCAAATTGCGGGGGTACACTAGTCATCGACTGGCCTGAGTGTCAAGAATATGACTGCCTCGATCCCCCTCTATAGTCGCTACCGGTGCCCATAGATCTGGCACTCTTACTTTGCCCTCTATCAATATCATGCTCACCCCTTTGCGAATGTTGCTGCTCTTCTAAGTTCTGGGCATGGGCCTGAATGCGGGAAATATCCTTCCCATCTTGCAATGAAGCCGCTAAACAATCTTTAAATAAATGTGGCCCTAGGCCACTCACAAATCGGTGCATTCTATCTCCCATGTCGGCCACCATAGTCGGAGCATATCTTAATAGGGTGGGAGAAACAAGGAGCAGTAAACATAAACTGATAAACTGTGATAGCTCCAAGGTGCAACTATGGATAAGAAGTCTCCCCTCAAAGTCCTTATATGTTACACATTGGAAAATTCCCCATTAATGTACAGTGGATAGGCTAGCGAGGGGCACGACGTATATGGTGATTTGGATAAGTAAGAAATAGCATTTGATGATCTTAAACGAGATTCAAAGACATTTGACTAAAGGGAAGAAGTTCGGCAAGGGAAGTAAAGGATATGTTATGAGTCGGGTAGGAATTACGCGGCGGGTTAATGATGGCATAAAGATGTCTTAGAGAAGGGTGATAACATCCCTTAGATTGGTATTGAGGTGTTAAACAAGTGTCAAGAAGGTTCCATAAGGATCGGAGATCAAACGAGTCGACGAGAATGAAAACGGAACAACTGGGCACTATACGGCCAGACATACGGACCGTATAAATTATACTGGCCGTATGTGAGGCCGTATAATTAGCCAAGAGGGAAACCACTCTCTGGACCAAACATACAGACACACATACGGTCCGTATAAAATGTACGGACTGCATGTTGGTCCGTATAAGTTGGTCGGGACAGCTTTTAATTTAATATAAGGGACGCTTTCGCATTTCATTTCATTTCATTTCCACTCTCTACACTTCAAGAAACCTCTAGAATATTCTCCGTCATTCATCCATAAGAATTCAAGGGAAAACCAATATTAACAACACCAAATCCATGAAAAGAAGTGTATGAAACCTAGCCAATGCAGAGGACTTTGAGGGTTATGCACGTGGATGAGGTTGAGTCGGTGGAGTTGGCTTTATATAGACTCCGGGATATTTCGATACAGTGGTATCAGGCATGGGAGTTATCTAGGGGATAAAATGCCCCTCCAGCTATGTGGTGAGAGTTCTCAGATGCTTTTCTTCGCCATTACTTACCTCCAGAGGTCGGACGGGCCCGAGCAGATATTTATATGTATTGAGCAGGGCAGTATGAATGTGCAAGAGTATTGTGTACACTTCGATTCCTTGGCTAGATATGCCCCATCCATGGTGTCTGAGATGGAGGATAGATTTCATCGCTTTGTGGCTGGTCTAGGGCCACACTTGATAGATGAGTGAACGACTGTTGCACTACATCCAGGCATGGACATCTCCCGTATACAGGCGTATGCAAAAAATTTGGAGGATCGTAAATGCCAGGGGAGGATAGAGCGTGAGCATGACCGGAGCTGTGGTAAGAGGGCTAGATCTTTTGAGATGGTTTATGAGTTCAGGGGAGGACAGAGACAGCAGCATCCCAGGTATTCTTATCAGCCGGCAGAGAGTGTACCTCCGCGATTTTCAGGTCCGAGGTCTGACCAGTCTTCTTATTCTAGATTGGGCCAGAGTTTTAGAGCGTCAAGCTCTCAGTACCGACCCTAGTCAGTCCAGATAAGGCCCTTTTTGCCACGACATACCCAGTGTGGCATGTTATATGCAGTTCAGTGTTGGCTGGGTGCAGATGTTTGCTATACTTGTGTACAGCCAGGCCACAGGATGAGAAAGTGCCCGATGGGAGTTGGTTCAGGTATGGTTCAGCCTACAGGGTCTGTGGCTAGCTCATCTTCTGCAGTGCGCCCTTCAGGGCAAGTTTTTCAGACGCTAGTAGGGCGAGGTAAGGGGAGGAGTGGAGCATCCAGCTCAAACGGTCCTCAGCACCGCGTGTATGAATTGGCTGGTAGACAGGACCGCGAGACGACTCCCGATGTTGTTATAGGTATATTATAAGTTTACTCCCATGATGTTTATGCACTGATTGATTCAGGTTCCACTTTATCATATATTACGCCCTTTGTTGCCAGCAAGTTTGGGATAGAGCCCGAGTTGATTAAACCTTTTGAGGTGTCTACGCCAGTTGGTGATCCAGTTATAGCTAGGCAGGTATATCGAGACTGTGTTGTTATAGTTTATGACCGCCATACCATAACAGATCTAATTGAGTTATGTATGATTGATTTTGATGTTATTATGGGCATGGACTGGTTGGCTTCTTGATATGCTAATGTTGATTGTAGAGCAAAGATGGTTCGATTCCAGTTTCTAGGTGAGCCAGTCTTAGAGTGGAAGGGCAATGCTGCTTCGCCTAGAGGTAGGTTTATTTCCTACCTTAAGGCAGAGAAGATGATCAGAAAATGGTATATTTTTCACCTAGTTCGAGTTCAAGATGTGCAAGAAGAGTTGCCGAATCTTCAGTCTGTTCCTGTAGTTAATGAGTTCCCAGAAATGTTTCCAGACGAGCTTCCAGGCATTCCCCCAGAGAGGGAGATTGATTTTTCTATTGACCTATTGCCAGACACTCAGCCAGTATCCATCCCTCCTTATAGGATGGCACCTGCGGAGTTGAAAGAATTGAAGGAGCAGTTGAAAGATTTGCTCGAGAAGGGCTTTATCAGGCCTAGGACATCATTGTGGGGAGCGCCGGTGTTATTTGTAAGAAAGAAGGATGGCTCTTATCAAATGTGTATTAATTATAGGCAATTGAATAGAGTGGCTACAAAGAATAAGTATCCGCTCCCGAGGATCGATGATTTATTCGATCAGTTGCAAGGTGCTAAATATTTCTCGAAGATAAATTTGAGATCAGGATATCACCAGGTCAGGGTGAAGGAAGAAGACATTTCGAAGAAGGCATTCCGGACTAGATATGGCCACTACGAGTTTCGTGTTATGTCGTTCGGGCTAACTAATGCCCCAGTTGTATTCATGGATTTGATGAATCGTGTGTTCAGGTCCTTTCTAGATTTGTTAGTGATTGTGTTCATAGATGATATTCTGGTTTATTCACCGTCAGAGTCTGATCATGCAGAACATCTGTGGACAGTGCTTGGAATTCTTCGAGGTGCCAAGTTTTCTAAGTGTGAGTTCTGGTTGAACACTGTGGCTTTTCTGGGTCACATTATTTCAGAGAAAGGCATTAGAGTGGATGCCCAGAAGATTAAGGTTGTGAGGAATTGGCCAAGGCCCACGGTACCAACAGAGATATGTAGTTTCTTAGTCTTGGCAGGTTATTATTAAAGGTTTATAGAAGGATTTTCCTCTCTTTCAACCCCATTGACCAAATTGACTCATAAATTAGCTAAGTTTCAATGGACAGATGCTTGTGAGCAGAGTTTTCAGACGTTGAAGGATAAGTTAACTTCAGCACCAGTTTTGACTCTTCCAGAAGGAGCAGATGGCTATGTGGTATATTGTGATGCTTCAGGTGTTGGATTGGGTTGTGTGTTGATGCAGCATGGTAAAGTTGTCACTTATGCTTCTAGACAGTTGATGAAGCACGAGAAGAATTATCCAACCCATGATCTTGAGTTAGCAGCAGTGATTCATACCTTGAAAATATGGAGGCACTACTTATACAGTGTCCATGGTGATATCTATACTGATCATAAGAGTCTCCAGTACATCTTTAAGCAGAAGGATTTGAACTTGCATCAGAGGCGATGGTTGGAGAGGTTAAAAGACTATGATATGGATATTCTGTGCCATCCCGGGAAGGCTAATGTAGCAGCCGATGCTCTCAGTCGTAAATCTATGGGTAGCGTGTCACACGTGCTGCTAGAGAAAAGAGAAATGGTCCGTGAGGTTCATCGATTAGCTAGCCTCATAGTTCGATTGATAGATTTAGGTGATGCGGGAGTTACTGTTCAAGACACAGCAGTATCATCCTTGGTAGTAGAGATAAAGGAGCGTCAGTATGAGGATCCTGTTTTAGTTTATTACCGAGATACAACACCTCAGAAAGAAAAGACACCGTTTGTGATTACAGGTGATGGAGTGCTCAGGTATCGAGGTAGCTTATGTATCCCTAATGTTGCAGGGCTCCGTCGTCAGGTTATGGGAGAGGCACATTGCTTCCGCTATTCTATTCATCCAGGCTCAACGAAAATGTACCATGATCTCAAGTAAGTTTATTGGTGGGATGGTATGAAGAGAGATATAGCCGAATTTGTCACTCAGTGTCCAAATTATCAACAGGTCAAAATAGAACAACAGAAGCCTGGAGGTCTATTGTAAGCTATGGAGATTCCGACATGAAAGTGGGAGGTAATTAATATGGACTTTATTACAGGGTTGCCCCATACTCAGCGGAAGTGTGATTCGATATGGGTCATAGTTGATGGACTTACAAAGTCAACTCACTTCCTGCCAATCAGAACTACTTATGCAGCCGAGTATTATGCAAAGCTTTATCTTAAGGAGGTTTTACGACTTCATAGTGTTCCTTCTGCCATTATTTCAGATAGGGGAGCACAGTTCACAGTCAAATTCTGCAAGTCCTTTCAGCAAGGGTTGGGAACTCAGGTGAGCCTTAGCACTGCATTTCACCCCCAAACAGATGGACAAGTAGAGCGTACTATACAGACCCTTGAGGATATGCTTAGAGCTTGTGTACTTGAATTTCAAGGCAGTTGGGATGATCATTTGCCTCTTATCGAGTTCGCATGTAACAACAGTTACCAATCCAGTATTCAGATGGCTCCTTATGAGGCCTTATATAGGCGGAGATGAAGATCGCCCATATGGTGGTTCGATGTCGAGAAAAATCAGTTAGTAGGACCAGACTTAATTCAGCAAGCAGTTGATAAGGTGAAAGTGATTAGAGAGAGGTTGCTAACAGCTCAGAGCCGATAGAAATCCTATGCGGATAATCGGCGACGTAAGCTAGAGTTTGAGATAGGCGACTGGGTGTTCCTAAAAGTTTCACCTATGAAGGGAGTGATGAGGTTTGGCAAGAAGGGTAAGTTGAGCCCTCGATATATCAGGCCATATAAGATCATTCGTATAGTGGGTACAGTGGCATATGAACTGGGATTGCCTTCTGAGTTAGAGTCGGTACATTCAATATTTCATGTATCAATGCTTCTTAAGTGTATCGGAGATCCTTCGAGAGTGGTACCAGTGAATGACATTCAGGTGACCAAGCAATTATCATACGAAGAAGTTCCAGTGGCTATATTAAGCAGACAGGTCGGTCAGTTGCGGACCAACGATATAGCCTCCGTTAAAGTCTTGTAGAGGAATAAGAATGTTGAGGAAGTGGCTTGGGAAGCGGAAGAGGTAATGAAGACTGAGTACCAGCATTTTTTCCCAGCAGTACAGGAGTTTCCATCTGAGACATCATCACCTCCAGGCATTATTTCATTTCAGTTACAGTGATTGGTCGTGTGACGCCATGGTATTGTGTGTTACAGTATATGGCCCTGTGTGGCATTATTTTAGGTTGCTGCGTTCAGGATAGATTAGTATAAGTACAGGGAAAACTCTGAGGAAATTTTTATAACCCTGGATTGTTTGAACATTCGAGGACGATGTTCCTGGGGGGGGGGGGGGGAGAATGTTACACCTCTCATGTTCGTAGTAGTAGAACCTATGGTTTTCTAGTTGGGTATGCCCTTAGAATAGAGACCCGAGCCCAAGTTTGGAGGTAGAAAATGTCTTACCCCATGTACGAGGGTACTAGCAGATATTCCTGGGAATTTACAGAGTTGGAAGTTGAACTAATCGAATCGACGTGATATGAACTAAATCAGAAAAATCTGCAGGACACCAGTCATCGTCAACGGTTCGTCTACATGTTCGACGAACTGTCGACGTGTGGTGTCAATAGGGTCCCGCATCCTTGCATCTGCAGGTGCAGGTCGACGGACCAAGTCGACAGACCGTCGACACGTTGACGGGCCGTTGACCCGCTCGTCGAACCGGACCGCTGTAGCCTTTTTGACTTCCAAGTATAAATTGGTGGTTCACGACCTTATTTCATATTTTACTCCTTTCCAAATTAGAAAAACCCTAAGATATTATTTCCCAATAATTTTCTTCATATTAGTGAAGATTTGACAAGACTCGGACCCCATAAACCCGAGATGGTGAAGAAGAAGGTTGCTTCTAGGGTTTCTTCAAGGTTGTGAAGTTTAGGGAGTTGAAATTGAAGTGATTCATAGGATCCTTGACCCCTCAAGGTATGTAAATAATTTCTACCCTTATATTTAAGTTGGGTATCAAGAGTTTTAGTGATTATAAGTAAAGAGAAGGTATTTGTGGAAGTGTTAAGTTGATGAAGGGAAAGGTAGTGACTTGAGGCTATTTTAAGATATGATTGGGGATAAGTTTGGGCATATGTTTATATATAAGTGTTGTTATTGTTTTTTTGGTTAATGTGCGATTAAATGGGAAGTTAAAGAGTTAAGCTTATAAGGAGAATATTGTCTACAAATCGTTAAGCTCTAAATGCATTTAATTGAGGCCTAATTAAGCCCTATATTGTCTTAATTGTAGACTTCCAAGTTCGAGAGGTAGAAGTTTGACGATTAAGTATACTTCAAGGTATGTTAAGGCCATTCTTTCCTTCTTTTTCCATGATCCCATGATATGATCTAACAAGCGATTAAGCAAGCTCCCATATTACCCTACTCTTAGAAGCATTAGAAGTACTTCAGTCTTTGATGTTCATGTACCCCATTTATGAGTAACCCTCATATTCATGGGTCTAGTCTTATGTATCCAGGTCTGTGCATACAGTTTAGTCATGCATTACATTCATTATATATTTATGTACATTGACCCGTGACTAGAAGGCATTATATACGAGAATATTTGATATATGTAAAGTATAAGAAGAGATATTGGCATTATATACACATTACTACTATGATGATGATATTGATTATGGACACAGAGGAGCCAATATAATGTGACGAGATGCCATAGAGGCTTACAGGCTTTATATACGCACATACAATAGGCGTATATACGCACACATATATTAGGCGTTATATACGCACACATATAGATGCATGACCATCATTGATAAGCATGAGCATGCATATTATGTGCCCACAGAGGCATTGTCAGTTATACAGATTTATGCAGATTTAGGCAGATACTAGTTCATATAAGTACATGCAGTCAGTCATTTCCGTTTATGAGTTCAGGTCTTATCCATGATTCTTATGTATATATGTTGTTCTTATGCCTTACATACTCGGTACATTATCCGTACGGACTTCCCGCTGCTCGGGGGGCTACGCTCATGCCCGTAGGTACAGGGAGACAGACATGTGGTCTAGCTCAGTAGGACCTCTAGATCTAGCAATGGTCAGTACGCTCCATTTGATCCGGAGCTACAGTCAGTTTTGGTATGCCCCTTTTGAGAGGTGTATGTATATCGATATGACGGGGCCCTGTCCCGTTCTTTCTATAGTTTTTATTCCAGTAGAGCTCTGTAGACAGTTGTGTGTAGTAGTCAGATGATGTAGCCTTGTCGGCTTCTATTATTTTGCGTACAGTATATGTAGCAGCCTAGCTGGCTTGCACTGTTCTTCCTCATGTCGTGTATATATATGCAGATTGTACAGAGTTCTGATATTTCTCTCTTATGAGATCAGTTTATACCATTTATGGGCTTTTGATGTTCATTATGTTTCAGATACGTGTTTAGGGGTGTTTGGTCGCTAGAGGTCAGACTCCCGTCACGACACATCGGTTTGGGTCGTGACATTAGCACTCCGTTTGGAATTCCGAGGCCATGGGTTGATTCGTATGATGTTTTTATGTCTGTATGCATGTTTTGTTTGTGTCTGTGAGGCCTCGGATGAAATGTGGAGTGAAATGGGGGAAACTGGACAAAAAGTCGAGCTCACTGCCCAAATGGCACCGCTGCGGCGGCACCGCTGCGGCGGTACCGCTATAGCAGTTGGTTGACCGCTTCTAGCGGCCAGCCATTTCTCCTGTGGCCGTTGTGGTGGGTGATGGGCCGTTACTGCGATACCGCTATAGCAAGGGATGGACCACTATAGCAGTGAGAGGCTTTCTTTGGGTCCGCTATAGCGGTCACTTGGCCACTATAGCGGGACCACTGCAGCGGTGAAACGACCTCCGCAGCGGTCGACGGGGAACATAATTCGTGTTTTAAAGACTTAGTTTCACATTCTTTATTTATAATACCCCAACATAGTTCCCCACAAGCACCTAGGGTGAAATTTTAAACTAGAGCAAGAAAACTCTTGAGAGGTAAGTTTCATTTATTCCTTTCAACTATTTCGTATCATCTTCATGATTATCATCACTCTTGTGGGTCTTCAATGGTGGAATTGTAATAGAAACCGTAGAAATTAATAAACCTTATAAACTTGATGGGTTGTGATTATTATCGCTTAGTTATCATCTAAAGTCTTGGGTTAATTTCACTTAATCATGAATTGAAACCTAGGGTTCTATAAAAATGGTGTCTTGACCATGAAAACTACTTTTAGTGGGAATGTTGATATAATATTGTTATAAGTTGATGATTAATGATTGTTAAGGCCCTTGATAGGTTGCGTTACACCTAGAAAATCATCCACCCACTGGAATAGGGTAAAGGGAAGGTTATTCTTGAATTTGGTACTTGTGATTTGAGTAATTGTGACTCATTAAGCCTTCTATTTCTAGACTTTGAGCATTCTGAGGCTTTAAGGAAAGGAAACGTTATAGCTGAGTGACTTGCGTTATTCCAGCTCTACATTTGAGGTAGGTTACGGTCTACTTGAGATAGACTTTGGTTAGTTGATTGTATGTTTTGTGAATTCTTTAGGAGAAAGCATGTCTAGTTTTCATGCATGATATTGCGTAGTTGAATTCCTATGTGAATGCAATTGAGTGATTGTGTAGGCTTGGTGCCACTATTCCTGTATGTTAAATCTGCAGTGGATGTGTTTGTGATGAGAAGCTAATATAATCTTCTCGGCGATAGTGTGATATGAAATAATGACTTAAGCATTGATAATGAAAAGGTAAGAAACACTGTCCTGTAAAGAGGTATGGAAACACACAAATGTGACCTATATTATGGGCTCGTGGTCCGAGGTTAGTTCCGAAAATGAGAGGTACATTGATATGGCCCGCGTTCGAGGTTCGTTTCGGAGAGGAGGTTTATGCTCGGGTCCGAGGAGTGGTTCCAGAACGAGTTGTACATGGACACAATGGGTCCCCTGTAGGTCATGACTACTGAGCAATGACATCAATTAGCATGTATGTACAGTGAGTTTAGTTATTGTGGTAAACTTATTTCCGTTGTGGCTTCCGTTGGTTGTGATTCTTGATATCTTGGTGACTTGATTGTGATTATCCTTGGTTGACTTGTTGTGGTATATTGATATTTGTGTCTGTTGGCTGGCTTGTTTATTCTATTGATTCTATGAGATATGCATAATACTAATCTTAGTCGGCCTATGATATCTATCGGTATATAGTGTTAATACTGATACTACCTTGCTGCATTCTTTTGAGTGCATATTGTGATACAGAGATTGCTACCCGCTCTCACATCTAGCGTTGAGGATGTTTGCTGACAGATTTAAGGTGAGCTTCTGTCCATGCTAGGCCGCCCGAAGATCTTCGTCTTATGATGTCTTTTCTCATTCTGTACATTATGGATATTTATTAAACAGATTTCATTCCTTAGAAATGTTTTAGATTAGAGTCCCGGTACGATGACTTTCGGTTTTTGGGAATTTTGAAATAGTTAGAATTTTCACACTTATTTCAGTATTTTATGGCATGAATTATTTCGTTTATTTGATGCTTGAATGAGTAATAACTAACTACATTGGTTAATATAAAATCGGACTTGAATGCATATATGACTTGTGTGTTGATTCGCCTACTAGGAGTTAGTATGGGTACCAGTCATGGCGTGTTAGGTCGTGACAGAGTTGGTATCAGAGCATTAGGTTCGTCGATCTTATTGTACCAGGACATGTCTAGTAGAGTCTTGCGGATTGGTACGGAGATGTTTGTACTTATCTTCGAGAGGCTACCGGACACTAAAAAAACTCCCTTTTCTTTCTTTCTTTCGTGCTACTTGATTCCAATTGATATCTGCTGATTAAAATTGGTATCTAACTGTCCTTCACTTTCTCGCAGCTAGCGAGAAGACGAGCGGCAACGGCTAGAGAAAGAGGTAGGGGTAGAGGAGCTGGTAAAGGGGCGGCCCCAGCAGGGGGCGGCGTCCCAGTTGTTGATCCCGTGTCTTAAGTGGTTCCTAACGAAGCAGCGGGAGATGCAGCCGCACCAGCCCAGCCAGCGGCAGTTCCAGTTCCGCCAGGAGCTGCAGCTGCTCAGGGCATACCAGATGCTATGGCACAGGTGCTATATTGGTTAATAGGTTAGCACAGGCTGGAGCCATACCAGCTGCTCCAGCAGATAAGGGCGCAGGAATAGCAACCTTAGGTTCGTATAGAGTACAGGCTCTGGGGGTTCAGTAGACCACAGCAGTGGCACCTCACTTGGAGGAAGTTTTGGGATTTGAGGCCTGTCCGAGGCCAGTTGCAGGGCCAGTGATGACTGGCGAAGAACATTATATGTTTTGGAGGTTCACTAAAATGAAGCCTCTTGTGTTCTATGGTACTGAGTCAGAGAATGCATATGAGTTCATCATCGACTGTCACGAGAGGCTCCATAAGGTGGGGGCTGTGGATAAGTACGAGGTAGAGTTTGAGACCTTCCAGTTCTTAGGTGATGCCAAGCTGTGGTGGAGAGCCTATGTGGAGTGCAGTCTAGCTAGTTCTCCTCCATTGACTTGGGTTCAGTTCTATTTTGTGTTTTTGGATAAATACGTCCCGTGTACTCTAAGGGGCCGAAGGAAGGATGAGTTCGCTAATATTGATCAGGGGAACTCGTTTGTTGTTGTGTACGAGTCCCATTTCCACTCTCTGTCCCGATAAGCTCTTCAGTTGCTGCCCACTGAGGGGGAGAGGATCCGGCGATTCGTGAAGGGATTGAACACTGGAATTCAGCTATCAGTTCTTCAGCTTGTAGCCACTGGGGATTCATTCCAGGAGGTAGTGGAGCATGTCCGTGTTGTTGAGGGCATTAAGCAGGAGAACCATACAAAGCAGGTAGAGAAGAAGGCCCGAAGGGGTGAGATTTTCAGCAATTCCTTCTCTAGAGGTCAGAGTTCGCAGGTATATTCAGGGTGTTCGATCTAGTCCGCGATGTAGGTGTTAGCTGGGGGCCCATCAGGGGCAAATTATCAGGCTTCCGGTTAGCATAGAGGCTATACTGCTTCATCAGCTTCTGTTTAGCGACCTACGCTGGACCGTACGTGTTACGAGTGTGGTAAGATAGGGCACATCATGAGGTATTTCCCAGACTTAGACAGAGTGGGCAGAGGACTCAGTATCAGGCTCTCCGAGCTCCATTTACACCAGATCGAGGGGGTAAGGATCACGCACCGGTAGGGCGGGACGGCCACACCGCGGGTAGGGGTGGTGCCCAGCCTAGCCAAGGTGGACAGCAGCCCGGCAGAGGCAGCACTATGACTGGTCATAGTAATCACGGTGGTTTACAGTCTACAGGAGGGCACAGTCATTTGTACGCTTTCCCAAGTAGACCCGAGGCTGAGGCCTCCAATGCGATTATCACAGGTACTATCTCAGTTTATGACCAGACGGCTTCTGTTTTGTTTGATCCTGGCTCTACTTTTTCTTATGTGTCTAGATATTTTGCTGTGGGTTTGGATATGGTGTGTGATACTCTTGATGTTCCTATTTATGTATCTACTTCGGTTGGGGATTCAGTGGTAGTAGATAGAGTCTACCCATCTTGTACGATTACTTTTATAGGGTATAGTACTTGGACATATTTGATGATCTTAGACATGATATATTTCGATGTCATTTTGGTCATGAGTTGGTTGTCCCCGCATTATGCTGTACTAGATTGCCATTCTAAGACTATTACCTTAGCCATGCCTGGGGCACCTAGACTTGAGTGGAAGGGTAACCTTAGTCCCCTCCCTAAGAAAGTTATATCCTTTGTTCGTGCTAGGAAGCTAGTGAAGAAGGGTTGTTTAGCTTATTTGGCACATGTTCATGACACCAGTGCAGATACTCCATCTATTGATTCGATTCCAGTGGTAGGCGAGTTTGCGGATGTGCTCCTCGCGGACTTGCCTAGTATGCCATCGGATCGTGACATTAATTTCAGGATTGATTTAGACCTAGGGACTCATCCTAACTCTATTCCACCTTATAGAATGGTGCCAGTAGAACTCAAGGAATTAAAAGAGCAGTTGAGGGGTTTATTCGCCTGAGTGCTTCTTCGTGGGGTGCTCATGTGCTGTTTGTTAAGAAGAAGGACCGGTCTATGCGTATGTGTATTGATTACCGTCTGCTGAAAAAGGTAACCATCCGAAATAAGTATCCCATTCCCCCTATTGATGACTTGTTTGATCAGTTACAGGGAGCTTCTGTGTTCTGTAAGATTGACTTGAGGTTTGGGTATCACCAGTTGAAGATTCGGGCGGAGGATATTCCTAAGACAACTTTTCGGACCAGGTATGGGCACTACGAGTTCTTGGTTATGTCTTTTGGGCTTACTAATATCCCAGCTGTGTTAATGGATTTGATGAACAGTGTGTTTAAGCCCTATTTGGACTATTTCGTAGTAGTGTTCATTGATGATATCCTGGTGTACTCCAAAAGTAAGGAAGAGCATGAGAAACATTTAACAATCACTCTTGGGGTACTGCGGGAGAAGGAACTATATGCTAAATTCTCCAAGTGTGAGTTCTGGTTGTCTTTTTTGTCTTTCTTGGGGCATGTTATTTCGAAGGAGGGTAGTATGGTAGATCCTCAGAAAATTCAGGCAGTCAAGAAGTGGGCTAGGTTTACATCAGTGACAGAGATCCATAGCTTCGTAGGTCTAGCTAGCTATTATAGTCGATTTGTGAAGGGGTTTGCCTCTATTGCTTCTCATTTGACCCGTTTGACTCAGAAGGAGGTACTGTTTTAGTGGTCCAACGAGTGTGAGGAGAGCTTTCAAAAGCTCAAGCTATTGTTGACTACAGCGCCTATACTAGTATTGCCTGTGCAGGGAAAGGATTTTGTTGTTTATTGTGATGCTTCATGTTCTGGTTTGGGTGCTGTTTTGATGCAGGAAAAGAAGGTGATTGCCTATGCTTCTCCGCAGTTGAAAGTGCACGAAAAGAACTATCCGACTCATGACTTAGCGTTGGCAGTGGTGGTGTTCGCGTTGAAAATTTGGAGACACCACTTGTATGGTGTTCATTGTGAGGTGTACACAGACCATCGCAATTTGCAGCATGTGTTCACTCAGAGGGATCTGAACTCCAGGCAGCGGAGCTGGATGGAACTGCTGAAGGACTATGACATCACCATTCTATATCATCCTGGTAAGGCAAATGTATTGGTTGACGCACTAAGCAGAAAGTCAGCTAGTATGGGAGTCTGGCTCGTTTGATTTCTTCAGAGCTTCCGTTGGCGAGAAAGGCTCAGACTCTGGCTAACAGTTTTATGAGGCTGGAAATTTCCAACATAGACAGGGTGTTGGCTTGTGTTGAGGCTCGATCGTCATTTTTAGAGCAGATTAAGGCTAGGCAGTTTGAGGATGCTAAGTTGTGTAAAATACGTGACAAAGTGTTACGTGGTGAGGCCAAAGAGGCCGTGATTAATGAGGAAGGCGTGCTGCGAATCAAAGGGAGAGTATGTGTGCCACGTGAGGGCGATTTGATCAAGACCATTCTAACAGAGGCTCATAGTTCGAGGTATTCTATTCATCTTGGCGCTACTAAGGTGTATCGTGATTTCAAGCAACAAACTGGTGGCCTAGGATGAAGCGTGATATAGTAGAGTTAGTTGCTCAGTGTCTGAATTGCCAACAGGTGAAGTATGAGCATCAGAAACCTAGGGGTACACTTCAGAAGATGCCCATTCCTGAGTGGAAGTGGGAAAGAATAGCCATGGATTTCGTGGTGGGTCTTCCGAAGAAGTTGGGGAAGTTTGACTCTATTTGGGTTATTATTGACAGACGGACTAACTCTGCCCACTTCATTCCGGTGAAGATAACTTATGATGCGGAGAAACTGGCTAAAATCTACATGCATGAGGTGGTTAGGCTTCATGGGGTTCCTATCTCCATTATGTCTGACAGGGGCACAACGTTCACATCCAGATTTTGGGAGTGTTTGCATGAGGAGTTGGATACGAGGTTGGATCTTAGTACAATGTTCCACCCACAGTCTGAGCGGACTATTCAGGTCCTTGAAGATATGCTTCATGCGTGTGTGATAGACTTTGGTGGGCTTTGGGACCAGTTCTTACCTTTGGCAGAATTTGCATATAACAATAGCTACCACTCGCGTATCGATATGGTTCCGTTTGAGGGGTTGTATGGGAGGCGATGTAGGTCTCCTATTGGGTGGTTCGATGCGGTTGAGCTGAGGCCTTGGGGCACTGATCTTCTGAGGGAGTCCCTAGAGAAAGTAAATGTGATCCAAGCTTAAGCAAAAGGAGTATGCGGACCGCAAGGCCTGAGATCTTGAGTTTGGAAAGGGAGAGCAAGTGTTGCTGAAGGTCTCACCCATGAAGGGTGTGATGAGGTTCAAAAAGAAGGGAAAGCTTAGCCCAAGGTATATTGGGCCATTTGAGATCCTCAAGCGTGTGGGGGAGGTGGCTTATAAGTTGGCTTTGCCTCCAGGTCTATCAGGCGTTCATCCGGTTTTCCATGTTTCAATGTTGAAGAGGTACCCACGGGTATGGTTCATACATAATCCGTTAGGATTCGGTTTTATTAGATAAGAATGTGTCATATGAGGATGAGCCCGTTGCCATCTTAGATAGGGATGTTCTCAAGTTGAGGTCCAAGGAAATAGCCTCTGTGAAAATTCAGCGGAAGAATCATCCGGTGGAGGAAGCTACTTGGGAAACAGAATTGTCACAACCCATTTCGCTTAGGCCGTGCGGGCACTTACCTTCCCACCTCAGTAAGCGAACCCTCAACCCACGAACGAATGAATTGAAAACAGCGGAATAGAACAAATACCTAAGTCTCACGATATATCTATATATAAGTAGTAGAAAGTGCGGAAGACATAAAACAACCCCAGGATATAGTCTGAATAATACAAAAGCATATAAGGAGAATAATACAATCTGGAATACTCATACATAAATGTCTATGTCTCTGAAATAAAAATAGCACATATGATAGGAAAGCCTTTAAGGTCAGCGGACGCCATGCTCCCCCTGAAAACTCGAGAGAAAGCTGAAGCGTCAATCAGCCACGAGTCATGGAAGTGTATCCGATCTGGTACTCTGCATTCATAAAAGAATGCACCAAGTGCAGGTCAGTATAAACAACAGTACTTGCAGGCATCATCGGCCGACTAAGCATAATTAACATAATTCAGATAATAAAGCAGATAAGCAAATAAACCAACAAGGCATAAGACAATGTAATCACAACCGAGTATCCGTCATCGCTTATGTAAAGCATCTAAACCCAAATATGTCAAATCTGAATATATCCGATCCAATTTAATCATTGCAATCCAATCACCAAGCATCTCAATCAAGTCATAATGCAATGCAGTGCAATAATGGTATGAATACAATGCTATGCCATGCAACGAGGTGTACACATGTACTCCGGACGGAAATATCGACGTCTCAGTAGCACAACCGAGCATGATTCGCAAAGTCTAAGTGCCACCCGTCCCGGATCTTTGCCCAACAGACAGACGGAACCCCGAATCTTTGCCCACGGGGGAAGTATCACCTGCACCACCCTGGGGGACCTGCGGAGTCCATGCACTAACAACGACTTCGGGATATCATCGGAATCAGTCATGCAACAACGATGCCGGAATAGATCATCGGACAGCGGCCATCTCATAATCACTTAAGTAAAAGAGTCTATCAAAAAATAGTTTCACACAATCAACGATTCCAGAATTGCACCTCGGACATCGGCCTTCTCACAATCACTCAAGTAAAAGAGTTTTTCAAATATTAGTTTCATACAATCAACGATTCCAGAATTGATCTTCGGACATCGGCCTTCAAGTAAAAGAGTTTATTAAAATATCATTTTACTCACTCAACGATACCAGATCATCACCGGGCATCAACCATGCATCATGAATATGAGAGTATGTGTGCAATGTGTATGTCAATCAATCAAGTTCAATATCACAAGTACCACAATGGGGTACGCCAACAACGTGTCACATCACAATACCAACAGTGGGTATGCCAACAATATACAATAACTCAAGTACCAACAATGGGTACGCCAACAATATATCCAAGTTCAAATACCGACAACGGGTATGTCAATTCTATCCCAATCAAGATGACAAAACAGAATTCAGTAACTACCAACTACGCATGGCATCAAGCCAACACAATAGAATAATTAAAGCACACATAATGGGGTGGCTAGTCCCAACACACATCAGGGCTCAACCTAAGGCAATATCCAACCCGACTTCTTACCCGAAGGTTCACATGTTGTCTCCGACATTATAATCTAAATATGTGCTTCACTATACGAAGTCTTACAAAAGGTAAACCATCACCTACCTGGATGGCCGGGCCGCAACACCAGCAACTCACTCCTCTGCCTTGCCCTTCCGCTGAAACTCAGAACCAAAGTAGTCTAAGCATAATCGAATTCTATATTAGAAATCATGAAGAATGATACTAATATTGGCATAATTCAATTCCTCAGAAATTGGGGGAACGGGCCCACAAGGGCCAAACGGGAAATTTGGGAACAAATTACTAAATTAAGTACTAGGTGATCATAACCCAACCACTAATTGTTGATTTAACTCAAGGATTAGCCTAATTTCTAATTTCAAGCAAAACCCCCAAATTGGGTATCAACCCTAAGTCTCCAAATCCAAAAGTCAACGCTAAAAGTGGAAGATATATGCTTAATAAGCTTAGATTAGTCAATATCTAACATAAACATCACCAATTTATCATTAATAATTCTAGGGAAAATATTCTTCCAAAACCCTCTTTGAACTCCCATCATTATGGGCTTATTAAGGGAAGAGGGGAATTTAACATAATAATGGATTAAAGGAAGAATGAAGAAATGGGAAATATTCTCCTCAAAATATCCCTAAGAACAGTTTCTTGAAGCTCAAATATCGAAATGGGACATAATAACGGTCTAAGGGCTTTTAACACTTTATTAATATCACTCACTGCCCGTCACTGGCCTTAGAGGTGTTGGGACCGCCCCAGCAGTGCCACTTCAGCGGTCGAGCCCAAAATCATCTTCACCGCTTCGGCGGCAGGGCTACCGCTCCAGCAGTGCCGCCAAAGCGGGCACCAGACACCAGAAACTTAACCTCAAGTTCCATCTTTCGATCCGATTTTCTGACTAATTTTTGAGCCATCTGCTCACATACCAAACACCTAGTCCCACATGAAAGCGTGCTACGAACGTGCCTATTGCCTGGGAATTCCCAACGGAGGTTTTGTTGACCGAGTCAACCCCCGATGCCTTAATCCCAAATTCCCAACCCAAGTTCCGAAATGCATCCAAGTGCATCGAGAACCGAACCAAATACACACAAGTTCTAAACGTCCATTCATACCCCTCGGAATCGACAAAATTCCGACAAAGGTTGGTTTGCCCAAAGGTTAACTTCGGGTCAACCATTTTCACTTTGAGCCTATATTTTCTCCAAAGTTGCCCGAATCCGATCTAGACACCTCGGGAAGTATGCCGACGGTCCTCTAGGTTCAAAAGTGAGCTAATCAATGCTCAAAAATTGACAAAATTTCCTAAAAGACTATAACGACCAAACGGGTAATTACATCAGATACCAATTGAACTGTCGCTCGTCCTCGAGCGAAGATGTAATGACCCGTTTGGTCGTTATAGTGTTTTGACCATTTAACCTTGTTGACCCTTCCCCAAGTCCCGTTAGTATGATATATGACCTAATAAAGTCATTGGTTTGGTTCCCGCAAGGTTCGAATGTAATTAAGTCATTTATGGAGAAACTGGTTAAGTTGACGAGTTAGAGTTGACCACGGTCAACGCAAGATTAGGATGACCTCGTGTCAATGTTTTGAAAGTTCCAACATGCTAATATGATAATTTTTAACTTTTCCACAACTTTTGGTTAGGTTCCAAAGAGTTTCAGATGGGTTTGGGTTTTGTCGCGCTCGTATTCGTTGTTTTCGCCGGAGGTCTGTGGATAGAAATGGCTCTAGATTGATCATATAACCTTTTTTTATTGAGGTTTGAACCATTATATCTGTATCAAAATTAAAAATCCATAGCAAAAAGAATCGTCGCGTTTCGCCTCCGGATGAGGGAGTTATGCCCTTTTTAGTGAGGACTGCTCTAGCAGGGCCGCTATAGCGACCAAGAGGCCGCTATAGCGGTACTGCTGCTAGCGACCGATGGGGGCAGAATGTCCTTTTTTAATGCCCCAACTCCTACCCATTATTCCCAACACCCCAAAGTCAGTTTTCAAGAGAGAAAGAGGCAAAATTCATTCCATTCATTGGTGAAAGCATCTTGAAGGGTAAGTCTCCACCTTTATTTGTTCCTTTTCCTTTCTTCTTCAAGTTCCATGATTATTTTAAGGTCCATCAATGGTGGATGAAAATCATAGAATCCTAGAATTAGTAAACCCTTAAATAATTGGTGGGTTGTTGTTTTTATTGTTGATTAATCATCTAGGAGTATAGATTATCACTTTATAGGAAAGGAATTTGATTTCTTATGGTTGAAATTTCATGTTGAGACTTAGGGTTCTAATAAAAATGGAATCTTTGTTCTAAAATCTATTTGAAAGGGTAAATTGATTAGAGACCCGTGAATTGAAGGTTAATGATTGTAGAGATAGAAGTTATGATAAATTCACCATTAAAGGATGGTTTCACCATTTGAAAAAGGATAGAAGTAAGTGGGTCTTCTTCCCCAAATTGTTGTTCTTGTTTAAATACATGGTTTGTTGCTTACTTAGGATCATATTGTTAGAGTTTGACCGTTATGAGGCGTTTCGAAAATAAAAGGCTCATGTGGAGTAGTTTGTGGCTCCTACTCGGCATTCCAGGTAGGTTATGGCTTACTTTAGTTAGACTTTGATTAGCGAAACGTATGTATTATGTATAATGTATAATTGATGGGAGAAAGAATGATTAGGTCTTCGGACATGGTATTTTGGTTGGATATTAGCTAGGCTGGTATGACTTGTAATTTTGTGGGCTCGTCGCCATTACTTTATGTACTGAAATATGAGGTGTAGTCGTATTCATACTGTGGCGATTTGGGATGGATTTCTATTAGGTTGATTGTTGTTGATGGTGGCTCGTTGCCCTATCATTATGATTAGACTTATTACCTAAATTGTCGTATTGTACTCAATTCTCTCTTATTGTGACACATACCATCGGAGAAAGGAAGGATACTGAGTTTAGACCTTAATTGTGATTTATATATTTATGATAGTACGTAGATGAACACTTGATATATGATTTACTATTGATGATAATATATATAAAAGTGGAGCTTCTAGTGATACAAGACTTAGTTGTGAGGTGTACTTGCTACATGTGGAAGTAAAGAGAGACATAGACTATTATGTTGGTTGAGACGGTTTGTATGATTCATTTCATGGCTGAGTTGATCCAAGTCTTGATATGACTTGTGACTTGTACCTTCCACTGTTTCTTTATTGGGTTGCAGTGATTTACCACGTTTACACTCATTTATGCATTCATACAGTCATACATGATGGAAATGATCTAGAAGACTTATGGCATAATGCCTTGTGTTTGACATTGATATTGCTAATTGTTCATAGTCCATACATACTAATGAACTGGGATACATTGAGACATACATTGTGATGTGAAATTAGTGAAGAAGTTAATATAATCTTTTTATTGAACTTATGATACTATTTGATACATGGTACCTGATGAATTGATCATTGAGAATGATGTGACAGTGTTACTATACATATGAGAAAAGGCACATTTGATCGGGGGTGAGGATGTGGCTTAGTTATGAGCTCGTGGTCCGAGGTTCGTTCCGAAAATAAGAGGTACATTGATATGGCCCGCATCTGAGGTTCGTTCCGGAGCATAGGTTTGTGCTCGGGTCTGAGAAATATTCCGGAACGAGTGGTACATGGACACCATGGGTCCCTTGCAAGTCATGACTACTGATCAATGACATCAATTAGCATGTGTGTACAGTTCGAGTGATTGGCCAGTGCATGACATTGCACGTCATCATATTTTGCATTGCATATCATTACATTTATTATGCCTTATTATTATATGCTCGTTGTGTCTGATTTTGGTATGGATGGCGAATGCCTATTGTAATATAAATATCACGATTGAGTGAGTTAAATTATGGATTACCACTTAGGGAAGGAACTTAGACTTGTAATTATCAGGTGAGATTATTGAAACTTGATAGACTTGTGGTTCAGGAGCTTCATCTTAGGCTGTGACTCCGTTATGGAATATTCTGTGACTTGGATTTGACTGTTAAGTCCCTATTTGTTCATTTTTTTGATTTTATACTTATATGCATGAACTAATCTTAGTCGGCCTATGATGCTTACCAGTACATAGTGTTTGTACCGATACTACCTTGCTGCACCCTTTTTGAGTGAAAATTGTGTTCCAGAGATTTCATCCAGATTACATCTCTAGCTTTAACCTAGTTTGCTCGATGAGATCCGAGGGTGAGCTTTTATCCATGCCATGCCACCTGAAGATCTCTCTTTCCAGATGTCTATTTTTATTCCAGACATTGTTTGTTATTATAGTTGAGATATAGTTCATTCTTTAGACATCATTGGTTAGAGTCCTTGTACAATGACTTTCAGATCTTGGGGGTGTAATATTTAAGACGCCTACACTTATATTATCTATTAATTATGAATTGTTTTATTTACTTATTTATTCATTCACATGATCATTGATTGGTTGAGTATAAATGATTAAAGAAGTTAAAATTGGCTAGTGATTAATGGGTTAACGAGTAAGGGTTCGCCTACTACTGAAATAAGGTAGGTGCCCGCACGATCGATAATTAGGGTCGTGACAGAAGAAAGGAAGAAAAGCAAGGAAATACCTGAATCAATGAACAACTGGGGATATCGGCTACGCATGTCGGACTCGGTCTCCCAAGTAGCCTCTTCCACAGGACGGTGCCTCCATTGCACTTTCACAGAAGCAATTTCCTTTGACCTCAACTTCAGAACTAGCCTATCCAAGATTGTGTAAGGCTCCTCCTCATGTATCAAATTCTCATCAAGCAATATAGAATCCCAACGGACAATGTAGGTACCGTCAGCATGGTACTTCTTCAGCATCGAAACATGAAAGACTGGATGAACCTCTGCCAAATCTAGCGGCAATGCTAACTTATAAGCTACATAACCGATACAATCCATAACCTCAAACGGACCAATGTACCTGGGGCTCAACTTACCCCTCTTACAAAACCTCATAACACCCTTTATGGGTGAAACTTTCAATAGAACCTGGTCACCAATAGCAAATTTCAAATCCCGAACCTTCCGGTCTGCATACATCTTTTGCCGACTCTGAGCTGCCAATAGCTTGGCCTGAATAACTCTCACCCTATCAAGGCACTTTCTCAATAGATCTGTGCTCCAAGGTCGATCCTCGAACCCATCAAACCAACCAATCGAAGATCTATATCTCCAACCATATAAGGCCTCAAATAGCGCCATGCCAATACTCGAATGATAACTATTATTATACGCAAACTCTACCAAGGGCAAGTGTTGATCCCAATGACCATCAAAATCAATAACACATGCTCTCAACATGTACTCGAGCACCTGAATGGTCCGCTCGGACTGGCCATCGGTCTGGGGATGGAAGCTGTACTAAAGTCCAATCGGGTACCCAACTTCTCATGAAATTCCTTCTAGAATCGGGAAGTGAAGATAGTACCCCGATCAGATACAACAAAAATAGGGATCCCATGTAGTCTCACAATATCTCGAATATACATCTTAGCTAACTTCTTTGCGGTATAGGAAACCTGAACCGGAACAAAGTGAGCGGATTTAGTCAACCGATCCACTATCACCCAAATAGAATCAAACATGCCAAGGGTCTTCGGAAGACCCGTGACAAAATTCATGGTGATCCTCTCCCACTTCCACTCGGGAATGGGCATCCTCTGAAGCACCCCACCGGGTCGCTGGTGCTCATACTTACCTGTTGACAATTTCCATACTTAGTCAGAAAATCCACTATATCTCTCTTCATACGATGCCACTGATAGTGTTGTCTCAAGTCACGGTACATCTTAGTCGCTCTCGGATGAATGGAATAGCGAGAGTTATGGGACTAGATAAAATCAACTAAATCAGATCACCAACACGAGGAACGCACACACATCCTCTAATCCTCAGAATGCCCTCAGAATCAATCACGGCCTCTCCTCTCGAAACCTTATCTCGGATGTTGCTCAACTGAGCATCCTTAAACTGATGAGCCTTGATCCAGTCCAATAATGAACTCGCCTCTATACAGGCTAAGATCCTGCCCGGGGCTGAAATATCAAGATGGACGAAACTGTTGGCTAGAGTTTGAACCTCCATGGCCAACAGACGCTCGGAAACAATCAATCGAGTTAAACTTTCCATACTTACTGCCTTGTGACTCAAGGCATCAGCCACCACATTGGCATTTCCGGGATGACATAAAATGGAGATGGCATAGTCCTTCAAGAGCTCCATCCATCAGCGCCGCCTGGAATTAAGATCTCTCCGGGTAAACACATGCTGAAGGCTATGGTGATCGGTATAAACCTCACAATGGACACCGTACAAGTAGTGCCTCCAAAGCTTCAAAGTGAAGACGACGGCTAGCAATTCCAAGTCATGGGTAAGGTAATTCTTCTTGTGAACTTTTAACTGACGGGAAGCATAAGCTATCACTCAACCCTCCTGTATCAAAACCACACCCAAACCAATACGGGAAGCATCAGAATAGATAGCGAAATCCTTACCTCCCACGGGTAAGGCTAGGATCGAGGTTGTGGTCAAAAGAAGCTTGAGCCTGTGGAAGCTCTCCTCACAATCATCCGTCCACTGGAAGGGAACATCCTTCTGAGTCAATCTGGTCAAGGATGAAGCAATGGCAACAAAACCTTTCACAAAGAGACGGTAATAACTAGCCAAACCCAAAAAACTACGAATCTCAGTAACCGTAGTGGGCCTCGCCCAACCCCTCACAGCCTCAATCTTCTGTGGATCAACCATAATCCCCTCCTTGGACACCAAATGGCCCAAGAATGCTACAGACTCCAACTAGAACTAACACTTAGAAAATTTTGCAAACAAGCCATGTTTCTTCAACAACCCAAGAATGGTACGAAGATGGCTCTCATGCTCCTCTCTACTTTTGGAATAAACCAAGATGTAATCAATAAACACAATCACAGAGGAATCAAGGAACGACCTAAAGATGCCATTTGTCAAGATCATAAATGCAGCTCAGGCATTGATAAGCCCGAAAGACATTACTAGAAACTCATAGTGGCCATATCTCGTCCAAAATTCTATCTTCGAAATATCCTCCGCCCTAATCTTCAGCTGGTGATAGCCGGAACGTAAATCAATCTTCGAAAACACCGAAGCACCCTAAAGCTGGTCAAAGAGATCATCAATACGAGGCATAGGGCAATTGTTCCGGATAGTGACATTGTTCAACTGGCGGTAATCAATACATATCCTCATGGTTCCATCTTTCTTCATCACAAATAACACTGGAGCACCCTAAGGGGAGACGCTCAGTCTAATGAACCCCTTGC
Organism: Lycium barbarum; assembly: GCF_019175385.1. Taxonomy (NCBI): domain Eukaryota; kingdom Viridiplantae; phylum Streptophyta; class Magnoliopsida; order Solanales; family Solanaceae; genus Lycium; species Lycium barbarum. Next base: position 63,937,759 of record NC_083339.1, read on the forward strand.
TCAATAAATCCTATAATTGATCCTTAAGATCCCTCAACTCGGCAGGTGCCATTCGATATGGGGGGATGAAAATGGGATGAGTGCCCGGGTCCACATTAATACAGAAATCAATGTCGCGATCGGGTGGCATAGCCGGCAAATCTGACGGAAATACCTCCGCAAACTCGCTCATAATAGGATAGACTCAAGGGGTGGAGATGCAACAGTCGTATCACAAACATGCGCCAAATACGCTAAACACCCCTTACTTACTAACTTCTTCGCCCGAAAGAAGGACATGGTCTTTTTCAGAGCGGGACTAGGAGTACCTCTCCACTCAAGCCTAGGAATGCCCAGCATGGCTAAAGTGACTGTCTTGGCGTGACAGTCCAAGATCACATGATAAGGAGAAAGCCAGGACATACCCAATATAATATTAAAGTCCACTATATCAAGAATCATCAAATCTACCCAAGTGTCGTAACCCATAAAAGTAACCAAACAAGACCGGTAGACTCGATCAACAACCACAGAATCTCCGATGAGTAGACACATGAACAGGTATATCTATGCAATCACAAGGCAAATCCCAACCAACGGCATGAAATGCAGATACATACAAATAAGTGAATCCATGATCAAACAACACCGTAATGGACTGACCCTAAGCAAAAATAATACCTGTCATCGCTACATCAAGGATCTCCAATCGAAGGCCCAGCTGCTCTCGCCCTTGCGGCCTCAACTCTCGCTGCACAATCAACAATTACACGGAACGAAGTGCCCTCGGCCTCAAGCTGGATACAGGGCAGCTAGAGAGGACCCTCAAGCCCGATAATGAACCACCGGATCCTACCGGCCTCCGTCGGAATCAAGGGGTAGGAGTAACGAGCTAGATAGGAGAAGGATAGTGCATAGGTACCAACCGGTATGCCCTCCTGACGGAGATCGAGGAACTGACCCTGACGCTTGTCTCTCCGCGAACGGGGCGCGTACCTCTCCAGGAACAACCCATAGAACTGCTCCTAAGTAAGTGGACATGCACCTACTGGCCTGCTGGCAAGGTAGCCTCTCCACCATGCCCTCGCGCCACCGCTGAGTCGAAGGGTAATATACCTAACTCCGAGGGTATCCGCAATCTCTGTTGTATGGAGTAGCTCGTGCGTGATCATGATAAACTCGTAGGCATCCTCGTCTGGTGCGCCAATAAAAATCGGTGAGGTCAACCTCATGTACATCCTCCACGCTGGCGTGTCGCGGATCCTCACCATCTGTAAGGGAAGAGATAAGAGTCAGATACTAATTTGATCTTTCCAGATACCAATTTGAATAAAGTAGCATGACGAAAAGAAAGAAGGTGAGATTTCCTAAATGTCCTATAGCCTCCCACAGATAAGTACGGAGCTCATCGTACAGATCCGCGAGACTCTACTAGACACACTCTTATTTTAAAGACCGGGAAACCTAGGGCTCTGATACCAACTTATCACGACCCATTTTTCTTAGGCCGTGCAGGCACTTACCTTCCCACCTCGGTAAGCGAACCCTCAACCCAACAATGAATAAACACACGAACGAATGAATTGAAAACAACGGAATAGAATAAATACGTAAGTCTCACGATATATCTATATATAAGTAGTAGAAAGTGCGGAAGACAATAAACACCCCTAGGGTCTAGTCTGAATAATACAAAGGCATCTAAGGAGAATAATACAATCTGGAATACTAATACATAAATGTCTATCTCTCTGAAATAAAAATAGGACATATGATAGGAAAGTCTTCAATGTCAGCGGACGTCATGCTCACCCTGAAAACTCGAGCGAAAGCTGAAGCGTCGATCAGCCACGGGTCACGGAAGTGGATCCGATCTGGTATTCTACATTCATAAAAGAATGCAGCAAGTGCAGGTCAGTACAAACATGTTTTAGATTAGAGTCCCGGTGCGAGGACTCTATCCATGCAGCAAGTGAGCTTCTATCCATGCCAGGCCGCCCGAAGATCTTCCCTTATGATGTCTTTTCCCATTCTGGACATTCTGGATATTTATTAGACATATTTCATTCCTTAGACATGTTTTAGATTAGAGTCCCGGTACAATGACTTTCTAATTTTGGGGATTTTGTAATAGTTAGAACTTCCGCACTTATTTCAGTATTTTATAGCATGACTTATTTCGTTTAATTGATGCTTGAATGAGTAATGACTGACTACATTTATGAATAGATGACTTGTGTGTTGGTTCGCCAACTAGGAGTTAGCGTGGGTGCCAGTCATAGCGAGTTGGGTCGTGACATTAAGAAAGGCTCAAACCCATTTAATGAAGAAACCATTCAAACCCATTTTATATCTCGAGTTTCATGAATTTCTACCATGGATTAATGATTAAGAAGGGAAAGTAATGAATTCTAAGGCCAAGGATCTTACCTCTATGAAGAATCTAGTCAAAAGCTCTCAAATTCGCCCCAAAATGCTAAAGAAATGAAGTAATGAAGTGATAAGGGTTTAGGGTTTTTAACTTAAGAAGTTGAGAAAAATCTGCCTGTCAACGGCTACGGCGATCCTGGAACGGCTACGACGGTAAGGAGGGCGGTTACGGCGCAACCGTTATGACGGTAAGGAGGACGGCTATAGCGCAACCGCTACGACGCTAAGGAGGACGGCTACAGCGCAACCACGTTGGCGGTAAGGAGGACGGCTATGGCGCCTAACACTAAAACTGCAAGGCCGCTATAGCGGTAATATGACTGCTACAGCGGGACCGCCACATTGGTTCTAGTGTGGCTATGGCGGTCACACCAGACTCCAGAAAATCCTGTTTTTGACAAGTCTCAACCCAAAATCTAATTATCACCCGAGGTCCCACAGGTACAAAACAACCATGCAAACACACATAAAAATGCTCTACGAATCACCCGTGGCCTCGGATTTCCCACGGAGGTCTATTTGACCAAGTCAACCCCCAATGGCCTAAATCCAACTTTCCAACCCATGTCCCAAAATGCTCCTAATACCTTGAGAACCGAACTGAGTGTCCCACTAAGTCATAAACAATCATCCGAAATCTCAGAATTGACGATTTTTTGAAAAAGGTTCGTCCACCCAAAAGTCAAATATTGGTCAAACGCTCTTCACTTAAAGGCTCAAATTTCCAAAATCACACTAGAACTCGCCCGATGACCTCGGGAATCGTGCCACCCATCCCCGAGGGTCAAAATCATACTAATAGGGCTCGGGAAAGGGTCAATGGGGATAAATGGATCATAATCGCCATAACGACCGAACGAATCTTTACATCATATACCAATTAAACAATCGTTCGTCCTCAAATGAATAATGGGAGTATGAACGATGACGGTAACTAGGGAATCATTATCATAACAACACAGAAGCCTCCACCGCACGAAGTATGCCGCAATCACTTCCCTCTCGCCTTATCAGTCAAACTTCCTCTAACTTAGCTAAAAGACCCAACATACATATTACCATACTCGAACTGCTCTCACAATTGATCCCCGAAATAAAGAGCTACTCTAACCAGAATTCTGTGATTCGACATAACCATACCTCTGAAAGCGATCAATAGGTCCCACAAACATTCCTCAAAACAGCACAGACCTTTAGACAAAAACACAATCGCAGCCCACTCTGAACCGGTAAAAATACTCTGATTCAGCCAACCTTTCCATCACCCTTCTCAAGTTGTTCTTAACACCACGATCTCTTAGAAACATATAAACATAAGCCAGAAGCCATGACTTACTCTTGCCAAAAAAGAATTCTTGCTTTATCGGAGCACTCTAAGCAATTCCATCGAATTGATTTACTCATAGCCAACTTCGCTGGTTCCAAGTCTTTTCAAACCTTCAAATCACAATACATGAAGCATACCACTGAATACCTTGCCGAGCCGAATCTGTAGGGAACTATCTGATCACTCTAAAGACCTCTCACAACCATAGTACCTCCTCAAGTCATTACCAAGTATCGACAAAACCATTATATCTTTCCGAATAGCTGCTCCCGATAAAATACCATCAAGTCTACTCACAAACCCTGATAAAGCTCAATAAACCGACCATACCTCAAATCTGAACTGAAACTTCTCAAATCTATGAAGGTGATTTTATGAGAATCCATAAGTCCTCCTGTAGATATGAACACAGTCCGTCAAGTTCTAATCAACCAATACTGAGCCGGAATGAATGCACCACTCCCGAATACTATCAATAATCATTCGAACTGACTCCAACTTCCCAAACCAATCATAGTCTTACCATGCATAATAAATCATGTCTGTCACTCTCGACCCCAAAAGTTGAATCATATCCAAGCTGTCAACTAAGTACCGAAGAACTAAACTTTGTGAATGCAACCTTCAAGTTTCTGAACCTTTACTAGATACACACTTCTGATACAACCCAAACTTTTTCGACGCTAAAAAAACCTATAGTCGCATATAATAATCCTTTAATCATCGAACCCTCCATTGTAATACATCGATATGCCCATAACATTTTCGAAAGCATCAAATCTCGTTACCTCTTGCGCCATCGTAGAACAACTATTTCCGAGTCCTTAATATCCAAAAGTATTCACCTAAGATATCCAGTCATTATTACTCGTAAAAGAAAACACTTACCACGAATACGATCCTATCTCGAGAATCCAACTCTAGCCCTCACATAATCGGGATTTCCATAATTTCTTTCCCTTAAACCACACTAACTCATCCACTGAAGAGTGTTATGAAACTGTACAATGGTGTACCACACAAGCCACTTCCTATAAAAATTAACATGTCAGTTACCTAAAATTTGCTTCTCACTAGTCTCCAATCACGAAACCTCACAGAATTTCCTCATATCACTTAGTCTATTTCTATAGACTTGCTTCCTTAAGCTCACACAACACTCACATCTCATGTAAATTATGCAAGACAACAACACCACAATCTAAATAGAACGAAGAAATCCCGAAAATGTATCTCATTCGATATCTCGATCAACTATCCTTTTATTGACTCTTCAATTTCCTAATTTCTAATCGAATCACGATCATCGATACCTTATCTATTTCTCGACCTACTCAATAGAATACCGTATAATAACAAATCTTAGCCGAGTCATTCCTAGAGATAGAGGCATACCACACACTCTACACACTAGAATTCCCTTAATGCATTCAACTCTAAAACTGAATACTCTTTAAATCCAGCTTATCACATACACAATCCTACTAATGTCCCCAAGTACCTCCACTGAGGTGCCTTTGCTCAAATTCCCTTAACTCAAATACAGAAACGTTCCTTACAACTTAAATTAATCTGAACCTCACCATTGATTTACCACTTCGAACGTCCCAATTTGTCGAACTAGAACACCTCTAACCATTCATGTGATTATCCCTTTCATTCGATCAACTCAACCGAATAACTATACCAGTAATATCATGAACCAGTCAAAACTTACACAACAGGTACAAGGCTCTCAAGCCTAATAAAAAATTAGATGCAACACCCGACAACTCTTTGAGTACTAAAACTTCACACTCATCCAATACTAGTCATTCTTACTAGTCAACCACTAGCCCACGACATAACCAAACATTTCAACTCAATACTGACCCTTGTGTCTATTCTACCAAATATGACCGCAACATAACTCTCAAATCAACTAGCTCTTGGTTCCATGATATCTTTACCATTCCTCGAACACGAAGACTCAACGAACACACCTTTACTAAAATACGAGGACCACAACTGCCATTTATCTTAAGTCTTCACTCGTCACAAGTAGCCTTGCCTTTCGAGCTAGACCCGATAACCACTTTCCTCAAAGGACCCACAAGCCACTAGAATAAAATCACATCGAAGCCCAACTTAGCCTTTCATGGCCGGATACGAAATCCACTATCATACCAATTGCAACCTTATTCTAACAAGCACATCAGATACTAATTTTTCCCTTCCTAATAGCGGAGATTAGTCTATCCAAGTCCTCTCCCTTACGCATCCATCCCATTAACACGAAAAGTACGCATCTAAAAATTTCCCTAAGAAATTTCCACAAAAGTCGTCCTTTATGTCCTTATTCTCAACTCCTATTCTTTATTACACACCGTCACTATACCTTTGCCAAATCCACTGATCCTTACCGAACCCAAACTCGTCCCCTTATATCGACCTCTAATACCTTTCCACGGATGAATCACTGACCTGCCATTGGTACACCCGTACCACGCACACCATCACAAAGCCTTGACGAAGTTAAAACTTTTCTCAAAACCAATCATATCATCAATCAGATCACTCTTGTCAAACCGAGAATGCACTTTTGCCACTCTCAAGCAACCCCACATTGAAAACACGGAGATCATTCGACCCCTTGTAGCATTTTTCCCATTCCTCAAGAAATCCTCACAATAAACTAGTCTTAACCACAATCCCACTAAGCTAAATCCTCAAGCCATAACCAGAAACTGAACTTTAGTCATGCGTCTGAATCCGGATGACACATCCCGTACAATACCACCATACGTCATAACAAAACTGACCGCATAAGGATTTAAGAATGAGTTTCCACTATTCGGGGGAGCATAGGAGAAAAATATTCATGTACCAATTGGAATCGACTAGATACCAATTCAAATGAAGTAGCACGAAAGGAATGAAGAAATGGAAGTTTCCTAAATGTCTCATAGCTTCCCGCAGATAGGTACGGAGCTTATCGTACCGATCCGAAAGACTCTACTAGACATGCTCTTGTACTTATAGACCGGGCACCTACCTTTTCCCACCTCGGTAGGCGAACCTTTTCCCAAATCATCAATCCAAACCACAATAAAGTAAATAGAGCAGAATAAGTAGAAGCTTGAATCATAAAAAAACATAAGTGCGGAATATAAATACAATCCCCAAAGAACGGGTCTGACTCGTACAAGAGCAACTATAATTTGAGAGCTTTTGACCAGATTCTTCATAAGCGCCCAACACTAAAACTGCAAGGCTGCTATGGCGGTAATATGACCGCTACAGTGGGACCACCACTGCGGTTCTAGTGCTGCTACGGCGGTCACACCAACACCAGAAAATTCTATTTTTGACAAGTCTCAACCAGAAATCCGACTATCACCTGAGGCCCCACAAGTACAAAACAACCATGCAAACACACATCAAAACGGGCTACGAATTCGCTCGCGGCCTCGGATTTCCTGCGGAGGTCTATAGACCAAGTCAACCCCAACGGTCTAAAGTCAACTTTCCAACCCAAGTCCTAAAACGCTTCCAATACCTTGGGAACCGAACCGAGCATCCCACCAAGTCATAAAAAATCATCCGAACCTTTCGGAATTAACGAATTTTTGAAAAGGTCTGTCCACCCAAAAGTCAACTATTGATCAAACGCTTTTCACTTATAGGCTCAAATTTCCAAAAGTCACACTAGAACTCTCTCGATGACCTCGAGAACCGTGCCACCCATCCCCGTGAGTTAAAATCGTACTCATAGGGCTCAGAGAAGGATCAACGGGGATAAATGGGTCATAATCGCTATAACGACCGAACGGGTCATTATATTAGTAAAATGTCATCACTCATCTCACATTTATTGTTATTTTCTTAAGGTACACCTTAGTTATATAGTTGTATCTTACTAGGACTAAAGAAATATTTAAAGCACAAGTTATATGATTTAAATGAAGATTTTACCGGGAAAAACTCAAAAAACTTGAGAAAACCGAAAAACCCGAGAAACCCTGACTTTTATTGGTTTGGTTTAGTTTTTAGATTTAAAAAACCGAAAAAAATTGGTTTTATTTGGTATTTGAAAACCCCGAACCAACCCGGTTCATGTACACTCCTAGTAAAAGCTAATGAATGCTATATAATGTAGATTGTAGAGTTAATATAGAAGTCCAGATCTTAATTTGCTATTAATTTACTATTAAATTAAATGATTATAAGGTGATAGGTAGCAGATACTTTTGCTCTGTATTTAAATACTTCATTCCTTCTATTTTGCGATTGTATGACGGGGAGTTGACCAAAAGGTCACTTTGAACATTTATTTTGTCAAAAGGCCATAAGTCTAAAAAAAATTGGAGGAACAACCACCATTTATTACGTCATCATGTCAGACGTGTTTTGTGTCAAATCCTAGCCCCAAAGTTCTGAAAACTACACTTTGGTCCTTACAGCCACAACATTTTAATTATCAGAAATAGAAATAAATAAATAAATATTTCCCTGCAATAGCTCCCGATTTCTCCACTTTTTAGATCCCGTTTCTAGCGAAAATTCTAGCATTTCATCGAAAAATCAGTCTTTAGCGACTTAGTATGGCGTCGATTGCAATCATAAACCATAGTCATAGTCTTTTATAGATTTATTACCGTCAATTTCAGAATATATTATAGTAGGTGGTGATTACATGGGAGAATGGGAGGAGACCTCAAAATGTTAGAATTGAATTTTTATAAGCAAGGTGACAGGATAATCCTGATAGCGGTAACGAAGAGTGCAACAGGCAAAGAAATTTAAAAGTAAAAAATAAAACCACAAACTCCAAATTGCACAAATCTAAGGGATCGTGGATAGGTATACCATAAAACGACCGTCATCAATAGCTAATAGTTATCATTTACGCTCGACTTCACGTACGGTCAATAATTTTCCACATGTTATATATATACATTATATATTGACCAAGGACAATATTTATTTAAAAAGCCATAAATAAATAAAATAAAATAAATAAAAGGACATGCCACTATTTAAACATTATAATAACATTTTAATACACCATATGATAGTGTTCATCCATTGAACACATGATCACAAGAGTTTTAGGACAAGTAATGGTACTTAAAAGGCCAATATTTGTCTAAAAAGCCACAAATAAAAAAGGACATACCACTATTTAGACATTATAATAACACTTTAATACATCATATGAGAGTCTCCATCCCTTCAACACATGATCAAAAGAGTTTTAGGGCAAGTAATGGTACTTAAAAGACCAATATTTGTCTATAAAGAGCCAAAAATAAATAAAATAAAATAAAAAAGGACATACCACTATTAAAAAATTATAATAACACTTTAATAAATCATATGATATTCCCCATCTAGTGAACACACGATCAAGAGAGTTTTAGGACAAGTAATGATAAAAGGCCAATATTTATCTAAACAATCCATAAATAAATAATTTTAGGACATTTCACTAGTTAAACATTATGATAACACTTTAATACATCATATTAGAGTCCTTATCCATTTAACACACGATCAAAAGAGTTTTATGACAAGTAATGGTACTTAAAAGGCCAATATTTGTCTAAATAGAGCCATAAATTAATAAAATAAAATAAAAAGAGGATATACCACTATTTAAACATTATAATAATAATTTAAGAAAATCATATTAGAGTCCTTATCCATTGAACACATTATCAAAAAAAAAAAATTGGACAAGTAATGATACTTAAAAGGCCAATATTTGTCTAAAAACCCATAAATAAATAAAATAAAATAGATAAAAAGACTTAATACTATTTAAACATTATAATAACACCTTAATACATCATATGAGATTCCCCATCTATTGAACACATTATCAAAGAGTTTTAGGACAAGTAATGGTAATCATAACACTGCTATCCAATTAGTCTGACAACAAATTATTGTTCTCAAATCACAACCATGTTTTAAGGATAATCATTACCTATGCTTAAACTTTTTGGATCATGTGTCTACTGGATGGAGACTCTCATATGATGTACTAAGGTGTTATTATAATGTTTAAATAGTATCAAGTATTTTATTTATTTATGGCTTTTTAGACAAATATTGGCGTTTTAAGTACCATTACTTATCCTAAAACTCTTTTGATCATGTGATAAATGGATGGGGATTCTCATATGATGTATTAAAGTGTTATTATAATGTTTAATATCTTTTTTTTAAAAAAGAATTATGGCTTTTCTAGACAAATACTGGTATTTTAAGTACCATTACTTGTCCTAAAACTCTTTTGATCATGTGTTCAGTGGATGAGAACTCTCATATGATGTATTAAAGTATTATTATAATGTTTAAATAGTGGCATGTCCTTTTATTTATTTTATTTATTTATGGATTTATTGACAAATATTTTCCTTGGTCTATATATAGCATGTGGATAATTATTGACCATGCATGAAGTCGAGCCTAAATGATAACTGTTAGCTATTGACGTCAGTCAGTTTATGGTATACCTATCCACAGTCCCTTAGATTTGTGCAACTTTGGGTTTGGGGTTTGTTTTTTTAAAAAAACATTCCGTTAGACTAGTGCAAATTCAGCATGCTTTTCATTCCAACAGCCAGCCTTTATTTCTCTGGTTTATCATAGACCAAAATGTTCTAAAATTGTCCTAAGCAGTGAGTTATTATAAAGTAAGGTAGTTTATTTCCAGTTTAGCTTATAATTGACCCAGCACACCTGGCTTTATTTCGACTAACGGATCACAAATTTTTTCTACAACGGTAATAAAATAAAAAATTCTTAAATTTACAACCTTAACAATACATACTTCCCTATATAAAATCGACCCAAAGTTCAAACCCCTCCATTGTCTTTTTTCTTAAACAAACTCCTCCATTGTCTCTTTTCTTGATCAAACTCCTCCATTATCTTTCTTGATCAAACTCCTCCATTCTCTTTTCATAAATAGAAGTCTTACAAAAAATTAAATAAAAGCAATAGTCTATTAGGGGGTTGGAAGATGGTGGTCACGTCATCAGGCTTTTCCCTAATCTTTCAAAGATTACACGCAGAGAATATGCATTTCCATCTGCTATATTCCATCTGCTATATGTCATCTCCGAGTCCCACGAAGAGACGCTCCATATCATTTCTCAAGAGGAGTACGTCGCGTGAAAGGCATTGACGGCAGTGGTACTGATTATGTCGTGGTCGAGCCTAAATCCTTCTCGTCATTTTCTTCTGTTGAGTGACATGGTTGGTCATTATCGTTAAAAACTTTCCTCCTCTCCTTCTTACCATTTTTTGTGATCTACATTCAAACAATAAAGTGGTGTTGACCAACCGCTATATAAAAATAATAATAATCGATGACAAGCCTAGTAACTGACCATGATAAATTTGAAGAAACATAAAAAGCAGTATATAAACACGCAAAATAAGTAGAAATAACACATATTTCGACCAACAAAAAAGGCTAAACTTTCAAGTCTAGTAATAGACCAAGATGAATTTGGAAAAACAAAACAGAAAAAAAAAAACCCGATCGAAACAAGCAAAATAAGTAGAAATAACACATATTTCAACAAAAAAAGGCTGAAGTTCCAAAAATTTGAAAAAAAAAATCTAGAACTTTATGAACATTAGGGTTTTTCAAATTTGAAAAAAGAAAAGAAAAAAACAAGAACTTTTAAATAGGCAACATGAATCTTAAAACGCTTCGCCACTAATGAAAAATTAATTAACATACCTAAGGACGACGATTGGAGAGTTTCTGGGCTCTGAAGAGAAGAAAAATCGACTGGAGAGATTGAGGTCTTGATAGATAAAAGAGTTGGAATATGTGCAGTCATTGAAGAGAGAGAAGCGGACCTATGCATATTTTAGGAGAAAGAGAGAGGGGTTTTTGTGTATTTTAAGACAAGTGTAAGGGATTTAAGTGTATAAGTTGAAACACCCAAACTTTTAAAAATTATTAAATGTATCCCATGTTCCTTTTTCTAAATCCTAATCCCGAAAAATAAGTGAAAAAGAAAAACAGTGGCCTTATTCCCAATTAAGACTTGAAAGTGACCTCCTTCACAAATCTTCTCTTTTATGACAGTGAAATTTAAAATTTTAATTAAAATCTATAACATACTAATCATAATAATACACAATGATATTAAAGTAATTTCTGAAAAAAGAAGAAACGTCTATCAAAACCAAAGTGCCAATGGTTTATGAATTTAAATTTAATTATAATAATTGTATGAACTAATATGGTTGTGGTGAGATGGATGAGGTTCTTCCACTTTAATAAGAGGTTTCAGGTTTGGTCTGGAAATAGAAAAAAAATCCTATTGGGAGTGTTGCCCCTAAAATGGGCCCTGCAATACGCGATTCGGATTTAGTCGGGCTTTAATGAGGATATCAAACACTAATTGAAAAATCAATGTAAATGAAAAGAGTGTCATATAAATTATAAAATGAAGAAAATAATATATTTACCAATTTATAATTATAAACATCAAAAGGCTGTGATTTCCTTAAATACAAACATTACAAATCATGATTAAGTTAGTCTCAATAAAGTTACTTCAATGATTTAAGAATTAAACCACTGAGAATCATATAACCTCGATCATATCACAGTTAAGTAGAAGCTGAATTATAATTGTATAGAACAACACTAAACATGTGTTGTTAGCAAAGTTTGCATGCACTTGCGCTTGTATGAGCAAGGTCGACAAGTGTTAGGAAGGTTCTAGAAGTAACGAACACACGGCAAATTTCATCTGTATACTTTGCCTTTTTCTCTCCTCTTTGTTCTTTTGTGGCTTTCTGTGGACGGAGCTATCTAGAAATATCACATTACTAGTGTCTACTGGTCTGTTTGGATTTTTCTCACCTCATTTCTGACATCTTCACTGCCCATGCCATTTTGCATTTTATTTATCTCCTTGTGGTACCATTTCCTTCTATTACTATTTCTTTCCCCCGTACTTTCTTGGAGGAGTGTTGTACTCCCGGTCTAATTTTTGACAGTTCGAATTTCGAGAATCAAACAGTTTAATTTTGATCATGACTTTGGGCATAAGATTTTAATTTTTTTTAAAAATAAAATTTATATATTTACAGATTACGTAAAAAGTATACTCTAAGTCACAATAATTTATAATTCAAAATATTTAAAAAATTTATTTGAATCTCAAAATTTAAAAGGTGCCGCATTGGAAATACATTTTTATCCTTTACTAACAAAATTCTACTACATGGAAGTACGAATAGAGGCGGACCCAGGATTTGGAGTTCGGGGGTGCTGGATCCAGGAATTTTGAGTTCGGGGGTGCTCTATTAACTATTTATATCTGTTTCCTTTATATTTTCTATACAGTTATACACTCCGTAACTGAATTTAATGGGTGCCGGAGCACCCAAAAACTCTACATAGGTCCGCCCCTGAGTACGAACCTTTTTTTTTTCCGCTAGTGAGGGGTATAATTTCAGTGACTATTCTGTGGCTCTATAGCTCTAGAGATTATATTCAACCAAATAAAAGTATCACCATTTATGCATTAGAGAAGGTCAAATTTAAGGATTGACCCATATTAATGTTAGGAACACGTACAATAACTTTATTTATGCGATTCCAACTTTAAAATTAATTTCAATTAATTCGAAGATTAATCCACACTAATGCTAGAAATGTGTACAACAATTTTAATTATGTGACTCCAACATTAAATTTAACTTTGATTAGAAGTTTAGCACCATCACTTTTATTATTAAATAGCAATTCAAAAGGTCAAATTTGAGGATTAACCCACACTAATTCTAGGAAACGTGTACAACAACTTTAATTATGCGACTCCAACATTAAGTTTAACTTTGATTAGCAGTATCACTCTTATTTTTAAATAACAAATCAAGAAGGTCAGATTTGAGGATTCACCCACACAAATGCTAGGAACGCGTACAACTACTTTCATTAGGTGACGCCAACATTAAATTTAACTTTGATTAGCACCGTCACTTTTATTTTTAAATAATAATCAAGAAGGTCATATTTGAGGATTATCCCACATAATGCCAGGAACGTGAACATCAACTTTAATTTAACGATTCCAACATTAAATTTAACTTTGATTAGCACCATCATTTTTGTTGTTAAATGACAATCAATTTCTCCAAGGATAAGTGTTATATCATGCTGATGATATGTCAATAATACACTGAAGTAAGTGTGTAGATTCAACTTTATTTGACACTAGTATTAGATTTGCAAAAGTTGCATAGAATGTAACTTCAGATGAAAATTTTGAGATACTATGTTTAGTTTAGATTATAAGAAATTAAATATTAAAAAGCAGAAACAAAGTTGACTTGTTTAAAAAATAGTCAATTTTATTAAAGTTAAAAAAAATACTTCAAAAGGTCATAAAAGTATGTCTTCTTGGTTCTTACAGATATATGAAAAAAAATTGTCCACGTTAGATACTTTTAAGTCATAAATAAATAAATAAATAAAAAGAAAGGAAGAGTTTAAAAGAGAAATATGAGGGTGACATTGCAAATATGTGGATACTTGGGAGCCAAATCTCCTACTCCGTGGGCGCTTCAATCTTGCAGTCAAGTATAAATGTATAATACTACTAGGAGTAGTATTGTAGTATTTAACTTCCAAATAAATTTGCAACTGTATAAGTTAAAGATACGGAGATAAAAAAGTTTTCCCCGTATAAAACGATCTCATCATCTCTTTAGCGCTTTGCTCCTCCTCTCCTTTTTATTTCTTCCCTCGCCGGGAAAACAACCCAATTTTGTCACCGGCGATAGAGATATCATTCATACTGACCAAGAATGTCATCAATTCCATCTTTATCCCTTAAATACCCTAAACCTTTTCTTTTTTCATTAACCTCCATTAATTCCAACAAGAGCTTTTCTACGAGGTATCCAGCTGTAAAAGGGTTAAATGGGGGTTGTTTAAAGGCTGTTGCATGTTCGACTTCGTCTCCGTTAATTGGGAGAGTGGGTTTGCACAGAAGGGAAGGGAACTTGTCGTTACTGTCGTTTGGTGCAAATCCGAGGAGTTTTTATGCAAAAGAAGAAGATGAAGAAAAAGTGGATTATTCACAAGCACTTTCTGCATTGCTTCCTTTTGTTGTGGCACTTACTGCTGTTGCTGCTCTTTCTCACCCTTCAACTTTCACTTGGTAACTATAATCTCCTTTGCTTTGCTTTCAGTAAGAAATCACTTAATAGGGATTTCCTTGTTTTTTTCTTTTTTTTTCAGTTAATGGTCAAAAACACACTTAAACTATCACCTTTTCGCGAGTTTCATGCTTAAGCTATCACACCTCTTTTGTGTTAAAACACACCTCGATTGATTTTAAATATTTGGCCAACTCAGTGTCTTTTAATATGAAGAGAGTGATCGTTTGGGGAGATAGAGGGAAGAACGGATAGTTTGAGGCATGAAACTCGCGGAAAAAAAGAAGAAGTTAATAGTTTAGGTGTGTTTTTGACAATTAACTTTTCTTTTTTTTTAACTTTTTCTTTCGGAGGGGTTTTAGGTAGGTTTACTGGACGACACGTTGAAAACTTGTCTCTATTGATAGTTAAAAAATTTAGCATTTAAGTTTGTATTAAATTTGACCTTTTTCTTTAGAAAAATGTGTTCTGTTGAAAGGTGTTGAATGAACACTTCTGAAGTTTAACTAATAGATAAGTTATTATAGGGAATGAATTTAGTTCTGTAACGGTTGGAGGGTTTATGAGTAAAATAAACAGGAATACTTATATCTTGCAGGTGAAGCAAATTCCCATCACTTTCAATATGGCTTACTGGTATATACTTTTGTTTCTTGTACATCTCAGTCTCTAATAGCCATAAGATGGAGTCTTACGTACAGGGGCGGACCCATGTAGAATTTTTGGGTGCTCCGGCACCCATTAAATCCAGTTACGGAGTGTATAGCTGTATAGAAAATATAAAGAAAACAGATATAAATAGTTAATAGAGCACCCCCGAACTCAAAATTCCTGGATCCAGCACCCCCGAACTCAAAATCCTGGGTCCGCCCCTGCTTACGTACCATCAGCCCCGACGATAACATGAACTAACAAATAGTGTAACTGATTCTAAAACTGAAGATGGTTTTTTCAATCAAGGGAAATTGAATTTGCTTGCAGGGTTTAAAATCTTGCCTTAAGTTACTAGTTGATGCTTTCTTAAACATCTGTATATTGTTGCATTGTGTAAATGATAAGAGGAAAATGCAGGGTGTCTAAAGAATTGTATGCTCCTGCACTTGGAGGAATCATGTTGTCAATTGGAATTAGACTTTCTATTGATGATTTTGCTCTGGCAATTAAGAGGTAAGCCCAAAATTTACTAGTTTTATGGACCTGATCACTGGTGAAGTAGTTAGCTCTTTGGTTGTAAAGCTTTTGAACTTTGTGGGTTGCAGACCTTTGCCCTTATCAGTTGGATTCATTGCTCAGTATGTCGTGAAGCCAGCTCTGGGCTTGCTGGTAGCACAGGCATGTGGGATGTCTTCGACGTTCTACGCCGGTTTTGTCCTCATGTCTTGTGTTGCAGGGGCTCAATTATCAAGTTATGCCAGCTTCTTGAGCAAAAGTGATGTGGCATTCAGTATTCTCTTGACAAGTTCAAGCACCATTGCTTCAGTTCTTGTTACTCCACTTTTAACTGGCCTTCTTATTGGTTCAGTCGTTCCAGTTGACGCAATTGCAATGTCAAAGTCAATCTTGCAGGTATCAGATTCCCTAACACAATTGCTGCTTGATAATTAGTGTAATTGTAGTATGTGAAACAATACAGATGAAAGGCTTTTCATATCATAATATCTCAGTCGTTTTCCTCAAAATGATCAGTCCATAATCATTCATTTATTGTCTATGCAGGTCGTTCTTCTCCCCGTCACTCTTGGCTTAGTGCTGAACACCTATGCAAAACCAGTAGTATCTGTTATTCAACCTGTGATGCCATTTGTTGCCATGATTTGTACTTCACTGTGTATTGGCAGCCCTCTTGCAATCAATCGTGCTCAGATTCTTTCTGCTGAGGGTGCTAAATTGATCGCTCCTGTACTGACATTTCACGCAATGGCATTTGCAGTGGGTTATTGGCTCTCGAAACTTCCAATTTTGAGGTAATTGGCTAGTCTCTAATAGCTGCATCCTGTTTTATGTGATGAAATGCGTTGGTGATTCAAGCACTATACTTGTGACACATTTTCCATCATGATAATTATTGCTTTCCTGTTATTAGATTGTTTGATACTCATCTATGCACCATCTACTGCATCATAACAAGGCATTTCTGATTTCATATAAAGTGGATTATCCATGGGAAAATTACAGCCAAATACCATTCGACCATCTAGTTTATAAAACAGGTACACAGTGTATAGGTAGTGTATACTTTATACTACATATACATATAGTATACGTACCTATACATATAATATACATACCTATACACATAACGTATACAGCCAAAGTGTATAGTAGTGTATACATCGGCCATGTTGGTAAACTAGTTGGCCGAAGGGTACATTTACGTAGCTTCCCATTATCCAAACTCTTGTTCATCTTAGTGATGCAAGAGCCATATCAAATTGCTCCTATGGAATAGGGTATCCATTAGTTCAAACGATCTTTTCCTTCATATCAATTCACCTGTCCATTTTTAGGTTGAATATCTGTTGTTTAATGGGTGCTTAATATCATATGTCGATTCTTCATCAAAAAGTTAATAATATTCAACTCTTGCTGCTGAAACACCATCTTTAATTGCTTCAATTTGTTTCCGTCTGTGGGCTTGAAGAGAACTTATGGTGTTCTTTCTCATCTACTTTCATTGCATGTCGAGTAAAACATGCATTATCTATTCTTAGATGAAGACTTGTCTAGTTAAGAGATTATTGTTAAACGTAGCTCGAAAATCAATGGCAGGTTTGAAGAAGAAGTCTGTAGGACAATTTCATTATGCACAGGAATGCAGAGTTCTACTCTGGCAGGGCTACTTGCAACTCAATTCCTCGGGAGCAGTCAAGCGGTACCCCCTGCATGTTCTGTTGTTGCAATGGCCATCATGGGCCTTTGTCTTGCCTCATTCTGGGGCAGTGGATACCGGATCAGGGACATACCATCCGTTCTGTTTCCACCAACTGCTTCGACTATCAAGCCTTCGCAGTAAGCTAGAAATAGGTACATATAGAGTAGGATACCTAGTAGAAAAGCAGACATCTTAGGCAAATTAACTTAAATGCAGTAGAATAGTTAAATGAGATGGAGACATATAACATATGACTATGACCTGCAAAAGTATGTAACTATGTATGGAAGTTTATAGAAGAGCTAGATGCAGGATTGTAACTTGTAAGGTGAAGGCCTTGAAGCAGATTGCTACTTGTACAGTTCTCTCAATACAATTTCAATGTATAGCATTTGCTCTCTCCAAATCATATATAGACGAGTTAGGGATAACCCGTGATGTTCACGGGCCCAATTACGCAATGCTAAGTGCTAGAGTTTAGGTTCTCTTTGCACCATACGGCCTTTTTCCAAGTTACTATACGCTCTAAATTTTGATCTTGTTAACCCAATAGCTTAAATTTCATCTGTTAAAGTAGTTTATAATATTTTTTTTTGAACAAATTGAAGAATTTGGGGTGTGGTGGGAGAGAAGAGGGGGGGGGGGGGGGGGGGGGGGGGGTCTGTGAAGCGGGGAATCATGCTACCAATTCCATCAACCTCCTTCCTTTTTTTATATGACTGGTGTTTTTGAACAAGTAAATTATAAAGATATCATGAAAAATATATTGGTATTGTATAAAATTCAAAGTTTTAAGGAAAAATGATATAGGGTGCCTATTTAAGACTATTTATTATAAAATATATAGATAGTTTTCCTTATTTATAAAGCATAATGATATTTTACGAAACATGATAGATTTTCATATATTTTTCATTTTTTAAAAAAATATATTTTAGAAAAAATTAAAATAAGCTTTTTTCAAAAAAAATATTTTAAACTTTTTAATTTTTCTTTTATATATTTCTTTAAAAATTTATTTTAAAATTTTTTTTTTTTGTTTTTGCTCAAAGGCTTGGAAAAGTACTTCAATTTTTTTTGTATGAAATGTGTATGTGTGAGCAAAATTTAATATAATTTTCATAGACAAAATTGTGAGCGAAAACTTTAAGCCTTGAATATTGTATGAAAGTTATTACAATGTTGTTGTTGTTGTATTAATTTTTCAAAAATCTAATATGAACTTTATATACGGAAAATGTGAATGAAATTCTAAGTCTTGAGGGAGATATACACATTTCATACTATTCTCATACATAAAATTTTGAGCGTAATGTTTAAGCCTTGATCAAGATATACACATTTCATACCATTCTCATACATAAAATTTTGAGCGTAATGTTTAAGCCTTGATCAAGATATACACATTTCATACACAAACTTTGAGCGAACTTTTTAAGCCTTGAGCAAAATATAGACATTTCATACATAAAAATTTGATCAATTATTTTAAGTCTTGAATATTGTATCAAAATTGTATACAATGTTGTTGTAGTTGTATCAATTTTACAGAAATCTAACATGAACTTTATACAAGAAAATGTGAGCGAAATTTTAAGCTTTGAGCGAGATACAAATTTCATACTGTTTTCATACACACAATTTTGAGCGGATTTTTTAAGCCTTGAATGAGATATACACATTTCATACCGTTTTCATTCACTAAATTTTGAGCAAACTTTTTAACCTTGAGTGAGATATACATATTTCATACAACTCTCATACATAAATTATTTTTAAAAAAAATAAAAAATAAAAATAATTTTTTTAAAACAAAATAATTTTAAAAAAATAAATTTTTTATTTTTTATTTTAAAAAGCATGTTTTGTATAAGGTTTGTAATGTTATGTTTTGTAAATAGAAAACTATCGTCATGTTTCGTAATATTTCTCCTTATTATGTCTATATCCGTACTTCACCCGAAACTAAATTATAATGCATGTTCACATAGCAACCAATGCAATTGAGAGTGGGCAATTGCAGGATTGCCTTTCCCCGGGGGTGGTATTTAATTTTTGCCCTCTGCCTTTGCAAATTCTGCCTTGGCAGCATTTGCATGGCCAGATTTGCAAAATTTTGCCTTAGCAAAGGCAGAGGACAAAAGTTAAAAGACCACCAATTTGAGGGGCAAAACTTAAATACCACAAGTTTGAAGGGCAAAAATTAAAGACCACCCCAAATGAAAGACAATCCGCCCAAAAAAAAAAAAAAAAAAAAAAGATTGAGAGTTATGTGTGTAAATTTTGAACGAGGCCCACGTTTTATAAAATTCCTTAAGAAATGCTCCTACTAAATAGTGTGAAATAGGAAGTTGAAAATTTAGAGCCCGTTTGGATTGGCTTATAAGTTGCTTATAAGCTGTTTTCAGTTTTTTTGAGTGTTTCGCTGGTCAGCTTAAAGTCATTTTGTGCTTAAAATAAGCTCAAAAAATAAGTGGGCCCATTTGACTTAGCTTATCTAAAGCAGCTTATAAGCTATAAGCAAAAAAAACAGCTTATAAGCCAAAAAAAAAAAAAAAGTTAGACTACCCCAACTTATTTTTTTTATTTGCAGCTTATAGGCATAAGCCCATCCAAACAGGCTCTTAAAGTTTAAAGTTTTTGTGGGACTATGTTAGGCAATTTGCAGGATTACCCTTCGCTGGGGTGGTCTTTAATTTTTGGCCCTTAAATTGGTGATATTTAATTTTTGTCCTTCGCTAAAAATCTCTTGGGCGAAGGGTACATTTACGTAGTTTCCCATTATCCAAACTCTTATTCATCTTAGTGATGCAAGAGTCATATCAAATTGCTCCTATGGAATAGGGTATCCATTAGTTCAAACAATCTTTTCCTTCATATCAATTCACCTGTCCATTTTTAGGTTGAATATCTGTTGTTTAATGGGTGCTTAATATCATATGTCGATTCTTCATCAAAAAGTTAATAATATTCAACTCTTGCTGCTGAAACACCATCTTTAATTGCTTCAATTTGTTTCCGTCTGTGGGCTTGAAGAGAACTTATGGTGTTCTTTCTCATCTACTTTCATTGCATGTCGAGTAAAACATGCATTATCTATTCTTAGGTGAAGACTTGTCTAGTTAAGAGATTATTGTTAAACGTAGCTCGGAAATCAATCGCAGGTTTGAAGAAGAAGAAGTCTGTAGGACAATTTCATTATGCACAGGAATTCAGAGTTCTACTCTGGCAGGGCTACTTGCAACTCAATTCCTCGGGAGCAGTCAAGCGGTACCCCCTGCATGTTCTGTAGTTGCAATGGCCATCATGGGCCTTTGTCTTGCCTCATTCTGGGGCAGTGGATACCGGATCAGGGACATACCATCCGTTCTGTTTCCACCAACTGCTTCGACTATCAAGCCTTCGCAGTAAGCTAGAGATAGGTACATATAGAGTAGGATACCTAGTAGAAAAGCAGACATCTTAGGCAAATTAACTTAAGTTCATGCAGTAGAATAGTTAAATGAGATGGAGACATATAACATATGACTATGACCTGCAAAAGTATGTAACTATGTATGGAAGTTTATAAAAGAGGTAGATGATGCAGGATTGTAACTTGGAAGGTGAAGGCCTTGAAGCAGATTGCTACTTGTACAGTTTTCTCAATACAATTTCAATGTATAACGTTTGCTCTCCAAATCATATATAGACTAGTTAGGGATAACCCTACATTGTGGCATTCTACTGGGCATGTTGTTGAATGTTTAAGTCTTGATCGAGATATACACATTTCATATGTTTTTCATACACAAAATTTGAGCGAACTTTTTAAGCCTTGAGCAAGATATACACATTTCATATACCAGTTCGGATTCATGCCGGGGCGTTCGACTACAGAAGCCATTCACCTGGTGAGGAGGTTGGTGGAGCAGTATAGGGATAAGAAGACTAACTTGCACATGGTGTTTGTCGACCTTGAGAAGGCTTATGACAAAGTCCCAAGAGAGCTGCTGTGGAGATGTCTAGAAGCTAGAGGTGTTCCTGTAGCATACATTAGAGCGATTAAGGACATGTATGATGGATCCAAAACCCGGGTGAGGACGGTTGGAGGTGACTCGGAACACTTTCCAGTCACGATGGGCCTGCACCAGGGGTCCGCGCTTAGCCCGTTTCTGTTTGCTGTGGCTATGGACGCTCTGACAAGCCACATTCAAGGAGAGATACCGCGGTGCATGTTGTTTGCAGATGACATTGTGCTTATTGACGAGCGGTGTTAACGCGAGACTGGAGGTTTGGCGACAGACTCTGGAGTCTAAGGGTTTCAAGTTGAGCAAGACTAAGACAGAGTACTTAGAGTGCAAGTTCAGTAATGGGAGTCAAGTAGAGGACGAGGACGTGCAGCTGGATGCTCAGGTCATCCTGAAGAAAGAAAGTTTCAAGTACCTGGGGTCGATCATCCAAGGGACTGGCGAGATTGACGATGATGTCACACATCGTATTGGAGCGGGATGGATGAAATGGAAGCTCGCATCGGGGGTGTTGTGTGATAGGAAGGTGCCGCCTATTCTAAAGGGGAAGTTCTACAAAGCGGTGGTGAGACCGGCTATGTTGTATGGGACGGAATGCTGGCCAGTTAAGAAAGCGCATGTCCAGAAGATGAAGGTAGCTGAGATGCGGATGCTGAGATGGATATGCGGGCATACCAGGAGAGATAGGATTCATAATGAAGTAATTCGGGATAAGGTGGGTGTGGCCCCTGTGGTGGATAAGATGCGGGAAGGGAGGTTGAGGTGGTTCGGCCACGTGCAGCGGAGATGCACTGATGCGCCAGTGAGGAGGTGTGAGAGGATGGCTGTGGTGGGCCTCAAGAGAGGGAGGGGTAGGCCAAAGAAGGTCTGGGGAGAGGTGATTCGCCAGGACATGGCGTTACTCCAGCTTACCGAGGACATGACCGGTGATAGGAGGGGGTGGAGGTCGAGTATCAGGGTAGAGGGCTAGTGGGGGGCCGCGAGGTTTCCTTTCTCGTATTAGGAGTATTTTTATCCTGATTCTATGTGTTGGTCTTGTCTATCTTTGTTATTTTATCATGACTTCGTTGCTCTTGCTATTTCTCATTTTCACATGGTTTTGATTTGCTTGTCCGTATCTGACTCTTTTCCCTTGTTTTCCTTGTTTTCTTTTGAGCCGAGGGTCTTTTGGAAACAGCCTCCCTACCTTCCAAGGTGGGGGTAAGGTCTGCGTACACTTTACCCTCCCCAGACCCCACGTTGTGGGATCCAACTGGTTTTTTGTTGTTGTTGTTGTAATGTTGTATCAAAGGTGTATACAATGTTGTTGTAGTTATATTTAATTTAACAAAAATCTAACATGAACTTTATACACAAAAATATGAGCGAAATTTTAAGTCTTGTGTGAGACACAAATTTCATATCGTTTTCATACTCAATTTTGAGCGGATTTTTTAAGCTTTGAACGAGATATACACGTTTCATACATTTTTCATACCATTTTCATAAACTAAATTTTGAGCAAACGTTTTAACCTTGAGTGAGATATACACATTTCATACATAATTTTTTAAAAAAATATTTTTTAAATATATATATATATATATATATATATATTTTATTTTTAAAAAAGCATGTTTTGTATATAGTTGGTAATGTTATGTTTTGTAAATTGTTACACCTCCTGTTTTCGTCACAAGGAAGTCTTTGGCTTATTGGCGGTTTATACACTTAGTATGGAGATCCGCACCCGAGTTTTTGAGATATTAAGTGCCTTATCTCGTGCCTACCAAAGTACAAGTATGCGTTCTTTGCAATACGATAGGATTAGAAGTTAAATGAATCGAATCGTCGCAAGTTGAAACGACTCAGGGAATTGGCAGGAAACTAGTCCCCTTTGGCGTCACCCCACGCCGTCGACATGCCGCCATCTCTGATTTTTAGGTGGCTAATTGACAGTCCAAGTCGACGGCCGTCGACCCGCTCGTCAAACCGCACCACTGGGGTTGTTTTATCCCATCTATATATATATAGAGCCCTCACGTTTTTATTCATTATTTTTCATTCCCAAGTTAGAGGAAACCCTAACATATTTCCCCTCTACAATTTCTATCATATTGGAGGAGTTCTAGTAAGATCCGAACCCCGTAAAGCCCGAGCTAGTGAAGAAGAAGATTGTTCTTAGGGTTTAATTGAGGTTGTGAAGCTTGGAAATTGGAGTTGAAGTGGATTCTTGGTATTTTAGTCCCCTCAAGGTATGTTTATGATTCCTACCTTTGTGTTTGAGTTAAGTATCAAGAATTTTAGTAGTTTTAAGTGAAGAAATATAGTTAAGGTAGTGGGAAGTTGAATAAGGGTAAAGTTAGGGTTAAGGGTTATTTTGAGGGATGATTTGGCATAGGTTTGATTATATTTTGGTATGTAAGTGTTGTTATTGTTGTTGTTGATATTGTTGTTGATGTTGGATTGAATTGGAAGTTGAAGGATTGTTAAGTTTATAAGGGAGATGTTGCTCGCAATTCGTTAAGCTTTCTTTGTACTCAAATTAGCTAATAAGTTAGGTAAATGGTTTAATTGTAGCCTATGTTATCTTGATTGTAGACTTACGAGTTCGAGAAGTAGAAGTTGGACGATTAGATACGCTTCAAGGTATGTTAAGGCTGTCCTTTCTTTCATTTTGACATGATCCTTATAATATGAATGAACGAACAAACGAATGAACGATCTTCCATATTACTCTACACTTAGAAGCATTAGGAGTACCTTAGTCTTTGATGATCCTATACCCTTTTATGATTGTTCCTTCTGTTCTTGGGTCCTGAGATTTCATATATTGATGATGTTAGCTCAAAAGATGTCTATCGAAGGTGGTACGACCTTATGTCTGTTACACCTCGGATTTTTTTTTCCGTTCATGTACAGTGAATAGACTAGCGAAGGGCACGAAGTATACGATGTTTCGATAAGTAAGAAATAACACTTGATGATCCTAATTGAAATTTCAAAGGCATTTGAAGTAAGAGAAGAAAGTTTGCTAAGAAAGGCAAGGTATACGTTACGAATCGGAAAGGATTTACAAGTGATAAGTTAGCGATGCTTTAATGATGTCTCGGAGAAGAGTTTTAATGTCCCTTATATTGTTAACGAGGTGTTAAACAAGTGTCAAAAAGGTTCTATAAGGATTGGAGATCAAATGAACGACGGAGATCATTTAAGGGAAATGGGGTTATACGACCGACTTATACGGTCCGTATAACATTACACGGTCCGTATAAGGGTCCGTATAACACCCAGCAGAGATGATGTTTGCCTGGTGGTGAACCACGACCACTTATACGGGCCGTGCAATGTTACACGGACCGTATAAGTGTCCGTGGAAGTCCTGACGGGCTGAGTTATGTTCAATTATATAAATGTGATCCCACTTCACTAATTTCATTTCCCACACTTCTTCATCTCTCTCAAGGCTTCTAGAGGGTTCCACACACTTCTTCCATAAGAACTCAAGAGAAATTGATGATCAACTCCATCAAACCAACAAAATCAAGTGTATGAAACTCATTGAAGTTCATCCAAGCCAAGAAATTCCAATGGAAGTGAACTAGGGTTTTGGCTCAAGTGAAGTCTTTCCAGTCAAGGCTCATTCCCATACTATCTAAGGTAATTTTTATGATCTTTCCATGTTGTTTAAGGTAATGAGAGGTTGAAAGACTTAGATTATGAAAGGAGATAGAAAACGGGTCACAAAGATGAGAATAATGAGATTTTGAGTAGTAGTTTGGAATGGGTCATGAATATTGATATGTTGTGATTGTAAGTATGCTATAAGTGACATTTATAACATGGGATAAGTATTATATGTGAGAAAACGCAATAGTGAACTATGACCATGATTCTGGAGGAATTGAAGTGAAATTGTGAAATGTGGATAACGTAGATGAATGATGATTGTTGCTTATAATATTGTGAATGTTGTTATGGATGTTTGGGAATTGATATGTAATATGAGGAAAGTTGTATAAACTAAGGAAATGCTGCCCAAATTTCTCTAGCTTTAGTAAGCACGTTCATATAATCGATTAGCTAATGTTAATGCGAATTCTCTTGAAGGTAGAAACGTGAGCATTGAAGGAGACCAATCAAGAGATGGAATTGTTAAACGAAAGAGGTATGTAAGGCTAGTCCCTTCTTTCTAAGGCATGACGCCTATGGCATGAATCCTCCTATCTTTCCATGATTTTCCTACATATCGGAAATTATGAGTCTACGATTATAAAAAGCTTCATACAAGATAAAGAAAAGAGATACGTTACGAGCATGAAAATACTGATGATGAATCTAAGTCTAGAAGTCCTAAAGCTCATGATATGACATTCCTATGAAGCTAATGATCCTTATATGATTCCTATGATATTATTTTCCCTACCTCTCTATGACTTTCTTACATTCTGGGAACTATGAGTCAACGTTGATAAAGAGCTTCTTATGAGATAAAGATGAGAAATATGTCATGAATACGATGATAATGATGACGATGAGTAAGTATAAAGAATCTTAAAGTGAGGTACGATGTCCATGAGGTTAATGATCCTAAGTATGGTTCCATTGATGCTTTTCCTTGTGTACACTCACCTTAAAATGTTAGTCCCCTTAAGGTGAGATATGATGATTATGATTACTCCATAATGTAATCGGGGGTTCACGACCTTATGTCACCCCGACATAGCCATAGTTGTCTTCAAGTTCTAATGTATGTTTTGATGATAAAGATATGGTGATGCTAGTTATGATAAGTGTTATGTCCCGTGTTTTTGCGCATTTGGAAAAATTTGGAAAAATTTGGATTTGTAAGGAATAAGGTCACATGTTGATTTGAATTAAGATATATGTGTGTGTGTTGTTCATGAAAAATATTGGTGTGGAAGTGTTGAGGAAGGCCAAGGGCAAAATTAGAATTTCGGAAATTAGTTTCGGAATTACAAAAATTTGATTCACAAGCATTGGGCTCAAAAATTGGATAAAAAATAATGGCCCAATATGTAGGGGTGGCCGGCCATTAAGAGGCCCATATCCACCAAATTAATTCAACATATTCCATGTGCTAATAATAAATATAAAGGGATCACTATCCCTTAGAATTTTCAAGAAGCAAAGAAAGAAGAGAAAGAAGAAAAACCAAGAGCAACATGAGAGCCATTTCGGGTTGGCCATAGAAAAATCACCATAAAAAATCTCCCTCCAAAAATTATTGACTTGTTGTATTTCCACCAAATTAAGGGTCCTATACAACTTGGTGCAATTGTTTAGGAAGAAACAGCACGTATTCCTTCAATATGGCAACATGTTTGAGTGAAGAAGATTGGAGAAAAAGGTAAGAATTTATCTCAAGTTATTATGTTATGAAGGTTTGTTTGTGTTGTAGTATATGGAAATGAGTAGAATTCATGAAAACATGGAAGGTTGCAAAGTGGGTGTGCATGTGTGGTATGTGGCCGTGTGTATACTACATTGTATGCATGTGATGTGTTGAATTTTATGTTGCATTCTAGTTGTGTGTAGGATGGAATGTATATTGAGAATGAAAGTTGAATGAATTTGATGGAAGTTGGGAAAATGGAGTGTGGCCGTGTGGTATTTGAAGTTTGGAATGAGAATGAATTAAATTGGTTTAACATGTTAGTTGTGTTGTTGTGATCCTTGCAATGTAAATGAAGTTAAAATGATATAAGTTTGCATTGAAATGGAATGTAGAAGCTTATGTCGTTTTAGTACGATTTTATGACATTATGAAAATGAAGTGGTTAAGGTGCAAATCATGATGATTGTTGATGAACTTGGAAGATGGAAACATGTTATGAATAAGTATGTTAAAGATTAGAAGTTTTGAATGAATTATGACTTTGGCGGAAAGTTTGTATATTTTGTATATCTCGTGAATATTTTGTAGAAATGATATGAGATGCTTCTAAATGGCATTGTAAAGGTCATGATTAATGATGAGTATGAAAATATTGAGCTTAGTTTGGAAGTGCGAAGTCGGAATGAAAGTTATCATATTATGTCGGAAAGAAGGCTAGTTGTGCCATATTGTGTGTTTTGTAGTTATGGTTATTGTTGTTAGTGTTGTTGTTGTTGATTATTTTGGCCGAGTTGAATTCTCGGGGATGCTATATGTATAGGGGAAATGCTGCCCAAATTTCTGTAGAAAAGTGTTGACTTTAGATTTAAGCCTAAAGCCTTATGGTTAACATTTGGTAAATGTGACCATTTGCAGATTTTGGACGAAACGGGAAGTGAACTTGGAAAGGCGTAAAGTGCGTAAAAGGTATGTAAAGCTATCCCGATTCTTCTTTTGGCATGTCCTAGATGTACTAGGATCAGATTCACGCCTCGGATGATATTCTGCTCATCGGAATTCGCGTCTGAAATTGTCACATTTTCATTCAATAGAATTGAACCCTTTAAGTCTGCTTTGATGAAAAATTTAGGCAAACTTCCCCAACTGATTAGAAAGCTATGGAATGTCCCCAGAACCTTTGTAGGTGACCCCATAAGCCTAATATGCGTAATTTGAGCCCACCGCCTTGTTTGTCCCGAGATGGGCCCACTATTTCCGATTTTACCCTTATGGCCCTTTGTAACTTGATTTCAAGCAATTTTTAAGGAAACGTCTTAACTACTTTTCCAACTACTAATGATACTTATCCTGGATACTATATTGAGTCTCTGTAAAGGTACGAAATTTTGTATTACGTTTAGCTCCACTATTCCCGCTTTGCTCTTTTATTGTACTATTGCCTTATTTTCGAATAATATAAAATAAAATGTTGTAACTATTCTTTCAACTACTAAGGAAAATCGTTTGCTGACTCCCTCGAGTTTGGTAAGCTATTTTGGAATATGAAAAAGATTTCAGGAGGATTATTCTTCAGTAACTCATTATGACATATGACATACACTTGCTATGATTCCGTCCGACTTCATTGATTTGATTTGTCATTCGATATGCCTAATTGAGTCTCTCGAAATCGATGATATTTTTATTGCATTTAGTCTCTCACTACTCCATTCGTGGATGCCTCAATGTTTCCCACACTGAGCCCGGGCCAGGATATGTTGTCAAGCGTATTCCACTGCATTGTTCGCCGCGCCTCGATGTGAGGGGGCAGGTATATATGTACATGGGTTTTGGAGTATGCTGTGCCATGTACACACATTCCGATATGATATGATCTGATATGGCCATATGATATGATATGTTATGTGACGGGGTTATCCCCTACTCTGTTCCTTATGTATGGTGGCACCAGCGTCGGGGGGGGGGGGGGGGGGGGGGGGTGTGGCCACGTTCTGTTTGCTGAGCTCCTTGGCAGGGGCCAGATATGATGTGATATATGTTTCTGTACACACTCCTCATGTTTTGAAAATATGCATTTGATACTTCGGATATCCCACTCACTTCTCTGTAAGTTCTGTTTCGGTTAGAATCTTGTTCCGCAATGGGACCAGGTACGACATATGTTTTCAACAAATACTATTCATGCTTTATGATCAGTATTTTGCTAATCTGGATATTCTGTCCATTTTCTGTACCTTCTGCTTTGATTATGACTTTGTTTACTACGTTCCGTGCTTTACATACTCAGTACATATTTCGTACTGACCCCCTTCCTTCGGGGGCTGCGTTTTCATGCCGCGCAGGTACAGAAGACAGATTTGCTGACCGCCTGCCTAGGACATCTATTCTGCTATGTTGGGAGCGCTCTTTTGTCCAGAGCCTATATGTTGGTATAGTCCGTCGCTATTATATATATGTATGCTATTCAGGGGTATGACGGGGCCCTGTCCCGTCTTATGATTTTGTTATGATCTGTAGAGGTCTGTAGACATACTTGTGTGGGTTCTGTATATGTTTGGGTATGATATGATCTGTGACAGCCTCATCGGCTTCCATGTACAGTGTCGGTTCATTTATGGTTATTATTAACGCCAAGCGACTTCTATATTTGAAAATATTCTGTCGTTCGCTAATTTGGGTTATTGGGTACGTTTGAGTGTCCAGCACGGACACTAGTCGCAGCCTACGGAGTTGGGTCGTGACAAAGGTGGTATCAGAGCGGTTCGTCCTCGGAGTGTATACAGACCGTGTCTAGTAGAGTCCTGTTTATCGGTGTGTTGTGCACCACATCTATAAACAGGAGGCTACAGGACATTTAGGTGTTACCTTTCTTTGATTCTTAGATCGTGCGATAGAGCCAGCTGTAGGAAATGAGTTTCTTTCTTTACTAACCCTTGATTGCAGCTGGAGAACGGTATCGACGTAAGACAGCGACTGCTGATATTGGAAGCTACACAGTACTCCAATAAGTAATGGTATGAAAGACGTATGCTAGGTAAGGTATTCTGAAGTGCGATTAAAGCATAAAGTCGAACATTAAAAAGAGAAACAAACATGGAAAGTGTAGCAGGTGCAGTTCGAGTTGGGCATGTGAGGTAAGCCTCGGCATTCTGATACTTTTTTTTATTTGGAATTGTTAGCCCCGTGTGGCTGTGATGCGACATGATATGATATGTATATACGTATATGTGTTGGCCCTGTGAGGTATGGTTGGTATTTCCTGTGTACAGGTTTTTGGATAGTAAGAAATATAGAGGAACCTCTGCCCAAATTTTTCTAGAAATACGGAAAGGGAAATGAGATATAAATTTTTAACCTGTCTTGAAGGTCGATACCGATAGGATAAATCTATTATGGGGATTAAAATTTTAAGAGGTACCCTCCATGTCATTTTTAAGAAGCACTACCCTTATCGGGAAAATTTTACCTCGAGAAGCATGTTCGAGTAACAAATTCGCAATTTATTTGGAGGGACTAGAAATATGTTCCAACCCCATTTTGTCTTAGCACTACCCATGTGAAGGGCAAAAATGTCCAACGATCAAGTTTCCTCTAATTGGAAGAATACAAAGTGTATGACAAGTAGTCAGGAATTGAGCGGTTCGCTCACGACTCAAATATATATAAACGTGGAGGTAATTAGGTGAATTAAGTACTAAAAGATTCCGCGAAGTTCGTCGGACTCTAGCTTCTTTTGCTGGTGGTCGGAAGATACCCTACAGTAATATTTTATCGGTTTCCCTCGACTGGTTGGAGATGGAATTTGTGGAATAAAAACCTAAACTCGTGGGCCGTCTAGAAACATATATATGCATGAAGGTAAATATTGAGGGTTTACAGGGGGCGACACGGTAAGCATATAGTCAGAAAGGTAAAAGAATTCTCTCTAGGACGGGGTGGGACCCGCTACGAGAACATTTTGAAAAGGCTGTTAAGACCCCGAGTTGTCTTAAATTACGTGACAAAGGCTGTGCGGGGCAATCGGTGTGATTATACCAGTCTTAACGTGCCTAAATTCATTAAAGTTGTAAGGTTAAGCGTGCTAGGGCCAGAGCAATTCTGGGATGGGTGACCCCCTGGGAAATGTACAAAATTTTCGCAAAACTAGATATGAGAGACGAATAGGAAATTCTGGGTAACCAAAAGGGAATTAGGATATGTGGAATGGCTAGAAACTTTATAGGGGTCACACGAGCTGAGACGGATTGGATTGCTAAAAAGAAAGAAAAAGCAGCGCAGCCCTGAAATTAGAGTAAATTCGAACAAGAGATTGAAGATGTGTTGTAAAAGAAATGGGAGTGATATATATATACGTATGTGTAGGGCCCCCATTTATGACCATGTCGATTGATTGGTGAACCCTAATAGCCGGTGTTGTAACATACGGAAAACATTAACTGGAGAGAATGTACGAGAAAAGGGGAAAGGTGTGGTACCAATGTTACGAAATAGATTGATACGTATTTTGCTACCGGTTGAGATTGGAAGATCCAAATG
The DNA here is from genome assembly GCF_019175385.1 of Lycium barbarum. Taxonomy (NCBI): domain Eukaryota; kingdom Viridiplantae; phylum Streptophyta; class Magnoliopsida; order Solanales; family Solanaceae; genus Lycium; species Lycium barbarum. Next base: position 63,969,438 of record NC_083339.1, read on the forward strand.
TTAGAATAAGTGAACCGTGAGAAACGTAATTAAGTGGAGCCTCTGAAAGAGTCGACGGGCAAAGTACGAAGTCAATTGCGAAAGCAAACAAAAATGGAATAGTACAAGGCGAAGGAAAGGTTATGGCATGAAATGATGAATTATGTGAATATCGAATGATTCGATTGTCGAGCAAATAGAATGACAAGTAAGGAATGGGCATGAAGGAAGAATGTGATTATTATGAGATAAACAATTACGTTAATTATATTACTCGAGTACCAGCTATCGGATAAGATTGCGTACTATATACTTGTGATTCTGTTAATGTCTCGAAGAGAAAATTAAGTTGCAGATCAGAAAGAAAAGATATGGATATGGTAGGAGTATAACCCTAAAAAGGGGGGAGCGAATGAAAGTAAAGTAAAGTAAGTACAAATGAAAACAACTGACATACACAAGATTGAAGCGATAAAGGACTGGTCTAGACCTTCGACATCGACTGAAACATGTAGTTGTCTGGAAATGGTAAGATTAAGGCCTATGTCCCTCGGCAGCTCAGACCGCACGAGGAAAAAATTAATTCGCTCATGATCTGGGACTAGCTACGGTGATTCGTGCTTTAAAGATATGGCGGCATTACTTATATGGGGTCTGCGTTGATATTTATACGAATCCTAAGGGCTGCCAGTATACGTTTTAAGAAAAAGGGAGCCGAATTCGCGACAGAGAAGATGGTTCAATTATTGAAAGATTATGATGTTAATATTTTGTGCCACCCTAGAAAAGTTAAAGCTGTGACAGACGCACTTAGTCGTGAGTCTACGGACGGCTTGACCGGCGTACATTCAGAAATAAAGAATTGGTCTGTAAAACTCATTAGTCAGCTAGCCTTAGAGTCCGTTTGGTCGGTTCTGAAGATTTTGGAATTTTGTCCGAAGAAGTTACTGAATCATCGATCATGGGAAAGGTAAAACAACGTCAGTTTGAGGATTCTATTCTAGTATCGTTCAGAGATACAACCTTTGACAAGGAAAAGATCCAGCTCGAGGTTTTACCGGATGAGTATTGTTATACCGAGGCAGATTATGTGTGCCCGACATCGTAAGACCCGTTGACCAGTGCCCAAATTGTCAGCAAGTTAAAATTGGGTATCAGAAACTGGGTGGACTGTTTTAGGAAATGAAAATTCCGACTTGGAAGTGGGAAATAGTTAGTATGGATCTCATTACGGGTTTGCCTCGCGCTCCACGGAAGTATGATTTCCATATGTGGTATAGTTAATAAACTGACAAAATCAGCCAATTTTCTCCCCGTCAGAACCACTTATTCGGTTGAGGATTATGCCAGACTATATTTGTTAAAGGAATAGTGAGACTCCACGGAGTTCCTATATCTATTGTCACTGACAGAGACACTCAGTTTATGACTAATTTCTGGAAATTTGCTTTCGGGAAAGAATTAGGGGCTCAGATAAGTCTGAGCACAGTATTCCACCCTCAGGGCGACAGACAGGCCGAGCACACTATACAGACGTTAGGGGATATGTTGCGGGCCTGTATTATTGATTCCAGAGGTAGCCGGGACGCCCATTGTCGTTGATCGAGTTTGCTTATAATAACCGCTACCATTCTAGCTCAATACGAGGCTTAGTATGGCGGGAAATACAGGTCACCGATCGGCTAGTTTGGTATTGACGAAACAGAACTAATAGGCCCGGATATGATCCAACGGGCAGTTGATAAGGTGAAACTTATCCGAGAGAGATTATTAGCAGCCCAGAGTCGACAGAAATCGTATGCTGATAAACGACGTCGACCCTTGGAGTTCCAGCTTAGTGATTGGGTATTTTTGAAAGTATCGACTATGAAAGGCGTAATGCGATTCAGCAAAAAGGAGTAAGCTCAGTCCGCGACATATCAGACTGTATCAAATTGTTCGAAGAATTGAGAAAGTCGCTCACGGGATAGATCTACCATCTGATCTGGAAGCGGTACATCTGGTACTTCATGTATCCATGCTCCGCAAATGTGTCGGTAATCCTCCCAGAATATTTCCAGCAAAAGATATTCAAGTGATGGAAGAATTGTCTGATGAAGAACCATCTGTAGTTATTCTGGATCGCCAGGTGCAGAGATTTCGCACTAAAGATATACCCCCCTATTAAGGTCCTGTGGCAAAACAATAATGGAGAAGCAATGACCTTGGAAGTAGGGGACGGAATGGGAAAGAAGTGTCCTCACTTATTTCTTAGGCCCACCGGTAATCTAAGTTCTTTACTTGATTATATTCAAAGGCGAATGTGTATCAATTGTGCGGACCATAAAAAGAAACTCCCCCGAAGTATTTACGAACCCTATGAGACTAATCTAACATTAGAGGACGAATGTTCTAAAGTGGGGGAGGATGTTATGTCCCGTGTTTTTGCGCATTTGGAAAAATTTGGAATAATTTGGATTTGTAAGGAATAAGGTCACATGTTGATTTGAATTAAGATATATGTGTGTGTGTTGTTCATGAAAAATATTGGTGTGGAAGTGTTGAGGAAGGCCAAGGGCAAAATTGGAATTTCGGAAATTAGTTTCGGAATTACAAAAATTTGATTCACAAGCATTGGGCTCAAAAATTGGATGAAAAATAATGGCCCAATATGTAGGGGTGGCCGGCCATTAAGAGGCCCATATCCACCAAATTAATTCAACATATTCACTGTGCTAATAATAAATATAAAGGGATCATTATCCCTTAGAATTTTCAAGAAGCAAAGAAAGAAGAGAAAGAAGAAAAACCAAGAGCAACATGAGAGCCATTTCGGGTTGGCCATAGAAAAATCACCATAAAAAATCTCCCTCCAAAAATTATTGTCTTGTTGTATTTCCACCAAATTAAGGGTCCTATACAACTTGGTGCAATTGTTTAGGAAGAAAGAGCACGTATTCCTTCAATATGGCAACATGTTTGAGTGAAGAAGATTGGAGAAAAAGGTAAGAATTTATCTCAAGTCATTATGTTATGAAGGTTTGTTTGTGTTGTAGTATATGGAAATGAGTAGAATTCATGAAAACATGGAAGGTTGCAAAGTGGGTGTGCATGTGTGGTATGTGGCCGTGTGTATACTACATTGTATGCATGTGATGTGTTGAATTTTATGTTGCATTCTAGTTGTGTGTAGGATGGAATGTATATTGAGAATGAAAGTTGAATGAATTTGATGGAAGTTGGGAAAATGGAGTGTGGCCGTGTGGTATTTGAAGTTTGGAATGAGAATGAATTAAATTGGTTTAACATGTTAGTTGTGTTGTTGTGATCCTTGCAATGTAAATGAAGTTAAAATGATATAAGTTTGCATTGAAATGGAATGTAGAAGCTTATGTCGTTTTAGTACGATTTTATGACATTATGAAAATGAAGTGGTTAAGGTGCAAATCATGATGATTGTTGATGAACTTGGAAGATGGAAACATGTTATGAATAAGTATGTTAAAGATTAGAAGTTTTGAATGAATTATGACTTTGGCGGAAAGTTTGTATATTTTGTATATCTCGTGAATATTTTGTAGAAATGATATGAGATGCTTCTAAATGGCATTGTAAAGGTCATGATTAATGATGAGTATGAAAATATTGAGCTTAGTTTGGAAGTGCGAAGTCGGAATGAAAGTTATCGTATTATGTCGGAAAGAAGGCTAGTTGTGCCATATTGTGTGTTTTGTAGTTATGGTTATTGTTGTTAGTGTTGTTGTTGTTGATTATTTTGGCCGAGTTGAATTCTCGGGGATGCTATATGTATAGGGGAAATGCTGCCCAAATTTCTGTAGAAAAGTGTTGACTTTAGATTTAAGCCTAAAGCCTTATGGTTAACATTTGGTAAATGTGACCATTTGCAGATTTTGGACGAAACGGGAAGTGAACTTGGAAAGGCGTAAAGTTCGTAAAAGGTATGTAAAGCTATCCCGATTCTTCTTTTGGCATGTCCTAGATGTACTAGGATCGGATTCACGCCTCGGAGGATATTCTGCTCATCGGAATTCGCGTCTGAAATTGTCACATTTTCATTCAATAGAATTGAACCCTTTAAGTCTGCTTTGATGAAAAATTTAGGCAAACTTCCCCAACTGATTAGAAAGCTATGGAATGTCCCCAGAACCTTTGTAGGTGACCCCATAAGCCTAATATGCGTAATTTGAGCCCACCGCCTTGTTTGTCCCGAGATGGGCCCACTATTTCCGATTTTACCCTTATGGCCCTTTGTAACTTGATTTCAAGCAATTTTTAAGGAAACGTCTTAACTACTTTTCCAACTACTAATGATACTTATCCTGGATACTATATTGAGTCTCTGTAAAGGTACGATATTTTGTATTACGTTTAGCTCCACTATTCCCGCTTTGCTCTTTTATTGTACTATTGCTTTATTTTCGAATAATATAAAATAAAATGTTGTAACTATTCTTTCAACTACTAAGGAAAATCGTTTGCTGACTCCCTCGAGTTTGGTAAGCTATTTTGGAATATGAAAAAGATTTCAGGAGGATTATTCTTCCATAACTCATTATGACATATGACATACACTTGTTATGATTCCGTCCGACTTCATTGATTTGATTTGTCATTCGATATGCCTCATTGAGTCTCTGGAAATCTATGATTTTTTTATTGCATTTAGTCTCTCACTACTCCATTCGTGGATGCCTCAATGTTTCCCACACTGAGCCAGGGCCAGGATATGTTGTCAAGCGTATTCCACTGCATTGTTCGCCGCGCCTCGATGTGAGGGGGCAGGTATATATGTACATGGGTTTTGGAGTATGCTGTGCCATGTACACAGATTCCGATATGATATGATCTGATATGGCCATCTGATATGATATGTTATGTGACGGGGTTATCCCCTACTCTGTTCCTTATGTATGGTGGCACCAGCGTCGGGGGGTGGCCACGTTCTGTTTGCTGAGCTCCTTGGCAGGGGCCAGATATGATGTGATATATGTTTCTGTACACACTCCTCATGTTTTGAAAATATCCATTTGATACTTCGGATGTCCCACTCACTTCTCTGTAAGTTCTGTTTCGGTTAGAATCTTGTTCCGCAATGGGACCAGGTACGACATATGTTTTCAACAAATACTATTCATGCTTTATGATCAGTATTTTGCTAATCTGGATATTCTGTCCATTTTCTGTACCTTCTGCTTTGATTATGACTTTGTTTACTACGTTCCGTGCTTTACATACTCAGTACATATTTCGTACTGACCCCCTTTCTTCGGGGGCTGCGTTTTCATGCCGCGCAGGTACAGAAGACAGATTTGCTGACCGCCTGCCTAGGACATCTATTCTGCTATGTTGGGAGCGCTCTTTTGTCCAGAGCCTATATGTTGGTATAGTCCGTCGCTATTATATATATGTATGCTATTCAGGGGTATGACGGGGCCCTGTCCCGTCTTATGATTTTGTTATGATCTGTAGAGGTCTGTAGACATAATTGTGTGGGTTCTGTATATGTTTGGGTATGATATGATCTGTGACAGCCTCATCGGCTTCCATGTACAGTGTCGGTTCATTTATGGTTATTATTAACGCCAAGCGACTTCTATATTTGAAAATATTCTGTCGTTCGCTAATTTGGGTTATTGGGTACGTTTGAGTGTCCAGCACGGACACTAGTCGCAGCCTACGGAGTTGGGTCGTGACAATAAGGTCATGATATATCTATGAGATGTATAATAATGATAAGTCCATGATGTGCTTACGATGATAAAATTCCACCGTGCCCAAATGGCCGGAGATGTCTCCTCTAAGGCGGGCTGCTTGTGATTCCACCGTGCTCAAATGGCCGGACATGTCACCGCTAAGGCGGGCTGCTTGTGATTTCACTGTGCCCAAATGGCTGGACATGTCACCGCTAAGGCGAGCTGCTTATGATTCCACCGCGCCTAGAAGGCCGGACATGATCACCACTAGTGGGCGGCATATGATGGTTACCCGGACGCGGGTTAACGATGATGGTATATATACGATATGGTGATGTATGTGCTATGACGATATATGTACTACGATTATATATGTTATATGTATGAAATGCATCCACTCTTAAAGGTTAAGCAGGTTATTTCTTCATGTTATGTCTTATGATTTCTCTATTATGTTCATTTTATTCATGCCTTACATACTCAGTACAATGTTCGTACTGACGTCTGTGTTCTTTGGACGCTGTGTTCATGCCCACAGGTAGGCAGGGATGTGATCTAGACTCGTAGGAGCTACTAGCAGACTTTGAGAGCACCCCATTATTCCGGAGGTGTATATATTCTTTTGTGTATATATATGTTTTGGCCAATGACTTATTCTTTTGTGTATATATATGTTTTGGGTATGACGGGGTCCTGTCCGGTCTTTATGATAGTATTCTAGTAGAGGCTCGTAGATACGTATGTGTGGGTAGTATGGTCTCACGATGTCCTTATCGTATGTATATTATTTTGATAGCCGAAGGGCTTATGTATATAAAGGTAATTATGTTCAAAGTGAACAAAATAGTTTTCCTATGATTTGAGTATAAGATTAATGAATGAACGCTTTATGTGTACGTTCCACAACACCAACAGTTATATTATGACCTATGCATATCATACGCTCTCAGAGGCATTTCCAGTTATACAGAGTTATGCAGATATTGCCAAATGTTTAGCGACAGATGCATTCAGACATTGAGATTATTTTTCATGTTCCAGATGTCTTTCATGATTCCTTTGTACTTGTTGTTCTTATGCCTTACATACTCAGTACATTATCCGTACTGACTCCCCTATTGCTCGGGGGCCTGCGTTCATACCCGCAGGTTCAGGTAGACAGACAGGCGGTCCAGCTCAGTAGGTCTTCCACTCAGCGACTATTAGTGCGCTCCACTTGATCCGGAGCTGCAGTCTATTTTGGTATGCCATTTTGAGATGTACATGCATATATGGGTATGGCGGGGACCTGTCCTATCCTTTTTACAGTTTTTTATCTCCTTAGAGGTCTGTAGACAGTTGTAGATAGTTGGTATGTGATGTAGCCTTGTCGGCTCCCATTCTTTTGTGTACAACATGTGTAGCAGCCCGGTCGGCTCGCACTGTTCTCTCCCGTATATATATAGATGGTTGATAGTTCTTGATGCATATCTGTTGATATTGTTTTGTATGAGTCAACATGGTTCAGTTATAAGTCATATGGGCCACCCAGTCTTTCAGTGATGCACATGTACAAGTATAGGGGTGCTTGGTCAATAGAGGTCAGGCACTCGTCGAGGCTCATTAGCTGGGTCGTGACAGAAGTGGTATCAGAGCAGTTCCGTCTTAGGGTTGTCTACAGACCGTGTCTAGTAGAGTCTTGTTTATGGGTGTGTCATGCACCACACTTATAAACAGCAGGCTGTCGGACATCTAGGAAATTGTTATTCTTTCTCTCTTAGATCATGTGATAGAGATATGTGTTAAGAGTTCGCCTTCTAATAATTTGTTCTGATTTCAGCGATTCCTCGCAAGAAAGCTACAGCTGCCTAGAAGGGTAAGGGAGTGGCTGGTGAGGCCACTAGCCGTACTCAGCGTGCTGCCAGGGCTCGGGGCGAGTCTCAGAGTGAGAGCCCATCTTGGACTTCGCATACCCCACCTCCAGCACCCGCCCCAGTTCCTCAGCCAGATGCACCGGGCCAGGATATGCGGGATGCTATACAGTTATTGACCAGATTGGTAGCCGCTCAGGGTCAGGGAGTTGGTGTTGATCAGGTAGATCGAGCTGGTAGTGCGAGGGTTAAGATTTTTCTCGGGTTAAATCCTCTAGAGTTCTCAGTGTTGAGGCAAAATATGGACCCTCAGGACTTTATTGATAGTATGTAGAGGACTTTGAGGGTTATGCACGCTGATGAGGTTGAGTCAGTGGAGTTGGCTTCTTATAGGCTCCGTGATGTTGCGGTGCAGTGGTATCAGACAAGGGAGCTATCTAGGGGAGAGAATGCCCCTCTAGCCGTTTGGCGAGAGTTTTCAGATGCTTTTATTCACCATTATTGTTACACCTCGTAGTTTCTGTACGTTGAGATTCGTTAGGTGTTAGCTATTTAATTGCAGACACTGGAGTTGTTGCCGAGAAGATGCAAGATAATAGGTGCTCGTTTTACAATTATAAGAGTTCGAGTTCGCGTAACAGGTTATAGAAGGACTGGAAAACAAGTGAACTAAGGAGATCAAGCTTCTGAGGCTTTGAAGGAAAGTTGGGCAAGGTTTGGTACGGAAGTTTTGGTCTAACTGAGAGAAAGAATATCTTTTAGTATAGTTAGAGTTTTGAAGTGGAACAAAAGTCTAAAGTGGAGTTTGGGAAGTCTAGTTTTCAACGCAACGACCGCTTCTCAATAGGACATTGGGGTAAGGAGATATGGTCGTTACAAATCAGGTTGGCACACCTGGAAAATGGTCTGCGCGAACGCGCAGAAGGCCAAAGGCCAACACAGCGTGAACGCGCTGAGCAATTTTGAGGACCGGGTTCAGGATGAAGGTTATATTATAAGAGTGTAATAATAATAGTTTACATATGACATTTGGAGACTATATGATGTGAAACAGCTCGTACGCTGCTTAATGGAAGCCCTCGTTACTGTAAGCTAAGTGGGACCACATTTCGGGGTTTTATAAAGGACATATGAAGAGATATATGGGTAGTACATGGAAAGTTGAGCAAGTCCTAAGAAGGACCCTTAAGCCAAATATGGGCATAGGCCCCCCAAAAGGACGATTTAAGGAAACATTTTCGGATGATCTACCATGGAGGGGCCAAAACGAGATTATACGTTTGGAATCTGGAAAAACACCAAGGCATGAATCCTTTTGTTATAATCCATAAATGTTTTCCAAAATGTCCGTATTTTCCAAACCAGAGATTTACGATTCTAGAAGCTCTTATTACAACAACGATGGACATATGTTTTTACAATGATAACGGTGATGTCAAAGATGAGCACATCTCTATGACGTTTATGATAATGAAGATTTTATGTTTAAAAGTCTCAAGTTATGAGATCAATGATAATATGAGAATGTTGAGCTACTTCTTGAATTTCTTAATTTTATTCATTGATGATGACTCTATTTCTAAATGCTCCAAAGTGTATGAACTGATGCTTTATGATACTTATGATCTTACTCTATGTTTTCCCTTGATGTTATTCTTCATTGATAGTCTCGCCTTATAATGTTAGTCCCTCCAAGGTGAGACACGACGATCATGGTTATTCCATAATACAATCGGAGGTTACCTGTCACGACCCAAATCGATGGGCCGCAACAAGTGCCCGACCATTACTGGTCTAGCACTCCTATGCTTGTATTTACCTCACACTGACTATCCTGGGCCCATCACAATCTGTAACTATGCTGGACTGTCTCCGAACAATCAACATAAGAGACACCGTGTCGGGAATCCACGACCAACACATACATATAAACACAAATGCTCAGAGTAACAGCGCAAGCCGATTGGCCGCTTCATATATACTGTACAACAAAATAAGTGCCGACGAGACTGCATAACAACACGACTACATATCACTGTTTACAGACATTTATGGAGTACAAACTGTGGAAGGGACATAACAAGTGTCACGACCCAGCTAGGGCCGCAACGGGAACCCGGGGCTACCCACCGAGCACCGCTCGTTCTGTTACTCATCATACTCGTTTAATGCCCTTTTTATCATATTTATACTCAAAGCGTAGGTAAAATCATGTTTCATATGAAAACGTAAAATACTTTCATATACATGTGCCTTTAGGCTATCAAAATAATATATATATGTATACAGTAGCGATCTCGTGAGACCATCTAACCCGCACTGCGTATCTACGAGCCTCTACTGGAGTGCCAAACATAGGGACGGGACAAGACCCCGTTGTGCCCAAAAATACATATACATGACTATATATACAGAAAAGAATAATCATAAGCACCTCCGGGACAATGGAGGGCTTCCAATCAGCTGACAGCTACTACGGGTCTGGATCGAGCTCTCCTCCCTATCTACTTGTGGGCGTGAACATAACGTCCAAAGAAAACGGACGTCAGTACGAATATTGTACTGAGTATGAGAGGCATAAACAACGAAATAAGACAATGATTTAAAGAAGATATCAGTATAGAACATCTGAATCTGACTGTCAAGTATAAAGAAAACAAGTCATGTTGTCTTAATCATGCTCATCATCATATCATATGTGCATCATGTATAAACTGCCCGTCCATATCGGATCGGTGTGATAATCATAACATTAGCCTGCGTCCAGGCCTCCCGCGTCCAGGGTACCATCTCATGCCGCCCACTAGTGGTGTCTGCCCATGCCATTCGGCCATGGTGTATTGCATAGCTGCCCGCCTTGGCGGTGACTGCCCGGCCGAGTAGGCGCGGTGTAATAGTAGTATCATCACATGCTCGTCATGATATGCTTATCTTATCACAATACATGCATAAAGCTCAAAATCAACTATACTTTATCGGGGTGACATAAGGTCGTGATCCCCCGATTCATTATGGAGCAATCATTGACATTCTACCTCACCTCGAAGGAATTAGTCTATGAGGTGAGTGTAGACTAGGGATGACATCGTACATATTAGAATCTCTATATTTTAACTCATTACCTTGTGTAGCTAATTATGGACATAGATCTTTAGCTTTCCGAAATGTAGGAACTCATGAAAAGGAAAGAAAATCATGCTATAGGATTCATGCCATTAGAAAGAAGGGACTAGTCTTACATACCTTTGGCGTTTAACTAGACTACCGCTTGCTTGACCTCCCTCGATATCTCGTTTCTACCTTCAAGAGAGAATTCGCACCATCGTTAGTTAATCGACTATAAAAACGCGTTACTAACTCTAGGGAAAATTGGACAACACTTCCTTTGTTTATACTACGTTTCCCATATTCTATATCAACTTCCAAATGCTCACAACACATTCGCAATATTGCAATCAACAATCATCGTTTGTGTACATTGACCACAATCCACCATTCCTCTTCAATTTCTCCACATTCATAGTTATAGATTACTATCGTGTCTCCTCATATCTAATACTTGCTTCATGGCCTAAATTTCATTTATAACGTATTCATACTCACAACACCCCAACATTTATGATCCAATCCAACTACCATCCAAACATGACACTATTCACTCATTAATGACCCATCTCCTATGTTTTTCTACAATTCACGTATCTTACCCTTCCAATACCTTAAACAACATGTTTTAGTCATGGAACTTACCTTAGATGATGGTTGAACAAGTCTTGAGTGGAGTTTCTCCTCTAGCACCAAAACCCTACTTCACTCCTTTTGGGTTTTCTTGAGAAAGATGAACTTTAGTGTGATTCTTACACTTGATTTCGTGGGTTTCATGTAGGTGATCACTAATCTCCTTTGGTTTTCTTGTGATGAAGAGTAGAGAGTATTCTAGAGGCTTCTTGAGAGAAATATCGTGGAATGAAATGAATTGAATGAGCTTAGGTCTCTTTTTAATAACTTAAAATCTAATCCAGAATGAACAGTGACTGAGGTGTACAGTGGTCGTAAACCCACTTTACGGGTCGTATTCTGGTTTACGGTCCGTCCTTCATGACCGTATTTAAGCATAACAGAACCAGAAAGGTTTGCTAGAGTCGTGGTGGTTTACGGTCACAGTTTACGGGCCGTATTTCGATTTACGGTCCGTATTCTGGGTCGTATTTAACCATTTAGACATTTGGCAGAAAGTTAAAATTTTTGAAAGGTTGGAGGACGATAGCAGTTTACGGTTCGTAAACTGCTTTACGGGCCGTATTTTATTTTACGACCAACTGGGCCGAAGTGCAAATCTGCAACTTTTCACTGTATGTTCACGGGGAAATTTCCAAGGTGTAACAACAAGGCCCTGCCGTACCCATATATGTACATAACAAGATGGCATACCAAACGGACTGAAGCTCCAGATCAATGGAGCGTACCGACTACCGCTGAGGGGAGGTCCTATTGCTACGAATCGTCTGACTGGCTACCTGGTCCTGCAGGCATGAACGCAGCGTCCACAAGAAGGGACGTCAGTACGAATAAGGTACCGAGTATGTAAGGCATGAATAGTAACATATTAAGGGATGTAAAATATGAATAATAACAAAATGGAAATATAGAGCATATCGTAAGATAAAAGAGTAACCTGTACATATGAGTGCTTTTTAGGCGGGTACCATGCATGCTTAGTGCTGCGGAACGTGCAGCCCGATCCACATATATACATATATATATATATATATATATATATATATATATATATATATATATATATCCATAGTAATGCTTTCTTTGAAAAACATTTCTTGTTCATGTATATAGAAAATAGAACATATCATATTGCCGAGGCGTCGGCTCCGATCCATTTAGCAACATATGTCCCGCATCCGGGCATCCCGCGCCCGGGATGATATCATGTCATATAATACCAACTGATCAGGTGGTTACGCGTATATAACTCTCTGGCCCTTTTTCCATATTCCCTATATACATATACATATATTATATAAGCAGCATGCATGAGAGCCCAAGGAAAGTTATGTCTCTATCGGAGTGACGTAAGATCGGTAACCTCTGATTATATTATGGAATAATCATCATGGCTTTGTCTCACCTTGAAGGAACAATTATTTTAAGGTGAGACTATCAATGAAGAATAACATCAAGAGAAAACATAAAATAAGGTCATAAATCTCATAAGGCGTCAATTCATACACTTTGAAGTCTTTAGAAAATAGAGTCATTACCAAGGAATAAAATTGAGGATCAAGAAATAGCTCAATATTCTCATATTCATATTAAATCCACAACTTGAGACTTTCGAATATGAAACCATTCTCATCATAATCATCATAAACATATTCTCATCTTTGACATCATCGTTGTCATTACAAAAACATGTTCGTCGTTATAGTCATAAAAGCTTACAAAATCATAAACCTTTGTTTTGGAAAGATACAGACATTTTAGAAAACATTTACGGGTTATTAGGAAAGGAATCATGCGTTGGAATCATAGACTTCTAACTTTTGAAAACAAAGAGGTCATGGAAGCATTTATGAAATCGTAACATAGGAATCATGCCTTTGAAAGAAAGGGCTGAGCCTTGACATACCTGTTCAGCCTCCTATTTTCTACGCTTATCTGTCCGTACTCGTAAATCTACATTTGAGAGAATTCACACTATCGTTAGACTCATCGTTGCATACGTGTACTAAGATTTCAATTTAAACTACTTTATATTCTGCCGAAAATCAGGCAGCATCTCCCTTGTTTATATGCCTAGCCCGAAATCACAATCCAACAACCAACAACAACAACAAAAATACCAACATCAATAACATCATTTCCAACACCAATATGTACCATAAAACATCCCACATGATGTTTTCCAACTTCCATAACTAACCAACTTACTACACAATTATTTAACGGCTTTATCTCCGTAAATAAGCCTTAAATAATACCAAAAGAGAAAGATTCATACCTTATTTTTGTTAAAGCAGCGATATCTTTAATATCCACCTTGAATCCACGGAAAAACCATACTAGAATCACATCTATGCGTTTATCCGAGCTTCGATTAATACTCCGTCACTTGAAAATTGTTTACTTTTTGTTTCCCTCTCTCTCTCTCTTCAAAAGTCTGGAAATTTCTGGGCTAAATCTGGTTAAAAATAAGGGTTATTACCCTTTTTATAAGGGTCAAATTCGGGTCGGGTTTACTGTAGCAAGTCGGTTACTGTGGCAGTACTGTAGCACGCGTTTCTGCTCTGTCAGCCGAACTTGTAACGTCCATAATTCTCTACTCCAATGTCCTATTGACGAACAGTTTATTGAGTTGGAAACCAGACTCGACGAACTTATTTTTAGGCATTTTAAACACCTAAAAACACTTCATATGCTAAGAGATATGCGTCCCCCAAGTTGGACCAAAATGTTCACACAAAACATTACCCGTCCTTTCTCCAAAGTTATACTACTTCATTTCTTCCACTCATTTCCTTATAAAACCTTCCGGTATACCTTATATACACCCTTCACTCATTAAATATATTTAATAATGCTTGCTCCTTATATTCCAAAGTGGTTTTACTTAACCCTAACTCAACGTACTTATATTTCAAATTTGATAAGTGCTCTTCGAAGATACGGGGTGTGACATTAGCGGCCTTACGTCACTCCGATGGAGTTATAGCTTTTGATTGGGCTCTTATGCATGCTTATGTTGTGATGATTACACCGTGCCTATACGGCCGGGCAGCACCACTACGGAGGGCATAGTGGGTGGCTTATGGATGAGTACACCGTGCCTATATGGACGGGCAGCACCACTACGCTAGGCGTAGTGGGCGGCTTATGGATGATGATAATAACACCGTGTCTATATGGCACAGGCACCACCACTAGTGGGCGGCGTGATTTAATTACCCCGGACGCGGGAGGCCCGGACGCGGGCTAATGATGTTATTTGATTCTGACAGTTATGTATGAATGTGTAATATGTTAAAAGGTAAGGATGAGCATGCATGATTCCGCCTTAAGGGGCAAGTAGCTACAGTTGTACTCTCTTCTTATGTATTCTATACTTCTTTATATGTTATCATATATGCCTTACATACTCAGTACTCTGTTCGTACTGACGTCCCTTCTTGTGGACGCTGCGTTCATGCCCGCAGGTAGGCAGGTTGACGCGTCTAATCCTTAGGAGCTCCATCAGCGTCATCTTAAGAGCGCTCCAGTTGTTCCGGAGCTTCAGTTTATCGGTACTACTTTTGTGTATATATTTGGGCACGGTAGAACCCGGCCCCTCCTTGTGAATATATGTATCTTATCTAGAGGCTCGTAGACAGATGTGTACAGTCAGATGTTTCATAATCTTGTTCGTCCTTGTCGTTGTATCATATATTAGTAAAGCTTATTGACATTTGTTTATGAGTATGCTATTGATGACTGTGTTGAGTAAAATATGACGGTATCGTCCATATGGTCCACTCAGTAGTAAGAATAGAATGCGAGATAAGAGGTGCCCGGTATAGTAGTATCAGGTACCAGTCACGACCTCTAGTGGGGTCGTGACAAAAGTGGTATCAGAGCAGTTCGTCCTAGGGTTTGCCTACGAGCCGTGTCCAGTAGAGTCCTGTTTATGAGTGTGAAGCACGCCACATTCATAAGCAGGAGGCTGCAGGGCATTTTAGGAATAATTGACCTTCTTTCCTATCTTAGATCGTGCGATAGAGCCATGTTATCAGGTTTTCCCCCTTTCCTAATCGTGTTTTATGATTTCAGCGATGCCTGTGAAGAGGAAATCTATAGTGGCCCAGAAGGGCAAGATGGTGGCAGCAAGAAGAATGGAATGGGAGCTACCGACGGAGGTAGAAGAGGGTGAGTCTCATAACGAGGTTCCCTCTCGGACCTCTCATACTCCACCCGTGTCAGCGGAGCAGGAAAGAGCTGAAGCTCCAGCCCCAGCACCTCCAGCTCCACCTCCAGGAGCTTCGGGCCAGCAGATAACAGAAGCTATTCAGTTGCTGACCCAGTTGGTTGCCGCGCAAGCTCAGTGGAAAGGTGCGGGCCAAGGTGACAGGGCGGTGAGTACAAGAGCCCGTAATTTTATCAGTCTGAATCCTCCGGAGTTTTATGGGTCGAAACCTGATGAAGACCCGTAAGGCTTCATAGACGAGATGCTGAGGACGCTGCGGATAATATATGCTTCGGATACGGAGTCAGTAGAATTGGCTTCGTATAGATTGCGGGATGTAGCCGTCCAGTAGTATAATGTTTGGATATGTTCGCGAGGAGCAAATGCACCTCCCCCAGTTTGGCAAGAATTCACAGATGCTTTTCTGCGACATTATTTACCACCGGAGGTTCGACGGGCCCGAGCCGATAAGTTTCTGAATCTCAAGCAGGGGAATATGAGCGCCCGGGAATACAGTCTCCGTTTTAATTATTTAGCCAGGTATGCCCCAGCCATGGTGGCTAACATGGGGGATCGTGTGCATTGATTCGTGAGTGGGTTGGGGACATATTTGGTTAAGGATTGCTTGACGGCCTCACTCCAGGATGGGATGGATATCGCTCGTATTCCGGCCCATGCCCAGAACTTGGAGGAGCAGCAGCAGCCATAGAGAGGTGAACGTGATTCTGATAGAGGGCACAGTAAAAGGGCCAGATCTTTTGATACTGGCAGTGAGTACAGAGGAGGGCAGAGACAACAATATTCCTGGCATTCAAGCCAATCAGTGGCCAGCGCACCCCCTCGATTTGCGGGCAAAGGATTTGACCGTCCTATTTATTCAAGACAGGGCCAAAGCTCGAGAGTTTTGGGTTCTCAATTTGAAGGAGCTCCCAGTCAGAGGAGACCACCAATTCCGCGATGTAGCCAGTGCGGAAGATTACATTCGGGTCCGTGTCTCCAAGGATCAGATACTTGTTATGCTTGCGGACAAATTGGGCACATGATGCGTGAATGTCCATCAGTGTTTGGTAGCGGTAGGAGCCAGCCCGCAGGGTCGGTGGCGGGTTCTTCTTCATCTGTGCGCCCTTTAGGGAAAAGCTCACAAGCACCAGCGGGTCGCGGTAGAGGCAAAGGAGGAGCATCCAGTTCAAGTGGCCCTCAGAACCGTATATATGCACTGGCGGGACGGCAGGATCTTGAGTCTTGTCCCGACGTCGTTACAGGTATATTATCGGTATTCTCCCATGATATGTATGCATTGATTGATCCAGGTTCTACTCTGTCATATATTACTCCTTATGTTGCTAACCGTATTGGTATGAATCCGGAGTCAATCAAACCTTTTGAGGTAGCTACACCTGTAGGGGACCCAGTAGTAGCCAGACGGGTATATAGGGGTTGTGTGATCGTAGTTTGCGATCGTCATACTACTGCTAACCTACATGAGCTGGAGATGTTAGATTTTGACGTTATTATGGGTATGGATTGGCTAGCCTCCTTTTACGCTAACGTTGATTGTAGAACAAAGGTGGTTCAATTCCAGTTTCCAAGAGAACCAACGTTAGAATGGAAAGGTAATGCCGCGTCTCCGAGAGGTAGGTTTATTTCCTACTTCAAAGCGAGAAAAATGATTGCCAAAGGCTATGTTTATCACTTAGTCCGGGTCCACGACACAGAAGCCAAATCGCCGACTCTCCAATCCGTCCCAGTGGTAAATGAGTTTCCGGATATGTTCCCAGATGAGCTTCCAGGTTTCCCGCCAGAGTGGGAGATTGAGTTCACTATCGATGTGTTGCCTGATACTAAGCCCATATCTATTCCCCCATATCGAATGGCCCCTGCTGAATTAAAGGAGTTAAAGGTGCAATTGAAGGATTTACTCGAAAAAGGCTTTATTAGGCCAAGTTCGTCGCCATGGGGAGCGCCTGTGTTATTCGTCAGAAAGAAAGACGGTTCCTTAAGGATGTGTATCGATTATAGGAAATTAAACAAGGTAACCATAAATAATAAGTACCCGCTTCCAAGGATCGACGATTTATTTGACCAGCTATAAGGTGCCAAATGGTTCTCGAAGATAGATCTAAGATCAGGGTATCACCAAGTGAGGGTAAAGGAAGAGGACATTCCAAAGACAGCTTTCAGAACGAGATACGGTCATTATGAGTTCCGAGTAATGTCATTTGGCCTAACCAACGCTCCGGCGATATTCATGAACTTGTTGAATAATGTATTCAGGCCTTTCCTAGATTTGTTCGTGATCGTGTTCATTGATGACATTTTGGTGTATTCCCGATCAGAATCGGAGCATGCAGACCATTTGCGTACTATTCTTGGAACCCTTCGAGCTCGGGTGTTATATGCCAAATTCTCAAAATGTGAATTTTGGCTGAATTTTGTGACTTTTCTGGGTCACATTATTTCCGCTGAGAGTATTCGGGTA
Organism: Lycium barbarum; assembly: GCF_019175385.1. NCBI lineage: Eukaryota > Viridiplantae > Streptophyta > Magnoliopsida > Solanales > Solanaceae > Lycium > Lycium barbarum. The sequence continues at coordinate 63,987,390 of NC_083339.1, forward strand.
GATATACAGAAGATTGAAGCTGTGAAGGATTGGCCAAGGCCTACAACGCCTACAGAGGTCCGTAGTTTCTTAGGTTTGGCCGGTTACTATAGAAGGTTTGTAGAAGGATTTTCTTCCATCGAAGCACCATTAACGAAGTTGAATCAGAAAGCGGCTAAGTTTCAGTGGATGGATGCGTGTGAGCACAGCTTTCAGGAATTGAAAATAGGTTGACTTTGGCCCGAGTCTTGACACTCCCTGAAGGATCGGAGGGTTTTGTTATTTACTATGATGCTTTAGGTGTCAGACTAGGTTGCGTGTTGATGCAGCATGGCAAAGTAATTGCTTATGCCTTACGGCGGTTACGGAAACACGAGAAGAATTATCCAACCCATTACTTAGAATTGGCTGCGGTTATTCATGCATTAAAGATATGAAGGCATTATCTATATGGTGTCTATGTGGACATTTATACAGACCATAAAAGCCTACAATATATCTTCAAACAGAAGGAGCTGAATTTACGCCAAAGACGGTAGCTAGAGCTGCTAAAGGATTATGATGTTAACATCTTATACAATCCAGGGAAAGAAAATGTTGTAGCAGATGCTCTTAGCCGTAAATCTATGGGCAGCTTGATAGATGTACAACCAGAACGCAGGGAGATTGTTCGTGAGATTTACCTGCTAGCTAGCCTTGGAGTCTGTTTGGCTAGTTCTGGAGATAGCAGGGTTTCTCTCCGAGGAGTTACTGAGTCCTCTATCATAGAACAGGTAAAGAGATGTCAGTACGAGGACCCTATTCTGGCACAGTATAGAGATACAACTCTTCAAAAGGAGAAGACCCCATTTGAGGTGACATCTGACGGAGTACTACAGTATAGAGGTAGATTATGTGTGCCTAATGTTGCCGGGCTACGACGACAGGTCATGGGTGAGGCACATTATGCCCGTTATTCTGTACATCCAGGGTCAACAAAGATGTATCATGACCTCAGATGATTATATTTGTTACACCTCGGAAATTTTTGGTGAGCCAACAATGAATAGACCAACGAAGGGCATGAGTGTGCGATGTTTTACTAAGTAGGGGATGACTATTTATGAACTTTGGAAATATGAAAGTTGCAGAAATTCATTTCAGCCCAGTGGTCGTAAAATGGAATACGGCCCGTAAAGTGATTTACGGACCGTAAAGTGCCATCGTCCTTCAACATTCAAAAATTTCAACTTTCTGTCAAATGCATCAAATGGTTAAACACGACTTGGAATACAGACCGTAAATTGAAATACGGCCCGTAAACTGAGTCGTAAACTGCCATGATCTTCAGCCTACCTTTCTGGTTTTGATATGCTTAAATACGGTCGTAGAGGACAGACCGTAAACCAGTATACGACCCGTAAAGTGGGGTTTACGACCACTATACACCCCGACTGTTGTTCATTAAAAATCAGATTTTGAGTTATTGAAAAGGGACCCTAAACTCATTTTATTTCATTTCTCACCTACACGGTTCAAGAACTCTCTAGAGTAATCCAAAATACTTCATCCACAAGAATTTAAGAGAATCAAAGGGAGATCAAGATCAACCACATTAAATCCATGAAAGAAACTCAACAAATTCCAAAAGAGGTGAAGTAGGGTTTTAGTGCTAAAGGAAGAACTCCACTCTAGGCTTGTTACACCACCATCTAAGGTACGTTTTATGACTTTATCATGTTGTTTAAGGTATTGGAAAGGTAAGATGCTTGAATTGTAGAAAAACATGGAAAATGGGTCTTAAATGGGAGAATAGTGTCATAATTGAATAGTAGTCGAATGGAACCATAAACGTTGATATGCCATGATTATGAATATGTTGTAAATGATGTTTAGACCAGGAAATAAGCATTATATGTGAGAAAACGCGATAACGAACTATAACCATAAATGTGGAGAAAATGGAGAAAAATGGTGGATGTTGCTCAACGTATATGAATGACGATTGTTGATACGATATTGTGATGAGTTGTTGTAAATGTTTAGGAGTTGAAATAGAATGTGGTAAAAGTAGTTAAAACAAAGGAAATACTGCCCAATTTTTCCTTGAAATAACGATACGTTCCTATAATCGATTATTCTCTTGGTATATGTATATTTTGGGCATGGTGGAGTCTTGTTCCACCTATATGTATAGTATGTCAGTAGAGGCTCGTAGATACGCAGTGTGGGTAGATGGTCTCACGAGAGGATTTTATGTATATGTATATATTATTTTGATAGTCGAGAGGCTTATGTATATAAAAGTATTTTTATGTTCTCAAATGAAAAGATGATTTTCTTATGTCCTAAGCATGAATTGATAAAAGAGCATTAAATGGGTAAGGTGAGTAGCAGAACGAGTGGTGCTCGGTGGCTAGCCCCGGGTACCTGTCATGGCCCCTAGACGGGTCGTGACAAAAGTGGTATCAGAGCGGTTCGGTCCTAGTAAGTGTCTACGAGCCGTGTCTAGTAGAGTTTTGTTTATGGTGTGTTGCGCGCCACATCAATAAACAGGAGGCTACAAGGCATTTAGGAAAAATGACCATTATTCTTTTGTAAGATCGTACGATAGAGCCATGTGTAAGTTTTATCCTCCCTAATAGTGCATTATGATTTCAGAATGCCGCCAAAGGGGAAAGCTATAGCCGCCCGGATAGGCAAGACTACGACAAATAGGCGGGTAGAAAGAGAACCTCCAATGAATATAGAAGAAGGAGAATCGCATAACGAGTCCTTGTCCAATACTTCTTCTACCCCGCCCAATGTGGGAGAGCAAGGAGGAGCTCCAGCTCCAATCCCTCCGCCGGCTGCTTCGAGTCAACAAATGATCGAGGCTATTCAGCTATTGATACAATTGGTTGCCGCACAGGCACGACCGCAGAATGTGGGTTCAAGTGATCGGGCAGCGAGTACAAAGGCCCGTGACTTTATGAGTTTAAATCCTCTAGAATTCTTTGGGTCAAAGCCGGATGAAGATCCGTAAAGCTTCGTAGATGAGATGTTAAGGACATTGAAGATTTTCCATGCCTCTGAGACCGAATCCGTGGAGTTGGCATCTTATAGACTCCAGGATATGGCGATGTTATGGTACAACAATTGGGTGTTATCAAGAGGAGAGAACACGCCTCCTCCGGTTTGGCAAGAGTTCGTAGATGCTTTTATTCATCACTATTTGCCACCCGAGGTCCGCCGACCTAGAGCGGATAGATTTCTGAACCTGAGGCAAGGAAATATGAGCGCCCGGGAATATAGCCTCCAATTTAATTCCCTGGCCAGGTATGCCCCGACTATGGTGGCCGACATGGGGGATCGAGTGCACAGGTTTGTGAGTGGTTTGGGACCACATCTATTCAAAGATTGCTTGACAGCTTCATTGCAGGACGGGATGGACATTTCCCGTATACAAGACCATGCTCAGAATTTGGAGGGGCGACAACAACAACAAAGGGGTGATCGTGATATTGACAGGAGACAAGGCAAGAGGGCTAGATCTATGGGGGAAAGCAGTGAGTATAGAGGGGGACCGGGACATATGCATTCTAGGCACCCAGGTCAGTCAGCGACTAGTGCGCCTCCCAGATTTTCAGATAGGAGGTTTGATCATTATTTTCGGTCAGGACAAGGCCAGAGTTCGAGGGCCTCAGATTTTCAGTCTAAAGGAGATTTTAGTCAGAAGGGACCCCCCAGTACCGCGGTGCAACTAGTGCGGTAGACTACATTCTGGACAGTGTCGCCGAGGTTCGCACGCTTGTTATGCTTGCCGTCAAGTTGGCCATATGATGAGGGATTGCCCTTCGATGAGATATAGGGTTGGGACTCAGCCCACAGGTTCAGTAGCGGGTTCTTCTTCAGTACGCCCCATAGCACAGACTCCCCAGACTCCAGCAGGCAGAGGTAGAGGCAGAGGGGGAGCATCTACTTCAGGTGTTGTTCAGCCCCGCATATATGCTTTAGCTGGGCGACAGGATCTTGAGTCCTCCTCGGACGTTGTCACAGGTACATTGATTATATTTTCCTGTGATGTGTATGCATGGATAGATCCGGGTTCTACATTCTCTTATATTACCCCATATGTTGCTGGTTGTATTGGGGTGAAACCCGAGTCAATTAAACCCTTTGAGGTACTCACTCCGGTTGGTGATCCCGTGATAGCAAAATAAGTGTACAAAAATTGTGTCGTCGTGATATGTGATCGTCAGACCAAAGCTAATTTGATTGAGCTGAAAATGGTAGATTTCGATGTAATCATGGGTATGGATTGGTTGGCATCGTGCTATGCTAATGTTGATTGCCGCACAAAAGTAGTTCGATTCCAATTTCCAGGAGAGCCCATGCTTGAATGGAAAGGTAATGCAGCATCGCCAAAGGGTAGCTTTATTTCCTATCTCAAGGCAGGGAAGATGATAGCCAAGGGTTATATTTACCACTTAGTTCGGGTTCATGACACAGAGGCAAAGCCGCCAACTTTCCAGTCAGTTCCCGTAGTGAATGAATTCCCAGATGTGTTTCCGGACGAACTTCCAGGTCTTCCACCAGAAAGAGAGATTGACTTCTCCATAGATGTGTTGCCGGACACCAAGCCCATTTCTATTCCTCCTTATCGAATGGCCCGGCAAAATTGAAAGAGCTAAAAGCACAGCTGAAAGATCTGCTTGACAAGGGGTTTATCAGACCCAGCTCATCGCCGTGGGGAGCACCAGTCTTGTTTGTGAGAAAGAAGGACGGATCCTTACGAATGTGTATCGACTACAGGCAATTGAACAAAGTGATGATAAAGAACAAATATCCTCTTCTAAGGATTGATGATTTATTCGATCAGCTGCAAGGTGCAAAGTGGTTTTTTAAAATAGATTTGAGGTCGGGTTATCATCAAGTGAGAGTCAGAGAAGCAGATATCCCCAAAACAGCTTTCAGAACGAGATATGGCCACTATGAATTTCGAGTAATGTCGTTTGGGCTAACTAACGCTCCGGCCGTGTTCATGAATCTGATGAATAATGTATTCAGGCCGCTCTTGGATTTGTTTGTCATAGTATTTATTGATGACATTCTAGTATATTCTCGCACAGAATCAGAACATGCAGATCAATTGAGAATTGTACTTGGCATTCTTCGAGCCTGGGAATTGTATGCAAAATTTTCAAAGTGCGAGTTTTGGCTAAATTCTGTAACATTTCTGGGCCATGTTATTTCCAATGATGGCATTCAAGTCGACACTCAGAAAATTGAAGTGGTGAAGACTTGGCCAAGGCCTACGACGCCCACGGAAGTCCGTAGTTTTCTGGGTTTGGCAGGCTATTATAGAAGGTTCGTAGAGGGCTTTTCATCTATTTCAGCCCCATTGACGAAGCTAACTCAGAAGTCCGCTAAATTTCAATGGAACGATGCATGCGAGCGTAGTTTCCAAGAGCTGAAAGATAGGTTGACCTCAGCTCCAGTGCTAACACTTCCAGAATGGCCAGATGGCTACGTTATGTATTGTGATGCCTCCGGTGTGGGACTAGGATGTGTATTGATGCAGCACAGGAAAGTTATTGCATATGCTTCAAGGAAATTGCAGAAACATGAGAAGAATTACCCCACTCATGATCTTGAATTGACTGCGGTCATCCATGCGTTGAAGATATGGAGACATTACTTATATGGTATGCATGTGGACATCTATACAGATCACAAGAGCCTCCAATATATTTTTAAAAAGAAGGAGCTGAATTTACGGCAGAGGCGGTGGTTAGAATTATTAAAAGATTATGACGTAAATATTTTGTACCACCCCGGTAAAGCAAATGTAGTAGCTGATGCACTTAGCCGCCGATCAATGGGCAGCTTATGTGGAATCCCTCCGGAAAGGAAATAGGTGGTTCAAGAACTTCGCCGATTAGCAAATTTGGGAGTGCGTGTAATTGATTCGGGCGATGCCGGGATTAGTATAAATGATTCCACAATTTCGTCCTTGGATATGGAAGTGAAAGAATGGCAGTGCGAAGATCCGCAGATATGTCGTTATAGAGACACATCTCCTGGGAAAGAAAAGTCTTCGTTTGAAGTTTATATGGATGGAATTCTTAGGTACCGAGGCAGGTTATGTGTGCCGAATGTGGCGGATTTGCGCCGACAAATTCTAAAAGAAGCACATTGCTCTCGATATTCTATTCACCCACGTGCAACCAAAATGTATCATGATCTCAAGATGATGTACTGGTGGGGTGGCATGAAAAGGGACATAGCAGAATTCGTGACACAATGTCCAAATTGCCAACAGGTAAAAGCTGAACACCAGTAGCCGGGAGGCTTGTTGCAAGCGATGGAAATCCCTACTTGGAAATGGGAAGTGATCAACATGGATTTCATCATGGAATTACCCCGTTCTCGTGGCAGGTATGACTCTATATGGGTGATCGTGCATAGGCTGACGAAAGCAGCCCATTTTCTTCCAGTCAAGACTATGTACTCAGCGGAAGACTATGCAAGGTTGTATCTCAAAGAAATTGTGCGACTCCATGGAATCCCATTATCTATTATCACAGGTAGAGGAGCACAGTTTACAGCTAAGTTCTGGAAGTCTTTTCAAGAAGGTTTGGGCATGCAAGTGAAGTTTAGCACGGCATTTCATCCGCAAACTGATGGGCAGGCCGAGCGTACTATTCAAACTTTAGAAGATATGCTACAGGCGTGTGTGTTGGATTTCGGTGGTAGCTGGGATGACCACTTACCCCTTATTGAATTTGCATATAACAATAACTATCATTCCAGTATTCAAATGGCTCCATATGAAGCTTTATATGGGAGGAAATGTAGGTCTCCAATTGGATGGTTCGAAATAGGAGAAGCACAACTAGTGGGCCCTGAATTGATCCAACAAGCAATAGAAAAAGTCAAGGTGATCCAAGGTCGGTTGTTGACAGCCCAAAGTCGCCAAAAGTCCTATGTGGACAACCGCCGACGAGACTTGGAATTTCAAGCCGGTGATTGGGTGTTCTTGAAAGTGTCGCCAGTGAAAGGGGTGATGAGATTTGGTAAGAAAGGGAAGCTAAGTCCCAGATACATTGGACCCTACAAAACCATCCGCAAGGTGGGTCAGGTAGCCTATGAATTGGATTTGCCTTCGGAGCTTGAATCAGTCCACCCAGTTTTCCACGTTTCGATGCTCCACAAGTGTACTGGAGACTCCACCAAGATTGTCCCGATAGATGATGTGCAAGTGACAGAACAACTTACCTATGAAGAGGTGCCTATTGCTATTTTAGATAGGCAGGTGCGGAGACTCCGAAATAAAGGGCTAGTTTCAGTCAAAGTCTTATGGCGAAATGATAACCGGGAAGAAATGACATGGGAAGCAGAAGAGAGCATGAATTCCAAGTACCCACACTTATTCCAACCCCTGGGGGAGATCCAAGACGAAACGCCGATGATATGAGGTATGTACGCTTTATTTTTATGTTTTTGGTCGTGTGTGGCCACGGATATGCTGATATTGTGATGTAGCCCTGTGAGGCGATGATATTATGGGTTGTTGTGACAGGTTGGTAGTGTCAAATTACAAGGGAAACTCTGGCAAAATTTCCGTAGAATCCCGAGTGTTTAACATTCGAGGACGAATGTTCCAAAAAGGGGGGAAGAGTGTTACACCTCGGAAATTTTTCGTGAGCCAACAATGAATAGACCAACGAAGGGCATGAGTGTGCGATGTTTTACTAAGTAGGGGATGACTATTTATGAACATTGGAAATAACAAAGTTGTAGAAATTCATTTCAGCCCAGTGGTCGTAAAATGGAATACGGCCCGTAAAGTGATTTACGGACCATAAAGTGCCATCGTCCTTCAACATTCAAAAATTTCAACTTTCTGTCAAATGCATCAAATGGTTAAACACGACTTGGAATACGAACTGTAAATTGAAATACGGCCCGTAAACTGAGTCGTAAACTGCCATGATCTTCAGCCTACCTTTCTGGTTTTGATATGCTTAAATACGGTCGTGGAGGACGGACCGTAAACCAGTATACGACCCGTAAAGTGGGGTTTACGACCACTGTACACCCCGACTGCTGTTCATTAAAAATTAGATTTTGAGTTATTAAAAACGGACCCTAAGCTCATTTTATTTCATTTCTCACCTACACGGTTCAAGAACTCTCTAGAGCAATCCAAAACACTTCATCCACAAGAATTTAAGAGAATCGAAGGGAGATCAAGGTCAACCACATTAAATCCATGAAACAAAGTGTGTGAAACTCAAGTGAAGTTCATCCAAACCAAGAAATTCCAAAAGAGGTGAAGTAGGGTTTTAGTGCTAAAGAAAGAACTCCACTCTAGGCTTGTTCCACCACCATCTAAGGTAAGTTTCATGACTTTATCATGTTGTTTAAGGTATTGGAAAGGTAAGATGCTTGAATTGTAGAAAGACATGGAAAATGGGTCTTAAATGGGAGAATAGTGTCATAATTGAATGGTAGTCGAATGGAACCATAAACGTTGAAGTGCCATGATTATGAATATGTTGTAAATGATGTTTACACCAGGAAATAAACATTATATGTGAGAAAACGCGATAACGAACTATAACCATAAATGTGGAGAAAATGGAGAAAAATTGTGGATTTTGCTCAACGTATATGAATGACGATTGTTGATACGATATTGTGAAGAGTTGTTGTAAATGTTTAGGATTTGAAATAGAACGTGGTAAAAGTAGTAAAAACAAAGGAAATGCCGCCCAATGTTTCCTAGAAATAACGATACGTTCCCATAATCGATTAACTAACGTTAATGCGAACTCTCTCGTGAAGGTAGCGACGTGATATTGGAGGAGGACACGTGAACGCTAGCTTAGCTAAACGACAAAGGTATGTGAGGCTAGTCCTTTCTTTCTATGGCATGAATCCTATGACATGATTCTTCTTTCTTCTTCACGACTCTCCTATGCTCCTAAAAGCTAAGAGTGTAAGATCATGAATAATGATACGAGATAAGAGCAATGTCATGAGTTCAGTAGTGATATGATGAAATTCCTTGCTTACACTCACCTTACATACTAATTCCTTCAAGGTGAGGCAGAATGTTTATAAATGTTCATAATGAAATCGAGGGTTCACGACCTTACGTCAGCTCGATAAAGTATGGTTGTCTTAGAGTCTTTATGCATAGGTTATGATGAGCATATTATAATGAGCATATTATAATAAGCATGTTATGATGATATTACACCGCGCCTAGTTGGCCGGGTAGTCACCGCTAAGGCGGGCAGCTTATACACCATGGCCAGTTGGCATGGGTAGACACCACTAGTGGGCGGCATGAGATGGTACCCCGGACGCGGGAGGCCTGGACGCGGGCTAATGTTACTGATTATCACACCGCACCTATATGGTCGGGTAGTTTATATATATATGACATGAATACATGAGATGATGATAAGCTTAAAAGTAAGTCAGTATGCATTACTTTTCATGTAATTCCCAGTCAGGTACATTTGCTCCATACTTGATGCCTCCCTTGTTTCCTTGATGTATTATTATTGTTCATGCCTCTCATACTCAGTACAATATTCGTACTGACGTCCGTTTTCTTTGGACGCTGTGTTCATGCCCACAGGTAGACAGGGAGGTGAGCTCGATCCAGATTCTTAGTAGCTGCCAGCTGATTGCGAGCACTCCATTGTCCGGAGGTGCTCATGATTATTCTCTTGGTATATGTATATTTTGGGCATGGTAGAGTCTTGTTCCACCTATATGTATAGTATGTCAGTAGAGGCTCGTAGATGTGCAGTGTGGGTAGATGGTCTCACGAGAGGCTTTTATGTATATGTATATATTATTTTGATGGCCGAGACGCTTATGTATATAAAAGTACTTTTATGTTCTCAAATGAAAAGATGATTTTCTTATGTCCTAAGCATGAATTGATAAAAGAGCATTAAATGGGTAAGGTGAGTAGCAGAACGAGTGGTGCTCGGTGGCTAGCCCCGGGTACCTGTCACGGCCCCTAGACGGGTCGTGACAATATTGGTGGGATGGCATGAAAAGGGACATAGCGGAGTTTGTTGCCCAATGCCCAAATTGCCAATAAGTTAAAACAGAGCATCAGAAGCCTAGAGGATTACTGCAAGCTATAGAGATCCCCACCTAGAAATGGGAGGCGATTAATATGGACCTCATTACAGGCTTACCTCGTTCCTGGCGTAAATATGAATCTATATGGGTGATAGTCGATAGACTTACGAAGTCCGCTCATGTTATGCCAGTCAGAACGACGTATTCAGCAGAAGATTATGCAAAATCATATATCAAAGAGATAGTGCGACTTCACGGGGTCCCAATGTCTATTATTACGGATAGGGGAGCACAATTTACGACTAATTTCTGGAGATCCTTTCAAGAAGGTTTAGGAACGCTGGTGAAACTTAGTACAACATTCCATCTGCAAACCGATGGATAGGCGGAGCGCACTATCCAAACCCTCGAAGACATGCTAAGGGCATGCGTGCTAGTTCTTGGAGCTAATTGGGACGATCACCCTCCACTTATTGAATTTGCGTACAATAATAGCTACCACTCTAGCATTCAAATGGCCCCATATGAAGCTCTGTACGGGAGAAAGTGTAGATCGCCTATTGGATGGTTCGAAGTAGGAGATGTACAGTTAGTAGGCCCAGATCTGATTCAGCAAGCGATAGAAAAGGTCAAGCTTACTCAAGAGCAACTACTAACAACTCAGAGTCATCAGAAATCCTATACGAACAACCGTCGGCAAAATTTGGAATTCAAAGTCAATGATTGGGTGTTCTTGAAAGTATCACCGATGAAAGGGGTGATGAGAATCGATAAGAAAGGGAAATTCAGTCCTCGTTATATTGGACCTTATGAGATTGTGTGCAAAGTAGGCCAAGTAGCATATGAATTGGATTACCTCCAGAATTAGAATCAGTCCACCCAGTATTTCACGTATCCATGCTACGCAAGTGTGTTGGAGATCCCTCCAGGATTGTGCCCGTGGATGATGTACAAGTCACGGAGAAATTGTCCTATGAGGAAGTACCGGTTGCTATTCTGGATAGGCAAGTCTGAAGGCTTAGGACCAAGGACGTAGCTTCAGTCAAAGTCCTGTGGAGGAATAATAACAGAGAAGAGATGACTTGGGAAGCTAAGGAAGAAATGAAGTCTAAGTACCCGCATCTATTTCAACCTCCAAAAGATATGCAAACAGAGCCTTCAGCAACCTCAGGTATGTAATATTTCTCCAAAATGATTCTTTGACCGAATTTTGGGTTGTTATGACAAGACAATAGTGGTACAGTTATAGAAGAAACTCTGGTAAATTTTTAGGTCCTTAGGAGTCTGACATTCAAGGACGAATATCCGTAAGGGGGGAGGAATTGTTACACCTCGTAGTTTCTGTACGTTGAGATTCGTTAGGTGTTAGCTATTTAACTGCAGACATAAGAGTTATTGCCTAGAAGATGAGAGATCATAGGTGCTCGTTTTACAATTATAAGAGTCCGAGTTCGCGTAACAGGTTATAGAAGGACTGGAAAACAAGTGAACTAAGGAGATTAAGCTTCTGAGGCTTTGAAGGAAAGTTGGGCAAGGTTTGGTACAGAAGTTTTGGTCTAACCGAGAGAAAGAATATCGTTTAGTATAGTTAGAGTTTTGAAGTGGAACAAAAGTCTAAAGTGGAGTTCGAGAATTCTAGTTTCCAACGCAATGAGCCGCTTCTCAATAGAACATCGGGTTAAGGAGATATGGACGTTACAAATCAGGCTGGCAGACCTGGAAAATGGTCTGCGCGAACGCGCCAAGGAGTAGCGCGAACGCGCAGAAGGCCAAGGGCCGACACAGCGCGAACGCGCCACCACGAGGCGCGAACGCGCTGAGCAATTTTGAGGACCGGGTTCGAGATGAAGGTAATATTATAAGAGTGTAATAATAATAGTATACATATGACATTTGGAGACTATATGATGTGAAACAGCTCGTACGTTGCTTAATGGAAGCCCTCGTTACTGTAAGCTAAGTGGGACCCACATGTCGGGGTTTTATAAAGGACATATGAAGAGATATATGGGTAGTACATAGAAATTTGAGCAAGTCCTAAGAAGGACCCTTAAGCCAAATATGGGCATAGGCCCTCCAAAAGGACGATTTAAGGAAACATTTTTGGATGATCTGACTTGGAGGGGCCAAAACGACATTATAAGTTTGGAATCTGGAAAAACACCAAGGATGAAAGTTGTAGATAATTGAAAGGGATTTCCGACCATAGGTCGTGGGCCCTCACAAGACATTTGGAGCAAGAGTTATGATCTTTTTACTGAACGAAGGTACAGTCAGAAAATATTAGCCAGCACGAACGCGCTGAAGGAAAAATAAGTCGGTCCAGGCAGAACTTGGACCGTTCTACAAAAGGGGGAGGCCCCCTATTTTCAACCAAACACACCCAAAAACATCCCAACGTCTCTAGAAAATTCACCATCCTTCCCACACCCACTTTTTAGCCCAAACTAGGTATAATTTCCAAATTCCGGTCTGGATAGCGTATAGTTATTGTTGCAGAATCAAATAGCGGTGTGTTGTGGCCTAAAATTAGGGTGTAAAAGTGAAGATAAAGTGATATTAATGGGAGAAAGGTATGGATCTCTTCCTATTTATGTTGATACTGCTTATTTACAAAAATAGATCGGTTAAATGGTTGTATAGTAAGTTGTTTAGTTATGGAAGTTGGAAAACAGCGTGTGGGCTGTTTTATGGAATACTTTGATATGGTAAATGATATTATTGATATTGGTATTGTTGTTGTTACTGTTGGTTGATGAATTAAGAATTCGGGATAGGCACATAAACAGGGGAGATGCTGCCCGATTTTCGATAGAATATAAAATAGTTTAAATTGGAACTTGGGATAAGTGTGTGATAAGGAGACTAACATTAGTGTGAATCCTCTCGAATGTAGATTTACGAGCTCGAGCGGATAAACATAGCCAATAGGAGGTCGAGCAGGTATGTTAAGGCTCGTCCCTTTCTTTCAAAGGCATGATTCCTATGTTTGATTCCATGAATGTTTCCATAACCTCCTTGTTTCTAAACATTAGAAGTTCATGATTCAAGGCATGACTCCTTTTGTTATAATCCATAAATTTTTTCCAAAATGTCCTTATTTTCCAAACCAGAGATTTACGATTCTAGAAGCTCTTATGACAACAACGATGGACATGTGTTTTTACAATGATAACGGTGATGTCAAAGATGAGTACATCTCTATTACGATTATGATAATGACGATTTTATGTTTAAAAGTCTCAAGTTATGAGATCAATGATAATATGAGAATGTTAAGCTACTTCTTGAATTTCTTAATTTTATTCATTGATGATGACTCTATTTCTAAAAGCTCCAAAGTGTATGAACTGATGCTTTATGATACTTATGATCTTACTCTATGTCTTCCCTTGATGTTATTCTTCATTGATTGTCTCGCCTTATAATGCTAGTCCCTCCAAGGTGAGACACGACGATCATGGTTATTCCATAATACAATCAGAGGTTACCGACCTTACGTCACTCCGATGGAGTTATAGCTTTTGATTGGGCTCTTATGCATGCTTATGTTGTGATGATTACACCGTGCCTATACGTCCAGGAAGCACGTAGTGGGTGGCTTATGGATGAGTACACCGTGCCTATACGACCGGGCAGCACCACTACGCTGGGCGTAATGGGCGGCTTATGGATGATGATAATAACACCGTGTCTATACGGCACGGGTAGCACCACTAGTGGGCGGCATGAGTTAATTACCCCGAACGCGGGCTAATGATGTTATTTGATTCCGACAGTTATGTATGAATGTGTAATATGTTAAAAGGTAAGGATAAGCATGCATGATTCCGCCTTAAGGGGCAAGTAGCTACAATTGTACTCTCTTCTTATGTCTTTTATACTTCTTTATATGTTATCATATATGCCTTACATACTCAGTACTCTGTTCGTACTGACGTCCCTTCTTGTGGACGCTGCGTTCATGCCCGCAGGTAGGCAGGTTGATGCGTCTGATCCTTAGGAGCTCCATCAGTGGCATCTTAAGAGCGCTCCAGTTGTTCCGGAGCTTCAGTTTATCGGTACTGCTTTTTGTACATATTTGGGCACAGTAGAACCCGAACCCTCCTTGTGAATATATGTATCTTATCTAGAGGCTCGTAGACAGATGTGTACGGTCAGATGTTTCACAATCTTGTTCGTCCTTGTCGTTGTATCATACATTAGTAAAGCTTATTGACATTTGTTTACGAGTATGCTATTGATGACTGTGTAGAGTAAAATATGACGGTATCGTCCATATGGCCCACTCAGTAGTAAGAATAGTATGAGGGATAAGAGGTCCTCAGTATAGTAGTATCGGGTACCCGTCACGACCTCTAGTGGGGTCGTGACAATTATTTGCCGCCAGAGGTTCGACGAGCCCGAGCAGACAGATTTTTACATATCCAGTAGGGCAGTATAAGTGTTCAGGAGTACAGTGTATACTTTGACTGATTGGCTAGATATGCCATAGCTATGGTGGCTGAGATGGATGATCGAGTTCATGGTTTCGTGGCTGGTCTAGGGCCACATTTGATTGATGAGTGTACGACAGCTGTGTTACAGTCGGGTATGGATATGTCTCGTATACAGGCGTATGCACAGAATCTGGAAGATCGTAAGCGTCAACAGAGGATAGAGCGTGAGCGTGATCGGGGCCATGGTAAGAGGGCTAGATCTTTAGATATGGTTGGTGAGTTCGGGGGAGGACAGATACATTAGCATACCCGGTATCCATTTCATTCAGCAGGGAGTGCACCTCAGCGGTTTTCAGGCCAGAGATCCGATCGGCATTTTATTCCGGAGCGGGTCAGAGTTTTAGAGCTTCAAGTTCTCAGTACAGACCGGCGTCAGGCTAGGTGAGACCATCTTTGTCGTGGTGTGCCTAGTGCGGTAGGCTGCACGTTGGACAGTGTCGATTGGGATCAGATGCTTGTTATTCTTGTGGCCAGCTAGGCCATAAGATGAGAAAGTGTCCGACGAGGAGTGGTATAGGTATTGTTCAGCCTACGGGGTCCATAGCTAGTTCCTCTTCATCTATACGCCCTCCCGGACAAGGTTCTCAGGCACCAACAGGACGTGGTAGAAAAAGAGGTGGAGCATCTAGTTCGAGCGGTCCTCAGAACTGCATCTATGCATTAGCTGGTAGATAGGATCGTGAGTCGTCTCCTGACGTGGTTACAGGTATATTATCGATTTCCTCCTATGATGTATACACACTGATTGACCCAGGTTCTACCTTATCATATGTTACTCTATTTATTGCTGGCAAGTTTGGGATAGAGCCTGAATCATTTAAAGCGTTTGAGGTATCTACGCCAATTGGTGATCAATTATAGCTAGGCGAGTATATTGAGGCTCTGTAGTGATAGTTTGTAATAATCATACCCTAGCAGATTTGAGTGAGTTAGACATGATTGATTTTGAGGTTATTAGGGGCATGTATTGGTTGGCTTCCTGTTATGCTAACGTTGATTGCATAACAAAGATAGTTCTATTCCAGTTTCTCGACGAGCTAGTCCTAGAGTGGAAGGGTAATGCTGCCTTGCCGAGAGATAGGTTTATTTCCTACCTTAAGGCAAGGAAGATGATCAGCAAAGGCTATATTTATCACCTATTTCGGGTCCAGAATGTGTAGGCAGAGTCACCGACCCTTCAGTCTGTCCCTGTAGTTAATGAGTTTCTAGAGGTGTTTCGAGATTAGCTTCCAAGCATTCCGCCGGAGCGGGATATTGACTTCACTATTGATCTATTGCCAGATACTCAGCCAACATATATTCCTCCTAATAGAATGGCATCTGCGGAGTTGAAAGAATTGAAGGAGCAATTGAGGGATTTACCTGAGAAAGGCTTTATTAGGCCAGTACATCGCCGTAGGGAGTGCCGGTATTATTTGTAACAAAGAAGGATGGCTCTTTGCGAATGTGTATTGATTATAGGCAATTGAATAAAGTGACTATAAAGAATAAGTATCCGCTCCCAAGGATTGATGATTTATTTGACCAACTGTTGGGTGCTAAATATTTGTCGAAGATAGATTTGAGATAGGAGTATCATCAGGTTAGGGTGAAAGAGGAAGACATTCCGAAGATGGCATTCAGGACTAGATATGGGCACTATGAGTTCCGTTTCATGTCATTCGGGTTGACTAATGCTCCAGCTGTATTCATGGACTTGATGAACCGTATATTCAGACCCTTCCTAGATTTGATCGTGATCGTGTTTATAGATGATATTCTGGTTTATTCTTCGCCCGAGGCTGAACATGCAGATCATCTATGTACAGTGCTTAGAGTTCTTCGAGATATTATATGTGAAATTTTCCAAGTGCGAGTTCTGGTTGAACTCTGTGGCTTTGCTTGGTCACATTATTTCAGATGAAGGCATTAGAATGGATACTTAAAAGATTGAAGCTGTGAAGAATTGGCCAAGGACCATGACACCAGCGGAGATACGTAGTTTCTTGGGTCTAGCAGGATATTATAGAAGGTTCGTAGAAGGGTTTTCTTCTCTTGCAGCCCCATTGACCAAGATGACTCAGAAATCAGCTAAGTTCCAGTGGACAGATGCATGTGAGCGGAGTTTTAAGATGTTGAAAGACAGGTTGACCTCAGCACCCGTCTTGACTCTTCCAGAGGGAATAGATTGCTATGTGATATATTCTGATGCCTCAGGTATTGGTTTGGGTTGTGTATTAATGCAGCACGGCAAGGTTGTTGCTTATGCCTCCAGACAGCTAAAGAAGCACGAGAAGAATTATCCAACCCATGATCTTGAGTTATCTGTAGTGATCCATGCCTTGAAGATGTGGAGACACTATTCAGACAGTGTTCATGTTGACATTTATACTAATCACAAGAGCCTTCAGTACATCTTTAAGCAGAAGGACTTGAATTTACGTCAGAGGCGATGGTTAGAGTTGTTGAAAGATTACGACGTTGATATTCTATACCATCTTGGAAAGGCTAATATAGTAGCTGATGCTCCTAGTCGTAAATCTATGGGTAGCCTGTCATATGTGCAGCCAGAGAAAAGGGAGATAATCTGCGAAGTTCGTCAGTTGGCTAGCCTTGGAGTTCGGTTGTTAGAATCAGGTGATGCAGGAGTTATAGTTCAGGATACAACGATGTCATCTGTGGTAGTTGAGATAGTGGAGCGTCAGTATGAAGATCCTGTTTTAGTCCATTATCGAGATACAGTTCCTCAGAAAGAAAAGACACCCTTCGTGATCATAGGAGATGGAGTACTCAGGTATAGAGGTAGATTGTGTGTTCCTAATGTTACAGGGCTTCGTCAGTAGGTTATGGGGGAAGCTCACTATTCTCGCTATTCTATTCACCCGGGCACAATAAAGATGTATCATGATCTTAAGGAAGTTTATTGGTGGGATGGTATGAAAAGAGATATAACAGAACTTGTCACTCAGTGTCCGAATTATCAGCAAGTCAAGATAGAGCACCAGAAGCCCGGAGGTTTATTACAGGCTAT
Source organism: Lycium barbarum (assembly GCF_019175385.1). Taxonomy (NCBI): domain Eukaryota; kingdom Viridiplantae; phylum Streptophyta; class Magnoliopsida; order Solanales; family Solanaceae; genus Lycium; species Lycium barbarum. The sequence goes on from NC_083339.1 coordinate 64,004,952, forward strand.
GGAGATTCCGACATGGAAATGGGAGGTAATTAATATGGATTTTATTACAAGATTGCCCCGTACTCCGCGGAAGTATGATTCAATATGGGTCATAGTTGATAGGCTTACAAAGTCAGCTCACTTTTTACCTATCAGAACTACCTATTCAGCTGAGGATTATATGAAGCTCTATCTTAGAGAGATTGTACGACTTCATGGTGTTCCTACAACCATTATTTCGGATAGAGGGGCGCAGTTCACAGCTAACTTTTAGAGATCTTTTCAGAATGGATTATGGACTCAGATGAGTCTTAGTACTGCATTTCATCCGTAGACAGATGGACAAGTAGAGCGTACTATACAGACACTTGAGGATATACTAACAGCTTGTTTGATTGACTTCCAAGGCAACTGGGATGATCATTTGCCTCTTATTGAGTTTGCATATAATAACAATTACCATTCTAGCGTTCAGATGGCCTCCTATGAGGCTTTATATGGGCGGAGATGTAGATCACCTATAGGATGGTTTAATGTGGGAGAAGATCAGCTAGTAGGTCCAGACTTAATACAACAAGCAGTTGATAAAGTGAAAGTGATTCAAGAAAGGTTATGCACTGCATAGAGTCGACAGAAATCCTATGCAGAAAACTGCCAACGCAAGCTAGAGTTTAAGGTAGGCGATTGGGTCTTCCTGAAAGTTTCACCTATGAGGGGAGTGGTGAGATCTGGCAAGAAGGGTAAGTTGAGCCCTCAATACATTGGGCCATATAAAATTATTTATGCAGTGGGTAAGGTAGCGTATGAGCTAAAACTACATTCTGAGTTGGAGTCTGTACATCTAGTATTCCATATGTCCATGCTTCATAAGTGTATAGGAGATCCCTCGAGAATTGTACCGATAGATGATATCCAGGTGACCGGGCAGTTATCATATGAAGAGATTTGTGTGGCTATATTGGATAGACAAGTTCGTCAATTGCGAACTAAGGATGTGACTTCCATTAAAGTTCTATGGAGGAATAATAATGTTGAAGAAATGACTTGGGAAGCTGAAGAGGAAATGAAGGCTAATACCTGTATTTGTTTCCGTCATCGCAGGAGGCTCCGTCTGAGGCATCATCTTCCCCAGGTATTGATAATTATTGTGATTGGTCGTGTGAGGCCATGGTGTTGTATATTTTATCATGTGGCCCTATGTGGCATTATTTTGGGTTGCTGTGTACATGTGGGATGGGTATAATTGCAGGGAAGACTCTGTCGAATTTTTTATAGCCCATGACCTGTATGAACATTCGACAACGAATATTTTTAAGTGGAGGGGGGGGGGGGGGGGGGGAGAGAGAGAGAATGTTACACCTCCCGTTTTCGTTATAAGGAAGTCTTTGGCTTATTAGTGGTTTATACAATTAGTATGGAGATCCGCACCCGAGTTTTTGAGATATTAAGTGCCTTACCTCTTGCGCACCAAAGTATAAGTATGCGTTCTTTGCAATACGATAGGATTAGAAGTTAATGAATCGAATCGTCGTAAGTCAGAACGACTCAGGAAACTGGCAGGAAACCAGTTCCCTTTGACGGACCGTCAACATGTCAACGGTGGCATCACCCTAAGTCGTCGACACGCCGCCATCTCTAATTCTGAGGTGGTTAATTGATGGTCGTCGACCCGCTCGTCAAACCGGACCAGTGGCACTGTTTTATCCCATCTATATATATGGAACGATCACGTTTTTATTTATTATTTTTCATTCCCAAGTTAGAGGAAACCCTAACATATATTTCCTCTACGATTTCTATCATATTGGAGACGTCTTAGTAAGATCTGAACCCTGTAAAACCCGAGCTAGTGAAGAAGAAGGTTGTTCTTAGGGTTTAATTGAGGTTCGGAAGCTTGGAAGTTGGAGTTGAAGTGGATTATTGGTATTTTAGTCCCTTCAAGGTATATTTATGATTCCTACCTTTGTGTTTGAGTTAAGTATCGAGAATTTTAGTGGTTTTAAGTAAAGAAATATAGTTAAGGAAGTGGGAAGTTGAATAAGGGTAAAGTTAGGGTTAAGGTTTATTTTGAGGGATGATTTGGAATAGGTTTGATTATATTTTGGTATGTAAGTGTTGTTATTGTTGTTGTTGGTATTGTTGTTGATGTTGGATTGAATTGGAAGTTGAAGGATTGTTAAGTTTATAAGGGAGATGTTGCTCGCAATTCGTTAAGCTTTCTTCGTCCTTTAATTGGCTAATAAGTAAGGTAAATGGTCTAATTGTAGCATATGTTTTCTTGATTGTAGACTTACGAGTTCGAGAAGTAGAAGTTGGACGATTAGATATGCTTTAAGGTATGTTAAGGCTGTCCTTTATTTAATTTTGGCATGATCCTTATAATATGAACGAACGAACGAACGAATGAACGAGCTTCTATATTACTCTACTCTTAGAAGCATTAGGAGTACTTTAGTCTTTGATGATCCTATACCCTTTTATGATTGTTCCTTCTGTTCTTGGGTCCTGAGATTTCATATATTGATGATGTTAGCTCAAAAGATGTCTATCGGAGGTGGTACGACCTTATGTCACTCCGAGAGTTCTAGTTGCTCATTATACTTATGCATTGCATTCATTATACATATGCATATTGACCCTTGACCAGAAGGCGTTATATACACGTATATTATATGTATATGGGGTATGGGGAAAGGGATAGGCGTTATATACGCATTACCACCTGATCAGCTGGTGCACTGTGATGATAATATATGGATCGGGCCGTACGCTCCACAACACTATTATATGATATATGGATCGGGCCGTACATTCCTCGACACTATTATATGATATATGGATCGGGCCGTACGTTTCTCAGCACTAACATATGATATATGGATCGGGCTATACGTTCCACAGCACTAACAGTTATATTATGACCTATGCATATCATACGCCCTCAGAGGCATTTCCAGTTATACAGAGTTATGCAGATACTCCCAAATGTTTAGCCACAGATGCATTCCGACATTGAGATTAGCTTTCATGTTCTAGATGTCTTTCATGATTCCTTTGTACTTGTTGTTCTTATGTCTTACATACTCGGTACATTATCCGTACTGATTCCCCTATTGCTCGGGGTGGCTGCGTTCATCCCCTCAGGTTCGGGTAGACAGACAGGTGGTCCAGCTCAGTAGGACTTCCACTCAGTGACAGTTAGTGCGCTGCACTTGATTCGGAGCTGCAGTCTATTTTGGTAATGCCATTTTGAGATGTACATGCATATATGGGTATGGCGGGGCCCTGTCCCGTCCATTCTACAATTTTCTATCTCCTTAGAGGTCTGTAGACAGTTGTAGATAATTGGTATGTGATGTAGCCTTGTCGGCTCCCATTCTTTTGTGTACAACATATGTAGCAGCCCGGTCGGCTCGCACTGCTCTCTCTCTCTCTCTCTCTCTCTCTCTCTCTCTCTTTTTATATATATATATATATATATATATATATATATATATATATATATATATATGCATAGATGGTTCATAGTTCTTGATGCATATCTATTAATGTTGTTTTGTATGAGTCAGCATGGTTAAGTTATAAAACATATGGGCCACAGTCATTCAGTGATGCACATGTACGAGTATAGGGGTGCTTGGTCAATAGAGGTCAGACACTCATCGCTGCTCATTAGTTGGATCGTGACATAACTAGAAAACTATCGTCACGTTTCGTAAATATTTCTCCTTATTACGTATATATACATACTTCACCCTAAACTAAATTATAATGAATGTTCACATAGCAACCAATGCAATTGAGAGTGGGCAATTTTCAGGATTGCCCTTCGTCGGGGGTGGTCTTTAATATTTTTCCCTCAAATTGGCGGTCTTTAATTTTTGCCCTCTGCCTTAAGGTGAAATTTGGTAGAATTTGTATGGCCAGATTTGCAAAATTTTGCCTTTGCAAAGGCAGAGGGCAACAGTTAATGACCACCAATTGAAGGGGCAAAACTTAAAGACCACAAATTTGGAGGGCAAACATTAAAGACCACCCCAAATGAAGGACAATCCCCGCAAAAAAAAAAAAAAGATTGAGAGTTATGTGTGTAAATTTTGAATGAGGCAGACGTTTTATAAAACTCTTTGAGAAATGCTCCTACTAAATAATGTGAAATAGGAAGTTGAAAAATTTAAAGTTTAAAGTTTTTGTGGGGCCATGTTAGGCAATTTGCAGGATTGTCCTTCGCTGGGGTGGTCTTTAATTTTTTGCCCTTGAATTGGTGGTCTTTAATTTTTGTCCTTCGCTAAAAATCTCTTGGTTTCGGGTTCGAACATGGGCGCAGCCACCTTAGGCGAAGGGTGGTCTGGTGCACACCCTTCGTCGAAAAATTACGCGGTGTACATAGGTTAAATGTTAGCTATTATGAGTATATATTTAAATTTGCACACCCTTGACACAATTGAGAAGAAAATTTGCACATTCTTCACCAAATTTCTGGCTCCGCCACTGGGTTCGAACCCCCGCTCAGTCAAAAATTTAAAAAGAAACTACAAGGTAGAGTTTGGCTTCGCAAGACATAGTTTTGTTGGAAAATTTGTGTAAACAAATTCTAGTCACTGGTTGCATGCTTTGTTGAGACGGTCCCGTTATGATGAAAGTGTACTTCGTGACAACGACCAAGAGAGAAATGGGGGTCTACTTGTTACGCCTCTCGTTCTCGTCGTAGTAGAACCTATGGTTTCATAGTCGGGTATACCCTTGGAATTGAGACTCGTGTCCGAGTTTTGGCTATAGAAAGTGTCTTACCCCGTGTGCAAAGGTACCAGCAGGTATTCCTGGCAATTTACATAGTTAGAACTTGAATGAATCGAATCGACGCAATCTGAGCTGAACCTGAGAAAATCTGCAGACACCAATCATCGTCGACGGTTCATCTACATGGTCGACGGACCGTCGTTGTGTGGCGTCGACAGGGTTTCGTAGCCTTGCATCTGCAGGCGCAGGTCGACGGACCGTTGACGGGTCGTCGACCCGCTCGTCGAACCGCATCGTTGTAGCCTTTTTATTTCCTAGTATAAATATAATACCCACGACTTATTTCTCATTTTCCTCCATTCCAAGTCATAGAAAACCCTAATATTTTCTCTCCCAACATTTTATACCATATTAGTGGAGTTTTGGCAAGATTCGAACCCCGTAAACCCAAGCTTGTAAAGAAGAAGGTTGATTCTAGGGTTTCTTCAAGGTTGTGAAGCTTAAGAGGTTCGAGTTGAAGTGATTCTTGGAATCTTAGACCCATCAAGGTATGTGAGTGATTTCTACCCTTGTATTTGAGTTAATTATCAAGAGTTTTAGTGATTTTAGTAAAGAGAGAGTATTTGTGGAGGTGGTAAGTTAATGAAGGGCAAGGCAGCGATTTGAGGCTATTTTAAGAGATGATTGGGGGTAAATTTGAGAATATATTTATATATAAGTGTTATTGTTGTTGTTGTGGTTGATGTTGGATTGAATGGGAAGTTGAAGGGTTGTTAAGCTTATAAGGGAAATGTTGCCCATAAATTGTCAAGGTCTATAGTCTAATTAAGGCTTACGTTATCTTAATTGTAGACTTCCAAGTTCGAGAGGTAGAAGTTGGACGATTGGGTGTTCGAGGTATGTAAGGCTATTCCTTCTTTCATTTTGGCATGGCCCTTATGATATGAACCAACAAATGAGCAGGCGAGCTTCCATATTACTCTACTCTTAGAAGCATTAGGAGCACTTCAGTCTTTGATGTTCATGTACCCCGTTTATGATTGCTCCTTCTGTTCATGGGTCCAGTTTTATCTATGCAGTTATTCATGCATTACTTTCATATATATATTGACCCGTGACCAGAAGGCATTATATACGCAAGTATTATATGTATATGGGGTATGGAAAATGGATAGACGTTATATACGCATTACCACCTGATCAGCTGGTGCACCTTGATGATGATATATGGATCGGGCCGTACGTTCCTCGACATTATTATTATTATTATTATATAACATATGGATCGGGCCGTACATTCCTCGGCATTATTATTATATGATATATGGATCAGGCCGTATGTTCCTCGGCATTACTATTATATGGGATATGGATCGGGCTAAACATTCCTCAACATTATGACCTATATTTATGTAATGAGCATGATTATCACTGAGAGCATGCATATTGTGCGCCCACAGAGGAATAGTCAGTTCTACAGGTTTATACAAATATATACAGATACTAGTTCATACAAATACATGCAGAAAGTTACTTCAGCTTACGAGTTAAGATTTTATTCATGATTCTTATATGTACATGATTGTTCTTACACTTTTCATACTCAGTACTTTATCCGTACTGATTCTCCGTTGCTCGGGGGGCTGCATTCATGCCCGCATGTTCAGGTAGACAGCCAGGTGGTCCAGCTTAGTAGGACTTCTATCTAGCAGTGGTCAGTGCGCTCCGTTGATCCAGAGTTGCAATTTATTTTGGTATGCTCGCCTTTTTGGCGGTACATGAATATGGGTATGGCAGGGCCCTGTCCCGTCCTTTCTACAGCTTTCATTCTAGTAGAGGTCTGTGGACAGTTGTATGTATTAGTCAGATGATGTAGCCTTGTCAGCTCCCATTCTTTTGTTTACAGTATATGTAGCGGCCTAGCTGGCTTGCACCATTCTTCAGTATGTATGTGTATATACAGATTGTACAGAGTTTTGATGTTCCCCTTTTATGGTATCAGTTTATGCCATTTACGGGCCCTTGATGTTCAGTATGGTTCAGCTACGTGCTTAGGGGTGTTTGGTCGCTAGAGGTCAGACACTCATCACGACTCATCGGTTTGGGTCGTGACAGAAGTGGTATCAGAGCAGTTCCGTCCTAGGGTTGTCTACAGACCGTGTCTAGTAGAGTCTTGTTTATGGGCGTGCTGTACACCACACTTATAAACAGGAGGCTACAAGACATTTAGGATGATGTCATTCTTTCTCTCTTGGATTGTGCGATAGTGCCATGTGTTAAGTGTTCACTTTTGATGAATTGTTATGATTTTAGCGATGCCCCGCAAGAAATCCATAGCTGCCCAGAAGGGCAAGAGAGCGACAGGTGAGGCCACTAGCCTCACTCAGCAGGCTGCGAAGGCTCAGGATGAGATTCTGAGTAAGGGGATGTCTGAGAAATCGCATACCTCGCCTCCAGCACCCGCCCCAGTTCCTCAGCTAGATGCACCGGGCCAGGATGTGCGGGATGCTATACAGTTATTGACTAGATTAGTAGCCGCCCATGCTCAGCGGCAGGGAGTTGGTGTTGACCGGGCAGACAGGGTCGGTAGTTCGAGGGTTAAGACCTTCTTTGGGTTAGGTCCTCCAGAGTTTTCCATGATAAAGTAAAGTATAGACCCCCAGGATTTTATTGATGGTATATAAAGGACCTTGAGGGTTATGCACACGAATGAGGTCGAGTCTATGGAGCTGGCTTCGTATAGGCTCCATGATATTACAGTACAGTGGTATCAGACTTGGGAGTTATCTAGGGGAGAGAATGCCCCTCCAGCTGTTTGGCGAGAGTTCTCGGATGCCTTTATTCACCATTACTTACCTCCTGAGGTCAGGCGATCCCGAGTAGACAGGTTCTTACGTATTGAGTAGGGCAGTATGAGTGTCCAGGAGTATTGCGTATATTTTGATTCTATGGCTAAATATGCTCCGACCATGGTGGCTGAGATGGAGGACAGAGTTCATCATTTTGTGGCTGGTCTAGGGCCACATTTGATAGATGCTTGTACGACTGCTGCATTACAGCCAGGCATGCATATCTCCCGTATACAGGCATATGAACAGAATCTGGAAGATCACAAGCGCCAGAGAAGGACAGTTCGTGACTGTGACCGGGCCATGGTAAGAGGCCCAGATCTTTAGAGATCGGGGGTGAGTCTAGGGGAGGAAAGAGACCGCAGTATCCCCGGCATCCATTCCATTCAGCAGGGAGTGCACCTCCACAGTTTTCAAGTTCGAGGTTTGATCGGTCTTCTTATTCCAGAGCGGACCAGAGTTCTAGAACATCAGGCTCTCAGTATAGACCGAAGTCAGGCCAGATGAGGCCCCCTTTGCTGCGGTGTTCCTAGTTTGGCAAGTTAAATACCGATCAGTGTTGGTTGGGCTTAGATGTTTGTTATGCTTGTGTCCAGCAAGGTCATAGGATGCGGTAATGTTCGATGAGAGAGAGTGGGGGTATGGTTCAGCCCACAGGGTCTGTGCTGGTTCTTCTTCTGTGGTGCGCCCTTCAAGGAATGTTTCTCAGACACCAGCAGGAAGAGGTAGAGGGAGGAGTGGAGCATCCAGCTCGAGTGGTCCTCAACACCACGTATATGCACTATCCGGTAGGCAGGATCCTGAGACGTCTCCTGATATTGTTATAGGTATATTATCAGTCTCCTCCTATGATGTGTATGCACTGATTGACCCAGGTTCCACTTTATCATATGTGACACCCTTTGTTGCCGGCAAGTTTGGGATAGAACCCGAGATGATTAAACCTTTTGAAGTGTCTACGCCAGTTGGTGATCTAGTTATAGCTAGGCGAGTATACCAGGGCTGTGTTGTTATAGTTTGTGACTGCCACACCGTAACAGAACTGATTGAGTTAGATATGATTGATTTTGATGTCATTATGGGAATGGACTGGTTGGCTTCTTGTTACGCTAATGTTGATTGCAGGACAAAGATAGTTCGATTTCAGTTTCCCGATAAACCAGTTCTGGAGTGGAAGGTTAATGCCATTTTGCCGAAGGGTAGGTTTATTTCCTACCTTAAGGCAGAGAAGATGATCAGAAAAGGGTATATTTTTCACCTAGTTCGAGTTCATGATGTGCGGGCAGAGTCGCCGACTCGTCAATCTGTTCTTGTGATTAATGAGTTTCCAGAAGTGTTTCTAGATTAGCTTACAGGCATTCCCCCAGAGAGAGATTTATTTCACTATTGACCTAATGACAGACACTCAACCAATATCTATTCCTCCATATAAGATGGCACCTGCGGAGTTGAAAGAATTGAAGGAGCAGTTGAAAGATTTGCTTGAGAGGTGCTTTATTAGGCCTAGTACATCATCGTGGGGAGCACCAGTGTTATTTGTCAGAAAGAAGGATGGCTCTTTGCGAATATGTATTGATTATAGGCAATTGAATAAAATGACTGTAAGAATAAGTATCCGCTCCCGAGGATCGATGAATTATTTGATCAATTGCAAGGCGCCAAATACTTCTCGAAGATAGACTTGAGGTCAGGATACCACTAGGTTAGGGTGAAGGAAGAGTACATTCCGAAGACGGTATTTCAGACTAGATATGGCCACTATGAGTTCCGTGTTATGTCGTTCGGGCTAACTAATGCCCTAGCTGTATTCATGGATTTCATGAATCGTGTATTCAGACCCTTCCTAGATTTTTTTGTGATTGTGTTTATAGATGATATTTTGGTTTATTCGCCGTTAGAGGCTGGTCATGCAGAGCATCTACGAGCTGTGCTTGGGATTCTTAAAAAAAGAGAACTATATGCAAAGTTTTCCAAGTGTGAGTTCTGGTTGAACTCTGTGGCTTTTCTGGGTCACACTATTTCAGAGGAAGGCATTAGAGTGGATGCCCAAAAGATAGAGGTTGTGCAGAATTGGCCAAGGCCCACGGCACCAACAGAGATATGTAGCTTCTTAGGCTTGGAGGGATATTATAGAAGGTTCGTAGAAGGATTTTCCTCTCTTTCAGCCCCATTAACTAAGTTGACTCAGATATCAGCTAAGTTCCAATGGACAGATGCTTGTGAGCAGAGTTTTCAGACGTTGAAGGATAAGTTGTCTTCAACACCAGTTTTGACTCTTCTAGAAGGAGTAGATGGCTATGTGGTATATTGTGATACTTCAAGTGTTGGATTAGGCTGTGTGTTGATGCAACACGGTGAGGTTGTCGCTTATGCTTCTAGGCAGTTGAAGAAGCACGAGAAGAATTATCCAACCCATGATCTTGAGTTAGCGGCAGCGATTCATGCCTTGAAGATACGGAGGCACTACTTATACGGTGTCCATGTTGATATCTATACTGATCATAAGAGTCTCTAATATATCTTTAAGCGGAAGGACTTGATTCCATATGGGTCGTAGTTGATAGGCTCACAAAGTCAACCCACTTTCTGCCTGTCAGAACTGCTTATGAAGCTGAGGATTATGTGAAGTTTTATCTCAAAGAAATTGTACGACTTCATGGTGTTCCTACGGCCATTATCTCAGCTAGGGGAACACAGTTTACAACTAATTTCTAGAAGTCTTTTCAGAATGGATTGGGGACTCAGGTGAGTCTTAGTACTGCATTTCACCCGCAGACAGATGGACAAGTGGAGCGTACTATACAGACACTTGAGGATATGTTGAGAGCTTGTGTGATTGACTTCCAAGGTAGCTGGGATGATCATTTGCCTCTTATCGAGTTCGCATATAACAACAGTTACCATTCCAGTATTCAGATGGCTCCTTATGAGGCCTTATATGGGTGGAGATGTAGATCGCCCACATGATGGTTTGATGTCGGGGAGAATCAGTTAGTAGGCCCAGACTTAATTCAGCAAACAATTGATAAGGTGAAAGTGATTAGAGAGAGGTTTCCAACAGCTCAGAGTCGACAGAAATCCTATGCGGATAATCGACGATGTAAGCTAGAGTTTGAGATAGGCGATTGGGTGTTCCTGAAAGTTTCGCCTATGAAGGGAGTGATGATGTTTGGCAAGAACGGTAAGTTGAGCCCTCGGTATATTGGTCCATATAGGATCAATCGTACTGTGGGCATGGTGGCATATGAACTAGAATTGCCTTATGAGTTAGAGATGGTACATCCGGTATTTCATGTGCCTATGCTTCGTAAATGTATCGGAGATCCTTCAAGAGTTGTACCAGTGGATGATATCCAGGTGACCGAGCAGTTATCATACAAAGAGGTTCCAGTGGTTGTATTGGACAGGCAGGTTCGTCAGTTACAAACTAAGAATGTAGCTTCAGTTAAAGTTTTATGGAGGAATAATAATGTTGAAGAGGTGACTTGGGAAGCGGAAGAGGCAATGAAGATTAAGTACCCGCAATTGTTTCCAGCAGTACAGGAGTTTCAGTCTGAGGCATCATCACCCCCAAGTATTATGCCATTTTCAGTTATCGTGATTGGTCGTGTGAGGCCATGGTATTGTATGTTGTAATATGTGGCCCTGTGTGGCATTATTTGGGTTGTTGTGTGTAGGTTGGATGGGTATATGTACAGGGGAAACTTTGCCAAAATTTTTATAGCCCATGATTGTTTGAACATTCGGGGACGAATGTTCCTAAGGGGGGAAGAATGTTACACCTCTCATTTCGTCGTAGTAGAACCTATGGTTTCATAGTCGGGTATACCCTTGGAATTGAGACTCGTGTCTGAGTTTTGGAGATAGAAAGTGTCTTACCCCGTGTGCAAAGGTACTAGCAGGTATTCCTGGCAATTTACATAGTTAGAAGTTGAACGAATCAAATCGACACCATTTGAGCTGAACCTGAGAAAATCTGCAGACACCAGTCATCGTCGACAGGGTTCCGCAGCCTTGCATCTGCAGGCACAGGTTGACGGAGAAAGTCGACTGACCGTCGACGGGTCGTCGACCCACTCGTCGAACTGCACCGTTGTAGTCTTTTTATTTCCTAGTATAAATATAAGACCCACGACTTATTGCTCATTTTCCTCCATTCCAAGTCAGAGAAAACCCTAATATTTTTTCTCCCAACATTTTATACCATATTAGTGGAGTTTTGGCAAGATCCGAACCGCGTAAACCCAAGCTTGTAAAGATGAAGGTTGATTCTAGGGTTTCTTCAAGGTTGTGAAGCTTAGGAGGTTGAATTTGAAGTGATTCTTTAAATCTTAGACCCCTCAAGGTATGTGAATGATTTCTACCCTTGTATTTGAGTTAATTATCAAGAGTTTTAGTGATTTTAGTAAAGAGAGGGTATTTGTGGAGGTGGTAAGTTGATAAAGGGCAAGGCAGCGATTTGAGGCTATTTTAAGAGATGATTGGGGGTAAATTTGAGTATATATTTATATATAAGTGTTATTATTGTTGTTGTGGTTGATGTTGGATTGAATGGGAAGTTGAAGGGTTGTTAAGCTTATAAGGGAAATGTTGCCCATAAATTGTCAAGCTCTATTCGTATTTAAAATGATTAGTAAGCGAGGTAAATAGTCTAATTAAGGCTTACGTTATCTTAATTGTAGACTTCCAAGTTCGAGAGGTAGAAGTTGGACGATTGGGTGTTTGAGGTATGTAAGGCTATTCCTTCTTTCATTTTGGCATGGTCCTTATGATATGAACCAACAAACGAGCAGGCGAGCTTCCATACTACTCTACTCTTAGAAGCATTAGGAGTACTTCAGTCTTTGATGTTCATGTACCCCGTTTATGATTGCTCCTTCTGTTCATGGGTCCAATTTTATGCATACAGTTATTCATGCATTACATTTATATATATTGACCCGTGACTAGAAGGCGTTATATACACAAGTATTATATGTATATAGGGTATGAATAATGGATAGACGTTATATACGCATTACCACCTGATCAGCTGGTGCACCTTGATGATGATATATGGATCTGGCCGTATGTTCCTCGGTATTATTATTATTATATGATATATGGATCGGGCCGTACGTTCCTTTGCATTATTATTATATGATATATGGATCGGGCCGTACGTTCCTCGGCATTATTATTATATGATATATGGATTGGGCCGTATGTTCTTCGGCATTACTATTATATGGGATATGGATTTGGCTGAACGTTCCTCAGCATTATGACCTATATTTATGTATATGAGCATGATTATCACTGAGAGCATGCATATTGTGCGCCCACAGAGGCATAGTCAGTTATACAGGTTTATGCAGATACATACAGATACTAGTTCATACAAATACATGCAAACAATTACTTCAGCTTACGAGTTCAGATTTTATTCATGATTCTTATATGTACATGATTGTTCTTACACCTTTCATACTCAGTACATTATCCGTACTGACTCCCCGTTGCTTGGGGGGCCGTGTTCATGCCTGCATGTTCAGGTAGACCGCCAGGTGGTCCAGCTTAGTAGGACTTCTATCCAGCAGTGGTGCGCTCCATTGATCCGGAGTTGCAGTTTATTTTGGTATGCTCGCCTTTTTGGATGTACATGCATATGGGTATGACGGGGCCATGTCCCGTCCTTTCTACAACTTTCATTCTAGTAGAGGTCTGTAGATAGTTGTATGTATTAGTCAGATGATGTAGCCTTATTGGCTCCCATTCTTTTGTGTACAGTATATGTAGCGGCCTAGTTGGCTTGCACTGTTCTTCAGTATGTATGTGTATATACAGATTGTACAGAGTTTTGATGTTCCTTTTTTATGATATCAGTTTATGCCATTTACGGGCCCTTGATGTTCAGTATGGTTCAGCTATATGTTTAGGGGTGTTTGGTCGCTAGAGGTCAGACACTCGTCACGACTTATCGGTTTGGGTTGTGACACCGCTGTAGCGGACGCTATCTCACTATGACGAACCCGCTGCAGAGAGCCTACCATCGCTGCAACGAATACTATTCAGTTGTCCACTCAATACAGCATAATCACACGAACTCATTTGTTCAACCATACACATAATCACATGGATCATAATTCATTAACATGATGCTACAGATAGACACCCACTGGCCTTGACAGATACCAATTTGACTTGTCGAGATACGAAAATATACAGTAAAAATACAAAACCAAAGCTAGACATACTGTAATGTGAAAAAATAATTACCGTATTATCAATATATACAACACAAATACATTATAATGAAATAACATACAATAAGAATGATGTAATGTACATACAAAAAAAGGTACAGTAAAAATAGATATACAGTAATGTGAAAAATACTTACCCTATTATGAGTATATACAACACAAATACATTATAATGGAATTAACATACAATAAGATTGATGTGTATATAAAAAAATATACAATAAAAATATAAAATCTAATCTAGACATACAGTAAGGTGAAAGATACTTATCCTGTTATTAGCATATACAACACAAATATATGTAAATCTACCACATAATTAGGCTATAAAAGGGGAGATGGGTGAGTATTTAATTTTTGGTACAACCTGTAAACCTAATTACCACTTAATAAGGCTAAAAAAGGGGGAGATGGGGAAACTTCAATATTTGGTACAGTTGGTAAATTGATGGTAGTATTAGTAAATATTTAATAATGTAAGTAATAGTAGTAATTTGATTCTATAGTAGTGAGCCCATGCTATTTTCTCTAAATGAATTTTCACTTTTACTTGTCCACTATAATATATCAAGAGAAAGACAAAAAAATTTCATCAAGAGAAAGACATTTTTTTTTTCTTGTTTTAACCTTAAAATTAATTACTCATTTCCAACTCATTTTTCAAGTATATTAGGATTATATGCACCGATTAATATAAATATATGGAGAAATATATATTTCATTTATTAATTTTTAAGGAGCGTGCAAAGTCAATTGTAGACAAGTAAAAGTGAATGGAGGGAGTATGACTTAAGTTGTGGGACCAAAATCGATTACCTATGAATTTTTATCCCATTTAGATGTAAAAAGCCACAATTAACACTCAGGATTATAGTAATAGATAGAATAATTTAAAAAGTTAATACAATGTAAATTATTAAAAATAACCTACCTAATCAAAACATTGACACTTTTATAGTATGCTTATTACTATAATCGAATTCATAAATAAACTTCATAAATGATAGGCATTGTTTTTACCTAAAAATGAAGCATTAGAGATTCTATGAGTTGAAATGAAAATTTAAGTCATAAATTTCTTGGTTTACAATATTCTCGCACATCCAACAACGCCTACCGCTCTACCCCTTAAAAAAATATCATTGGATATTGCCAGACAAGGCTCATAACATCAAAAAGAAAATTGTTTGGAAGTAGATAACAAGTATACGAGGAATGGAAACTCGGGCTGCAGATCTGGCAATAGCTCACCCTATGTCTCCAACAACACCGTCTCGGAAAAAAATCTCAAGGATCAGAAATAGAACCCGTCACACACTCTACACCCCGAAAATGAGTGTAGCAAGATAGCATCAGTGCAAACAACACGTACTGAGTAGGCATCATAGGCCGACAACAGTTAGTTAACATATATAATGGAAGAGACTGAAGAATAGACATGCTCACAATCAAGTATATACACATCACATTCTAAGAATAAGAACTCAAGTACAAAAAGATCAAATAGTTGAATCATAGCCTATGGTGAAGCTCCTAAACACAAGTCTGCCAAGTTTCCCATAATTCCTCAGAATAACCCCAAATACCAGTACAACTAACAATAGATCTCCGTAATCTCAAGTCACAGCCTTTGAGAAAGTCTTTAATCCTCGAGTCCATCAATTCTCAAGTATGTGTTAATCAGGCTCACGACAACTCAAGTCAATAATCTACCAAGGAAATCAATGCAGAAACGTACAATGTAATGCAATGAGTATAACAACCAAATTAGAGATGTGGATGGATGTAATATGAACGTTCTTGCGATGCAATACAATGCAATGATACATGTTACACCTCGAAAATTTTCCCGTTAGCGTACAGTGAATAGGCTAACAAAGCACATAGCGTGTGCTATGTTTTGATGAGTAATGACGTCCCTTAGATTAGTATCGAAGTGTTGAACAATTGTTAAGAAGGTTCCATAAGGATCGGAGAATTAACGAAGTGACAAAAATAAGATTCAGTTAACTGGTGGATTATACGGTCGATTATACGGACCGTATAATGGTTTTACGGCCGTATAATGAACCGTAGAAGTGTCACAGAACGAAGTTGAGAAAAGGTGGGTTTTACGGTAGATTATACGGACCGTATAAAATTATACGGCCCGTAAAATGAACCGTCAAGTTGACACAGAAAAGGGAAGTCACTGGAGCAGTTTTACGGTGGATTATACGGACCGTAAAATTTATACGGTCCGTATAATGGACTGTATAATGATGTCGGGACAGATTTCAACTTTTAAATAAGGACCCAAGCTCACTTTAATTTATTTCACTCTCTCTCTCCACGACCCAACATCTCTCTAGAACCTTCCCAACTCTTCCAATACAAGAATCCAAGTGAAGAATTAAGATCAACTTCATCAATCCCCCAACACCAAGTGTAAGGAACACATCAAGGATCATTTAAGTCAAGAAATTCCATAAAAGGTGGAACTAGGGTTTTGTGCAAGTGAAGCATTTCAACTTAAGACTTGTTCAACTATCATCCAAGGTAAGTTTCATGACTTTATCATGTTGTTTAAGGTATTAGAAGACTAAGACTTCTTCATTGTTTATGCCTCTCATACTCAGTACAATATTCGTACTGACGTCCGTTTTCTTTGGACGCTATGTTCCTGCCCACAGGTAGACAGGGAGGTGAGCTCGGTCCAGATCCTTAGTAGCTGTCAGCCGATTGAGAGCACTCCATTGTACGGAGGTGCTTATGATTATTTCTTTTGATATATATATATATATATATATATATGCATATTTTGGGCACGACGGAGTCTTGTTCCGTCCATGTATACAGTATGTCAGTAGAGGCTCGTAGATACGCAGTGTGGTTAGATAGTCTCACAAGATGTTATCATATGTATATATTATTTTGATGGCCGAGGGTAAAATGTATATAAAGCACTTATGTTTCTATATAAAATACGTTTTTCTTGTAATTTCATGTACAAAGTTGATAAAAGGGGCATTAAATGAGTAAGATGAGTAGTAGACCAAGCGGTGCTCGGTGGCCAGCTCCGGGTACCCGTCGCGGCCCCTAGCTGGGTCGTGACAATACAGACATGCTCCGGGCGGAATACCTCCACGCCTGGACAGTCATGACCTATGGGGGACCCGCAAACTCCATATACCTGTTGTGGTACATAGCCCAATCCAATATATATATATATATATATATATATATATATATATATATATATATATATATATATATGTTGCGGAACGTGCAAGCCGGTCTAAAATAGGTTTAATATATGTTGCGGGGCGCAACCCGATCCAATATAAGTAATATATATTGCGGCGCACAACCTGATCAAAATGTATGAGTATGAATGCATGAATGATATCAATGCCAATGAGAATCTATCAACATAAATGATGCCACACATGGACACATATCACAAGAATCTATCAATATCAATGGTTCCACACATGGACACATATCACGAGAATCTATCAATATCAATTGTGCCACATGTTGACACCTAATATTTACCTCATAAAACGTATATTTTTAATTCTCATATTTCCCGAGTCCAAGATGGGGTGAGGATACCCTTAAAAAATTAAAAATTGCAAAAATTGACATTTAATTATTATTTTTAATAAAAATTAACAATTATAAGAAATTACGAGTTATTTAATTTCACAAACGTGATTTGAAAAGAAGATACATATCCCGTTCCTTCTAACTCGGGAAAATTGTTAATTAAAACGACGTATGAATTACGGTTTACTCTTGACCGCATTTTTCATATTCTTGAATATCCTCCGGAACTATATCAATATTAGGCTCGTTTCGAAGCTAATATTTAAATTTGCAAGTTTTAAATTTTAATTACCCTAAATAACTATTTTATTTAGTTGTATGTGTATTTATATTACTTAGTCATTATTTGATCTAAATTGGGAGGGGGCCTATTTTAAAACTCTTAAAAACTTTGGGGGGGGGGGGGGGGGGGGGTTGGAGCTTATACCCTCACTCTTTTATTTTCATTTACATGACCACTCCTTCCTCTTTGAGAGGTGATTTCAAGTGATTTTAGGGTTCCGCCCATGGCGGTCAACCCACGATGATTTATGGCTATTTTTGGCCAAATTTTTGAGGACTTTTGTTCCTTGTTGTGAGTTCTCGTAAGTTCCAGTTTCAATTCCGTTAAAATTTTATTTTTTGTACCAAATCAAATCGCGTTAGGGTTTGTTACTCTAGTTTTCTTCGTGTTATGGTTGCCATGGGCAAGGCCTTGAGCCCTTGCCATCTTGTGCACCATAAACACTCAATGAAGGAACCTAAGGGGAAACTTCCTAAGTAGATTCGTGGTTGGGTACATTTTTGAGGGATTTAATCTTTTTTTGTACTATTGAACCGTTATGAGGTGGTAATTTTGTTTTATTGATGACAAGGCATGCTATCATAATATTTTCTAATGTTTATTTGTTCTTTTCGGGTACACTTAGTTAGATTCTTAGCTGTATTATTGTGATTTATGTTAAAATCTGGTTGGAAAAAGTACCATTGGTACAAATGTGCTGAAAATGAGTTTGTCCTTTGAAAATTTTGAATTTGTTTAGGATAAGGTTTTGGGAATTGGAGGGAATTTCGGTTAAGGGACCTAAATCTTTCCTTTTTTTTTTTCTTTAAAAAACCACCAAAGTAGTGGCAATTTATTAGAAATCAAACAAACTAACCAACTGGTTAGTATGAAAAAGATAAAAAAGCTAGAGCATAAAAGTAAAACCATTACAACATCAAACATAAATAGATCCTATAGTCTTGACTTGCATCCATTTTTCACACCTCCAAGCTCTCACCAGGTGGTATGGATATCAGTCAGGTGAATTTTCTTCAGACATCTAGGACAATATCAGCTTACTATGCCATGTTTGCTCTAATGGTCACTGATCCAACTTGTTGCCATTTTCTGGAAAATGCTGAAGCTTTGTTGAACATATTGAGACTTGCTGCATGAGAATGAGCATGCAAGCACACTAATACCATCCATAACAAGATTCCTCAACAGTTCATCTCCATTTCAACACATGAAGTATATATGGCCTTGTCACACAACACAGTTATTTCATTCTCTTATCAGTATCAGTATGTGTCTGATTCAAGTTATAGTTCCTGTAATCTGTTATCCTTCTCATGTCTGATCCTAAGATTAGGAATCTGAACTTTGTCCATGTTGAGAAGTCTTTTAGCCTTGATTGGAAGATCCTGAAAATTATGAAAGTATTGTGTACCTGCAAAATAAAAAACATAGTTAAAACATCTGCTAGGCCATTTCCTTCTCTGTATATGTGCTCCACAATCACCATATGTCCCCTCCCTATTCTATTAATCTCTTGAACCACCAAAGTAATGCTCCATGGAACCTCCCATGTTCCAGAAATGAACATTTTCATAGCCAATGAGTCAGTTTCCACAACTAGAGGAACAAGCTGATGAGAAATGCAGTAGTCAACTCCCTTCTTGATGGTCAGAGCTTGTGCCATAAGATTATTGCCATCTGCAATAGTGTGTCCTGCTGCATATATGAGATTACCCTCCTCATTGCTAACACAAAGGGCAATGGAACTAGGGCATGGATTTCCTCTAGCAGCACCATCTGTATTACATTTGAACCAACCCTTTGCCGGTAATTGCCATTTCACTACAAGTGTTCCGATAATAGGTCTAAATGATTCAAAATAGTTAATGACATTAGGCCATTTGTGTGGTATATTCTGCATTGAAGGAAATATTATCCTGCATAGCAGATGAATATTTTGATTGATCTCATGCAGAACTTTATGAATTGACATATTGCCCCCATGCAACCTTGTGTTTCTTCCAGATCTGTCAAAGAATGATTGCAGGAACTTCCTTTTGTATTGGTCTCAACTTATAATGACACTTTGTATTCCACCATAATTTCACTATATGTTTCACTTGACAGCAATTCATCAATATTCCTGCAGCATTGCTAAACCAGTTCCACACAGTTGTAGCAAAATCTCCTTTTAGAAACTGATGGTCTATTGTCTCCTGCCTAGGTTCTATGCAACAACAACATCTAGAAATTATATTAATTCCAATAGTTGCTAGAACTTTATCCACAAGTAACTTGAATTTCCATAACCTCCATAAGCAGAATGAGATCTTAAAAGGAAGACCTTTCAGCCATATGTTCTTATAGTCCTCAGAAACATGACCTCTTTGTCTAAGTAGGTCCCATGCACTAGAAACTGTGAATTTACCAGTGCTAGACATCATCCACCAAGGTTTATCCCACTGATATGAAATTTCTCTCAGCTCCAAATCCTCTAGAATATACTCTACTACATTAGCTGGAAAAAGCTGTTGTAATCTGCTAACATTCCATTCATTACCTCCTATCATGTCTTTAACATCTTCCATATATTCATCAATTGGAATATCAGGTAATACATAATGTAGAGCACCCAATTTGGTCCAATTATCAAACCAAATATTGGCTGTTCCACTATTTGTTTCCCACCAGATCACTTGTTCAATATTGTCCCTTGCCTCTAGGACCGTTTTCCACACTTGAGTGCCACCTTTCCATTGCACCTATTGTGGATACTGCTTCATGCAGTATTTATTCCACATGATATTTGCCCATAATGTATTAGATGTTCTAAACCTCCACCATAATTTTGCACATAAAGCCTTAGACACATCAAATAAAGATCTGAAACCCAATCCACCGTCATCCTTAGGTAAACGAATTTTCAACCAAGCAGCCCATGCCTTGACTTAATGTCCTCTTTATTACGCTAGAAAACTTTTGCAAAAATCTGATGAATCTCCTTAATAACACATTTAGGAGGCTTTATGGCTGATAACAAGTGTATTGAAATACTTTGTAGGACACTGTTGATCAACACTGCCTTGCTACCAGGAGATAACAATTTGCCCTTCCATGCTTGTAACTTGTCTTTGACTTTCTTGATCAATTCTGAAAAATTAGATTTCCTCTTCCTTGCATGAGATATGGGACATCTAAGATACATGAAAGGAAAGGAACCTCTAGTGCAACCAGTGATAGCAGCAACTTGTTGAATAATATTGTTATCCACTTCAGAGAACATGTAAAATGAACTTTTTATCTCATTGATCAACTGACCAGATATTTCTTCATATTCCTTCAAAATCTTCACAACAAACTGTAAAGAGGTGGGATATGTAGAAGCAAAGATAATGGTATCATCTGCATAAGCTAGATGATTGAGATTAGCACTCCATTTAGGCATCCCATAGCTCTTGAACTCATCTTTTAGAAATAAAGCATTCAATGATCTTGAGAGTGCTTCTGCAGATAGAATGAACAATGTAGGAGATAATGGATCCACTTGTTTAACACCCCTAGATGAGTGAAAAAAACCATGAGCCTGCCCATTAATGAGTATTGAATACCAATTATTAGCTATCAACCTCCAGATCAAATCAATACATTGTTCAGCAAAACCCATTCTCCTTAGCACCCTGGTTAGAAATAACCATGATAGTCTATCATATGCTTTAGTCATATCAAGATTAATGACTACATTTGTTGGTTTCCCTCTCAATCTAATGTATGACATAATATCTTGTGTCAATAAGACATTCTCAATAATGTTACTTCCTTTGACAAATCCTAACTGATTAGCAGATATCAATCTAGGAAACACCTTCTCCAACTTATTATGGACCACCCTAGATATGACCTTGTTGATAAAATTGCTAAGACTAATAGATCTTATATCTAAGAAGGTCTTAACTACATTCTTCTTGGGCAACAACACTAGATTAGTGTGTGTTATGGATTTAGGAAGAGTGAGACCTTCATAGAAAGCTGTTACCACTTTAAAGGCATCTGAACCTACAGTTTCCCAACAGGATTGGTAGAAAGCACTTGTCAATCCATCAGGACCACTTGCACTGTTACTTGCCAATTCAAAAACTGCTTGTTTCACCTCCTCTATGGATGGCATGCTACAAATAAAATCATTATCCTCCTGCATAACCATATTAGGAATATGATTCAAAAGGGAAAAATCAACACCTTCATTCTCCTGTGAAAACTGCTTCTGATAAAAAGAAATTGCTTCAGAAGCAACATTATCTATATCCTTAATCCAATTTCCATCAGCATTCTGAATTCTACTAAGTCGTGTTCTCTTCCACCTACCATTCACAATGTTTTGGAAAAATCTAGTATTCCTATCACCTTCTGAAAAATAGATTTTTGCAATATTCTTCTTCATAATGCAGGTACTTTTTCAATTCAGCTTGTGCTCTTTGCAAGACCATTCTATTCACTTCTGAAGGATCTTCTTCAAATAATTTCTCCTTAACTCTAACAATATCTTCCCTAATACATAATTGCTTGAAAATAACCCCAAAAGCCTTCTTACTCCAAAGAGATAAAGTTGTTTTAGCCTTTTTCATTTTCTGCTTAAAGGATAGAAAAACATCTAAAGTGCCATCTGATTGCCAATGTTGATTCACTATATCTTGAAACTCCTCATGTGTGGTCCAAAATTTTAAAAATCTGAAAGGTTTGACAAATTGATGCACTTGATCACTACATGATAACAACATAGGGGCATGGTCTGATCCAGTTCTGTATAAGTGATCAACCTCTAAGTGTCCAAACCAGTTCTGAAACCATTCATTTGATAACATCCTATCCAATCTTTTAAAAATGCAGTCTCTATCTGTTCTACCATTCCACCAAGTAAAAGGACAACCCTTGTAATTGACTTCAAACAATTCACAAGAGTTAATGCAAAATGCAAAATCTTCATATTCCTGAGGATATACTGGTAGTCCTCCAATTTTTTCTTCCTCATTTAATATAACATTAAAATCTCCACCAATCGGTCGAGGAAGAGGCATCTTAGCAGCCTGAAAATACAGACTATCTCACAAATTTAACCTCTCTCCACTATCACACTTAGCATAGACCATAGTGACAATCAGAAATTTATTCATGGATAGAAAATTAAACTTAATGGTAATCTGCTGCTCAGCGTTCTCAAGAATCTCCACATCAATATTATCATTCACAAAAAAACAATTTCTACCATTACAGTTGAAGTTGGCATATGGCATTCCCAATCTTTTCCTATACTGATGAATCTGTCTAACATGTTGGAAAGGTTCCATTAATGCTATCAAAAAGAATTTGTGATGCCTATGAAGCATTTGAACTCTATGGAAAGCTTTTTGAGTTCTCACAGATCTTATATTCTAAAAGAGTGATTTCATCATGATTTAACATTGGTCTTAGCACCCCTCTTTAGCAGCACCCTTAGTGGTAATGCTTCTTGATTCCCTTGCTTCTTTGACTTTCTTGAACTCTTCACCTGTGCAACAGGTGATTAACCAGCCTTCTTTGTTACTTGTTGTAAAACTGCGTTTACAACATCAGCTTCACAACAATCATCTATAGTTATCTTACATTCTGAGCCTAATTTAAATACTTCCTCAATGTTATGAGAAACCAAATCATGCAAATCCCTCATAGGAGAATTTCCCCTCAATTTTGTAACCTGCTGATCTTGTGGAATAATCATCAAAGCTTGATCATCTCTGTTACCACTTCCACACTCCTCCATAACAAAGTGATCTCCTATTTTTTCCTCAATTAGCATTGAAGAATTCATCTGTAATTGCTCCACCAACTCAACCTCTACTCCTGGTAGTACTACATCATGTATTACTTGTTTTTGCAGTTGATCATCTCCTTGTCCATTTACTTCATTTGTTTGGTTCTCCTCCACAGGAGGCATGTTCCTATCATCCTTCTTAGATGTCATTACATCAGTCTCCACCATATCAGCATTATTCCCCGGCAAATTTGCAGGAGCCACATCTCCTTAGAAGACAGTTGCCTCTTCTTCTTGTTCAGTATGAACATTCATATCATCAGTCTCTCCCCTTGTCAAACACTTATGTGTTTGGCCATTAGAAATATCCACGGCTGCTTTAACAGTGTTTTCTTGAGACACCAAAGTTGTATTATCCTCCAAATCAACCACCCCTTTCTCAACATTTTCCTGATCAACGGAACTCTTCTCAGTCCTACCAGGAAGTACTTCTGTTGTATCCCTTTCCACTATATCATCTTGTTTTTTCACCATCCTTTTCATTGTTGACCTGCATAGTCTTATCTTCAATCTGCAAAGCATCAAATTTGTTGTGGATTATCACTTCAGTTGTGTGTTGTTGTTTGTGCTGATTCTCCATTGTGTTCTACTCCCTATCATTTGATGAGGCCACCTCCTTAATTCCATTGTCCTTGATTATATTCCAATTTCCAGGATCTCCAAGCACCCTTCCACTAGTTAATACTCTAGCATTGAATCTTCTCTTATTATAATGACTATTATTCCTTCTTTGCAATTGGTTAACTTCTTGTGTGACCTCATTTATCATGATTTGTTTGCCTTTATCAACATGAGAAGATTTTTCTTTGATAATAACTTCCTGATCTACCACATTCTCAATCACTTCATTTCGTTCATCCTGAACTTCCACATTAATAACCTCTTCCTCATGATAAGCTAATTCTGGATGTAAGTTCCAGCAATCTTCTTCATTATGTCCTTGTAATCTGCACTCACAACAATACTTAGGCAAACTATCATATTTGATCTTCAGCTTGTCCACCCTAATCTCCTGAGTTTCATCATCTTCTATCTCCATATTCACAAAGGATGGGAGATCTGCTAATAGATCTACTAGGACCTTAACTCGAGCACAACTAGGTCTGGTTCTATTTTCAGTTGCCTTATCTACATGTAAAGGTGTGCCCACTGTAGAAGCAAGGGAATAAAGAGACTCTTTTCCAAAGAAAGTTGGCATCAAATCTGGAAAAGATATCCAAGTAATCACTCTAGAGGTTTCTTCATCTATCTTAAACTTTTTATCATAGATTAGTGTCCTCATTTGATAGGCATAACAATCCCCCGACTAAATATAATACACTCCTTTAGAACACAGATTTATGAAATCCTCCAAACGTGATAATCTGATCAAACCATATCTATGTCGAAATAAACCAATCTCACATTGACCTTTAATCCCATATTGCATTGGAATTATGGGTCTTAGTTCCTCGCAGGCCATCCATATGAAAACTTAGCAATGACTCCATATTGTAGTTTTTGCATGATTTCCATCTGTTCCATCTCTTTCTGCTTCGAACGCAATACTGGCACTCCATTGCAATATGTGACAACTTTCAAAGTTAAATTGGACGTAGGGCTAGGGTTTTGCATGGGAATTATAGTCGTAGGTTTAAAGAAATCATTTTACTTTAGTTTTGGTTGTTCAAGAATAGTGTTAGCAATCTCCATTTGTGAGTCTCGTGTGCTAGGTCCTGGCCAGTCGCTTGGGACTACCGACCAGTGGCCGGAATAGCCATCTCTCCGATGGCGGCTAGGGTTAGAAAATTAGGGTTTGCATGAAAGTTAGGAGATAGAAGAAGAGAGTGAATTATTCTTGAATTGGTCTGGGACCTAAATCTTTCCTTTTCTATCGCTAGCATTTTGTTTCTCGCTATATATAGAAAATTAATTGCTAAAATAGGGGATCCTTCCTCCTTTGAAAAATTCAGAGATATACACATGAGTTTATATACAAACACTACTATATACAGTCCAATATACTACTATATACTAAGATTTTAACAATACAATACAAGACACTACTTATATACACAATGGTGTACCCCGTTTTAACCGGGTTAAAGTAGAGTACAACATTTTGGTGATTCCTGTTTATTTTATTTAAGGAGTCGCCACCTAATTAATTTAAAGGTGAATTAGGACACCTAGATGTTAACTAAGGTAAAGTTAAAACTACACCTCCGTTAATAGTCTGCTTAACCAATGTGATTCTAGGTAAGGGTTCTATATTATCCTAAAGGGAAGGAGTTAGGCATCCTTCAGAATCCGCTAACTACGGTTATGCGGCCAAACTTAGGTTAATTAATTAGATTAAATACAATGCTTAAATTTTAGAAAATGACTTAAAAATATTGCTAAAGTTTTAAAAAAAGAAAGTAATGCAGTTAAAATAAGATTTACAGAAAATATAATAATTTGTATAAAAGAAGAACGTTAAAGGCTATTTTAAAACAAGGCTTATAAAGGTTGTTAAGGTTTTAAGAAAAATATAACAATGTTGCGTAAAATAAGATTTAAGAGAATATAAGGATTTGCATAAAAGAAGATTTTAAATGTTATTCAAAATAAGATTTGTATAGTGATTTGCATAAAAGAGAACTTCAAATGCTATTTGAAAATAAGATTTATAAATGTCGCTAATACTTTAAATGGAAGTAGAATAATGCCATCCAAAATGAGATTTTTTGCGAAAAACATGATAATTTGCATATAAGTAGGAGAAAGTGCAGGTTGTTACAGTGTTTTAGTAAATATTTGAACAACTCGAATGGTGATATATTAATTGATTCTTTTTGCGGTTTAGGAATATAAACGAAAAATACAAAATAGCTAATGTGAATTTTAGATAAAATTTATATTGTATCAATATGATAAAAATAGAAATGCCTATACTTATTTCCTTTAAATGTGATGAAAAAGAGCATGAGTTTTCTTCTTTTTCATTATTTCTTATTAATTACACTTAGCTAAAATTATACGTGATTGATTCAAACTTGAAGAGTTATTTATAAAATATACTTGAATTTATATTTGAGTATTAGTGACGTTTTGAAACGTGTATATAATATGATTCCCTCTACTTAAAATATATAATCAATGCCATTTTGCAAATCAATTATTCCAAATAAAATAAATATTAGACATTTTAACATGAAAAGCAGAGAATAAAACTTATGGAATTAATTTTGTGTTTCTCTCTTAAATTCACTACCCATTATACTAAAGCTAACCCACTAAATTTGCTAGAATTCATCTAAGTTAGGAAAACAAAACAAAGTAACGGGTTAGTCAAATAATATAAGTTAAATGCACAGAACAAAATAGAGGCTGAGATGAAGTTAAATGGGCTCTGCCCTCTGGATTGCCGCGGGTCTGGTCATTATTGGGCTTCGGCCCAGTAACAATTTTTAGATATATTGCTGTTGTTGTCACGCCAATTTGGGCTTTGGCCCAGAATTTATGTTTTTCATTTTTTGCTGTGGACAGAGGGCTGGACAGAGAGAGATTTAGTTGGGCTTTAGCCCAACATCGAATATGGAAGAAGAACGAGTCCCCCGGATGCGTATGCGGTAGTCATGCATGAAAATGAAAGGAAAAGGATTAGTATACACTCAACGAATAAGGTAAAACATGTAAAATATAAACTCAAAATAGATTAGGAGATGATGCATAATATGTATATTTTAAGTATACTTCATGTATACACAGGTATATATGACTTCACTGCTTCAACAACATTAGAGCGTTTATATCGTAATAATGCACGCAATTTGCCCAGCTGTGCAGTGGGTAGCTATTCACCCAAGTACATCAGGTTAAAGGACCACAATTTCAGCATGTTTAACTAAGGATGCATCAGCAGTTCATCTTATCAAGTGTAACAGCAGCTATTTTTATCAAATATGGCACACAAACCTAACAGCAAAGCAGCAGCCACAGAGAAATAATCTATGGCAGCAATAAGTAGCAACAGAGTGGCCAAAAATGTTGTCACTGGTGCAACAAATGTTCATAAGTTCGACGGCAACTCCGAGACATTTGGGATTTGAAAATCCCCCCAAGTCATGCAAAGAAAAGGAGGGGGAAAACAGACTTGCTATATAAAAAAATGCCAACTGGTTTAGATTTAAATTAGGTGAAACTGGTGCTTGCACTTGAATAAATGATTGAAATCATCAAACATAATCTATAACTCACAAAATTGAAGCAATCTAGCACAAGAGCAGGGAAATATTCAGCTACAAACCAACAACAACAACTATCAACAATAGAGAGAGTGACCCAAGCATTATATATGTAACTAAATAGAAACAGAGATTGAGACTACATAAAGAAGGGACTTAAGCTTCATACTTGACTAAATAGAAATTGTCACATGAGTTGTGCACAAGAAAACTTGGTCTTGACACATAACAGGGACAACAAGCACTCAGAACAGACGTAATGAATAAGACTTTGACAGTTAGTAAATCCATAACTGGAGAGGAATGGCATCAACTCAACAAGATTCTTAAAGAGAGATTAGCTTTCCAAGACTGATCATATTAGGACAAAACATTAGGCTAAATAAAAACTAAGGCAGCAATGGGGGTTACCACCATCCATGTTTTTAATGCCGCACAAGATCCAAAGGTTCTAGAACTTTGGCATGGCAAGCTATTGAAGGGGATAAATCTGTCCCTAAGTTGCTTTGGCTTTCAGACATCAACATAACATAAGAAAAGATTCAGGCAAGAAAATAGCTTCGGAAAACAATTTGATTCAAGACTTGGGATACTCTTATAAGTTATAAGTACATAAGTGACAGTTTCTTTTAGGAGAAATTTCAAACAAAATATGTGCCCATCCTTTTATCATCCAGAACAGAATTAAGAAAGGTTTGAATTATTGCAACTAATGTCCTCAATGAAAACAGATCAGGCGAGCACACACCAGAACCTATCAGTCAAAACATGCTTGAACACTTAAACCTTTTGAAATCTTTCCTGGAAACATATTGAGAAGGTATGTTGAGTTTGAGGGAGTACCAAAAGAACTTATTCTAACACAAAGTCAAAGCATGATTTCTAAACGAAGGGAAAAGAAAACAATTTTGATAGTTTCTAAAGAAGGGAGTGCTTAACCTCTGGGACTATTAATAATTTTAGTTTTGGAAGAAGTCACAACTAAGTTAAAGATTTGAACAACAAACTTGGACATGTTTACTAATGGCAGGCATGGTCAGAGAAACTCATGCTACTTGATCATAACAAAACCAACACCTTATCACATTTCAAATAAACACATAGGTTAAAACTGGTCCAACCCTCTTTATTAGAACTTCAACACACAAGAAAGGTACACCTAAGAGATTTCAACACATCTTCAAACAACCCCTTTAAACTAGGTATTTTATCATACAAAACTATCAAAGGCATGCTATAATAATCAGAGTAACCAGTTAATTGTTTTGTGCATCAACCCTTTCAAATTCTAACATAAGGAAAAGAAACGAATTTTTCCTAAACTTAAGTAAAACCAACACTTTGGATATAGATAATAACCTTGAAGGACCAAGCTGAACTATCACTGTTTTCTTGGGCAAAACAGTAAGGAAAACTGGAAGATCACTAGTTGAACTTATAAACTTAAACAAACTTTAATGGTTGCCTCTGATCATCCAGAACATTCATCAAGGAACCTAGGAGACCAGATATATGGTCTAAAGGAGTACTGGTAAACAAACAAAAGGGAAAATAACAAATAGAAACAAAATGAAAACAACCTTATTTTTTGTATCAAAGCAAACCATGACCCTACTTTCTATAGGAAAATGCTTCAACTAACATAACTTCAATCATACTAAGAAAAGAGTACCAAATCATTCTAGAAATTAACCTTATCAGAAAGTGGAATAAGCATCTGGTGGTGTATTAAGTTGCTACAATGGTTCCTACTAATCTGTTTCTAAGAATATATGTCATTCTTTGAGTACACAAACACTTATCAATTTCAACCAAGAATTTGAAAACCAGTTAAGAAACAGGGGACCAACGACAACTCATGTCAAGCTGAATTCTGTTACTCATTGTCATGTCAAACAGGAAAAGGGTAAAGAAAAGAAAAGGAAACCCAAACAGAAATGGCATGGAGAGTTACGAACTACATGATATCATTCACAAACACTACAGAAACAGAAATAAGGCCATTAAAGACTTCGAAACACAGAGTCCAGTAAATGAGCTTAGGGCATTCATCTTTCAGTAGGATTGAAGAACACTTCTAATGTTAGGACATGAACTATATGAAACTTCAACTGGCAAACTAATCACAATAAATTCAACTTAGGTCAATCAGAAAGCAATAATAAGACTTAGGTAAATAATAAACCCTGAGTCATTACTTATCTAAACCCTCTTGACCTTAAACAAAATTGGACAGGCAGATAAACTAAACCTAAGATGAGATTTATTGATTTAAATTTAGCTAAGGAACATTGCAAATGAACTGGAAACAAAGCATTCATGCAGTTAAAGCCATATGACCCACATCTACACTTGAACTTAAAACGATTGGTTCATGACTGATCTCTATTAGCTAAAATTAATTAAAGGGAGCTATACTAAGCTAAGCCAGCAGCTACACCAAACAGTGCATTAACCCTTTTAAACAGGGACAGAATCAGATAATTATAACTAATCTTCATCCATATTGTGTGAATAAGCTATAAACATACTAATCACTTGTCGACTAATGCTAATCACTAAATAACCGCACATATCATACCCTAATCAATATTAGAGACGATAATGAAAAGGAGAGTTGTTCACATACTTAAACGAACCAAATTGAATTATCATAAATAGACATGCTTAAACACACAAGCAGACTAATACAGAAACATATAAACAGGCTTATCTAGATCAACGCTAACACATGATTAATCCCGGGACATACAGGTAAACAAAGATGAACTTAAAGCACCTGGTTAATCCAAACTTGCATGTAAATCTGCAACGGTCCCAAAACTGAACTAAACATAACTAAACTTGTCTAATACAACTACAATAACTACGAAAAAAATCTGAAATACAACTAAGCAAAACAGACCACATAAACAGTTTCAAACATTTCAACAAATATAAAAAATAATTTTAAGGGAAGGAAATTTACCTTCTTCGGGTGCAGCGAAGTGGGTATGACGCCTTCGATCTACACTCGAACTTATCGAATCTGGGCTCGTGTACCTCAGATTCAATGCAATACAAAAAGGGCGAAATAAAATAGAAAATCGATTTAGTATGTTAAATCGATATCAAGAATGTTACGACTGCTGCTAACTTAATGCTTTCTAGGGGGATTTTTGCGATTCAAAGACTCAATATTTTCAAAGATTCAAAGGATTCGAGGTTTTTTTTTTCCGATCTTCTTTTCCAGGGATCCTCAGGTTCCAGAGCTCGTTTTTGCAAGGCAATTTTGGGGGTTCTAAAACCTCAGTTTCTTGGGGAATTTTTTGAATCGAAAAACTGTTTTGTAGGGAATTTTTGCGATTCCTAAGCCTATTCTTGGGGAATTTCCTGAATCAACCCCCCCCCCCCTAAATGGATGCAAGGACTGGTATTTATAGTTGCGAGCTAGGGTTTCTTGTGACGAAGAGAGAGAGGAGCCGGGGGGGGGGAGACGAAGTGGGGAACAGAGGGAAGTGGGAGCGGGGTGCAGGCGGCGGTGGTGGGGGACAGAAAGAAGTGGGGGGCAGAGGAGCGTCGGAGAGAGATGATGGAGGGAGAATAGGAGAGAGACGAAAAGGGGGTGGCGGCGGACGGAGAAAAAAATGAAAGGAAACCTAATGTTTCCTTTGTTTTGAACGAAGAAGGCGGATCGGGTCAATCAGTGGATTGGGTTGGCTGATTTGGGCTGGTAAATTAAAATGTGGACTGGTCCGAAAATTGGGTTGATGAATTAAAATATGGGCTGGTCCAAGAAGGTTTGTGGATTAATTGGAACGGATGAGTTCACGATTTGGCTGCTGGACTTAAAATACGGGGCTTCATAAATTTGAATAAAAGACCATCAATTAATGATATAACAGCATGCGTTAAAATATTACAATTATTAGTGCTCAGTTAATAAAATTATATGTCGTCGTAATAGCCGTGCAATAATATTTTGAAAGTCCACAGTAAATAAACACTATTATTTAATTATGCGAAGATAAATGCGATGCGTGTGCGTAAGCTGGTAAAATGCCAAAATGATAAAAATTGTGAATCATAATAATAATAATAATAATAATAATAATAATAATAATAATAATAATAATAATAATAATAATGGCTAGTAACTGTAATAGAATAATGAAACGCCGGTATTGATAAGAGGTTAATAATTATAGTAAAATATAAATATATTTTTAATTTTTCAAAAAATATTAGAAGCGTAAATAGGTATTTTGGAGGAGAGGGGGGACAAAATTGGGTGTCAACACACAATATACTACTCTAATATGTTAAGATAAATTTTGGTAAGGGTCTGTTTTTGGGCTTTGAGGCTGTTTGGTGTTTGAAGCTGTCTCTAACCCCCTCTTTGATCTTTAGGTTGCCCCTTAAAAAGGTAACTTCTTGTTCTTTGATATATGTATTCAAGTTTACTGTTTTATTGATATGTGATGTCCATATATCTTGTTTAATCCTGTTCATGCACATTTGAGCTAATATAAGCCTAAATGGTAGAATAGTTCTTGTTCTGTGATAAAAAATGTGAAAATGTGCTAAGTTAGTATGTATCATGCCATGTATGTTCTAGTTTCATACTTTATGGGGGTTCATAAGTTTGTCTTGAGTAGTTTGATCTAGTCTAAGGGTTGTCTGAAGTTTAAAAACTGCTACAATAGATATAAAATAAGCTTTAAAGACTTGGTTCTCTATGTATTTGATGTTGAATAGTCACACAATGTAGTGTTATGCTTGTTCAAACTGTCTAGTTGTGACTCTGCCCCTTAAAACACTATGCAAAACTTCTTTTTCCCTAAAATATGCCTAAGTTGAGGTTGATTGTGTGTTTGGAATCCTGTGTTAACCAGTAATCACTTAAAAAATGTTTTTAAGTTTTAAAAACTCTAATGTTGTGGACTCTTTACGGAATGCAGTCTCCATTTGAAGTTGTTTCTACCTAACATGTTGGCTTGTGTATGTGTCGTACTTTAAAGCTAGCTCATAAGTGCTATATTGTTGGTCAAGTTTAAGACTAAGCTAAAATTGGCATGTGTGATCTCTACAAAGTGTAAGATGAGACCCTTGCTAGCTTAAAAGTTTTAAAATGAGTTGAAGCCCCCATTGTAGGTTACTCTATGATTCTGGAATGTTCACAATGTGATGTTTATGTCTTTGAGATTACTATATTTCCTAAATCATGTGGGAAACCTCTTGTTTGAATCCTTTCAACTCTAAAAAATTACTAAAAAAACACATTTCTGAACGTTTTTGTTTGTTTGTTAAAACAAGGACATTGTTTGGTTTAAAATGTTTAAAAATCGACTTGGTAGTTGACTTATAGGTTAGAGGCACTACTTGTGTTACCTTAGTCTTATTCTTTCTGGAAATAGGTGTTGGGGAGGGCTAATGCTATGATGGTTGTGAACCCTACCTTGTTTCTATACTTATATGTTATTGCCTAGCTAAATAGTTGATGATCACCTTTTCTGTGCTTGAATTCCTTTTTGTAAAATGAACACTTATAGCTTGAACTCCTTCCTTGCCTGTTGTAATCATCTGAAGTCTAAAAAATGAATCCTGAAGCCTGAAACTATGCCTACATGTTATGGTCTCTGCAGGATATAGCTAAAATGAACATTGCGTAGCTTAATTTTTACTAATCTGAGTCTAATTATATGAGCTTGACAACCTTTGTACCTTAATTAGTGTCTTAACTCATTTTTAAAACTTGAAACTCTCAGAATATGTCATTTTATATGATAATTTTGAGAATGTATCATGATCATTTGAAGTTATGTGCATTTGTTATGTCCGTCTCATACTTAGTTGTTACTTGACGGCTTCAAATAGCTTAAAAGATGAATAAATGGACTCTTGTTTGAAAAAGCTGAATATGTCTGAATAAAATGGCTTCTATTTAGTTAAGTTTGTATCATTTTTTGACCTCTATAACTTATTTAAGAAAAGGGACAACTTGAAAATGACTCACTTGAAACTGTTGTTGACTGACTCACAAAACTAAAATGGGCTTAACAATTAACTTTGATTCAGCCTGTTGTCTACTACACTCTGAGTCTTGTTAAGACCTATCATGGCTAAGTGTTTGCTATACTAAGCACCTTTGTGTGTTAGCTGCCTTATATAGGTGATCTTTATGTCCTTAAACCTGCTCCTTGTTTGCTGAATCTTGTTTGACACCAGAACTTTCATCTGAACTAAAACTTTAACAATGGAGGATGTTTCTATGCCACTGGACTACCAAACTGCATGCCATGACAATACATTTGAGTTTCTGTGATATCTATGTTAGTTTGCAATTATATATCTAGGACATCTTAATACTTTACATGTTCTATGAGTCAACTACATGACATTCATTCCAATTTTTGGCATCCTGAAAGCTTAGTCCTTGTCTCTACTTTATTCTACCAATTGATGCCCCCCTTATCTATGTGTTAGTGTCTACTCATGCCTAGTTTATCCTACCAATGTCAGTCCTTTAAGTCATAAAATACTCTCTAAGTATACCTAAACTTATTTGTTTTTTCACCTTAAGGTGACATAAGTGATTTACTCTAAAACAACTAAAACTTTGCACCAAAACAGAACCTCTGAGGTTAATCAACTGTTTACAACTGCTTGGCACTAAAACCTTGAGAAAAATGGTTTTAAAGAACTAACATGGACACTTAGCATCACTGATTTTTTGAATTGCACTTGAGATCATTTAGTTCATGATAGGTATGTGAAGGTGTTTGATGTTGATTCTAATAATATGCTTGCTTAGAGGTCTCATGTGTTATCCCTATTGCTGGTCAACCTATTCCTTAAAACTGCCCTTCTATGGTCTTACATTGTCTATGTTACCCCCCTTGACTTGTGAACCTTGGTTGCCTATGCTACACTGTCTTGCTTCTCTAAGTCCTTGGTAGGATTTGTAATCTATTGTACCTTGTCATGGTGTGATATTATGCCTTGAGTCTCTATTAGTGTTGACTGTTTGCTTGAATTTTGTCTAGAGGTGTCATATATGTGATTTATGTGCATTAAGTCCTTTAGATTGGCCTGGATATGGATGGGTATGACCCTTGCTGTAAGGTTTTGCCCCTCATATCTAGGTATATCATTGGTATATTTGGTCCTTATACTTAGAAAAATTTGAAAAAATGAGAGTATACCATGTGGTATATCATGTGTATCACTGTTGGAGTTCAATACTTAAGAAAATGGGGTAACAGGGGTTGTGTATTGGCCTGTATATCATGTATATTCTCATCGGCACACTTAGGATTATTTTGATAAAATCACCGTTGGGCCTTGGATTGGGCCTGGTCTTCAGTCGCATGCTTAGTCCTATTTTTTTTTTATGAGAATTGGGCCAGTAATGGCCACCGGGTTGCACTTTCTCATCTCTGATTTATTTTTATTATTTGGGCCTAGCTTAAATGTGATAATTTAATTTAATTTTTGGCCTTGAAATAGTAATTAGGAGTTTGATTTTCAACATTTTAATATTAATCATTGAATATCTACTAATGTATATATACCCATTTGTATTTCTACCCCAAAAATCCATTGGTGGGCTTCCACGAGGCCCACTAACATCACTAGATTGAGTCAAACAAATACGGAGCGCAAATTGGAGCATACGTTGGATTAAGGACCTGAAATTGCATTTTTACTTTCTCTCTTGAGCTTGGTCGGCCCCAGTCCCTCAACTTTATATTTATGCCATTTAAATTGTGATTATATGAGTTTTAAAATTCTAGATTGGGACCCTTATGTTTAAAATTGTGTATTTGAGTCGCTAAAACTTCTTTCACAAATTAATTGACGCTAAAATCAGTAAAAGACTAAAGTGAGACTGTTTGGACGATAAGGGACTGAATCTAATCGATTTCTAAAATCTTGAGGACTAAAATGACATTTTAAAGACTATGTGGACTGGACCGTTGAGAGCAGATTTTAGACTTCTAGACTGATTTGTAACTTATAGAACTTGATAAATACTTGTATAGCAAAATGTTAAAAATGGGCCTAAAATTTGTATAAAAATTGGATAATTTAGTTAAGTAAATTACGGTTTATATATAATATGCCTACAAACTATTTTTTTTTTTTAAAAAAAAAAAAAACTATTTTCAATACTTAAAATGCTTTTTTCAAAAAACCTTTTTGGGTGGACTTATGTAAAGTCCTACTTAGGCTAAGAGCCTTCGGGTATTAGTTTAAGTGTTCTAGTCCGACACCCTACGCCCAATTTTGGGCAAAACTATACTTCGTTGATTTCTTGAAAAGCGTATTTTTGCATGAATGATGACTAACCTTATTGCGGAAATCTAGATTTAAGCAACTTTTATCTAAAAAAACTTATAATCATAAGGCACACTATTAGAACCCGTAGGTAAACCGCAATTGAGCGGATCCTTAATACTGGGGTGCCTAACACCTTCCCCGAGAGATCACCGGAACCCTTACCCAGACTTTAGTAGATTAGGTTTCTTTTAAATAACTATTTTAAATGAACCCTTTTCAAACTGGTTTTCCTAATTTCCTAAAATTTTCGTGGCGACTCTAAAATGTATCCTTTAGAGCACCATTAAGTGGTTGGCAAATTTTTCCGACTTTCCCGGTACGATTCACAATGGTACTTCCCCGGGACACCTCTTTCCTTTTATAAGGTATGTGCGAGCCGATTAAACTTGGAATTCCTACGCCTGCTACACCACACATTGACACGTATCACAACATCATGAATAAATCTCTTTCTTCCTCTTTAGAAGACAATACCCAATAAATGAGAGATACAGTTTCACAATCACGGTAAGGCAACTCAACACCAAGTCTAGTATCAGCAACATGGCAACAAGTCAATAGATCACAACAAGGCAACAAGCTATTATCAAACAACAGTACCAACCTAAGTAATACATCCCAACTTCATACCCGAAGGCGTAACATGCTTTCTCCAACAATCACTAACTCTACACATGCTTCGATAACCGAAGTCTAACCAGAAGGTAAGCCATAACCTACCTGGTAGCCAAGCAGGAGCCATGAACAATCACACCTTTTCCTTCCCTTTACGGAGTGCCTCCAAATATTCAAAGTTTAACCATAATCAAATTCTAAGTTGGAAAATAGTAGGAACAATACCCATATTGCTAGGCTATCTTTCGAATCAAAATCAACTATGGAAAAAGGAGGAAACAAGCCCACAAGGGTATAATGGGTATTTTGAAAGTGAAATATGCAATTCAACATTCTAGGTGTTCAATCCTACTAATCAATTGCTAAAATAACTCAAGAATGGGTCAATTTCATTATTCAAGTGAAAGCCCCCAATTTGGGTGTAAACCCTAACTTTTCAACATTCAATTTCATCAACATAAATGGAAGATTCAAGCCTATTAGCTACGAAGTCATCAAGTTTTTCCTCTTAGATTCTAATGGATTTCTAACATGGATTCAAGCTTAGGAAAGATAAGGTGATGAATTCTATGTTAAGAGACTTACCATAAGAGAGAATCAGCCAAGAACTCTTCAATTCGCCTAAAAAATGCGTTGGAGGTAATAAATGAATTGATAGAGAGTGAAGGGTTTTCACCTATCATTTATTAGATTCTGGATCATGTCACCTCGCTACAACGGTCACAAGTCACTACAATTGGCCCGCACTAGCGAGACCAGTCCCCACTGTCACGCATCCGCCACAACGGATTCTTGTCCGCTGTGTCGCCCCTCTCACTCTCCTGTACTATGCTATAGCGGACCAGTACCTCACTATAATGGGTCCGCTATGGTGGATCTGGTACCGCTACAATGGACACCAGACACCAAAATTTTTTGGTTTTTCATAAACACAATCCCGAAATCCGACAATCACCCGAGACCTCATAGATACAAACCAAACATGCATTCACACATAAAAACATGCTACGGACTCACTCGTGATCTCGAAATTCCCAACGGAGGTCTATTTGAACGGGTTAACACCCAATGGCCAAATACTAACTTTCCATCCAATAACCCAAAACACTCAGAGTGCCTAAAAAATCGAACTGAACATCCCACCAAGTCATAATTGACCATCCAAATCTCTTGGAATTGACTGATTTTTGAAAAGGTCCATTTACCCAAATGTCAACTATTGGTCAAACGTTTTTCATTTTAAGTCTCTATTTCACATAAGTCATCATAAAACTCGCCTAACTTTCCTGCAGATCAAAGTCTTACTAACAAGGCTAGCGGTGGGGTCAATGGGTCGAAAGTATAATAACGACCAAATAGGTCGTTACAAGAAGAGTTTTATAGATGTGTTTTGTATTTTTTTTTAACGCAAATGAAAGTGATGTAGGAAGGGAAAATTTTGTGTGCATGTATCCCTTAAAATAAGGCATCATAAGGGGATTATGATAAATTTAGACCATACCCATTTTTATCAATGAATCGTTATTTTCAGTAAATTTAATTTTAATGGTAATATAGGTAAATATTACTATAATATTACATGCACACAGAATTTTCCCATTTGCTAATAGTATAGTGGACTAGTAAAAGTGAATGGAGGGAGTACTTCCAATTGCGTAAAAGTTTGCAAATCTACTCATTTCAAACCACTTCAAACATATTGTACAGCTCTGAAGTTCATGCATGTTTTACCCGAATTTCAGCTATATATGGCTCTAATGATTTTTGCCTGAACTTTAGTAATTTTTGCTTGAAGCTAAAAAAAATCCCGAATTTCAATCATATGTGGCTGAATTTGATGATGTTTTCCTGGACTTCATTGTTTTTCGCATATAGTTTAGGCAGTTTTCGGTGAAGTCCGTGGACTATAACAACCCGTTAGGTCGTTTTGATTGTTTTCTTATTTTTGCCTATTTTTCCCTCGTAGACCCGCCCCTTTGCTTATTTTGGTATGTTGCTAGCGAGAGTGGGTGGCACAATTCCCAAGGTTGTCAAAATATCTTAAGTTGAAAACTTGTTAAGTTGAAGAATCTTTAAGTGGTAGGTTGACTTTAGGCATCATCGGGGGTATTTGTGCCATTTTGGGAATTCTGTCGGTTCCATTAGCTCCGGAACTTCAAATATAGGCTAGTTGTGTATTTGGAACGATTATCGAGGGATGCAGGGGCATTTTGGTCATTTGGTTGGAAAGTTGGTCCTTGGCTGTTCGGGTTTGACTTGGTTAACAAGACCTCTATATTTAATTTTGAGTGCTCGAGTGAGTTCGTAGCGTGTTTTTACATATGTCTGCATATTCGGTTTGTATTGGGGTGGGGGGGGGGGGGGGGGAGGAGGGGGGAGGGGTTCTGAGAGAGTCTCGGGATTTCAGGGTGTGAGAGTGAAAACTAGATTTTGCTGGTTCTGGTATTTTCGCTTCGGCAAATGGAGTTTCCCCCTTGCTAAACAACTCCTGCGAGAGGAGGCTCGCAGGAGCGAGGGTTGGGTGATTCGGGCTGTCCTCGCTTTTTGGAAGATTATTCCGCAGAAGCGATGCCGCTACTGCGAGGAATTTTTTGCCGCTGCAAAACCGGAGTGTTTAATGAATTTACGATTTGGTGAGGTTCTTCCGATGAAGAGAGTGCGCAGGTACAATAGTAAGGGTGCATGTCACGACCCAACCTGCCATGACAGGCACTCAACTAAATCATAGTGGGTGAACCAACACACAAGATCTGTATTCATTCAAGTTTGATTTTATATTAAACAAGCCAAACAGTTATACTTATTCACGCATCAAATAAACTGGGTAAGTCATGCCATAAAATACTAAAATAAGTGTGGAAGTCTAACTATTACAAATTCCACAATATTCAAAAGTCATCGTACATGACTCTAAGCCAAAACACGTCTTAGAACTGAAATCTGCCTAATAAACATCCAGAATAAGAAAAGACATCATAAGTTGAAGATCCTCGGGCGGCCTAGCATGAGAAGAAGCTTACCCCAAAATCTGCCAGCAATTATCCTCCACGCTATATGTGAGGACGAGTAGCGGTCTCTATATCAAAATCTGCACTCAAAGAATGCAACAAGGTAGTATCAGTACAAACACTATGTACCGGTAAGCATCATAGGCCGACTAAGATTAGTATCATGCATATCATATGAAATCACTAAAATAAACAAGCCAGTCAATCATACACGAATATCAATACATCACAACAGTCAGCCACAGACAGACACAACGGATCACCGAATTTCCAAGAATCACAAACACGTTAACTACAACAGAGATAAAAGTACATTATACCCCCATTCTCTGTACACACATGCTATTTGATGTCACAGCTCAGTAGTCATGACCTGCAAGGGGACCCATGATCTCTATGTACCACTCGTTCCAGAACACTCCTCGGACCCGAGCATAACCTCCGCTCCGGAACGAACCTCGGATGCGGGATATAGCAATAAACCTCTCGTTTTCGGAGCTGACCTCTAACCACGAGCCCATAATCTAGGCCACATATGTGCCTTGTCATACCTTTTACAGAATAGTGTTTCTTACCTTCTCAATATCCATATTCACCTTATCATTTCATGTCACAATACCCTCGAGAAGACTATATTAATTTCTCCTCACAATACAACCACTACAGATTAAATCACACAGGAATAATGGTATGAAGCCTACACAACATTCAATCACAACACATAGGAGCTCAACCATACAATATCATGTAATGAATACTAGACACGCTTTCTCCTAATGAAACCACAAACATACATTCAACTAACCAAAGTCTAACTCAAGTAAACCGTAACCTACTTCAAAGCAGAGCTGGAATAATGCAAGTCACTCTCCAACAGCCTTTACTTTCCTCAAAGCCTCAGAACGCTCAAAGTCTAGAAATAGAGGGCTCAATGAGTCATAATACTCAATCACAAGTTCCAATGCAAGAATACCCTTCCGTTACCCCATTCCAAGGGTTGGATGATTTTCTAGGTGATAAACAACCTATTTAGACCCTTAGTAATCATTAATCATAAATTTATAACAACATTCTATCAATATTCCCATTACAAGAAGTTTTTCATGGCAAATACACCATTTTTATAGAACCCTAGGTCTCCAATCACTTAGTTTATGTCTCTAAATGTTCAATTTATGACAAATAGCAACTAACCAATGCATTTAGATGATCGCTAAGCGATAATAATCATAACCCATCAAGTTTAGAAGTTTTGTTAATATTTTTGGGTTTCTAATTCAATTTAACCATTAACGACCTTTGAGGATGATTATAATAATGAAGTGGAAAGGAATGATAGAATGAAAGCAATGGAACTTACCTCACAAGATTGTCTTGCCCTAACTTGACAAATTTCTCTAAGTGTTTGTTGGGAAGTGTGTTGGGGTGTTATGAATGAGAAAATAAAACTAAGGCATTTAAAACCCGGATTCTGCCTCCCATCGACCGCTGCGGCGGTCGCTACGCTACTGTAGCGGTCCCCAACTTTCTCGTCTGACCGCTATGGCGGTCGGTTCACCGCTATAGTGGTACCGCCAAAGCGGTCCACAATAACTTAGATGGAGTCAAACTTCCCTAACGTCTTCGGAAGACCCACTACGAAATCCATGGCTATTCTTTCCCGCTTCCATTCTAGAATGGGCATTCTCTGCAATGTACCCCCAGGTTTCACCTGTTGGCAATTTAGGCACTGCGCAACGAAATCCATAATATCCCGCTTCATCCTAGTCCACCAGTAATGTTGCCTCAAATCACGATACATCTTAGTGCACCAGGGTGGATAGAATACCTCGAGCTTTGAGCCTCTGTCAGAATGGTCTTAATCAAGTCACCCACACGTGGCATACATACTCGCTCTTTGATTCGCAGCACGCCCTCCTCATCAATCACGGCCTCCTTCGCCTCATCACGCAACATCGTATCTCGTATTTTGCATATCTTAGCATCTTCGAACTACTTAGCCTTAATCTGTTCTAAAAATGATGACCGGGCCTGAACACAAGCCAACACCTTGCCTGTGTTAGAGATATCCAGTCTTATAAAACTGTTAGCCAAAGTTTGCACCTCTCTGGCCAATGGACGCTCAGAAGAAATTAAACGAGCCAGACTCCCCATACTAGCCGACTTCCAGCTCAATGCATTAGCTACCACATTCGCCTTACTAGGGTAATACAAAATGGTGATGTCATAGTCCTTCAGTAGTGCTATCCACCTCCGCTGTCTAGAGTTCAGATCTTTCTGAGTGAACACATGCTGCAAACTGCGATGGTCTGTGTACACCTCGCAATGGACACCATACAAGTAGTGCTTCCAGATTTTCAATGCAACACCACCGCTGCCAACTCTAGATCATGAGTAGGATAGTTATTCTCATGAGCCTTCAACTGCCAAGAAGCAAAAGCAATCACCTTTTTTTCTTGCATCAAAACAGCACCCAAACCAGAACGTGAAGCATCACAATAAATAACAAAATCCTTTCCCTCAATGGGCAATGCCAGAATCGATGCGGTAGTCAACAATGTTTTGAGCTTTTGAAAGCTCTCCTCACACTCGTCAGACCACTGAAATGGTACCTCCTTTTGAGTCAAACGGGTCATATGAGAAGCAATAGAAGCAAACTCTTTCACAAACCGAAAATAGTAGCTAGCCAGGCCCACAAAACTATGGATCTCGGTCACTCATGTGGGCTTAGCTCATTCCTTGACTGCCTGAATTTTCTGAGGATCCACCATAATACCCTCTTTTGAAATAACATGCCCCAAGAAAGATAGAAGACAACCAGAATTCACACTTGGAGAATTTAGCATACAATTCCTTCTCCCGCAATACTCCAAGAGCAATTCTCAAATGTTTCTCATGCTCTTCCTTACTCCTAGAGTACACCAGGATATCATCAATGAACACTATGACGAATGAGTCTAGGTAGGGCTTGAACACACTGTTCATCAAATCCATGAACGCAGCTGGGGCATTCATAAGCCCAAAAGACATAACCAAGAATTCATAGTGCCCATACTTGGTCCGAAAAGTAGTTTTAGGAACATTCTCTTCCCGAATCTTCAACTGACAGTACCCTGACCTCAAGTTGATCTTAGAGAACACAGAAGCTCCCTGTAACTGATCAAACAAGTCATCAATACGGGGACTGGGATACTTGTTTCGAACAGTTACCTTATTCAGCTGTCTGTAATCAATACACATGCGCATAGACCTATTTATTTTCTTAACAAACAACATA
The DNA here is from genome assembly GCF_019175385.1 of Lycium barbarum. NCBI lineage: Eukaryota > Viridiplantae > Streptophyta > Magnoliopsida > Solanales > Solanaceae > Lycium > Lycium barbarum. The sequence continues at coordinate 64,047,893 of NC_083339.1, forward strand.
TGAGCACCCCACGGAGAGGCACTCGGGCAAATAAACCCCTTACTCAGAAGATCTTGCAACTGCTCTTTCAGTTCCCTAAGTTTTGCTGGTGCCATCCTATAAGGTGGAATAGAGATAGGACGAGTCCCTGGGTCTAAGTCAATCCTGAAGTCAATATCACGATCTGGTGGCTTACTAGGCAAGTCCGCTAGGAACACATCCGCAAACTCGCATACCACTGGAATCAAATTAAGGGATGGCGTATCTGCACTGGTATCACGGATGTGTGCCAGCTAAGCTAAACACCCCTTCTCTACCTACTTCCTAGCACGGACAAAGGATATTACTTTCTTAGGGAGGGGACTAAGGTTACCCTTCAACTCCAGTCTAGGTGCCCTGGGCATGGCGAGTGTAACAGTCTTAGAGTGGAAATTAAGTATAGCATAATGCAGGGACAACCCACTCATACCCAGAATAACATTGAATCTACCATGTCTAAAATACTCAAATCAGCCCAAGTATTATACCCCATTAAAAAAATTGCACACACAGGGTAGACGCTATCCACTACTACAGAATTCCCAACAGGAGGAGACACAAAAATAAGGGTGTCAAGAGTATCACACATCATATCCAGACCCAAAGCAAAATAGGTATACATAGGAAAAGGTAGAACCCGGATCAAATAAAACAGAAGCCATACGGTCATAAACGTAGATAGTACCTGTGATAACTGCATCGGAGGCCTCATCCTCGGCTCTACCTGGGGAGGCATACAAATGACCGCGCCCCCTGACGCCTGCGTACCCCCGCGATTACCGTTACCAGTCTTAGCCCCGCCCCTGCCAGGCTGCTGTCCACCTCTACCTGCCTGAGAACCACCTTGGTTAGGCTGGGCACCACCCATACCCGCGGTGTGGCCGCCCTGCCCTGTCGGTGCGTGATCCTTACCCCCTCGATCTGGTGCATATGGAGCTCGGGGAGCCTGATACTGAGTCCCCTACCCACTCTGTCTAAGTCTGGGGCAATATCTCTTAATATTCCCTATCTCACCACACTCGAAGCAAGCACCATCCAGCGTAGGCCGCTGACCAGATACCGATGAAGAAATGTAGCCCCCATGCTGACCGGAAGCCTGATAATTTACCCCTGATGGGCCACCAGCTAACACCTGCATCGCGGACTGAACCAAACGCCCTGAATAAACCTGTGAACTCTGACCCCTTGAGAAAGAGTTGCTGAACATCCCACCCTTACCGATCTTCTTCTTTATATGCTTCACCTGACTCTCCTGCCTAATACACTCAACAGCACGGACGTGCTCCACTACCTCTTGAAACGAAGCCCTAGTAGCTACAAGCTCAAGAGCCGATAACTGAAGCCCAATGTTCAACCCCTTCACAAACTGCCGTATCCTTTCCCCCTTAGTGGGCAACAACTGAATAGCATATCAGGATAGGGAGTGGAAACGCGACACATACACAGCAACTGACGAGTTCCCTTGATCAATAGTAACAAACTCATCATTCCTTAGGTCCCTCCGAGTACGCGGGACGTACTTGTCCAAAAACATAGAGTAAAACCAGACCCAAGTCAACGAAGAAGACCCAGGTGGCCTACACTCCACATAAGCCCTCCACAAAGCTTAGCATCACCTAAGAACTGGAATGTCACAAATTCTACCCCGTACTTATCCACTGCCCCCATCTTATGAAGCCGCTCATGACAGTCGATGATGAACTTATATGCGTTGATTTGATTCTTCGAGTTAACAAAGAACCAATCGACCAGGATCTTGTTCTTGAAGCGATTTGATGGGCAGATTCAAGAAACGGGCGTAAATCGGTCTATAGTTCTCGGAATTATGTGTTTTCAAGACGAGGAGAAAGATGACGTTTTGAACTATAAAAATAACTATTGAATCGTTTAAATCAAGTAAGTATTGAGGCCGACACGATGGAAAGAAAATTAAGGTTTTGGGTATGAACTAGAACGAATTTTAATTAAGAACCGCGTTCTTGAATGATCAAAACAAATAAAGTTCGTAAGTCACCACTTGAAATCAATTAACGTGATAAATAAACACCACACGCTATTGAAAACAAGATAAAGACTATCACCACCTTGCTTGGAACCAAAAACAAGGATAAAGAACACCAAATAGAGAAAATAACTCTATTGCAAAATTTAGGTTTCTGCTCAAAACGTGAATCGTATATTTACAAGTCATGAGAACCCTTTATATAGGCCTAGATTCTCTTCTTTTATGACTACAAATCCATATTCTACTCTAGAAAGGAAATAACTAAAAACAAGGAAAATAAAATCCCTATTCTACAAGGAAAAGAATAAAAAAAACTAGAATCCTGCTAGAACTAGGATAAAGATCCTACTAATGATAGGAAATTAAATCCTACTATAATATAAATCAAGAAACAAGAAACCTATTTAGAAAAGGATTCAAGAAACAAGAATGGGAAATAATCTTCAAACTTGAGCTTCTTGGACTTTTCTTTTTCTTGAATTTCAATCTTGTGTTTCTTGATTTTCTTGGATTTCTTGATCTTCTTCATCTTTCATCATTGACCAAATTGATGTGATTCTTCGAGTTAACAAAGAACCAATCGACCAGGATCTTGTTCTTGAAGCGATTTGATGGGCAGATTCAAGAAACGGGCGTATCTCAAGTTATAGGCGTTGGATTAAAGTGATTCAAAAGCTATGTGAAAGATGACAATCTGAACTTTAAAAATAACTATTGAATCCTTTAAATTAAGTAAGTATTGAGGCCGGCACGATGGAAAGAAAATTAAGGTTTTGGGTATGAACTAGAACGAATTTTAATCAAGAACCGCGTTCTTGAATGATCAAAACAAATAAAGTTCCTAAGTCACCACTTGAAATCAATTAACGTGATAAAGAAACACCACACGCTATTGAAAACAAGATAAAGACTATCACCACCTTGCTAGGAACCAAAAACAAGGATAAAGAACACCAAATAGAGAAAATAACTCTATTGCAAAATTTAGGTTTCTGCTCAAAACGTGAATCGTATATTTACAAGTCATGAGAACCCTTTATATAGGCCTAGATTCTCTTCTTTTATGACTACAAATCCATATTCTACTCTAGAAAGGAAATAACTAAAAACAAGGAAAATAAAATCCCTATTCTACAAGGAAAAGAATAAAAAAAACTAGAATCCTGCTAGAACTAGGATAAAGATCCTACTAATGATAGGAAATTAAATCCTACTATAATATAAATCAAGAAACAAGAAACCTATTTAGAAAAGGATTCAAGAAACAAGAATGGGAAATAATCTTCAAACTTGAGCTTCTTGGACTTTTCTTTTTCTTGAATTTCAATCTTGTGTTTCTTGATTTTCTTGGATTTCTTGATCTTCTTCATCTTTCATCATTGACCAAATTGATGTGATTCTTCGAGTTAACAAAGAACCAATCGACCAGGATCTTGTTCTTGAAGCGATTTGATGGGCAGATTCAAGAAACGGGCGTATCTCAAGTTATAGGCGTTGGATTAAAGTGATTCAAAAGCTATGTGAAAGATGACAATCTGAACTTTAAAAATAACTATTGAATCCTTTAAATCAAGTAAGTATTGAGGCCGGCATGATGGAAAGAAAATTAAGGTTTTGGGTATGAACTAGAACGAATTTTAATCAAGAACCGCGTTCTTGAATGATCAAAACAAATAAAGTTCCTAAGTGACCACTTGAAATCAATTAACGTGATAAAGAAACACCACACGCTATTGAAAACAAGATAAAGACTATCACCACCTTGCTTGGAACCAAAAACAAGGATAAAGAACAACAAATAGAGAAAATAACTCTATTGCAAAATTTAGGTTTCTGCTCAAAACGTGAATCGTATATTTACAAGTCATGAGAACCCTTTATATAGGCCTAGATTCTCTTCTTTTATGACTACAAATCCATATTCTACTCTAGAAAGGAAATAACTAAAAACAAGGAAAATAAAATCCTAAAATCCCTATTCTACAAGGAAAAAAATAAAAAAAACTAGAATCCTGTGAGAACTAGGATAAAGATCCTACTAATGATAGGAAATTAAATCCTACTATAATATAAATCAAGAAACAAGAAACCTATTTAGAAAAGGATTCAAGAAACAAGAATGGGAAATAATCTTCAAACTTGAGCTTCTTGGACTTTTCTTTTTCTTGAATTTCAATCTTGTGTTTCTTGATTTTCTTGGATTTCTTGATCTTCTTCATCTTTCATCATGCGTCCTCCAATTCAGTAACATAAAACACATGAGGCTTCATTTTTGTGAGCTTTCAAAGAAGTTCATGTTCCTCACCAGTCATCACTAGCCCTGCAACAGGCCTCGGGAAAGCCTCAAAACCCGGAACCTCATCCAAGCGAGGCACTACCGCTGCCACGTGCTGAACCCCCGGAGCCTGTGCTCTGTCCGACTCTGTAGCCGCTGCCCTTGCGCCCCTACCTGTTGGACCCACTGGTATAGCTCCGGTCTGTGCTAACTCACACAACAGATTCAACACTTGTGCCATCGCGTCTGGTACACCCTGAGCCGCTGCAGCTCCTGGTGGAGCTGGTACTGCTGCTAGCTGGGCAATTGCGGCTGCAACTCCCCCTGACTCATTAGGGACCACTGGAAGCACGGGGTCAACCACTGGGATGCCACCCCCAGCTGGGGCCGCCCCTCTGCCAGCTCCTCCACCTCTACTTCTAGCTGCTGCCGCACATGTTCTCGCTATTTGCGAGAGAATGAAGGATAGTAAGATACCAATTTGAATCAGCAGATACCAATTGGAATCAAGTATCACTAAAGAAGAAAGAAAAGGGTGTTTTCCTAATGTCCAGTAGCCTCTCGAAGATAAGTACAGACGTCTCCGTACCGATCTACAAGACTCTGCTAGACAAGTCCGGGCACGATGAAATCGACGAACCTAAAGCTCTGATACCAACTTTGTCACGACCCAACCCGCCATAAGTGGCACCCAACGAAATCCTAGTGCGCGAACCAACACACAAGATCTCTATTCATTCAAGTCTAATTTTATATTAAACAAGTCAAACAATTATACTCATTCACGCATCAAATAAATTGGGTAAGTCATGCCATAAAATACTAAAATAAGTGCGAAAGTCTAACTATTACAAATTCCGCAAAATTCAAAAGTCATCATACAAGACTCTAAGCCAAAACACGTCTAAGAACTGAAATCTGCCTAATAAATATCCAGAATAAGAAAAGACATCATAAGTAGAAGATCCTCGGGCGGCCTGGCATGAGAAGAAGCTTACCCCAAAATCTGCCAGCAATTATCCTCCACACTAGATGTGAGGACGAGTAGCGGTCTCTATATCAAAATATACACTCAAAGAATGCAGCAAGGTAGTATCAGTACAAACACTATGTACCGGTAAGCATCACAGGCCGACTAAGATTAGTATCATGCATATCATATGAAATCACTAAAATAATAAAGCCAGTCAATCATACACGAATATCAATATATCACAACAGTCAGCCACAGACAGACACAACAGATCACCGAATTTCCAAGAATCACAAACACATTAACTACAACGGAGATAAAAGTACACTATACCCCCATTCTCTATAGACACATGCTATGTGATGTCATAGCTCAGTAGTCATGACCTGCAAGGGGACCCATGATCTCCATGTACCACTCATTCCGGAACACTCCTCGGACCCGAGCACAACCTTCGCTCCGGAACGAATCTCAGATGCGGGATATAGCAATAAAACTCTCGTTTTTGGAACTGACCTCGAACCACGAGCCCATAATCTAGGCCACATATGTGACTTGTCATACCTTTTACAGAATAGTGTTTCTTACCTTCTCAATATCCATATTCACCTTATCATTTCATGTCACAATACCCTCGAGAAGACTATATTAACTTCTCATCACAATACAACCACTACAGATTAAATCACAGAGGAATAATGGCATGAAGCCTACACAACATTCAATCACAACACATAGGAGCTCAACCATACAATATCATGTAATGAATACTAGACACGCTTTCTCCTAATGAAACCATAAACATACATTCAACTAACCAAAGTGTAACTCAAGTAAACCGTAACCTACCTCAAAGCAGAGCTGGAATAATGCAAGTCACTCTCCTACAGTCTTTCCTTTCCTCAAAGCCTCAGAACGCTCAAACTCTAGAAATAGAGGGCTCAATGAGTCATAATACTCAATCACAAGTTCCAATGCAAGAATACCCTTCCGTTACCCCATTCCAAGGGTTGGATGATTTTCTAGGTGATAAACAACCTATTTAGACCCTTAGTAATCATTAATCATCAATTTATAACAACATTCTATCAATATTCCCATTACAAGAAGTTTTTCATGGCAAAGACACCATTTTTATAGAACCCTAGGTCTCCAATCACTTAGTTTATGTCTCTAAATGTTCAATTTATGACAAATAGCAACTAACCAATGCATTTAGATGATCGCTAAGCGATAATAATCATAACCCATCAAGTTTAGAAGTTTTGTTAATATTCTTGGGTTTCTAATTCAATTTAACCATTAACGACCTTTGAGGATGATTATAATAATGAAGTGGAAAGGAATGATAGAATGAAAGCAATGGAACTTACCTCACAAGATTGTCTTGCCCTAACTTGACAAACTTCTCTAAGTGTTTGTTGGAAAGTGTGTTGGGGTGTTATGAATGAGAAAATAAAACTAAGGCATTTAAAACCCGGATTCTGCCTCCCATTGATCGCTGCGGCGGTCGCTACGCCGCTACAGCGGTCTCGCTATAGCGGTCCCCAACTTTCTCGTCTGACCGCCATAGCGTTCCACCTTCTGCCACAGCGGCCACCAAAGAAATGGTTGGCCGCTGGAAGCGGTCGAGGCACTGCTATAGCGGTACCGCCGCAACAGTATTTTCACTGCTGTAGTGGTCCAATTTGGGCAGTGAGGTCATTTTCTGTCTAGATTTATCCCCTATCACCCCACATTTCATCCAAGGCCTTTAAACACAATACGAAACATGCATACATACAAAAAGATTCCCTACCAATCCACCCGTGGCCTCGAATTTCCCAATGGAGTCCTAAATTTCCATAACGATCGGAAGGGTCGTTACAGTGCAGGAGCGAGAAATCACTGAACAAATACTATTTAGTATCCATTTACGCTTAGACCTATCATTCAAAACCTTTAAGTCTTGAGAGCATTTTTGGAGGTGATTGAGGCGATTTCAAGCGGGTTTGGATACTTGTGAGGTGACGAACACTAGTATCGGATGTCGGTCTTCATTTGTAGGGTATTTGCGCACTTTCAATTGTATAGTTAGTCCGAATTCAATGCTTTGGGCACTAGATGATAGATTAGTACGATCCCTTGGATCTTGATTGGGGTCTGATGCCCGTACTTTATGTCTCTTATCATTGTAGGTCTTATTTGTTTGTGTGCATATCACTCATATATCCTTGTTGAGAATTAAAAATAAACTAATGGGTGAAGCCTTTATGATAATGAGAACCTAAGATTGGATTTCATGCATATATATTTTCCTTTGATTTGATGTATGCCATATTCATACTTTACATGTATTTCATGCATACTATTTGAGGATATGACTGTAAGTCCAAGGGGATCTAGTTCCAGACGAGTGATGATGCTTTAGCGCGTTCTATTGATAAGTGAGTCCGGTCAGCTAAGTGACAGGATCTTGAGACATGATATGTGGAAAATCGTGATTCGAGGGTATTACCGAAGCGGTCCTTGATCCGAAGACTTTCCGGAGCGGTGATATATGGGCCTCATGAGCCCCCTGTAGGTCACAATTTGTTGACATTCGAACGTGTGTTAATCGAAAAGTGGAGTAAAGACCTTGCATTTCATTGCATAAGCATCCATTCACTCCTTATGCTATTTGTTGTGAATATTCGTATTGATTTCTCTTATCTTAATATCTACCTGCTATGTGAGTTTAACTGTTGAAATATAATTATCCGATATCTCAGAATAATGGCAAACTAGTGTGGTTGTTGTATCGTAAACCAACCCTCATCTCCATTCTAGACTGGGTCGGTCAACGATGCTGCTGAGTATCCGTTGATTATTGTACTCACGCTACACTTGCTGCACCTTTTGTGTGTGCAGATTCTGTCCCTAGTACTAGTACAGCTCGTGACTACTAGGCTGCCCGTTAGGAGGTTTTCTGAGAGATCGGGGGTGGGCACCATGGTTCTGGACAGCTCCAGACTCTATTCTATTTATTACTTTCTGTCTTTTCACATTTCAGACAGTTCCATTGATGTATATCAGACTATTTTTACTCTTTAGTAGTCCTTGTATGTGGGTGACATCACATTTTATGATTAGTGTGATAATTTTTTAAGTATTTTATTTAAGATTGTTTAAGACTTGAAAATTGGCTTGTATGATTTAATTCCCCATTTAGTGTTTTTTAGTTAAAAAGGGTACTTTAATGGCTTGTGTTGGCTAATTAGCACGGTAGGGATGGTGCCATCACGACTTGAGATTTTGGGTCGTGAAAAATTGGTATCAGAGTACTAGGTTAATCAATCTTACTAATACAAGGACAATGTCCAGTAAAGTCTCGCACATGGGTACGAAGAGCTTTGCATCTGTCTTCGAGAGGCTATGGGGCATTTAGGAAACTTTCATTCTTTCATTCCTCATCGTGCGTGTTTTATTCTGTTAAGGTCTAAACTTTATTGTTTCGATCTCTCATTGATGGTGAGGATACGTTCTCGAGTTCGCATGGGAGCAGCTAGATATGGCATCGTGTGGTATGGTACGAGTTGTGTCACCGTGATAAGGACGTGTGACCAACTTCATATTTTAGCTGTGACATGAATACTCAATTGAATGGAATTATGATTCAGATTCTCTAGTTCAGCGATATCCCTAGGGAATGGAAGAGATGGTACAAACGATTACATGATAGCCAAGTTTCAGTGGTTAGTGGGATAACCATGTAATCAACGTTGAGGCTTTAAAGACGTTTGAGGGGTTTCATCATAACATAAAGGTTTCTTGATATACAATAAGATGGGACACGTAAAAATATTCTGAATACGAAGGAAAATTTGGATAAATCAGCTAATTTGATAAAAGGAATAGTTGATGAGGCCATGAAGAGAAGTTTGGGAAGCATATAGTAGGAAAGATGACCTTTTATGGTAAGGTATGAGGAATTATGACTTCATTTTAGGATGCGTGTGGAGAGTTTTTAGCTACTTGACGGAACATGGATATAATGAAAGGAATTCGAATGGATCATTCTCAGTTATAATACAAGCAAAAGTTGCGGATGTGCCTGTCCGGGCAAAGGTTACTATGGGTGACTGAATCTTATAGGAATAGTCGGGTATGGTATTTTAGTAATGGTCGTGTTTGCATGTTCGCTTGATATCTCTAGCTTAACGTGATAGAAGGAGTTATTTGAACTTTGAGCTTGTGATTTTGAGAGAATACTTTGTTTATGAAGTAAATGCTAGAGGAAAACTAATTGATCGGTAAGTTTGATTATGTCGTAGGCTTCTAAGGAAAACAGTGACAAACTAATGGAAATGAATCTAGTGTTGGGTGAGTGTGAGGATCTAATTACTTAGAGAGTTACCGATTGTTGCTCTTAACTTAGGGAAAATGTGGATTTTGTGATTGTGGCTTTGACTCAGCAAGTCCTACGATTAGTACTGGGTGTTAAATAATTCAAGACACGAAGTATATTTTAGAGAATAAATTGAGGATTAGTGGAAATAGTCTAGGCAAAGGGCAGTGAATTCACTAGAGGACTTTAGGTATCTGTGCGAAGTTGGTAAACTCATGAACCGAGATGGAATAACGATTTGCGTGTTAAGGGATTTTGGTAAAGAAATCAGTATGACCTATATGAGGATTTGGGTAGGGATGTATTTGTTATAGTCAAGGATCACTTATAGATTATGGACCATTTCAATGGTGGTTAAGGTTTTACATCGGCGATGATTTGTTGTTGGGATAACCAGGGTCAGTCAGGTATCTTCTGGTAAGAAGGTATCGAGAATAATGGTATATGTGATACATTTGACTTAAAGGAACATTCAGTTTTAGAGTTCGAGTGAGGCAAGGGGAACTTTCAGACGCTCTATATCAGGGCTTACTACTATCTCTATGAGTGGTTTAGCTATTCTGTAAGATTTATGATATTTCGATCCACCCCTCAGTAGGTTTATGTAATTTTCGGTTGATGATGTAAACGTGGTTCTGAATGGGATATAGAAACTGGAGGTTCGAGATAAAAGGCATCTTACTATCGGCTTTGAAGGATTAGGGTTCAAAAGACTTGGATTTGTATCAGCATGACTACTTAAATCATGTACGGGTTATGGTGACGCTATGTAATCCCATTCAGGTTGGGTGTGGGAATGATATGTCTGATTGAGGAAGTCCGTGGATGATTTGACTTAGTATCCGGTATGTTCCAGTACGACCTTCTGGCAGGTTCCAGCGAGACCTTGTGATTGAATATTGATGAGAAGGTAACTTGTGTATTACTAAGATAGGTATTTCCATGACATACTTGAATGGACAAGTAGAGTTGATTAATACAGGGAAGTCTCTACGATGGAAAGTTGGAGTTATAATTCCGAGGTAAGACTATGTTAGCGGTAGTATACTATGTCGAAGTGTTGATGGTTAGGTAGTATGGTTGGGTATTTCAAATACGAATGACTTGAGGGTATTGTGTGAGGTAAGACACATGGATTGTAAGATTGATACTTTTGGATTTGCTAAAGGCGTAATAAGTATTGTACTCAAAGATTTTAGGATTGTGAAGGATGAAGCATGGGGGCCATAGGCCTTATTTTGGAGTATTTGAAGTAATGAACAAGTTAGTGGAAGTGCAAGGAGGAAAGATCGATATGATTAGATTCTTTAAAGTTTATCATATTTGGGTGATCAGTGCGAGTTGACGGATATGAAGAATTAAAGTCTTAAGGTATAGCTCGTGCGTATTTGATTGACTACTTAACAAAATTCAAATTTCTGTGGTTTGAAATGACAACGCGAGGTTGAGGATTCAGGAACAGCGGATTAGAATAGATCACCACAGACTTATGAAAGGCTTATTATTCACTTATAAATATTTGGAAATGGTTCGGCTGATTATTAGTGACATTCAGGGTATGATATATTTCAACTGGGCCAAGTCTATTCATTTAATGTCAGGTGGCTTATGGATATGTTACCAAAAGATTTGAGTAACCCATGTCTAACGATTGGATAGTTTTCAGTTTGAAATAAGGGTATCACAGGTTTGCCGAGCGTTGTAGAGATTACAAGGGAATTTGATAACATTTGGTGACGACAACTTACATGTAAATTTTATCGAACTGCGCAGATACTTAGTGAGGTGGAGGTACAAATGGATAGGAATTTTTTTTGGAGTGATCGGTTAACCTTTACAGCATTGGCACAACAAGATAATCCCGAGGATGATGTGCACAGTATGTTACTTGAAGGATAAAGGGATTCAGATAATGAGTGTTGATTTAGTGGTTTTAACTAATCAAAACGAAACTATTAGATTTAGGATTTGCGCAATTGGCCTTGGATAAGGTTAGTTTTGAATGGGAATGCTTGGAATTTGCTCAAAACAAGTACAAATCCTTTTTCCGGATAGATAGTGTCTTTATTTGGACTCGTAGTGTGTGATAGCGTGATTTCTACGGATTCATTGTACTAAAGATGATTTTGGTGTTACATCTTGGAAATTTCATATCGTCATGTAGTGAATGAACCAATGCGAGCTTAAGGGTAACAGGGAGTTCTTAAGACTATAAGACGGATTAGTGGTCTTAGAATGCGTACGTTAAGATCCTAAAGTTATATAAATTGATAAAATAAGGATTGATAAGGACAAGTGGAGTATAAGTGGGATTTAGGAAAGGTTTCTTAAATTATTGCATTAATGATTGTTTGGTAAGGCCTTGAGGACGAGTTATAGGGATATTTAGATTATTAATGAAGAAGTAAACAAGTGTTAAGAAGGTTGTGTAAGGATTGGAGATCCAACGAAATGACGAGGACAACTTCGGAAAAACTGTCAGTTACACGACCACATTATACGGACCGTGGAATTTTATACGGACTGTATAAGGGTCCGTATAACCCAATAGCAACAACTTTTTCCATGGTGGTGAACCACGGACACTTATACGGACCGTATGATGTTATACGGACCGTATAAGTTCCGACGGGCTGAGTATTTCCAAGTATTTAAATGTGTTCCCACCTCATTATATTCATTATCCTCACTTCTTCACTTCTCTCCAAGTTTCTAGAATGTTCCATACAGTTCATTTTCAAGAATACAAGGGGAAATCAAAGGTTCACATCATAAAATCAAGTGAATAGAGTGCAAAGAAGCTCTTTGGGATTGCTAGAGTCAAGAAATTCCTTGGAAGTTGAAGCTAGGGTTTTCTTCAAGTGAAGTATTTCCAACCAAAACCCGTTCCTACGCATTCAAAGGTGAGTTTTATGATTATTCCATGTTGTTTAAGGTATTGAAAAGTTGAAACACTTAGATTATGGAAGAAGATGGAAAAAGGGGTTACAAAATATGGAAATTGTGGTAATTGTGAACAGTAGATTAATATGAATCATGAATATTGATATGATTGTGATTGTAATTACGTTATGAATGATGTTAAGAGTATGAGATAAACATTAGATGATAATGAATGTAACGTAGTATTATGATTATGATTATGGATGACCTTGAGAGGAAATTGTGGGGATTGGATAATGATGAATTTGACTGAAGTCATTGATGCTGATATTATGAATGTTATTATTGACGTTTGGTAGTTGATGATGTGGGAAAGTAGTAAAAACAAAGGAGATGCTGCTCAATTTTCTATAGATTTAGTTCAAACACGCTTATGTTATCGATTATCTAATATGAGTATGAACTCTCTTGAAGGTAGAAATGTGAATATTTGAGAGGAACGTTCAAGCGATAGAGTAGCTAATCAAAAAGGTATGTAAGGTTAATCCTTTCCTTCTAAGGCATGAATCTTCCTAAATTTCTATGATCTTCCAATATAATGGAAATTATGAGTCCATGACTATGCAGAGCTACATACGCACATGACAAAGAAAGGAGACACGTTACAAGAATGATAATGATGATGATGAATATAAGTATGAGGAATCCTAGAGTAATATAAGATGTCCATGAAGCTAATGATCCTAAGTATAGTTTCATTGATGATTTTCCTTGTGTACACTCACCTTAAAATGCTAGTTCCTCCAAGGTGAGACATGACGGTTATGATTACTCCATAATATAATCGGGGGTTCACGACCTTATGTCACCCCGACATAACCATAGTTACCTCCAAGTTCTAATGTACTATTAATGATGAATGTATGAGGATGTTAAGCTATGATAAGATTATTATATGCCCATGATTGATTATATGACGATACGATTCCACCGTGCCTAGTTGGCCGGGCATGTCACCGCGAAGGCAGGCTGCATACGATTCCACCGAGCCTAAATGGTCGGGCATGTAACTGCAAAGGTGGGCTGCTATGTTTACACCGAGATTAGAGGGCCGGACATGATCACCACTAGTGGGCGGCATATGATGGTTACCTGGACGCGGGTTAACAATGATGATTCATATGAAACGATGATTTATGCGCTACGATGATGCATGTACTTTGATTATATATATATGATATACGTATGAAATGTATCCACCATTAAAAGTTACGTAGGTTGTATCTTCACCTTATGACTTATGATTTCTTTATCATGTTTATTTCATTCATGCCTTACATACTCAGTACAATGTTCGTACTGACGTTCGTTTTCTTTGGACGCTGTGTTCATGCCCACAGGTAGACAGGGAGACAGTGCAGACCTGTAAGAGCTATCTGCAGATTTACAGGAGCACTCCATTATTCTGGAGGTGCTATTTGGTTTATTCTTTTGTGTATGTATATGTATATGTATTTTGGGCACGACGGGGTCTTTTCCCGTCCATATGTCTAGTACTCTAGTAGAGGCTCGTAGATATGCATGTGTGGGTAGTATGGTCTCACGATGCTACTATTGTATCTATATTATTATTATCTCGATGGCCGAAGGGCTTATGTATATAAAAGTAATTATGTTTCCAATTGAAAAATGGATTTCTTATGATTGAGTGTATAATTACTGAGTGTATGCTTAATGGGTATGATAAGTAGTATAATGGGTGGTGCTCGGTGGTTAGCCCCGGGTACCCGTCATGGCCCCTAGTCGGGCCCTGACAAAAATGGTAACAAAGCAGTTCAGTCCCAGGAAGTGTCTACGAGCCGTGTCTAGTAGAGTCTTGTTTATGGTGTGTTGTGCGCCACACAAATAAACAGGAGGCTACAGGGCATTTAGGAAAAATGACCATATTTCATCTTAAAAGATCGTGCGATTGAGCTGTGTTATAAGATTTCCTCCTCTTTAATAGTGTGCTATGATTTCAGAAATGCCGCCAAAGGGAAAAACTACAGCCGCCCAGAAGGGCAAGACTACGACGGAAAGATGGGTAGAAAGAGAGCCACCAATGAATGTAGAAAAGATGGTGAGTCACATAATGAGGCCCCATCTAATACTTCCTCCACCTCGCCCATTGTAGAAGAACAAGGAGGAGCTTCAGCTCCAGTTCCTCCACCAGTTGCTTCGGGTCAACAAGTGACTGAGCCTATCCATCTATTGACACAGTTAGTTGCCACCCATGCACAGTGACAGAATGCGGGTCCAAGTGATCGGGCAGCAAGTACCAGAGCCCATGATTTCATGAGTTTGAATCCTCCGAAATTTTTCGGGTCGAAGCCGAATGAAGACTCGCAATGTTTTATTGATGAAATGTTGAGGACGTTGAAGATTATTCATGCCTCCGAAACTGAATCTGTGGAGTTAGCATCTTATAGACTCTGAGCTGTGGCGGTATTATGGTACAATAATTGGCTATCATCAAGAAAAGAGGATGCACCTCCTCCCGTTTGGCAAGAATTTGTAGATGCCTTCATCTGCCATTATTTGCCACCCGAGGTCCGTCGAGCTAGAGCGGATAGGTTCTTAAATCAAAAACAAGGAAATATGAGTGCCCGGGAGTATAGCCTTCAGTTTAATTCTTTGGCTCGATATGCCCCGACTATGGTGGCCGACATGGGAGATAGGGTGCACAGGTTTGTGAGTGGCTTAGGGCCACATTTATTTAACGATTGCTTGACGGCTTTGTTGCAAGATGGGATGGATATTTCCTAAATTCAAGCCCATGCCCAGAATTTAGAAGGACGACAGCATCCGCAAAGGGGTGATCGTGATATTGATAGATGGCAAAGCAAGAGGGCCAGATCTATGGGGGCAGGTAGTGATTATAGAGGGGGATCGAGGCAGACTTATTCCAGACATTCAGGCCAGTCGATGACTAGTGCGCCTCCACAATTTGCAGATAGGAGATTTGATCGCTCCTTTCCTTCAGGACATGGTCAGAGTTCGAGAGTTTTGGGTTCTCAGTTTGGGGGTAATCATAGTCAGAGGAGACCACCAGTGCCGCGATGTAGTCAGTGCGGTAAATTACTTTCAGGGCCATGTCACCATGGCACAGATGCTTGCTACGTTTGTGGACAGACTGGGCACTTGATGCGAGATTGTCCCTCAAGGTATGGAAGAGATGGGGTTCAGCCCACAGGATTAGCGGCTAGTTTCTCTTCAGTGTGCCCGGTAGGGCAGGCTCCCCAGATTTCAGCAGGTCGAGGTAGAGACAGAGGGGGAGCACCTACTTCAGGTGCCACTCATCCCCGTATGTATGCTTTAGCCGGACGACAGGATCGTGAGTCCTCCCCAGATGTGGTTACAGGTACATTGTCAGTATTTTCTCATGATGTGTATGCATTGATAGATCCGGGTTCCACCTTATCTTAAATTACTCCGTATGTTGCTGGTCGTATTGGGGTGAAACCTGAGCTAATTAAACCTTTTGAGGTATCTACTCCGGTTGGTGATCCCGTGATAGCTAGACAAGTGTACAAAAATTGTGTAATTGTGATATGTCACCAGGGTACAGATGCTTGTTATGTTTGCGGACAGACTGGGCACATGATGCGTGATTGTCCCTCGAGGTACGGTAGAGGTGGGGCTCAGCCCACAGGATTAGCGATTGGTTCTTCCTCAGTGCGCCTGGTAGGGAAGACTCCCTAGATTACAGCAGGCCGAGGTAGAGGCAGAGGGGGAGTGTTTAGTTCAGGTGGTATCTAGCCCCGTATCTATGCTTTAGCTGGACGACAGGATCTTGAGTCCTCCCCGGATGTGGTTACAGGTATATTATCCGTATTTTCCCATGACGTATATGGATTGATAGATCCGGGTTCTACACTATCTTATATTACTTCGTATATTGCTGGTCATATTGGGGTGAAACCCGAGCTAATTAAACCTTTCGAGGTATCTACTCCGGTTGGTGATCCCGTGATAGCTAGACAAGTGTACAAAAATTGTGTAATTGTGATATGCGACCGCCAGACTAAAGCTGATTTAGTTGAGCTGGAAATGTTAGACTTCGATGTGATTATGGGTATGGATTGGTTGGCCTCAAGCTATGCTAATGTTGACTGCCGAATGAAAGTAGTTCGATTTCAATTTTCGGGAGAGCCCGTGCTTGAATGGAAGGGTAATACAACATCTCCAAGAGGTAGGTTTATTTCCTACCTTAAGGCAAGAAAGATGATAGCTAAGAGCTATATTTATCACTTAGTTCGAGTACATGACACCGAAGCAAATTCGTCAACTTTCCAATCCGTTCCGGTAGTGAATGAATTTTCGGATGTATTTCCAGATGAACTTCTAGGCCTTCCTCCGGAACGAGAGATTGATTTCACTATTGATGTGTTGCCGGACACCAAGCCTATCTCTATTCCTCCGTACCGAATGGCTCCAGCACAGTTGAAAGATTTGCTGGAGAAGGGATTTATTAGACCCAGTTCATCACCATAGGGAGCACCAGTCCTATTCGTGAGAAAGAAAGATGGTTCCCTACGAATGTGCATCGATTATAGGCAGTTGAATAAGGTGATGATAAAGAACAAATATCCTCTTTCGAGAATTGATGATTTATTTGATCAACTACAAGGTGCCAAGTGGTTCTCCAAAATAGACTTGCGGTCAGGTTATCACCAAGTGAGAGTTAAAGAAGAAGATATTCCCAAAACAGCTTTCAGAACGAGATATGTCCACTATGAATTTCGGGTGATGTCGTTTGGGTTGACTAATGCTCCGGCAGTGTTCAGGAATTTGATGAATAACGTATTCAGGCCTCTCTTGGATTTATTCGTAATAGTGTTTATTGACGACATTCTGGTGTATTCTCGTACAGAATCAGAACATGTCGATCATTTACGTATTGTTCTTGGCATTCTTCGAACCCGAGAATTACATGCAAAATTTTCAAAGTGTGAGTTTTGGCTGAATTCTGTGACATTTCTGGTTCATGTTATTTCAGATGATGGCATTCGAGTTAATACTTAGAAAATTGAAGTCGTGAAGACTTGGACAACGCCTACGACGCCTAAAGAAGTTCGTAGTTTTCTGGGATTGGCAGGTTACTATAGAAGGTTCGTAGAAAGATTTTCGTCTATTCAGCCCCATTGACGAAGCTAACCTAAAAGTCAGCTAAGTTTCAGTGGAATGATTCTTGTGAACGTAGCTTCCAAGAGTTGAAGGACATATTAACCTCAGCCCAAGTCTTGACACTCCCAGAAGGGCCAGATGGCTATGTTGTATACTGTGATGCTTCTGGTGTTGGGTTAGGATGTGTGTTAATGCAGCCCGGTAAAGTCATTGCTTATGCTTCGAGACAGCTGCGAAAACATGAAAAGAACTACCCAACTCATGATCTCGAATTGGCTGCAGTTATTCATGCATTAAAAATGTGGACACATTACTTGTATGGCGTGCATGTTGATATCTATACAGATCACAAGAGTCTTCAATACATTTTCAAATAGAAGGAGTTGAATCTGCAGCAGAGGCGGTGGTTAGAATTATTGAAAGATTATGATGTGAGTATTTTATACCATCCCGGAAAGGCAAATGTAGTAGCTGATGCGCTTAGCCGCCGATCAATCGGCAGCCTGTTTGAAGTTCCTCCGGAAAAGAAATAAATGATTCATGAGCTCCACCAACTAGCTAATCTTGGAGTACGTTTAATTGATTCAGGTAGTGCAAGAATCGGTATTAATGATCCCACAGTTTCGCCCCTGAATATGGAAGTGAAAAAGCGTCAGTATGAAGATCTCATTTGTGCCATTACAGAGACACATCTCATGAAAAATAGAAGTCTCCATTTGAAATTTCCATGGATGGAATTCTTAGATACCAAGGCAGGGTATATGTTTCGAATGTTGCAAAATTGCGTCATCAGATTCTAGAAGAAGCTCATTATTCTCGGTATTCTATTCACCCAGGTGCAACGAAGATGTATCATAATCTTAAGTTGATATATTGGTGGGATGGCATGAAGAAAGACATAGCAGAATTTGTAGCTCAATGTCCAAATTGCCAGCAAGTGAAAATCGAACATCAAAAGCCAGGAAGATTATTGCAAGCAATGGAAATCCCTACCTGGAAATGGGAAGTGATCAATATGGATTTTATTGTGGGGTTACCTCGTTCCCGAGGCAAGTATGATTCTATATGGGTGATCGTGGACAGACTCACGAAAGCAGCTCATTTTCTTCCTATTAGAACCACATACTCAGCAGACGATTACGCAGGTTATATCTCAAAGAAATTGTGCGACTCCATGGTATTCCGATATCCATTATCACAGATAGGGGAGCACAATTTACAGCCAAGTTTTGGAAATCCTTCCAAGAAGGTCTAGGTACTCAAGTAAAGCTCAGTACGGCATTCCATCCGCAAACTGATGGGCAAGCCGAACATACTATTCAGACCTTGGAAGATAGGCTACGAGCATGTGTACTAGAATTTGGTGGTAGTTGGGATGACCACTTACCTCTAATCGAGTTTGCATATAACAATAGCTACCATTCCAGTATCCAAATGGCTCCGTGTGAAGCTTTATATGGAAGGAAGTACAAATCCCCAATTGGATGGTTTGAAATAAGA
The DNA here is from genome assembly GCF_019175385.1 of Lycium barbarum. Lineage (NCBI taxonomy): Eukaryota > Viridiplantae > Streptophyta > Magnoliopsida > Solanales > Solanaceae > Lycium > Lycium barbarum. Next base: position 64,067,079 of record NC_083339.1, read on the forward strand.
GAAGTACAGCTAATAGGCCCTGAGTTGATTCAGCAAGCAGTACAAAAAGTCAAGGTGATCCGGGATCGATTATTGACATCCCAAAGTCGCCAAAAATCTTATGCGGACAACCGCCGGCGAAACTTAGAATTTCAAGTTGATGATTGGGTATTCTTAAGGGTGTCACCAATGAAAGGTGTGATGAGATTTGTCAAGAGAGGAAAGTTGAGTCCTCAATACATTGGACCCTATAAGGTTAGACGCAAGGTGGGTCAAGTAGCTTATGAATTAGACTTGCCTCCAGAACTTGAATCAGTCCATCCAGTTTTCCATGTCTCCATGCTCCGCAAGTGTGTTGGAGATCCTACAAGGATTTTTCCAATAGATGATGTTCAAGTGACAGAAAAGCTAGTCTATGAAGAAGTACCCATTGCCATATTGGACAGGCAAGTATGAAGACTACAGAATAATGAAGTAGCCTCAGTTAAAGTCCTATGGCGGAATGATAACCGAGAGGAAATGACTTGGGAAGCAGAAGAGAGTATGAATTCCAGGTACCCGCACTTATTCCAACCCCCAGAAGAGATTCAAGATGAAACATCAAGATTATGAGGTATGTATGTTTACTTTTTATGCATATAGGTCGTGTGTGGCCAACTTATATTGTTATTGTGTTGTAGCCCAGTAAGGCAATGTTATTATGGGCTGTTGTGACAGGATGGTAGTGCTATATTACAGGGGAAACTCTGGCAAAATTTTCATAGAATTCCCGAGTGCTTAACATTCGAGGACGAATGTTCTAAAAGGGGGGGGGGGGGGGGGGGGGGGAGAGTGTTACACCTTGGAAATTTCATATCGTCATGTAGTGAATGAACCAATGAGAGCTTAAGGGTAACAGGGAGTTCTTAAGACTATAATATGGATATTTAGTGGTCTTAGAATGTGTACGTTAAGATCTTGAAGTTATATGAATTGATGAAACAAAGATTGATAAGGAAAAGTGGAGTATAAGTGGGGTTTAGGAAAGGTTTCGTAAATTATTGCATTAAGGATTGTTTGGTAAGGCCTTGAGGACGAGTTATAGGGATGTTTAGATTATTAATGAAGTAGTAAACAAGTGTTAAGAAGGTTGTGTAAGGATTGGAGATCCAACGAAACGACGAGGACAACTTCGGAAAAACTGTCAGTTACACGACCACGTTATACGGACCGTGGAATTTTATACGGACTGTATAAGGGACCGTATAACCCAACAACAACAATATTTTCCTTGGTGGTGAACCACCGACACTTATACAGACCGTATAAGTCCCGACGGGCTGAGTATTTCTGAGTATTTAAATGTGTTCCCACCTCATTATATTCATTCTCCTCACTTCTTCACTTCTCTCCAAGTTTCTAGAATGTTCCATACAATTCATTTTCAAGAATACAAGGGGAAATCAAAGGTTCACATCATAAAATCAAGTGAATAGAGTGCAAGGAAGCTCTTTGGGGTTGCTAGAGTCAAGAAATTCCTTGGAAGTTGAAGCTATGGTTTTCTTCAAGTGAAGTATTTCCAACCAAAACCCGTTCCAACGCATTCAAAGGTGAGTTTTATGATTATTCCATGTTGTTTAAGGTATTGAAAAGTTGAAACACTTAGATTATGGAAGAAGATGGAAAAAGGGGTTACAAAATATGGAAATTGTGGTAATTGTGAACAGTAGATTAATATGAATCATGAATATTGATATGATTGTGATTGTAATTACGTTATGAATGATGTTAAGAGTATGCGAGAAACATTAGATGTGAATGAATGTAACGTCGTATTATGATTATGATTATGGATGACCTTGAGAGGAAATTGTGGGGATTGGATAATGATGAATTTGACTGAAGTCATTGATGCTGATATTATGAATGTTAATATTGACGTTTGGGAGTTGATATATGATGTGGGAAAGTAGTAAAAACATAGGAGATGCTACTCAATTTTCTATAGCTTTAGTTCAAACACACTTATGTTATCGATTATCTAATATGAGTATGAACTCTCTTGAAGGTAGAAACGTGAATATTGGAGAGGAACGTTAAAGCCATGGAGTAGCTAATCAAAAAGGTTTATAAGGCTAATCCTTTCCTTCTAAGACATGAATCTTCCTACATTTCTATGATCTTCCTATATAATGGAAATTATGAGTCCATGACTATGTAGAGCTACATACGCACATGACAAAGAAAGAAGATACGTTACAAGAATGATAATGATGATAATGAATATAAGTATGAGGAATACTAGAGTAATATAAGATGTCCATGAAGCTAATGATCCTAAGTATAGTTTCATTGATGATTTTCCTTGTGTACACTCACCTTAAAATGCTTGTTCCTCCAAGGTGAGACATGACGGTTATGATTACTCCATAATATAATCAGGGGTTCACGACCTTATGTCACCCCGACATAACCATAGTTACCTCCAAGTTCTAATGTAGGATTAATGATGAATGTATGAGGATGTTAAGCTATGACAAGATTATGATATGCCTATGAGATATGTAATAATGATGAGTTTATGATTGATTATATTACGATACGATTCCACCGTGCCTAGTTGGCCGGGCATGTCACCGCGAAGGCGGGCTGCATACGATTCCACCGCGCCTAAATGGCCGGGCATGTCACCGCTAAGGCGGGATGATATGTTTACACCGAGCCTAGAGGGCCGGGCATGATCACCACTAGTGGGCGTCATATGATAGTTACCCGGACACGGGTTAACGATGATGATTCATATGATACGATGATATATGCGCTACGATGATGCATATATATATATATATATATATATATATATATATATATGATATACGTATGAAATGTATCCACCATTAAAAGTTACGCAGGTTGTATCTTCACCTTGTGACTTATGATTTCTTTATCATGTTCATTGCATTCATGCCTTACATACTCAGTACAATGTTCGTACTGACGTCCGTTTTCTTTGGACGCTTTGTTCATGCCACAGGTAGACAGGGAGATGGTGCAGACCTGTAGGAGCTATCAGCAGGTTTACAGGAGCACTCCATTATTCCGGAGGTGCTATTTGGTTTATTCTTTTGTGTATGTATATGTATATGTATTTTGGGCACGACGGGGTCTTGTCCCGTCCATATGTCTAGTACTCTAGTAGAGGCTCGTAGATATGCATGTGTGGGTAGTATAGTCTCACTATGCTACTATTGTATCTATATTATTATTATCTCGATAGCCGAAGGGCTTATGTATATAAAAGTAATTATGTTTCCAATTGAAAAATGGCTTTCCTATGATTGAGTATATAATTACTGAATGTATGCTTAATGGGCATGATAATTAGTAGAGTGGGTGGTCCTCGGTGGTTAGCCCCGGGTTCCCGACATGGCACCTAGTCGGGTCGTGACATTTGGAAGGTGTAGAAAAAAAATAAATGGAATTAGAGTACTTGGCCGGTACAATTGACAACGGATGACGGTTTCAGTTAAAAGATCGTGGCAACTATGATGATAATTGTGGAACCCACCAAATTGCGTCAGAGTTATGGTTATAATCAAAATTAAGTATTTTAAGTAAGGTCGGATCAAATGAGTAAGGATCAGATTATCAGGCTAAGTGAAAGAAAGGTTTGGCAGATCGTGGCGCTCAATTTACATCTCATTTCTAGCAATCTATGCAAAAGGAATTAGGTACTCGAGTGGAGTTGGTATAGTATCACCCTCAGATTGCTGAATAGTCCGGGCATACTATTTAGGCCCTTGAGGATATGTTGCGGGCTGTGTGATAGATTTTGGTCGTCATTGGGATCAGTTTCTGCATTGAGCGAAGTTTGTTTACAACAACAATTACCGTTCGAGCATTGAGATGGCACCCTTTGAGGCATTATATAGTAGAAGGTGTTGTTATCCAGTTGGTTTGATGTATTTGTGGTGAGACCTCGGGGTACAGATATGTTGCTGGATTCTTTTAACAAGGTCAAGTTGATTCAAGAGAGTCTTCTTACAGCTCAGAGTAGACAAAAGAGTTGTGCGGATCAGAAGGTTCGTGACTTCAGGGTCATAGTTGATGAGCGAGTATTGCTGAAGGTTTCACTCATGAAGGGTTTGATGAGGTTTGGAAAGAAGGGCAAGTTGATCCTTAGGTTAATTGTTTTGTTTGGGATCGTTCAGCATATTGGTGAGTTAGCTTATGAGTTGGCTTTGCCTCCTGATTTATTGGGCGTTCACCTCATATTTCATGTTTTAATGCTAAATAAGTACTATTTAAATGGTTCTCATGTGATCAGATGGGATTCGGTAATGCTTGATCAGAACCCGTCCTATGAGGAGGAGCCGATTGCTATCTTGGACCGCTAGATTCACAAGTTGAGATCCAAGGAAATTGCTTCTGTGAAGGTTCAATGGAGAGGTCGTCCAGTGGAGGAGGTGACTTGGTTGATTGAATTGGATATGAGGGCGAGATATCCTCAGCTTTTGATGCCCCGGGTTCATCTTTTTTCTTTTTATGTTCGACGATGAACATGTGTTTTAGTGGTGGATGATGTAACGACCCGTTAGGTCATTTTGGTTGTTTTCTTATTTTTGCCTATTTTACCCTTATGGACTCGCCCCTTTGCTTGTTTTGGTATGTTGTGTAGCAGGAATGGGTGGCACAATTCCTGACGCGGTCGAAATATCTTAAGTTGGAAAATCTTTAAGTGTTAGGTTGACTTTAGGCATCATCGGGGGTATTTGTGTCATTTTAGGAATTCTAACGGTTTCATTAGCTCCGGAACGTCGAATATAGGCTAGTTGTGTATTTGGATCTGTAACGACTCATTTGGTCGTTATTGAAACCTTCTGCGGTCCATTTCCCAAACCAAGCTTCAAGGGGATTAAAAGCTAAGTGTGCTCAAAAGTGTTGCGTAAAATTGAAATCGTGATCAAAATCCTGAGAAATCAAAACTCTTGGGCCCGGATAAAAATTGTTCACTGCCGCGATCCAGAGACCCCTCAGCGAGTTCGTTGAAGCAAAAAAACCCATCGCTACAATAAAGAAGGCGAAAATCAGAAAAAAAAATATTTAGCCCTATTTCGGGGTTTTGTTCCACTCTCCCTCAAACCCTTATTCTAGGCTACCTCCTGGAGATATTTGATAGAATATTCGGAGACTCTGTCAAGGTAAGCCCTCAACCATCTTTATTGCTAAGAATTCATAAAGATTATTCCTCCTGTGGTGAGTTTCCCCTCAGGATTTATAGAAGAAGAATTGTCCATAAATGACGTAGAAACATTATTCACCACGGAGTCTAGACTAATTATGCATGCTTCATTTTGACTCTTGTTCTCGGGTTCGTGAAATTCTTAGAATTCACTGTCAAGGCTTCGGTTCGGGAGTGCAATAGGAGGAGACTCCACGACGCTTGTGATAGTGGCTCAGCATTGAGGCAGGTTATAGTTTACTTGAGTTAGACTTTGATTAGTGAAACGTATATATGACATATAATTTACGGGAGAAAACATGATTAGGTCTTCAGACAAGAAGTTCGGTTGGGCATATGATAGGTTGACATTGTTAGCATTAAAGAGGGTTTGCAGTAGTGAGAAACGTAGCTAATTGTTCTAGGATGGATATTAGTGTTGCATGTGTAATCATGGAAGGTCTAGAAGGGTTGGGCTTGATGCGGTTATAAATTGGTCTTAGTCTAGGCTGGATCACGAAATGTTAGGTGGCGCGTACTGTACTATAGTAATTTTCATCGTGGGTATGCATGATTAATATCGAGTTCTAGTATGACTCGTGATAATTCGATTGGTACATCACTGATTCTAGTACAAATTCGTGTTTATGATTTGATTGTGTTTGACTAAGACATTATGGATAATAACTTGTAATGGAAATTACTGATAATCTATTATGATGGATAATACTGATAATAATTGAAGATGGAACATATACATCTAGGTAAGGCACATTTGATCGGGGGTGGCGATGTGGCCTTGTGGTGAACTTGTGGTCCGAGGTTTATTCCGGAACGAGTAGTGCATGGACACCATGGTCCCGTGCAGGTCATGGCTCTTTAGGGAGAACATTACCATTTAGCATGTGTGTACATGGTTGGTGAGAGACTACATTTATTTGATTGTATTTCCATAATTATTTCCTATATATATATATATATATATATATATATATATATATATTGTTAATGGTGTCCGTGAGTCTTCTGGTATCGTATTAAGGTATGACTCACTTTCGAGGTTTCAAGAGTTGAATCCTTTCGTGGTAAAGTAATTGTGGTTATTAATATATTTAATGTCTACGTTAGGAAAGGCTAAGAATGGAATACATAAATTGGTTGTTCCATTGTTCACAGGTTGTTGATATCTGTAATAAGGAATAATCTATAAGTAGATAGCAACTGAGGGTTGTCTAGCATCGTTATATCATTGTGTCTGCCCATTAATTAATAAGTTCGCTGTATTGTGGGAAATAAGTGGGGAATGTTAATTAGTTCCGATAGGACGAAATTGTTTGAGAGTCTGCAAAATAGACGAGGCTATAGGGTTATGTTATTCCTTTATATGTGAGTATGTAAGTGATAGTAATAGAGGGCTCCGAGTAATTTCATGATGCATTGTTACTTAGTGAGAATAGCTAATAAGTGTAATCGTAAATCAACGTATATGTTTATTCTGTTTAATTTTATATTATATTGCGTGAACTAATCTTAGTCGGCCTATGATGCTTACCAGTACGTGTCCCTTCTTGTACGTTATAGAAGCTCTTGTACACGTCTAGACTAGGTCCAGGGAATTTGTATTGTTAAAATTGTATGGTGTGAATTTTACTAGAAAGGCATTTTATTTACTTATTTATTTCTATAATGTTGGCATGAATTGGTAAAATGATTTTATGAGTGAAGTGTTGGGTAAGGGTTCGCCTGCCAAGGTGGGATAAGGCAGGTGCCCGCATGACCCGTGAATTGGGGTCGTCACAGTTGGTATCAGAGCCTACGTTACCGATCTCATGAGTACAAGAGAAATGTCTAGTAGAGTCTCGTGGAATGGTATGATAACATCCGTATCCATCCCCGGGAGGCTATGGGACATCTAGGAATTCATCTCTTCTTCCTTCCTATCGTGCTATCTCGGTCGTTCAAACTTCTTAGTTTAGCCCAATTGGTATCTAGGCGATTCCAATTGGTATCTCGAAAAGTCAAATTGGTGTCTGGCAAGGCCAGTGGGTGTCTATATGTAGCATCGTGTTAATGATATTATGATCTATGTGATTATGTGTATGGTTGAACAAATGAGTTTGTGTGATTATGCCGTCATGAGTAGACAACTGAATAGCATTCATTGCAACAATTGTAGGCTCACTGCAGCGGGTTCGTCATAGCGACGTCCATTACAGCGGACCCCAATTTCTCTCTTGGTCATCTTCACGAAGTACCCTTTCATCATAACTGGACTGTTGCAGTGGGAAGGTGTCTGCTGCAATGAAGCATGCGACCAGTGACCAAAATCTGTTGACACAAATTTTCCAACCTATGCAATTTAAGTGAAAAACCTTTGACCTGTTATACCCCGTATTTTTGTACATTGGATTATTCGTAAGCTGAGGTGGGGTCCACATGCCGAGATTTTTTTTTTTTTTTTAAATATACATATGAAACGTTATATGGATAATATATGTGAAGTTAAATACAACTCAAGAAGGACCCTTGAGCCAAATCCAGGTGTAAGCCCTCCAAAAAGATGTTTTTAAGTTACGTTTTCGGGTGATCTGACTTCGGGAGGCCATAACCCCATAATTATTTGGGAATTTGGGAAAAATCATAAAATTAAAGTTGTAGATAATTGCAATAACTTTCCAACCATAGGTCGTGGGCCTGTATGTGACATCGGCATAAAGAGTTATGGACGTTTTATGGCAGAAAGGTCAAGCTGGGCAGTGAAATGGGCCCAACCCGATTCCAAGTCGGGTCAGGCCCATTTCCCTTGCTATTTAAGGGAAATTTCCAGACTTTAGCTTCATTTTTACACCACAAAAATCCAGAACAATTGAGATAGAGAGAGAGAGAGGAGAGTTAGAGAGAGGAAGTGGAGAATCGATCAAGTTCGAGGCCCCGAATCCAGAGGCTCGTGAAGGATAAAGTGTAGTACGAGTTATCATCGTCGTTTTAAGCTAAATATTGATCCTGGGGGAGGATATTTTCGTGGTTGAGCTGCTGCTAAGGTATGTATAAGATTCATTTTATGTTATTAATAAGTTTATTTAGAGTTTTAACGGATTAGACCGGAGAAAATAGCGTTATAAATTCGTTTGTTGTTTTGTTGAGATTTATGGATCGGGGGCTGTTTTAGTTGGATTAAATGGATGGAATTAGCTGAGTTATGATGTATAATAATTGTTGATGTTGTTGACAAGTTGCTGTTCTTGAATTTGGGAGAATAAAGTGTATGAAGATATCATATACAAAGCGTATACCGGGCTGTTTTTATATGATTTTCGTGGCTGTTTTGTGACAATATTTTGGGGCTGTTTGGTGGTTGTTATAAATTGTTTTGTGGGCTGGAATATCGTGGGATTGGCTGTAGTTGTTGTTGTTGTTGTTGTGTTTGTTGTTATACTATAGATATACGAAAATAAAAAAGCGTATACAAGCATTGGTATACGAATGTATATTGGGCTGTTTTGGAAGTGATTTAAGAATGGATTTAATTCTAGTTTGATATGAAATTGTTGGTGTTGTTTTTGTTGGTATTTTGATTGATGTTTGGCTAAATTGGAATCTCGAGGATTGTTAAGTTTTTAGGGGAAATGCTGCCCGAATTTCGTTAAGTTTCATTCGTACTTGGATTGGTTAGTAAGTGATGTGGATGATATAACTGTGGCTTATGTTATCTTAATTTTATACCTACGAGCTCGAGAAGTAGACGTTGGATATTTAAATAAGCGTTAAAGGTATGTAAAGTTATCCTTTTTTTCTTTTTGGCATGATCCTTATCATATGAACGAACACAGTGAGCAAGCAAGTTCCAAAGACTATGTTCTTAGAGAGTGTAGAGATATTTGTATCGTTGGCCTCCTATGTTTTATGTCCATAACTCCCAGAGACTTTTCATATTAGGTTCTTATGTCACCAGAGGGGTTCAGAGTATCCTTTTCCGAGTTTTACATGCATTTGTATATATTATATTATATATGGATCGGGTCGTACGTTCCTCGGCACTAACATATTATATTTATGGATCGGGCCGTACGTTCATCGGCACTAACATATTATATTTATGGATCGGGCCGTACGTTCCTCGGCACTAACATATTATATTATATATGGATCGGGCCGTACGTTTCTCGGCACTAACATATTATATTATATATGGATCGGGTCGTACGTTCCTCGGCACTAACATGTTATATTTATGGATCAGGCCGTACTTTCCTCGTCACTAACATATTATTTATATGGATCGGGCCATACGTTCCTCGGCACTAACATATTATATTATATATGGATCGGGCCGTACGTTCCTCGGCACTAACATGTTATATTTATGGATCGGGCCGTACTTTCCTCGGCACTAACATATTATATATATGGATCGGGCCGTACGTTCCTCGACACTATTATATTATATATGGATCGGGTTGTACATTCCACAGCACTATCAGTTATATTGTAATCTATGCCTATCATACGCCGTAGAGTCAGTTTCAGTCATACCGGGTTACGCAGATATTCTCAGATGTTAGCCACAGATGCATTCAATTATTGAGACTGGTTTTTATGATTCATATTACTTGATGTTCTTATGCTTTATATACTCTGTACATATTCCGTACTGACCCCCTTTCTTCGGGGGGCTGCGTTTCATGCCCGCAGGTATAGATAGTCGGTTTGGTGACCCTTCAGCAAAGGACTTCTACTCAGCTGTCTTGGAGAGCTCCGTTGTTCTGGAGCCTATACTTTTGGTACATATCTTATGGTGTATATATATATATGTTTACCCAGGGGTACGGCGGGGCCCTGTCCCGTCATATTTCACTATCGATGCTCTTAGAGGTCTGTAGACATAAGTGTGGGTTGTGTATAAGTTTGTCCAGCTGTGTTTGTACGATGTGCTATGAATATGCTCTTCTGTAATGGCAGCCTTGTCGGCTTGCGTATCATGTTGATATATTGTGGCAGCCTTGTCGGCTTGCGTATCATATTATGTTCTGATCAGTTGTGACTCCCCAGGAGACCGGTTATTTGGATGTATGTATATATGATGATGTTATGAACTTTGGAGTTCTTTTGCAAGTTTCCATATTGATTTTAGCTTCAGTTGACTATATCTAACAGGTACGTATACGAGTGTCCAGGTCAGTCACTAGTCATGGCCCACGGGGTTGGGTCGTGACAAAAGTGGTATCAGAGCAGTTCATCCTCGGAGTGTCTACAGACCGTGTCTAGTAGAGTCTTGTTTATCGGTGTGTTGTGCACCACATCTATAAACAGGAAGCTACAGGACATTTAGGATGTTATCTTTCCTTCTTATCGTAGATCGTGCGATAGAGCCCAGCCATAGGAAATGAAATTCCTTATACTAGCCTTTGATTTCAGCTGAAGAACGACATCGACAGAAGAAAGTGACTGATGATATTAGAAGCTACATAGTACACAGGTAAGCCACGATGCGAAAGAGGCATGTCGGGTAAGGTAAGAATATTGTAGTATGATTGACATGTAAAGTTGAAGAATGGAAGGGGAGGTAGGTAGGAAGGTATAACAGGACGGATCGTTAAAGGATCAGGTATGTCTCGAGGTGCGATATGTGAGGTAAGTTTCGACATCTTTATACTTTTACTTGAAATTGGGAGCCCTGTGTGGCCATGATATGATATGATATATACGTATATATGTTGGCCCTGTGAGGCATTATTGGTATTTCCTGCGTGCAGGTTTTGGGATAGTAAGAAATACAGAGGAAACTCTGCCAAAATTTTCCTAGAAGTAAAAAGAGAATGAGATATAAGTTCGTAAAAGTCTTGAAAGGTCATGTCAACAGTAATGATGAGATTTGACTAAGTTGCAAGTACGTCTGACTTCGAGAAATAAAGTTAACGGTTGAATTGATAATAATAGTAATTATGAGGTCGACATCGATATGGTAAATTTATCATGTTGGATTAAAGCTTTAAGAGATACCCTCCATGTCATCCGTAAGAGACATCAGTCTTATTTGGGAAACTTGATTTCAAAGGAGCAAATATGAGCAGCAAAGTTTGGAATTCATTTGAACGGACCAGAATACTTTCCAGCCACATTTTTACCATAGAAAAGCTCATATTGAAGGGCAAAAACGTCCAGCAATTAAGTTTCACTTCATTGGAAGAATACAGAGCATACAGCAAGTAGTTTATAAACTAAATGATTCGTTCACGATTCAAGAATAAATCTGGAGGTAAACCATGTGAACCAAGCACTAGAAGTCTTGTGGTGTTTGTCGGATTCTAGTTTTTCTTCTGGTGGTGGTTGGAGAATGCCTCATGGTGACATTTTATTAGTTATTAATAAACTAATTAGAGATGGAATTTGTGGAAGGAAAACTCAAACTTGTGGGCTATCTAGGATCATGTGTTTCATATGTTGTTGATGAAATGCTAGAATAATTCGGAAGGGCTTGTGATACTAAGGGATGATTTAGAAAAAGGTAGCAAATCTTAACAAAACACTTTATTGAGGTATCGAGTGAACTGATAAGTAGGGATAAATTACGACGAGTTTACAGTTAAAAGGAGTGATAGTATGATTGAGATAAAAGTACGGAGGAGGAAGAATTAAGACAAATTATGAAGGTATTGATGAGACAGCTTGTGAGATATTAAGGATAAGATTGATCGGAAAGGGTAAAGGGTTAAATACGCCTACTCCACAGAGTGCAATTAAAACATAGTAAGAATCGTGAATAAGGTTAGGAAGTGTTACGTTATAGGATGGATTACGAACAGGATGTAATGTGAATACCATAAGGATTGTTATAGAAATGACTAAGCCTAGCAAGGAAGTAACTAAAGGATATGATGTGATCAGTGTGAAACGGAAAAGCAAATATAGAAAAAAAAACTTACAAAGTCCTATAGGGAAGTTCAGAATAGAGATCAAGTGGTAACGAAAGTGAAAGCGAGCACAGGAAAAGAAGGAGTTAATTGAAAGAAGGAAGCGAGCATGATAACAGTGCAATAATTGGCTACGACATGTATAGTCGAGAACACGAGCAATATAAGTGACAGAGTTGTGAAAGACTAAACTATAGAAAGATGAGCAACGAGGTAGCATGAGATTCCTCGTGCACAGAATAAAAGATGGACATAGACTGGAGAAATAAAAGGAGTTCTAAAGGAAACACCTAATATAAACGTGATCAATTGAGTACGAGTATGAAATAGAAAGGAAAATTATAGCTACGAACTTAAAGGTGCAGTACGACGACAAGGTGGTAAGATAAGACCATTATTAAGACGAATTCGATATGATTTTGAGTAAGTTAGAAGTTAGCGTTGGGTACACAACAAGGGTGAAAGAGCATAAGGCATAAAGGAGTACCGAGTGTATATGACTTCACCTCGGAAAGAGTGAAATCCTTAAAGGATAAGGATTGTAAGTCTGAGGAACAAATGAGGTATTGTGAATTTATTAAAGGAAATAGATGATATAGGTCGGGGTAAAGATAATGTTACAAGAGAGCCTTGGATACTTATCACCGGGATATGAGTGCTATCGGATTGAGAATTTAGAACGACTACAAGTACTAAATAATTATTGATTGGAGTAAGTGGAATGTGGCCTTGGATGAGTTGCTACATTGGTTGGATTACTGGAGTACAAATTATCACATAAGATTTTATACTATATATGGAAAGGTTCTCATCGCCTCACGATTTTGTTAAGGTTTCATACGTGGATAATCAAAGTTATATATTATAAAGAAAGACATGAGTATGGTACAGTATACCGAGTGAATTGGAAGAAGGATCGGGTGAATTTGAGATTGGAAATAGGGACATGGAGCGGAATATAAACAGATAATGGTATAAGTACAACCCCAAAGGGGGGAAGCGGGTGAAAGCAAAGCAAGTATAGATGGAAACAATTGACACTACAATATATTTAATATGGATACTCAAACTTCAAGTGAGATCCCATGCTGAAACAAGTTGGTAAGATCTGAAAGCTAGCGAGAAACGGATGGTATTCAAAATGGTATTTGAGACAGTGCTGAGAATTATTTATGAAGATCTTGAATGATATGACATTAAAAGGTAGGTGCTATGAATATAAATAGTACGATAAGAGAATGGCAACGAGTAATTTAAGCGATATTACGAAGGATAGCAATGCTATACTAGATTAGAGGCTAAGATTTGGCAACAGAGTTGTGCGCTAATGATATTGCGACTTATAAGCAGCAAAAGGAGGGGATAGAAAATCTCCTACAGTAGGATATGAGAAAATCAAAGGGGCGAATAAAGGAAGGAAAAGAGTATGATAATATAGGCTACGAGCGAGTTTTGATACGGATGAGATATGTAAAGCAGAATGAGCCAGGAGGAAGAAGAGCTAGGGCTAAGATTGGATACATTTTATACAAGTTGTACAAGAATAGTTATACAACCTACGAATATTTGTATGCTGAGAATGAGACCAAGTGAGTACTTGATAAGAAGAGCAAGGATTCAATAATAACAATGCGGTTGCGATATTTTGGATATATTAAGGAAAGGTGTGAGATGGTTTGAACCAAAGTACCGAGTTAGTACTGAGGGCAGATAGGACATGGCGATAGCTGAGCCCTGATACCGATTGAAAGATACAAGAGGAGAATACAAGATAAAGCATACAGACTAGCGAAACGATGTTAAGATATTCTTGGGCTCATTTGAACACCTTCGCATATTCTTGTAAAGATTGCAGCATAAGGCGTGACAGAAAAACTAAGAGTAAAATCTTAGTAAAGAGGAAATAGGAGGGTTTGAATTAAAAGTAAAGAAACGACGCGAGATAATATGCCTAAAGTATTACAAGTTGGATTAAGGGAAATTGCAAAAAGGTTTAAGCGAGACGAACAGAGCAAGCAGATTATTGGATGACAGTGAATTTATATGTCAGATCAAAAAATTCTTTCAAAATTATACCAACTAATGATAGTCAGATCACAGAGAAGCTATGTAAAGTTATAACATGAGGGAACTCCAGCGCTACTTGATAGCCAACTCTAAAGATCGAGATTAAGAACTAAAAGCAAAGTGATAGTTAAAATCGTTTAATAAGAAAGTCGAGAAGTGATACATGATGCTGAAGATTCCAGAGTATGGACTGTAACACAGATCAATGTAAGGTTATTGAAGCAAAATAATGTTACACCAAAGGAAATTTCGTCTTATTCGTAGAGTCTGCGAAGGGTCTACAGGTTACCAGAGGCATGAAATACTCCAGGGATTGTAAAGTGTAATAAATCGACGAGGGACATCTACGCGTGAGAGGTAAGATGAAGTGAACGATACGTCTTAAAGGAGTAACTATAGAAGAAGAAAGATTCGAGTTAAGACTACGCGCACCAAGAGAGATAGTAACATTTCAGCAGAAGCGCTCGCAATACAACTGACAACCGACTGCGAAATAAGGACGAGAGTAAAGACAACGACGTGGAATTATTACCTCGCGAGGCGAGAGAAAGAGGAAATATTACAGGAATGGTTACTTAGAGACCTGAATGCGTTATAGTGAATTAAAGGGAATCGACCAATGAAAAAGGCATGTGAAGGGCATAATTGAATAAGGAAACACTTGAGCAAGTATTGGGAGTTCAGGACAAGTTTAACATTCGAGGACGAATGTTCCAAAGGGGGGAAGGATGTTATACCCTGTATTTTTGTACATTGGATTATTCGTAAGCTGAGGTGGGGTCCACATGCCGAGATTTTTTTTTTTTTTTTAAATATACATATGAAACGTTATATGGATAATATATGTGAAGTTAAATACAACTCAAGAAGGACCCTTGAGCCAAATCCAGGTGTAAGCCCTCCAAAAAGATGTTTTTAAGTTACGTTTTCGGGTGATCTGACTTCGGGAGGCCATAACCCCATAATTATTTGGGAATTTGGGAAAAATCATAAAATTAAAGTTGTAGATAATTGCAATAACTTTCCAACCATAGGTCGTGGGCCTGTATGTGACATCGGCATAAAGAGTTATGGACGTTTTATGGCAGAAAGGTCAAGCTGGGCAGTGAAATGGGCCCAACCCGATTCCAAGTCGGGTCAGGCCCATTTCCCTTGCTATTTAAGGGAAATTTTCAGCCTTTAGCTTCATTTTTACACCATAAAAATCCATAACAATTGAGATAGAGAGAGGGGAGAGTTAGAGAGAGGAAGTGGAGGATCGATCAAGTTCGAGGCCCCGAATCCCGAGGCTCGTGAAGGATAAAGTGTAGTACGAGTTATCATCGTCGTTTTAAGCTAAATATTGATCCTGGGGGAGGATATTTTCGTGGTTGAGCTGCTGCTAAGGTATGCATAAGATTCCTCTTATGTTATTAATAAGTTTATTTAGAGTTTTAACGGATTAGAACGGAGAAAATAGCGTTATAAATTCGTTTGTTGTTTGTCGAGATTTATGGATCGGGGGATGTTTTAGTTGGAATAAATGGATGGAATTAGCTGCGTTATGATGTATAATAATTGTTGATGTTGTTGATAAGTTGCTGTTCTTGAATTTGGGAGAATAAAGTGTATGAAGATATCATATACAAAGCGTATACCAGGCTGTTTTTATATGATTTTCGTGGCTGTTTTGTGACAATATTTTGGGACTGTTTGGTGGTTGTTATGAATTGTTTTGTGGGCTGGAATATCGTGGGATTGGTTGTAGTTGTTGTTGTTGTTGTGTTTGTTGTTATACTATAGATATACGAAAATAAACAAGTGTATACAAGCATTGGTATACGAATGTATATTGGGCTGTTTTGGAAGTGATTTAAGAATGGATTTAATTCTAGTTTGATATGAAATTGTTGGTGTTGTTTTTGTTGGTATTTTGATTGATGTTTGGCTAAATTGGAATCTCGAGGATTGTTAAGTTTTTAGGGGAAATGCTGCCCGAATTTCGTTAAGTTTCATTCGTACTTGGATTGGTTAGTAAGTGATGTGGATGATATAACTCTGGCTTATGTTATCTTAATTTTAGACCTACGAGCTCGAGAAGTAGACGTTGGACATTTAAATAAGCGTTAAAGGTAAGTAAAGTTATCCTTTTTTTCTTTTTGGCATGATCCTTATCATATGAACGAACACAGTGAGCAAGCAAGTTCCAAAGACTATGTTCTTAGAGAGTGTAGAGATATTTGTATCGTTGGCCTCCTATGTTTTATGTCCATAACTCCCAGAGACTTTTCATATTAGGTTCTTATGTCACCAGAGGGGTTTAGAGTATCCTTTTCCGAGTTTTACATGCATTTGTATATATTATATTATATATGGATCGGGCCGTACGTTTCTCGGCACTAACATATTATATTTATGGATCGGGCCGTACGTTCCTCGGCACTAACATATTATATTATATATGGATCGGGCCGTACGTTTCTCGGCACTAACATATTATATTATATATGGATCGGGTCGTACGTTCCTCGGCACTAACATGTTATATTTATGGATCAGGCCGTACTTTCCTCGGCACTAACATATTATTTATATGGATCGGGCCGTACGTTTCTCGGCACTATCAGTTATATTGTAATCTATGCCTATGATACGCCGTAGAGTCAGTTTCAGTCATACCGGGTTACGCAGATATTCTCAGATGTTAGCCACAGATGCATTCAATTATTGAGACTTGTTTTTATGATTCATCTTACTTGATGTTCTTATGATTTATATACTCAGTACATATTCCGTACTGACCCCCTTTCTTCGGGGGCTGCGTTTCATGCCCGCAGGTACAGATAGTCGGTTTGGTGACCCTTCAGCATAGGACTTCTACTCAGCTGTCTTGGAGAGCTCCGTTGTTCCGGAGCCTAGACTTTTGGTACATATCTTATGGTGTATATATGTATATGTTTACCCAGGGGTACGGCGAGGCCCTGTCCCGTCATATTTCACTATCGATGCTCTTAGAGGTCTGTAGACATATGTGTGGGTTGTGTATAAGTTTGTCCAGTTGTGTCTGTACGATGTGCTATCGATATGCTCTTCTGTAATGGTATCCTTGTCGGCTTGCGTATCATGTTGATATATTGTTGCAGCCTTGTCGGCTTGCGTATCATATTATGTTCTGATCAGTTGTGACTCCCCAAGAGACCGGTTATTTGGATGTATGTATATATGATGATGTTATGAACCTTTGGAGTTCTTTTGCAATTTCCATATTGATTTTAGCTTCAGTTGACCATATCTAACAGGTACGTATACGAGTGTCCAGGTCGGGCACTAGTCATGGCCCACGGGGTTGGGTCGTGACATGACCAATAGTTGACTTATGAGTAAATGAATCTTTTTTGAAAATTCGTCGATTCAGTGAGGTCCAGAGGGTCGATTATGACTTGTTGGGGTATTCCGTTCGGTTCCCAAGGTACTTGGGAGCGTTTCGTTTTAATGGTTGAAAAGTTGGTTTTTGGCCGTTCGGGATTGACCCGGTCAACTAGACCTCAGATGGGAATTTCGAGACCACAGGTGAGTTCGTAGCGTATTTTTATGTATTTGTGAAAGTCTATTTTATATCTGGAAGGTCTCGAGTGGATGTCGGGATTTGGGGTGAACTTGGTGAAAACCCAGAATTTCACTGGTTTCTGGTGTCTCGCCCTAGCGAGATCGGGTACCTCCCGAAGGACCCACCTCAACGAGGCTTGATCTACAAGCGCAAAATTTTTGTTCCTCTACTAGGATCTGCCCTAACGGATGGACCTCTGCTGAGGCGAGACCGCAGCAGCGTCAGCTCTTCTGTTAGAGCGGAAGATGTTGAATCAAACTCATTAAAAGCCAATTCGGACCCTTTATTTTCCATTCCCAAATTTATTTCTCCAAAGTGTCTCAAGGGAGATTCTTGGGCTGGTATTGTTGATGACTTCTTGGAAATTTCATGTTGTTGCATGATGAGTAAACTAACACAAGCTTAAAAGTGCATATAAATCCCTTATAAGGTTAAGAATGTTATCCAACAATTCCAAGTATGTACATTATGGTTTCAGGGTCATATGAAGCGGCAGAAGTAAGTTTGTTGAAAGATTGGAATTTGAGTCGTGGTTTGGGAAGATTTCATATCATTTGAGTTATAAATTGCTTATCATTACCTCAAGGGGGAGCTATAGGGCCCCTTTTATGGTTAACGAAGTTTTATACGAGTGCCAAGAAGGTTCCATAAGGATTGGAGGTTAAACAAATCGAAAAGAGCGCATTTCCGCGAAATCAGGAAAATTGGAAAATGTGCGGTCGTACACTCAGTGTGCTGAGCCGCATATTGGCCACCAACTTTCCAAATTGGCTGGGATCACTGCCCAATATCCTTCCTTGGGAAAGGAGGGGAGGTGCGGTCGCACACTCTGTGTGCTGAGCCGCATCTCCACCGCACACTCAACCGGGAGGGCATTTTTAAAACCTCTTTAAGTCCCAAAAGATCCCATTTCTTATATCCAACTCCTACACTCTTCTCTCCACATTAAAAGAAGGTTCTTGAGAGTTCTTGAAGGTTCCTCAATGTTCTAAACCTTTCCATATCATCAAGAGAGAAGATCAACATCAAAACCCAAAGAGAATCCATGGAAGGTGATTGTTCTTGCTTCTCTTCAAAGTTGTGATAAACTTGTTCTAGAAAGGAGTTGGGGAAGGTGAAGTTCTTCTATAATAAGGTATTATCTTCCTATTATTCACATGATTGAGTTTATATAAAGGTTTAGTAACTCTTGGAAAGGAAAAGAGTTAAAATGGAGAAGTTATAAAGTGTCGAAGTGAAAAGATGACTATGAGATGAACTTGAAAAATGGATTTTGGATAAATTTGAGATTGAATTGAATGTAACTTCTTGAATATGGTATTGTGAACGTTATTATTGTTGTTTGGGAGTTGATTTGTAATTTGGTGGAAGTTGAAAAAATAGGGGAAATGCTGCCCAAATTTCGTTAGTTCATTAATTGCACTAGTTTGAACTTAGAAGTGTTTTCAAGACTTAACCTTAGTGTGAATCCTCTTGAATGTAGATTTTGCGGACTTTGGAGGAGAACGTTAGATCGTTAAACAGACGTAAAGGTATGTAAGGCTAACCCTTCCTTCTAAAGGCATGATCTCCTTGTTACGAATCCATCTAGAATATCTGTAATGTCCTATTCCTAGAAATGCTAGAAGATTCTTAAGATATTATTGGTAAAAGCTCTTCATAGTGGTGATGATAATGATGATGATGATGGTGATTCCATAATAAGAATCGGGGGTTCACCGACTTTATGTCACCCCGATAGAGTTGTAATGTTTCCTTTGGATACTCATGTATGTTATATATGTATGTAGCTATTTTGTGACACCGAGCTTATATGGCGGGTATGATATCTATTGCGCGCACACCACTGTAGTTGGGTACGGATAATTTATGGCCGGGTATGGATTACACCGAACCTACATGGTTGAGTATGGTATCATTATGTGTATATGCATATGTATGGAATGTTTTCTTTAGAGAAAAGTTAAGTAAGCATGATGATCGTCTCAAGAGGTATTAATGGTCCTTCTATCTTATGTTATCCTTAATGCTTTTATCATGTTACTACTCATGCCTTACATACTCAGTACTTTATCCGTACTGACGTCCTTTTGTTTGTGGACGCTGCGTTCATGCTCGCAGGTAGACAGGGAGACAGACTCGACCCTTAGGCTGCTTCATCAGAGATTGCTTAGAAGAGCTCCGTTTGATCCGGAGTTGTAGTAGTTGGTACTATAGTTTTGAGTACATATATGGGCATGGCTGGGTCCCGTCCCGTCTTTATGATATTACATACTCTTCATAGAGGCTCGTAGATAGATGTTTATAGCTAGGTATTCCGTAGCGTTATCGGTTCACATTTTTTATATCGTTTTGATAGCCTTGCCGGCTTTTATATATACATATACATATACATACATATATATATATATATATATATATATATATATATATATATATATATATATATATATATATACATATATATATATATATATATGTATATATATATATATACATACATATATATGTATGTATATATATATGTATATATATATACATACATATATATGTATGTATATATATATATATATATTATTGATGTTTATATAAAGGTGCCTATGTTCGGAGGAACTTGTGTCTTTTTAGTTGTGATGATTAAGAGTTAGCCATTTGGCTCACCTAGTTATGATTATGAAAAGTATGTCGAGAGGTGCTAGGTAGGTTAACTTCGGGTGCCCGTCATGGCCCTCCGGCTGGGTCGTGACAAAAGTGGTATCAGAGCAGTTCGTCCTAGGGTGTGTGTACGAGTCGTGTCCAGTAGAGTCTTGTTTATGAGTGTGAAGCGCACCATACTTATAAACAGGAGGCTACGCGAATTTAGGAATGAATGACCTTCTTCCTCATCATAGATCATGTGATAGAGAAATAATATAAGAATTTCCCTTTTCTTAATCGTGTGTTATGTTTTCAGTAATGCCTGTAAAGAGAAAGGCTACAACAGCCCGAAAGGGCAATATAGTGGTAGGTAGAAGAACCGAGCGGGTGCCGCTGACAAATATAGAGGAGGGTGAGTCCCATAATGAGGTTCTATCTCGGTCCTCTCACTCACCGCCTGCTTCAGATGAGCATGAAGGAGCCCCAGATCCAGCTCCAGCACCCCTAGTTCCTCCACCAGAGGCCTTAGGCTAAAAGGTGAAAGAGACCATCCATTTGCTGACTCAATCAGTCGTCGCTCTGGCCTAGCGGTAAGGTACGGGTCATGGTGATTGAGCTGTCAGTGCTAGAGCCCATGATTTTATTAGTTTGAACCCTCCAGAATTCTTTGGGTCAAAACCGGATGAGGACCCATAGAGCTTTATAGATGGAATGTTGAGAACTTGCGGATAATACTTGCTTCGGATGTTGAGTTGGTAGAGTTGGCCTCCTATAGATTACGCGATGTTGTGGTTCATTGGTATACGGTTTGGATGTCTTCTAGATGAGTCAATGCACCTCCACTTATATGGCAAGAGTATGTGGATGCTTTCCTCCGTCGCTTTGTCACACCCCGACCTTACTAGGGTGTGATGGGCACCCGACCCTTACTTAGGGCCGAGCGAACCCTCAGACTCTTGCTGCACATAAAGTTACGTCAAACTTTTAAATCAAATCAGATAAAATACATAGTAATTTTTTTTTCTTTCTTTCAGAAATGTTCTTTCTCGAAGCTTCCAAGCGAACAAATCTATAGTCATACAAAATTCAATGCATAACACAGACCGACATATCGGCTGACGGAGCCGCTTACAGACTGACATACTATAACGACGACGCTGTCTGCAAAGTCTCTAACACCATACAGAAACCATAACACATATACCATACACTGACTTGGCAGTCCTCCAGGAGCAAATGGAGTTCGCCACCACTGCTGAAATATCTTTTATAGCGTCCTTGTCTCGTCTGGGAGTACCTGCGCGGCATGAAACGCAGCCCCCAAAGAACCGGGGGTCAGTACGGAATATGTACTGAGTATGTAAGACATAGAATACAGAAGCAGAACCATAATCGAAACAAACGGTACCAAGGGTGAGCATATTATCCAGATTGCCGAATTACTTACTTCTCAGACACAGATCATGCAGACCAATACCGACCATACAGACTGACACAGACTATACCGACCAATACAGATCATACAGACCGTACAAATCATACAGAGCATAACAAAATCATACAGAGCATACAGAATGCCGACATACTTACTTTCCAGACACCGATCGCACATACCGATACCAGATGTCAGAAGGAGTGTGGCACGTACAGAACGCACAGATAAGGTCATACGTCAGACGGAGTACAGAACGTACTGAATACTCAGATGATATCATATATCGGACGGTATAGAGAACGTACAGATTACTCAGATGATGTCATATATCGGACGGAATACAGAACGTACAGATTATGTCATATATCTGACGGAATGCAGAATATACAGAATACTCAGATGATGTCATATATCAGACGGAATACTCAGATTCGTATGTCACATTGCGTATAACAGAACCCGGCCTTGTGATAAGGGACGCGGTAAACAGAATCATCATATATCAAATTCATGTATCATATATGCATATATCAGAACCCGACCCTCCAGTGAGGGGTGCGGTAACAGAGCCCGGCCCTCTAGTACGGGACGCGGTGAACAGACAGATCATATGCCATCCTGGCCACCACCCCATATCATTATATCATCATACCATATAACAGAGCCCGGCCCGCCTATGAGGGACGCGGTGAACAATGCAGGGGAATGCGCACGATAACAGAACCTGGCCCGGGACGTAGTGAATCATATCGTAGCGGACACACGAGGACATAACAGAACCTGGCCCGGGTCGCAGTGAAAGATACATTGAGTCATGCACGAGCAGAGTCGTGAGAAACCACATGCATAGACATCAAAACTCAACAGACCAGTGTACTTACCGATACCTGGAGGCTCGGAACAGATTTCAGGTCAATCCGGTGTAGTATGAGGAAGTTACGAGCGTTTTATAAGCGTTTCAGAAGTCTTTTTCGGAGCATCAGAGTCATAGTCATATCAGGCACCTTCGCATGTCCTTACGAATCAGATCAAATAGAGATTTTGGAACCATACTTACGTATAAGAAAATTATGGACGTCTTGATACAGAAACCTCTTCGAACATTTCAGAGCAATCCGAGATCGTATACGGAAGTTAGGGACATTAAATCTTACAGAAGTTCTCGAACCAGAATAAACGTATCAGAATGCTCATATCAGGATACTGATTTCGGAATTCTCATATCAGGATACTCATATCGGAATACTTATATCAACATACTTACATCAGAATACTTATATCAAAATACTCATATCAAAACACTTATATCAGAAGACTGATATCAAAATGCTTATCTCAAGACACTTATATCAAAATGCTTATCTCAAGACACTTATATCAAAATACTTATATCAGAATACTTATATCAAAATACATATATCAGAATACTTGTTCCAAAATACTTATATCAAAATACTTATATCAAATACTTATATCAAGGGATGAACTAGGATCACACACTCAGGTCAAGAAGTGAATTAGAATCATAATCAGACTCAGAATCACAGAACAGAGTTACCCCAAGGCGGCATATCACATTATACCTTACTTGGCTCTAGGACATGCCAAAGAAAGAAAGGGTAAGCCTTACATACCTGTGCTGCGACCAACTAGTTACGCTTGTGTATCCCACTTGTTTGTCTACATGCAAGAAAGTTCATCCCTTCATTAGTTCCATTATCATATACTTGCTTTAACCTTTCAAACACATTCACTTATATTCTGCCGGAAATTCGGCAGCATCTCCCCTGTAAATATACCAACCCCGAGAATATGGCTCGGCCCAACTCAACAACAACACAACCAACAACCAAGCTACAACATCAATAAGAGGTTCAAAACACATTCTAACATTAGTGACTCTTTTCTATACAATTCGACGGCATTCCACTTTCATTCAAATCAACCGCATGCAATCAAACCAACATCCATGTTCATGCATTCAAGTACTAATCCAAACTATTTAAACAAGATTCAAGGACGCCTCGGACAAAACACAAAATATTCAAACAACCCAACAATGCACCATGGAACCCGAAATCTTCCAACTTCCATAGGAACCATCACAACACATTTCTTTCTTCAAACTTCACAAACTACACCAACAAACCACACTTTAACAACATTATTATCATAATTACAAGAACCTACATTTGATTCAAATTGGCTTCCAAAAACAGCCCGCAACAATTACGACACCAACTTGGATCATTAAACTCTCATTTATATCACATAATCCACAACACAACAACCCAAACATACTAAATAAAATTAGTTCATTCTTGGACATGCAAAACAGTCCATTTTCGGCCAGCCCTTCAACACACAAATTCCATGATTTTCATCCATTTTCCACACGTTACTACAACACGCAAGTATGTTGAATACAAACTAATTCATCACCCCAACACAACTCTACATACACATTGTTAATCACACACATACCATACACGGCCATACTCAAACACACATACTTCCATATATTTCATCCATTTCTCCACTCTACACACAACAACAATCAAACTACTACATGAATTCAATCCATTATTTTCCACACACATCACCCATTCGGCTATACCACATACATACATATTTCATGAGTTCCATTCATTTCTACATATCACAACATGCACAACCATCCATAATACATATAAGAAGGTTGAATTCTTACCTTTTCTCTTCAATTCTTCAACTTAGCCAAGGTTGCCAACTTGCAACAAAGAGGAATATTTTTGCTTCAACAACTAGACCATGTTAAAGAGAGCCTTAAAATTAGTAGGAATGCATAAAGAAATAAATTTTTGGAATACAATTTCCATGGCCTAATTTTCTTTGGCCATGGCCGAAACCCTCATCTTTCCCTCTCTTCATCCCTTTTTTTTTTGTTCTTGTTTTCTTTGTCTTAAATGGAGAGTAGACTCACATATATATATATATATATATATATATATAAATGCATGTGAGGGGCACATGCCCCTCTCTAGAAATTTCTTGAAATTAAAAGAAGACTAATGTCTTCTTAAACAAGCTTGGGTACATATTATATTTTTATAATTTGCAAATAGCCCCCATTGATTAAAATAAGAGCATATAGTGCACGGCCAACATGGCCCCTTCATGAATATTCCTGGACTTTTGTAAAATTACCATTTTGCCCCTAATCTTCCACATTATTTCCATTGGTCATTTTGCGAATCTCTCTTTTTGCCCTTGGACTTCTTCAACATTTCCATACCAATAATACTCATGATTAATATCCTTAACAACTTGTACGTTAGAATATTTTTAAAAGAATGGTCTTGCCTTAACTTATCACGACGATGTCGAAATATCCAAACGTGTAAAATGCGGGCTATAACATCCTCCCCCCCTTTAGAACATTCGTCCTCGAATGTTCAACTGACCTTATGGGGACTCGTAGCACTTCGGGAGGGGGTTTCTTTCATAGTTGCCCGTTTCTCCATGCCCATTCCACATAATCGAGCCTTTCCGCCCTCATATGGGTCCTTATTCTGTCTCATGGGTTTCCTAAGTGCTGGGCCAACTTGTCTTCCTTGAATCATCTCCTTTCTATTACTATTTTGTAACCATATCTCAACAAAAGCCATACCTTTAGATCTTTACCACAACTCCTCCTTAATCTTTCCTCTCGTATCTCTCGATACAGGCATACTTGTTTTTGACCTCATGTGTTGATGCTCATTTTGTTCCTCATTCTTCCTTGTAAGCCCAATATGGCCTCTCCCCCTTTAAGGGGGTTCCTTATACGTCATGATCGTCGAGTACTCTTATCTTTAATTATTCTTCATCCCTCGTCTCTGCGTCTTCTTATGGTCTCCAACCACCCCATACACCATAGTCTCGCTCAGGTTACTCTAGTTTTCCATTTGTTCCCTTAAATTTTTATTTCGTAAAATTTTCCTAATTACTTCCCAGGGGGGTCACCCATCCTGAAATTGCTCCCACCTGAGCACGCTTAACCTTGAATGTTTAGTGGAATCCGACGCCTTAATGCTGATATTTTCGGGTCCACTTTCTCGCATGACCTTTACTACATGATTCGGGACTAAGGGAGGTCTTACAGATCCCGGGACACCCTCGTGGTCGTCTTTTCTTCCATGATTACCATCTTACCCTTTTCGACCCTCAGGGCTCACCTTTCACTTTCTTACGTAACTGCCTTTCATTCTGGGTTCCCAGACTCCTATTGATAACAGATACACCTTCGTTGTCATTATTTTATGGATGCCCCGATATCAGTCCGTTCGAACTTCTTGCTTACCGCTTTTACATAGTAACCTATGGCAAAATTGATTGTCGACTTTCTGAATCCTCCATCCGAACTTGTTTTTCTTATACTATCTTCCTGTACACAGCAAATACCAATAACACCTTACAGAACATACAGCCATACCGTATTCTGGCCATCCGGGACTGCCAATTCCAGGTAACAAATCGAATACACCGATACTTACCCCAGCGACTTTCCATGTCATCACTCACCTTTCCGTCGTACGTAAGGCTTACATAAGAAATCTCATTTCCTATAGCTTGAATCTATCGCACGATCTATGACAGAAAGAAGGTCAACAATCCCTAAATGCCCCGTAGCCTCCTGTTTATAAATGTGGCGCGCTTCACACCATAAACAGGACTCTACCGGACACGACTTTGCAGACAACCCCTAGGACAGACCTGCTCTGACACCACTTTGTCACACCCCGACCTTACTAGGGTGTGATGGGCACCCGACCCTTACTTAGGGCCGAGCGAACCCTCAGACTCTTGCTGCACATAAAGTTACGTCAAACTTTTAAATCAAATCAGATAAAATACATAGTAATTTTTTTTTCTTTCTTTCAGAAATGTTCTTTCTCGAAGCTTCCAAGCGAACAAATCTATAGTCATACAAAATTCAATGCATAACACAGACCGACATATCGGCTGACGGAGCCGCTTACAGACTGACATACTATAACCACGACGCTGTCTGCAAAGTCTCTAACACCATACAGAAACCATAACACATATACCATACACTGACTTGGCAGTCCTCCAGGAGCAAATGGAGTTCGCCACCACTGCTGAAATATCTTTTATAGCGTCCTTGTCTCGTCTGGGAGTACCTGCGTGGCATGAAACGCAGCCCCCAAAGAACCGGGGGTCAGTACGGAATATGTACTGAGTATGTAAGACATAGAATACAGAAGCAAAACCATAATCGAAACAAACGGTACCAAGGGTGAGCATATTATCCAGATTTCCAAATTACTTACTTCTCAGACACAGATCATGCAGACCAATACCGACCATACAGACTGACACAGACCATACCGACCAATACAGATCATACAGACCGTACAAATCATACAGAGCATAACAAAATCATACAGAGCATACAGAATGCCGACATACTTACTTTCCAGACACAGATCGCACATACCGATACCAGATGTCAGAAGGAGTGTGGCATGTACAGAACGCACAGATAAGGTCATACGTCAGACGGAGTACAGAACGTACTGAATACTCAGATGATATCATATATCGGACGGTATAGAGAACGTACAGATTACTCAGATGATGTCATATATCGGACGAAATACAGAACGTACAGATTATGTCATATATCTGACGGAATGCAGAATATACAGAATACTCAGATGATGTCATATATCGGACGGAATACTCAGATTCGTATGTCACATTACGTATAACAGAACCCGGCCCTGTGATAAGGGACGCGGTAAACATAATCATCATATATCAAATTCATGTATCATATATGCATATATCAGAACCCGACCCTCCAGTGAAGGGTGCGGTAACAGAGCCCGACCCTCTAGTACGGGACGCGGTGAACAGACAGATCATATGCCATCCTGGCCACCACCCCATATCATTATATCATCATACCATATAACAGAGCCCGGCCCGCCTATGAGGGACGCGGTGAACAATGCAGGGGAATGCGCACGATAACAGAACCTGGCCCGGGACGCAGTGAATCATATCGTAGCGGACACACGAGGACATAACAGAACCTGGCCCGGGTCGCAATGAAAGATACATTGAGTCATGCACGAGCAGAGTCGTGAGAAACCACATGCATAGACATCAAAACTCAACAGACTAGTGTACTTACCGATACCTGGAGGCTCGGAACAGATTTCAGGTCAATCCGGCGTAGTATGAGGAAGTTACGAGCGTTTTATAAGCGTTTCAGAAGTCTTTTTCGGAGAATCAGAGTCATAGTCATATCAGGCACCTTCGGATGTCCTTACGAATCAGATCAAATAGAGATTTTGGAACCATACTTACGTATAAGAAAATTATGGACGTCTTGATACACAAACCTCTTCGAACATTTCAGAGCAATCCGAGATCGTATACGGAAGTTAGGGACATTAAATCTTACAGAAGTTCTCGAACCGGAATAAACGTATCAGAATGCTCATATCAGGATACTGATTTCGGAATTCTCATATCAGGATACTCATATCGGAATACTTATATCAGCATACTTACATCAGAATACTTATATCAAAATACTCATATCGAAACACTTATATCAGAAGACTGATATATAAATGCTTATCTCAAGACACTTATATCAAAATACCTATATCAGAATACTTATATCAAAATACATATATGAGAATACTTGTTCCAAAATACTTATATCAAAATACTTATATCAAATACTTATATCAAGGGATGAACTAGGATCACAAACTCAGGTCAAGAAGTGAATTAGAATCATAATCAGACTCAGAATCACAAAACAGAGTTACCCCAACGCGGCATATCACATTATACTTTACTTGGCTCTAGGACATGCCAAAGAAAGAAAGGGTAAGCCTTACATACCTGTGCTGCGACCAACTAGTTACGCTTGTGCATCCCACTTGTTTGTCTACATGCAAGAAAGTTCATCCCTTCATTAGTTCCATTATCATATACTTGCTTTAACCTTTCAAACACATTCACTTATATTCTGCAGGAATTTCGGCAGCATCTCCCCTGTAAATATACCAACCCCGAGAATATGGCTCGGCCCAACTCAACAACAACCCAACCAACAACCAAGCTACAACATCAATAAGAGGTTCAAAACACATTCTAACATTAGTGACTCTTTTCTATACAATTCGACGGCATTCCACTTTCATTCAAATCAACCGCATGCAATCAAACCAACATCCATCTTCATGCATTCAAGTACTAATCCAAACTATTTAAACAAGATTCAAGGACGCCTCGGACAAAACACAAAATATTCAAACAACCCAACAATGCACCATGGAACCCGAAATCTTCCAACTTCTATAGGAACCATCACAACACATTTCTTTCTTCAAACTTCACAAACTACACCAACAAACCACACTTTAACAACATCATTATCATAATTACAAGAACCTACATTTGATTCTAATTGGCTTCCAAACACAGCCCGCAACAATTACGACACCAACTTGGATCATTAAACTCTCATTTATATCACATAATCCACAACACAACAACCCAAACATACTAAATAAAATTAGTTCATTCTTGGACATGCAAAACAGTCCATTTTCGGCCAGCCCTTCAACACACAAACTCCATGATTTTCATCCATTTTCCACACGTTACTACAACACGCAAGCATGTTGAATACAAACTAATTCATCACCCCAACACAACTCTACATACACATTGTTAATCACACACATATCATACACGACCATACGCAAACACACATACTTCCATATATTTCATCCATTTCTCCACTCTACACACAACAACAATCAAACTACTACATGAATTCAATCCATTGTTTTCCACACACATCACCCTTTCGGATATACCACATACATACATATTTCATGAGTTCCATTCATTTCTACATATCACAACATGCACAACCATCCATAATACATATAAGAAGGTTGAATTCTTACCTTTTCTCTTCAATTCTTCAACTTAGCCAAGGTTGCCAACTTGCAACAAAGAGGAATATTTTTGCTTCAACAACTAGACCATGTTAAAGAGAGCCTTAAAATTAGTAGGAATGCATAAATAAATAAATTTTTGGAATACAATTTCCATGGCCTAATTTTCTTTGGCCATGGCCGAAACCCTCATCTTTCCCTCTCTTCATCCCCTTTTTTTTTTTTTTTGTTCTTGTTTTCTTTGTCTTAAATGGAGAGTAGACTCATATATATATATATATATATATATATATATATATATATATATATATATATATATATAAATGCATGTGAGGGGCACATGCCCCTCTCTAGAAATTTCTTGAAATTAAAAGAAGACTAATGTCTTCTTAAACAAGCTTGGGTCCATATTGTATTTTTATAATTTACAAATAGCCCCCATTAATTAAAATAAGAGCATATAGTGCACGGCCAACATGGCCCCTTCATGAATTTTCCTGGACTTTTGTAAAATTACCATTTTGCCCCTAATTTTCCACATTATTTCCATTGGTCATTTTGCGAATCTCTCTTTTTGCCCTTGGACTTCTTCAACATTTCCATACCAATAATACTCATGATTAATATCCTTAACAACTTGTACGTTAGAATATTTTTAAAAGAATGGTCTTGCCTTAACTTATCACGACAATGTCGAAATATCCAAACGTGTAAAATGCGGGCTATAACATCCTCCCCCCCTTTGGACGGGCTAAAGCTGACAGGTTCATAAACATTAGACAGGGGAATATGAGTCCCCTAGAGTATAGCCTCAATTTTAATTCTTTGGCTAGATATACTCCAATCATGGTAGCTGATATGGGAGACAACGTGCACTAATTTGTGAATAGCTTAGGGTCGCATTTGATGGATGAGTGTTTGACGGCTTCACTTCAGGATGGTATGGATATTTCTCGCATCCAGGCCCATGCCCAGAACTTAGAAGAGCGACAACAACAGTGGGGGAATGAGCTTGAGTATGATAGAGGTTATAGCAAGAGGCCTAGTTCCTCAGGTCCTGTTAGTAAGCTTAGAGGAGGTAAGAAACAACAATAGTCTAGACACCCAGGCCATTCAGTGACTAGTGCACCTCCACAATTTGCGGGCTAGAGATTTAATCGCCCTATTCACTCCGGACCGGGTCAGAGTTTCAGAGCTTCGGGTTCCCAGTATAGGGGTGATTCAGGCCAGATGAGACCACCTTTACCACGATGTACTCAGTGCGGTAAGCTACATTGGGGACAGTATCGATTAGGTTTGGATGTTCACTATGCCTGCGGCCAGTCAGGCCATATTGTGTGGGAGTGTACGTTCTGAGGTGGTAGGGGTACGGTTCAGCCCACAGGGTCAGTAGCTGGTTCTTCATCATCTATACACCTTCCAGGGCAAGGCTCACAGACACTAGTAGGTCGTGGTAGGGGCAGAGGAGGAGCGCCCAGTTCGAGTGGTTCTCAGCACCGTATTTATGCACTGGCTGGGTGACATGATCTAGAGTCCTACCCCGATGTTGTCACATGTATATTATCAGTATCTTCTCATGATGTGTATGCATTGATTGATCCAGGTTCGACATTATCATATATTACTCCCTATATTTCCAATCGTATTAGGGTGAAACTTGAGCCAATTAAGCCTTTTGAAGTGTCCACACCCATCGGTGACCCGGTGATAGCTAGTCAGGTATATAGAAATTGTGTGATTGTGATTTGTGACCGTTGCACTATGGCTGATCTAAATGAGCTAAAAATGGTAGATTTTGACATCATTATGGGTATGGATTGGTTGACTTCATGCTATGCCAATGTTCATTTTAGGACAAAAATGGTTCGTTTCCAATTTTTGGGAGAACCAGTTTTAGAATGGAAGGGAAATACAGCATCTCCGAGAGGTAGGTTTATTTCCTATCTCAAGGCAAGAAAGATGATTGCTAAAGGTTGTATTTATCATTTAGTCCGGGTTCAAGATATAGAAGCAAAATTGCCAACTCTCCAATCTGTCCCTGTGGTGGATTAGTTTCCGGATGTGTTTCCGGATGAGCTTCTAGGCCTTCCACCCGAGCAGGAGATTGATTTCACTATTGATGTGCTACCGAATACTAAGCCCATATCTAATCCTCTTTATAGAATGACTACTGCAGAGTTGAAAGAGTTGAAGGAGCAATTGAAGGATTTGCTTGAGAAAGGCTTTATTAGGCCTAGTTCGTCTCCGTGGGGAGCACCTATATTGTTTGTAAGAAAGAAAGATGGCTCCTTGCGAATGTGCATTTATTACATGCAACTGAATAAGGTGACATCAAGAATAAATATCCGTTTCCAAGAATTGATAATTTATTTGATCAGTTGCAGGGTGCTAAATGGTTCTTGAAAATAGATTTAAGATCCAGGTATCATTAGGTGAGAGTTAGGGAGAAGGACATTCTAAAGACGGCCATTAGAACTAGATATGGTCATTTCGAGTTTCGGGTAATGTTGTTCGGATTGACTAATGCACCGGCAGTGTCCATGGATTTGATGAACAAAGTGTTCAGGCCTTTCCTAGACTTGTTTGTGATTGTGTTTATCGACGACATCTTGGTATACTCACGATCTGAGACAGAGCATGCCGATCATTTACGTACTGTCCTAAGAGTTCTTCTGGCTCGGGAGCTATATGCAAAATTTTCAAAATATGAGTTTTGGTTAAATTCTGTGACATTTCTGGGGCATATTATTTCAGTTGATGGCATTCGGGTGGATACACAGATGATTGAAGTTGCAATGACTTGGCCAAGACCTACAAACCCTATGGAAGTTCATAGTTTTCTGAGCTTAGCAGGTTATTACAGAAGATTTGTAGAAGGTTCTCATCTATTTCTACACCATTGACGAAACTGACTCAGAAATCAGCTAAATTTCAATGGATTGATACTTGTGAGCGCAGTTTTCGAGAGCTGAAAGATAGATTGACTTCGGCCCCAGTTCTGACAGTTCCTGAAGGGTTGGAGGGCTATGTTGTCCATTGTGATGCTACAGGAGTAGGGTTGGGTTATGTGTTGATGCAGCACGGTAAATTTATTGCTTATGCTTCAAGGCAGTTGCGAAAACACGAGAAAAACTATCCCACCCATGATCTTGAGTTAGCTGTGGTGATTCATGCATTGAAGATATGGAGGCATTATTTTTATGGTGTTCACGTTGATATTTATACAGATCACAAGAGTCTCCAGTATATTTTCAAGCAGAAAGAGTTGAATTTACAGTAAAGGCGATGGTTGGATTTGTTGAAAGATTATGATGTTAGCATTCTATATCATCCCGGGAAGGCGAACATTGTAGTTGATGCTCTTAGCCTGTAATAACCAACGTTATAGTGTTTTGACCTATTTAACCTTGTTGACCCTTTCCCCAAGTCCCATTGGTATGATCTATGACTTAGTGAAGTCACTGGGTTGGTTCCCGTAAGGTTTGAGTGTAAATTGAGTCATTGATGGAGAAGCTAGTTAAGTTAACAAGTTAGAGTTGACCACGGTCAACTTCGGGTTAGGAGGACCTCGTGTCAATGTTTTGGAAGTTCCAACATGTTAATATGATGATTTTGAACTTGTTCACAAGTTTTGGTGAGGTTTCGAAGAGTTTCAGATGGGTTTGGGTTTGTCGCGCTCGTATTCGATGTTTTCGCCGGAGGTCTGTGGATAGAAATGGCTCCAGATTGTTCAAATGACCTGTCTTTTGTGTGAGTTTTGAACCATTAGATCCGTATCGAAATTACGAAGCTATAGCAAAAAGAATCATCGCGTTTCGCCTCAGTATGAGGGAGTTATGCCCTTTTTCGTTCAGGCCACTATAGCGGGTTTTCTGCAGCGACCCACTGACCGCTGCAGCGACCAACTGGGGGAAGAAAGCCCTATTTTTATAGTTCAGCTCCTAACCATTACCCACAAGACCGCAAAGTCAGTTTTCAAGAGAGGAAGAGGCAAACTTCATTCCATTCATTGGTGAAAGCACCTTGGAGGGTAAGTCCCCACCTCTTTTCCTTTCTTCTTCAAGTTCCATGATTATTTTAAGGTCCATCAATGGTGGGTGAAAATCCTAGAACCCTAGAATTAGTAAACCCTTAAATAATTGGTAGGTTGTTGATTTTGTTGTTGATTAATCATCTAAGAGTATAAATTATCACTTTCTAGGAAGGGAATTTGATTTCTTATGGTTGAAATTACATGTTGAGACTTAGGGTTCTAATAAAAATGGAAATTTTGTCCTAAAATCTGTTTGAAAGGGTAAATTGAGTAGAAACCCATGAATTGAAGGTTAATGATTGT
The DNA here is from genome assembly GCF_019175385.1 of Lycium barbarum. Classification (NCBI taxonomy): domain Eukaryota; kingdom Viridiplantae; phylum Streptophyta; class Magnoliopsida; order Solanales; family Solanaceae; genus Lycium; species Lycium barbarum. The sequence goes on from NC_083339.1 coordinate 64,101,206, forward strand.
AGAGATAGAAGTTAAGACAAATTCACCATTAATGAATGGTTTCATCCATTGAAAAGGGTAGAAGTAAGTGGGTCTTCTTCCCCAAATTGTTGTTCTTGTTTAAAAACATAGTTTGTTGCTTACTTAGCACCATATTATTAGAATTTTAACATTATGAGGTGCTTCGAAAATAGAAGACTCGTGCAAAGTAGTTTGTGGCTCATGTTCTACATTCGAGGTAGGTCCAGGTGTTCTTCAATTCATGGGTTTCTACTCAATTCCAAGTTGAGGATTGGGTATTCTTAAAGGTATCACCGATGAAAGGTGTGATGAGATTTGGCAAGAAGGGAAAATTAAGTCCTCGATACATTGGACCTTACAAGATTGTCCGTAAGATAGGCCAAGTAGCTTATGAACTGGACTTACCCCCAGAACTTGAATCGGTACATCCAGTTTTCCATGTATCAATGCTTCATAAGTGTGTTGGAGATCCTACTAGAATCGTGCCTATATATGATATTCTTACGGGAAAGTTGACTTATGAAGAGGTACCCATTTCCATACTAGAAAGCCAAGTACGGAAACTTAGAAATAAAGAGGTAGCCTCAGTTAAGGTCTTATGGAGAAACAATAATCGAGAGGAAATGACTTGGGAAGCGGAAGAAACATGAAGTCCAAGTACCCGCAATTGTTTCCACCCCCGGAAGAGATTCAAGATGAGACATCAGTATTATGAGGATGTAATGCTTTTCTTTTTAATGTTTTTGGTCGTGTGTGGGCTATTGTGACAGGATGGTAGCGCCATATTACAGGGGAAACTCTGCGAAATTTTTGTAAAATTCCCGAGAACTTAACATTCGAGGACAAATGTTTTTAAAGGGGGGAAGAGTGTTACACCTCGGAAAAATTTCATGTCGTCACATGGTAGATAGACTAACACGGGTTAAGAAGTATATGATGTTCCTACAAGAAAGAGGTAGCACTTAAAGAATCCAATTAAGATTCCAAAGACGTTTGAGGCAAGAGAAGAAAGTTCGTTGAAGAATGTCATGCTTAAGTCGTGTTTTGGAAAAGTGTTTGCAAAGTACCGAGCTAATGTTGATTTAATAATGTCCTGGGGAAAATTTATAACGCTCCTTATATTGTTGACAAAGTGATAAACAAGTGCTAAGAAGGTTTCATAAGAATAGGAGATCAAACGGAACGACGAGGGTAACTTCGGAAAACTGGGAGTTATACGGCCAACTTATACGACCCTTATAATTTATTGTCACGACCCAGCCCCGTGGGCCGCGACTGGTGCCCTACAGGGACACCCCAAACGAACTCACACCCAGACCATCACAATTCAAACTCAACCGAACTCAGCATACGCTATTCGAACTCAACATCGCAATCAGACATCTACCGAACACTTATTCTAAGCAGACGCCCGTACAGATCAGACAGATTACAAATCAGAAAGGAGGCGGAATATACATCGCCAAATTTCACACACACACATCAGAGGGGTGGCGGAATGTACATCGCCCCCAAATGCATACGCACCCATACAAACTCAGAGGCCGACTTGGCCATAGTAGCGTACGGGCCGCTCAGGATCGTAAAACGGACTCACATGCAAACACACCGGACCCACGACCCACAAATTTGACTACAGGCCTCTAAACAAAACGGAACATAAGGACATAGGACGGGACAGGGCCCCGCCGTACCCACTCATCCAAATATACAGAATACAGACACAACCAAAAGATATGTACCGAAAGTAGGCTCCGGATCAAGGGGAGCTCTTCAACACAGCAGAATGAGTAGCCTAAACTGGAGGACCACCCAAACGAGCTTCTGTACCTGCGGGCATGAAACACAGCCCCCGAAGAAACGGGGGTCAGTACGGGAGACGTACTGAGTATGTAAAGCAGAAGGTACAGAAATTACAAACACAGCTAGAGTCAGAAAGAACCAACACACCAACATTGTAAACAAAGCAAACCTGCGCGGGAGGCGAACGTACAAATGCAAATCAAATCATGTATAGGGTACAGGAACGTGGTCACCCCCTGACGCTGGTGCCACAACACATCATAACTCCAGAAGTTTTCAAATCTCCGTACAGTCTCCAGACACATCATATCACACACACATCATATCATCAGAACATATCAAATGCCATATCACATCATAACTCCATAAACGGTAACCGGCCCTATGGCGAGGCCTCGGAAACCGTGACACATCATAACTCCCGAATATATTATAGTGCGCACGATCACAAAGTCGGCCCGGGTACCGACGAACGAAGTCACAACAGACAGCACGAACAGAGTAGTGCAGAAACCATATGCATATCAAAATAATTTGTCGGACTCAACATATCATTTACATATAGGTAGATACTGACGCCAGAAGGCTCGGAGTAGGAATCAAATTGATAAAAGTAGGCATATAAAGGTTACGAAGTTCCAAACTGTCAAATTCGTAAGAAAACTGTTCATAAGTCATTTTTCCGGAATTCTCACATCATCCCAAAGTACAGAACATGCATTAATGGCATAGGAAGTTTCAAACGCATCCATGAGTCACAAACAGATGGTTGCGGATCATAACGAACACCAACGAATCAAACAAGCCGAATAAGGGGGAGCCTCGGGGCTCGCGGGCCCACCTCGGGTCAAATTGAGGCGGCAGACACAAATCGCAGATTTTTGGCTCCATAGAGTCATTTACAAAAGTTTCGGAGAGTTTCGGACTCAACAGCACAAGTTATGGAGGTACGAGCGTTCTTTTACCCAAATGGGACCAAAAGGTTTCAATCGCGCTGAATGAATAGTGCTCAAACTTGAACCTCGATTTCCGAGAGCAGAGTTATTCCCGAGATTCCGAAATTTACCTAGTAGGACTAGGACATGCCAAAAAAAATGAGAGGTAGGCTTTACATACCTGGTTGGCGCCTTACACTCCTCAAATCGCAATTCCCGTTTCGTCTAGAAACTGCAAATGGTCACTTTTACCAGTTACTATTCATGAGAATCAACACTTTAGTCTTTGGGCTATATTTGGCTACCGAAATTTCGGCAGCACTTCCCCTATAAATCTAACACCCCCGAGACTTAGCTCGGCTCAAAATACAACAACAACAACAACCCAAACATCATTAACCATACAAACCACAATCATATTACATAAACTTCAAAATTGCACTTTAATACATAAGTTGGCAAAATTATTGATTCAACTTCAACATGCCAAATCTATTTCCACATTAGTCCATTCATTCATTCATTCCCAATTATTCAAACACACTACATACAAGTTCCAAATCACATACGAACATCCCCAAAGTTTACTACTTTCCAATTTTCATTCAAAAACACCAAAAGCTACGACGAACGTTCTAACTTGCGTCGTTTCATTCCAAATTCATTATCATCAACCATAAACCTTATTTAAGGTCTTTAGTGTCATAAATATACTATGATATACACCAATATCCCAAAGGTATACATTTTTCCGATAACGTCCGAAATCATTTTCTAACACCAATTCAATTCTCCAAACATTCATTTACGATACAAATGTCATAACAACGCATTATTCAAACTAAACAAGATAAAACTCCCACGTCTTATACTACATGGAACTCACGGCCAACATACCCCTTTTTTTTTCACACACACGTCATGCACAAACACAACCCCAACCCACAATCTTCACACTAATTCAATCACCAACACATACATATCCATTTCATAACATTAAAACATAAAAATCTTACCTTTTTCTTGAGTTTCCGACTTGCCGCAAACGTCGCTCTTTCTCCGAACTACTTGTATCACGTCGGAGAGCGTCTTGAGCACTTCACCACTATGTAAAACTCAAGATTTTTGAAACAACAACAAGGCTTGGATATTTTTCTTTCTTTTTCTCTCTAGTGGCCGAAACCCCTTTTCTTTGTGTTCTTTGATTTTTGATCTATTTTCTTGATAATTCCAAAGGCAAGTGGATATATATGGATAAAGGGTCATGTGCTAAGCACATGACCACTTAAGATGGATCTTAGGCCATGTTTTGGGCCGGCCACCATGGTTTCTTTGGGCCTAAATTCTTGGGCCAACCTTCTTGGTCCAATTCTTTAAAAATCCCGCTTAGAAATTCCCGGAACTAATTTCCGAAATTCCAAATTTACCCTCGGCCTTCCCCGAGGTCTTGCCATCAATGATTTCATAATCAACATGAGCATAGCAACTTGAATCAAATTATTTCCTCAATACACACAAGTCTTATTTATTTCTTGATTTCCCGTTATACGAAAATACGGGACATAACATTCTCCCCCCCTTAAGAACATTCGTCCCCGAATGTTAAATCGACCTTATGGAGCGTCATACTACTCCGGGAGGGTTCTCTTGATAGTTGTCCCTTATTGATTTCTCCGACATGGCTGCTTTACCAATACTAGGGCAGATTTTTTTTTTTTTTTTTTTTTTTTTCACATCACCGACTCAAATACCTTCATAATACATTTTCTCATACTCTACGTAATCACCGAACTCTGCACTATATTCTTGTAAGGGACGGACGCTCTCCAAACATCATCGTCAATATCATCTTCTTTTCACACTCCTGAGTTTCCTTACCACATAGTCGTAATCTCACTTTACTTCATATCAGACACTTCATGCCAAACAAATTCAGAACTAAAACCGGACGGATTCATAATTGGAGGCAGACATACTCAACCATGGCGGACGGATTCGTAGTCATCATCGAAGGTACGGAAGCATATCAGACACATCTGAGATCGGAGTCAGACGTACAAAGGAGTATCGGACGCATTCGTAAGCAGAATCAAACACACGAAGGTATACCAAACAGATTCACAATCGAAGTCAGACGTACGGACTCATATCGGACAGATCCGAAGTCGGAATCAAATATACAGGGTTGTTTCATACAAAGTCGTGACCAGTCAAACCGAAGTGCATCGAACACACACGCGGTCAAAATCAAACGCACCGAAGCATATCAGATGAATTTATATCCAGAGTCAGACCCACAGAGGTGTGCCAGACAGAAACGGATTCAGAATCGAACGCACAAAAGGTTCATCGAACAAGAACGCAGTCGAACTCAGAAATATAGAGGCGTACTAGGTAGAGCCTCATCGGCATCGGAAGTGCAGAAGCACTAAGGATAGAATGTCAATTTGGGATTAAATCATTTATATTAAGGCTCCAATAATTCATGAGAATTTCCCTTTATTTGCAAACTCACCCATCAGTCGTCACACAATTTACCTTGCGTCTTATGTATCGACTCCTTCAAACATTCCAACTACTCACACTGCTTATCCTTTATTTATCACAGCATTAGTTTCCGGGGCTCGGCTCTTAGCCCTCATGGCCCTGAATGGAAATCATACACACACACATACACATACACATACACACGTTTACTCATACCTTACTGGCGAGCATCTCTGACTGTTATTCAAATTCGTTCAATTTCCCAAGCGGTGTCATACCCTTTTCTTTTTGCCCATTTAGTCCGCCTCGTTCCGCGCGACTCTCGAAAGGGCACTAATTATTCCACACACATTCTATTTATCTTTGGTTGCCCCAAATTCTCATTTACATTAATCATACTTACACTTGTGCAAAATTTTGCATTACTTCCCAGGGGGGTCACCCATCCCAGAATTGCTCTGGCTTGAGCACGCTTAACCCCGAATCTTTTACGTATTTTAACGCGTTAGGGCTGATATAATTTCTTCAATTGCACCGCACGACCTTTGTCACGTAATTTTAGGCCAAACGGGGTCTTAGCAAATTTTTTGGAATTTTTTTCGTAGCGGGTCCCACTCTCGGCTAAGCCGTACCATTACCTTGTCGCCTTTCTGAATTCCCAACATTCACTTTCATACACATATACATATGATCACAACTAACCCACGAGTCTAAGCCTCCAATTAATCGATGTGATCCGATAGGAATGCCACCGTAAGGTGTTCTCTGGCTACCGTCAGAAGAAAACTAAAGCCCGATAAGTATCGCGGGGCCTTTTGTACTTAGTCTACATATTTACTTCTATTTTTCTGGAAAAATTTGGGCAGAGTTTCCTCTGTATTTCTTACTATCCGAAACCTGTACACCAGAAATACCAACCACGCCTCACAGGGCCAACACATATGCACACACATACACATCATATCACGTCGTAACGCAGCCACACAGGGCTGATAACTTCAAATGAGAATTATAACGTCGTCGACACTTACCACACGTGCCCAACTCAAACGGCATCGGAGGCACTTTCCTGTTTACCTTCCTCCAGAATTTCCAAAATCACTCGGACGGTGGGGACATTTAGTCACCCTTACCTTGGGTCACTAGATCTCTAATTCCTTTAAATTTCCGTCGTCTTCATAGAACAACGTTTCGCGAATAACATACACATATAGAAAATTCTAAAAACTCGTACACTTATAAATAATCAATATTGGGTCTGACCTGGGGAGCTGCCGTGAGAGGTATGTCCACTATCATCCACGTCTGTCTGCTCCCTGGCTATCTGGTCTCCATTATCACTTGCATCTGAATCGGAGGGGTACGGACGATCAGACAAATCCCGGCTCACCGGTGACCCCGGCCAAGAACCGGAGAAATCCATAGCACGCTCCGAGGTGGCCGGGCTATCAGGGTTCTCCCTAATGACAAGAGCTGGCGCATATTTGAAAATCTCCTCCTGCGTCATCCCAGAAGAATGCTCCGATGGGCCTGCCTCATCACTATCCTCCTCCGCGGAGGTAAGAAGCTCCGGAGGGGTCATCGCCAGATCCTCCGAGATATCTGTGTCGTAGCCATCTTCCACGGGATCCTCCGCCCCAGGGATCGGGGACTCTGGGGGAATCGTAGAGGGGTCCTCCGACGGATCCGTATCGTAGCTATCCTCCGGGGAATCCTCCGAAGGATCCGTCTCAATCGAGTAACTGGGGCCCTGCCTACTTGGCCCTGGTGACAGCCTGGGGGCCTTCTTGGCACCCCCATCCTCATCGTCGGAAGCCGTCCTCTTCATCCTTCACCAACCTACAATCACCTGCAGGAAGAGGGTCAGAATCATTTTTTCCCCAAATATCGACACTTCTGCTCCATGGAGCCTTGCTGTAGGCACAGCAATTCGCAAAGGAGAATCATCCTAATCATACAGCTTTGTCGCACGATCTAAGAATCCAAAGAAGGGGTAACATCCTAAATGCCCCGTAGCTTCCCGTTTATAGATGTGGTGCACAACACATCGATAAACAAGACTCTACTAGACACGGCCTGTAGACATTCCGAGGACAAACCGCTCTGATACCACTTTTGTCACGACCCAGCCCCGTGGGCCGCGACTGGTGCCCTACAGGGACACCCCAAACGAACTCACACCCAGACCATCGCAATTCAAACTCAACCGAACTCAGCATACGCTATTCGAACTCAACATCGCAATCAGACATCTACCGAACACTTATTCTAAGCAGACGCCCGTACAGATCAGACAGATTACAAATCAGAAAGGAGGCGGAATATACATCGCCAAATTTCACACACACACATCAGAGGGGTGGCGGAATGTACATCGCCCCCAAATGCATACGCACCCATACAAACTCAGAGGCCGACTTGGCCATAGTAGCGTACGGGCCGCTCAGGATCGTAAAACGGACTCACATGCAAACACACCGGACCCACGACCCACAAATTTGACTACAGGCCTCTAAACAAAACGGAACATAAGGACATAGGACGGGACAGGGCCCCGCCGTACCCACTCATCCAAATATACAGAATACAGACACAACCAAAAGATATGTACCGAAAGTAGGCTCCGGATCAAGGGGAGCTCTTCAACACAGCAGAATGAGTAGCCTAAACTGGAGGACCACCCAAACGAGCTTCTGTACCTGCGGGCATGAAACACAGCCCCCGAAGAAACGGGGGTCAGTACGGGAGACGTACTGAGTATGTAAAGCAGAAGGTACAGAAATTACAAACACAGCTAGAGTCAGAAAGAACCAACACACCAACATTGTAAACAAAGCAAACCTGCGCGGGAGGCGAACGTACAAATGCAAATCAAATCATGTATAGGGTACAGGAACGTGGTCACCCCCTGACGCTGGTGCCACAACACATCATAACTCCAGAAGTTTTCAAATCTCCGTACAGTCTCCAGACACATCATATCACACACACATCATATCATCAGAACATATCAAATGCCATATCACATCATAACTCCATAAACGGTAACCGGCCCTATGGCGAGGCCTCGGAAACCGTGACACATCATAACTCCCGAATATATTATAGTGCGCACGATCACAAAGTCGGCTCGGGTACCGACGAACGAAGTCACAACAGACAGCACGAACAGAGTAGTGCAGAAACCATATGCATATCAAAATAATTTGTCGGACTCAACATATCGTTTACATATAGGTAGATACTGACGCCAGAAGGCTCGGAGTAGGAATCAAATTGATAAAAGTAGGCATATAAAGGTTACGAAGTTCCAAACTGTCAAATTCGTAAGAAAACTGTTCATAAGTCATTTTTCCGGAATTCTCACATCATCCCAAAGTACAGAACATGCATTAATGGCATAGGAAGTTTCAAACGCATCCATGAGTCACAAACAGATGGTTGCGGATCATAACGAACACCAACGAATCAAACAAGCCGAATAAGGGGGAGCCTCGGGGCTCGCGGGCCCACCTCGGGTCAAATTGAGGCGGCAGACACAAATCGCAGATTTTTGGCTCCATAGAGTCATTTACAAAAGTTTCGGAGAGTTTCGGACTCAACAGCACAAGTTATGGAGGTACGAGCGTTCTTTTACCCAAATGGGACCAAAAGGTTTCAATCGCGCTGAATGAATAGTGCTCAAACTTGAACCTCGATTTCCGAGAGCAGAGTTATTCCCGAGATTCCGAAATTTACCTAGTAGGACTAGGACATGCCAAAAAAAATGAGAGGTAGGCTTTACATACCTGGTTGGCGCCTTACACTCCTCAAATCGCAATTCCCGTTTCGTCTAGAAACTGCAAATGGTCACTTTTACCAGTTACTATTCATGAGAATCAACACTTTAGTCTTTGGGCTATATTTGGCTACCGAAATTTCGGCAGCACTCCCCCTATAAATCTAACACCCCCGAGACTTAGCTCGGCTCAAAATACAACAACAACAACAACCCAAACATCATTAACCATACAAACCACAATCATATTACATAAACTTCAAAATTGCACTTTAATACATAAGTTGGCAAAATTATTGATTCAACTTCAACATGCCAAATCTATTTCCACATTAGTCCATTCATTCATTCATTCCCAATTATTCAAACACACTACATACAAGTTCCAAATCACATACGAACATCCCCAAAGTTTACTACTTTCCAATTTTCATTCAAAAACACCAAAAGCTACGACGAACGTTCTAACTTGCGTCGTTTCATTCCAAATTCATTATCATCAACCATAAACCTTATTTAAGGTCTTTAGTGTCATAAATATACTATGATATACACCAATATCCCAAAGGTATACATTTTTCCGATAACGTCCGAAATCATTTTCTAACACCAATTCAATTCTCCAAACATTCATTTACGATACAAATGTCATAACAACGCATTATTCAAACTAAACAAGATAAAACTCCCACGTCTTATACTACATGGAACTCACGGCCAACATACCCCTTTTTTTTTCACACACACGTCATGCACAAACACAACCCCAACCCACAATCTTCACACTAATTCAATCACCAACACATACATATCCATTTCATAACATTAAAACATAAAAATCTTACCTTTTTCTTGAGTTTCCGACTTGCCGCAAACGTCGCTCTTTCTCCGAACTACTTGTATCACGTCGGAGAGCGTCTTGAGCACTTCACCACTATGTAAAACTCAAGATTTTTGAAACAACAACAAGGCTTGGATATTTTTCTTTCTTTTTCTCTCTAGTGGCCGAAACCCCTTTTCTTTGTGTTCTTTGATTTTTGATCTATTTTCTTGATAATTCCAAAGGCAAGTGGATATATATGGATAAAGGGTCATGTGCTAAGCACATGACCACTTAAGATGGATCTTAGGCCATGTTTTGGGCCGGCCACCATGGTTTCTTTGGGCCTAAATTCTTGGGCCAACCTTCTTGGTCCAATTCTTTAAAAATCCCGCTTAGAAATTCCCGGAACTAATTTCCGAAATTCCAAATTTACCCTCGGCCTTCCCCGAGGTCTTGCCATCAATGATTTCATAATCAACATGAGCATAGCAACTTGAATCAAATTATTTCCTCAATACACACAAGTCTTATTTATTTCTTGATTTCCCGTTATACGAAAATACGGGACATAACATTTATACGGTCCTTATAAGGGACCGTATAACCTGTCCAGAGAAGGGTTCTCCACTGGAAGCATTATACGGTCACATATACGGACCGTATAAGTTATACGGACCGTATATGTGTCCGTATAATACCGTCGGGATAGATTTTTAATTTTATAAATAGAGACCCCCAAGTCCTCATTTTTTATTTCATCCTTTCTCCACACCCCAAGAAATCTCTAGAATATTCTCCATACCATTTTAACATATATCCAAGAGAAATCAAGAGTTAAACATCAAGAGTTGATGGAATCAAGGACATAAATGCTCATTAGGGTTTATACAAATCAAGAACTTCTGTAGTGGTGAAGTTGGGATTTTCTCAAGTGAAGCATTTTCATCCAAAGACCATTCCCACATTATCAAAGGTAAGTTTTATGTTCATTTCATGTTATTAGGAGTATTGAGAGGTTAAAAGACTTGGATTACGGAAGGGAGGAGGAAGTGGAGTGTAAGTATGAAAATAGTAATATTCTTGAATAGTGACTTGATTTGGACTATAGTTCTTGACATGTTATGAATACAATCTTGTTGTAAATGATATTTAGAGTGTTTAGGAAGCATTGTGTGTTGACGAATACGATGTAGTGTGGTAATTTTATTTATGGATGATTTGAAATGGAATTGGGAGAATTGAATAATGTATGGTTAATGAAGATTGATGATAATGATATTATGAATGTTGTTATTGATGTTTGGGAGTTGTTATATCACATGGAGGAAGTTGTAGAAACAAAGGAAATGCTGCCCAATTTTCGTTAGCTTTAGCTTAAGCTTAAGTATGTTTTCGATCATCTAATTCTAGTACGAATTCTCTTGAATGTAGAATCGTGAACATTGGAGGAAAGCGCTTAAATTGATAAAGTTAGAGCGATATCAAGGTATGTGAGGCTAGTCCTTTCTTTTTATAAGGCATGATTCTTATGACATGACTTCCTTTTTTTTCCATGACCTTCTTACATTCCGGAAACTATGACTCTATGTTATAAAGAGCTTCTCATGAGATAAAGATAAGAGATATGTTACGAATATGATAATGATTATGATGAGTCTAAGTCTAGAGATTCTAAAGCTCATGATATGATATTCTCATGAAGCTAATGATTCTTTGATGTTATTCATTGTTGCTAGACTCACCTTAAAATGCTAGTTCCTTCAAGGCGAGGCATGATGATTATGATTACTTCATAATGAAATCAGGGGTTCTCGACCTTACGTCACCCCGATAGAGTTATAATTTGTATTGGAGTTCTAATGCATGCTTATGATAAGTATATGATAATGAAGTTACACCGTGCCTATATGACTGGGCAGACACTGCTAAGGCGGTCGACATATACACCATGTCTAGAGGGCATGGGCAGACACTATTAGTAGGCGGCATGAGATGTTTAAACCGAACGCGGAGGCCTGGACGCGGGCTAATGATGATCACATCGTACCTATATGGTCGGGCAGCTTATATGTACATACTTGATATGATGATGGTTATGATGTAAGTTAGCATGCATTGATCCGTCCTAAGCGACATTCAGTTACAGGTTGTTTCCTTACTTGATGTTTCCTTAACTCTTCGATATGTTATTACTGTTCATGCCTTACATACTCAGTACAATGTTCGTACTGAGGTCCTTTCTTTTGGACGTTGTATTCATGCCCACAGGTAGACCGAGAGGTGGCCCAGACTCCTAGGAGCTACTCAGCAGATTTACAGGAGCACTCCATTATTCCGGATGTGCCATTTTGAGATATTATTTTGTGCATATATATTTGGGCACGATGGGGTCCTGTGCCGTCCTTATTTCTAGTACTCTAGTAGAGGCTCGTAGATACGTATGTGTGGGTAGTAGATGTCCCGTGATGACCTCATCAGTGTACATTTTTGTATATCATTTTTGCAGCCGTGAGGACCTATGTATATTTATATATATTGCTTTGAAGAGTATATATGTTCAGGTGGGGTATGATGATTAGCATAATGGGTGGTGCTCGGTAGTCAGCTCCGGGTACCCGTTATGGCCCCTAGTCGGGTCGTGACAAAAGTGGTATCAGAGTAGTTCCGTCCTAGGGTATGTCTACGAGTTGTGTCCAGTAGAGTCTTGTTTATGTGTGTGAAGCGCGCCACACTTATAAACAAGAGGCTGCGGGGCATTTAGGAAAAATTACCGTTTTTCTTCTTAATTGATTGTGCCATAGAGCCATGTTATAAGATTTTCTCCTCCCTAATTGTGCGTTATGATTTCAGCATTACCGGTAAAGAGAAAAGCCATAGCCGCCTAGAAGGGCAAGGCTATGACAAAAAGGCGGATGGAAAGGGATCCACTAACAAATATAGTAGAAGGTGAATCTCATAATGAGGCTCCATCCAATACCTCTAACACTCCACCTATTATAGAAGAACAGGAAGGTGTTTCAGCTTTGACTCCTATGCCTCCAGTTTCTCCACCGGGTGCTTCGGGTCAACAGATGACCGAGGCCATTCAGCTATTGACACAGCTAGTTGCCGCTCAGGCACAATGGCAGAGTACGGGTCCAGGTGATAGGGCGACTAGTGCTAGAGCCCGTGATTTCATGAGTTTAAATCCTCCAGAAGTTTTTGGGTCAAAGCCGGATGAAGACCCGCAAGGCTTTATTGATGAGATACTAAGAACGTTGATAATCATCCATGCCTCTAATACCGAATCCGTGTAGTTGGTATCTTATAAAATCCAGGATGTAGCGGTTCTTTAGTATAATAACTGGGTATCTTCAAGAAAGGAAAATGCACCTCCCCAGTTTGGCAACAATTCGTAGATGCTTTCATCCACCACTATTTGCCACCCGAGGTTCGTCAGGCCAGAGCTAATAAATTCTTGAATTTGAAGCAAGGGAATATGAGTGCCTGGGAGTATAGCCTTCACTTTAACTCATTGGCTAGATATGCTCCGACTATGGTAGATGACATGGGAGATAGAGTGCACAGGTTTGTGAGTGGCTTAGGGCCACATTTATTTAAACATTGCTTGACAGCTTCACTCTAGGAGAGGATGGACATTTCCCGTATTCAGGATCACGCCTAGAATTTAGAGGAGCAGCAACAGCCGCAGAGGGGTGAGCGTGATATTGACAGAGGACAGAGTAAGAGGGCCAGAACCGCCGGTGCTAGTAGTGAGTAGAGGGGGTTAGCGGCAACAGTATTCTAGATATTCGGGCCAGTCCGCGATGAGTGCACCTCCTCGGTTTGTGGGCAGGAGATTTGATCCTAGCCAGCAGCGACCACCAGTGCCGCGATGTAGCCAGTGCGGTAGATTACACTCCGGTCAGTGTCGCCGAGGTTCAGATGCCTGCTATACTTGTGGTCAGGTTGGGCATATGATGTGAGATTGTCCATCGATGCGTAGTGGAGTTGGGGCGAGCCCACAGGATCAGCAGCTGGTTCTTCCTCGTCTATGCGCCCGGTAGGGCAGACTCCCCAGGTTACAGCAGGCCGCGGTAGGGGCAGAGGGGGAGCATCCAATTCAAGTGGCGCCCAACCCCGTATTTATTCTTTAGTCGGACCCCAGGATCTTGAGTCATCCCCCGATGTGGTTGCAGGTATATTATCCATATTCTCTCATGACGTCTATGCATTGATAGATTCGGGTTCTACGTTATCTTACATTGCTCCCTATATTGCTGGGCGTATTGGGGTGAAACCCGAGCCAATTAAACATTTTGAGGTATCTACTCCGATTGGTGATCTCGTAATAGCTAGACAAGTATACAAGAATTGTGTAATTGTGGAATGTGATCGTCAGACTAAAGTTGATTTGGTAGAGCTGGAAATGATAGATTTTGATGTGATTATGGGCATGGATTGGTTAGCCTCTTGTTATGCTAATGTCGATTGTAGAATGAAAATAGTTCAATTCTAATTCCCGGGAAAACCCGTGCTTGAATGGAAGGATAATACAGCGTCTCCCATATGTAGGTTTATTTCCTACCTCAAGGCGAGGAAGATGATCACCAAAGGCTATATCTATCATCTAGTCCGAGTTCATGAAACCAAAGCAAGGCCACCGGCCTTTCAATCCATCCCGGTAGTAAGTGAATTTCCGAATGTATTCCCAGATGAACTTCCAGGCCTTCCTTCGGAAAAAGAGATTGACTTTGCCATTGATGTATTGCTGGACACTAAGCCTATATCTATTCCTCCTTACTGAATGGCTCCTGCAGAGTTGAAAGAGCTGAAGGCGCAATTGAAAGCTTTGCTTGAGAAAGGATTTATTAGGCCTAGTTCCTCACTGTGGGGAGTACCTGTCCTATTTGTGAGAAAGAAAGATGGTTCCCTGCGAATGTGCATTGACTATAGGCAGTTGAACAAGGTAACGATAAAAAATAAATATCCGCTTCCAAGAATAGATGATTTGTTTGACCAATTACAGGGTGCCAAATGGTTTTCCAAAATTGATCTGAGATCGGGGTACCATCAAGTGAGGGTTAGAGAAGAAGATATTCCCAAGATAGCTTTCAGAACAAGATATGGCCACTATGAATTTCGGGTGATGTCATTTGGGTTGACTAATGCTCCGGCAGTGTTTATGAATTTGATGATTAATGTATTCAGGCCCTTTCTAGATTTATTTGTGATCGTGTTCATCGATGACATCTTAGAATATTCTCGATCAGAAATGGAGCACGCAGACCATTTGCGTATTGTCCTTGGAATTCTTCGGACTCGCGAGTTATATGATAAATTTTCGAAATGTCAGTTCTGGTTAAATTCTGTGACTTTTCTGGGCCACATTATTTCAGTTGATGGCATTCATGTAGATGTTTAGAAAATTGAGGCTGTGAAGACTTGGCTAAGGCCTACAATGCCTACAAAAGTCCATAGTTTTCTAGGATTGGCAGGTTACTATAGAAGATTTGTGGAAGGGTTTTCCTCTATTTCAGCACCATTGATGAAGCTAACTCAGAAGTCAGCAAAATTCCAGTGGACTGATGCTTGTGAATACAGTTTCCAGGAATTGAAGGATAGATTAACTTCAGCCCAGTCCTAACACTTCCAGAAGGACCAGATGGTTATGTTGTGTATTATGATGCCTCCGGTGTTGGATTAGGCTGTGTGTTGATGCAGCATGGTAAAGTCATTACCTATGCTTCCCGGCAGTTGCGGGAACACGAAAAGAACAATCTGACCCATGATCTTGAATTGGCGATAGTTATCCATGCGCTAAAAATGTGGAGACACTATTTGTATGACTTTCATGTTGATATTTATATAGATCACAAGAGTCTCCAATATATTTTCAAACAGAAGGAGTTGAATCTTCGACAGAGGCGGTGGTTAGAACTGCTGAAGGATTATGATGTGAGTATTTTATATCATCATGGGAAGGCGAATGCAGTAGCTGATGCACTTAGCCACAAATCAATGGCTAGTTTATGTGAGGTCCCTTCGGAGAAGAAAGAATTAATTCGTGAGCTCCACCAGCTCTCCAGCCTCGGAGTTCGTCTAATTGATTTAGGTGATGCAAGAGTTGGTATTCATAACCCAGCCGTTTCGTCCTTAGACATGGAGGTGAGAGAGCGCCAATATGAAGACCCTCAGTTGAGTCACTATAGAGATACACTTCCTGAGAAGGAGAAGTCGCCATTTGAAATTTCTGCAGATGGAGTTCTTAGATACCGAGACAGGTTATGTGTTCCAAATGTTGCATGGCTACATCGTCGTATTCTAGAAGAAGCTCATTATTCTCGGTATTCTATTCACCAGGAGCGACAAAGATGTATCACGATCTCAAACTAATGCATTGGTGAGATGGAATGAAGAAAGACATTGCAGAATTTGTGGCTCAATGTCCAAATTGCCAATAAGTAAAAATTGAGCATCAAAAGCCAAGAGGATTGTTACAAGCCATGGAAATTCCAGCCTGGAAACGGGAAACGATCAACATGGATTTCATTGTAGGTTTGCCTCGCTCCCGAAGTAAGTATGATGTTAAATTCCGTATTTTTGGTCTAGAAAAATTTAATCGTCCAATATGAGCAAAATTACCCGAGCCCAGAGAATTCGATCATAATCAAGGATAAAAATCGAGAGCTCGGTGTACAAAGAGTTTGAAGTCCCAAAATGATTTAAGACGAAAAAGTGTGACGATGATGATTGGGAATAATATTTTATGTATACCAAAAGGGACGATGGACTAGTGTTATATTACACGATTATGATAAGGAGTATATAAGATGTGTTAAAAGTGGTCAATTCAAGTGAAATGGATCAAGAAATTAATTATGCCGGTAATTAGTTAAATTCAAGGGTTTAATTAATGGATTAGTGGAAGATAAGTGATATAATAGTGGACAATTATGGAGTCCACGTGGGACTACCAAAATCTGCCCCTTATGACTCATGTTTCATTGTATAAGTATGTGTTGGTGGCTGCTTAATAGCCAAGCCTTCTTTTTCCTTATTAAATGAAGAGTATGTAGACCCTACAACTATCTAAGTACTAGGAAACTTCAGAATTCATTACAGATGATTCATTTCAAATATGTACTAGCAAAAAAATAAAGTAAATAATCATCTAGCCTAGAGGCACCTTTCTACATGGCACCATTTTAAAAAAAAAAAAAGAACAAATGACTCATATGCATACATACGGATCTGGTGGCAATAGTGGGATATTCTCACAATTCATAAATGTTAAGGTGGGTCCCATACTCCAAATAAAGAAAAGAAAGAGAATTCCTTGAGTTGACACCTTGCAACGTTAGTTCTCCTAAGCTGGCAGCAACATGCTATATTCTAGCAATACTTTCACTTTAGAATTCATACTTTTACCTAGATAATTTTGTTGAAGGCCAAAGAAACGTTCAGCAACATTCTGGATATATAGAGACATACTTATATTTCCTTCAACATTTCAAGAAAAGGGCAGCAGCGTGGTAGGGGACACATTTCTCCTTCAACGGAGTAAAAATGTGAAAAATTCTAAAAGGGTTATACCCACTTCGGTTTCCTCCGTGTGATAGCTTCGAAGTGAAGTAAGGTGAAAGAAGACTAATTCTTGGCATATAAGGTAAAAATTCTCCACTACTAGATATATTTAAATTCGTCCAGGTCATAATTAAATTGAGAGACGGGAACTACGAAATTAATTACGGGAAATCGGATAAATTGTTATTGTTATCATATGGACTGTTTGGTGGTTGTTATAAATTGTTTGGTGTGGTGGAATATCGTGGGGTTGGTTATGGTTGTTGTTGTTGTGCTTGTTGTTATACTATGTATATACGAAAATAAAGAAGTGTATACAAGTATCGGTATAAGAATATATATTGGGATGTTTTGGAGGTGATTTAAGAATGGATTTGATTCTATTTAGATATGTATTTATTGATATTGTTTTTGGTATGGTGATTGATATTTTGGCTAATTGGGAATCACAAGGATTATTGTGTTTAAGGGGAGATGCTGCCCAAATATCGTTAGATTTCTAAGTAATTAAGGATTGGGTTGAAAGAATATCCTAATTTAATTATTGGCATATTTGGTATTATTGTAGATTGGTGAAGCCCAAGACCTAAGTTATGGTTAACCTGAAAAGCGACAAGGTATGTAAAGCTAACCCTTCTTTCTTTTGGCATGATTCAAATGAAACGAACAAACGACGAATGTATAAGTTCCTATTCTTAGAGACACTAGGATGGTTAATGTTCTTGGTTTCCATAAGCTGTTTCATATTATCTCGATATGTGTCTATGATTCCTGAAGTTCCATTTGACATAATTCATAACGACGTTCGAGGGATACTTGACATGACTGCCTTCGTTGATATTCAAGTGTTAGTTCATTCTGTCTATCCTATCAAGTCTCAGATGATGATTTGATTTGCATATGGTTACTCACTACTCTACTCGTGCATGTTGTTATTATATCTTTCACCGAGTCCCGGGCCGGGTATGTTTTCGTGCACAGTTTCACTGAATTGTTCACCGAGTCCCTCACTAGAGGGCCGGGTACGGTATATATATATATATATATATATATATATATATATATATATGTGTGTGTGTGTGTGTGTGTGTGTGTGTGTGTGTGTTTGTGTGATGATATGATGATGTGATTATGGCGCCAACGATGGCATGTGATGACTTTATTCACCGAGTCCCATAATGGGGCGGGTATGATATATAATATTGATATGCATGATTTACATTTCATAAGGAAAGTGTATTGGTATTTTGAATGTCATACTTGTCTCCCGTGATCTCTATTTCAGTCATGATCCTCTTTATTGTATTTCATGATTTATATACTCAGTACATATCTCGTACTGACCCCCTTTCTTCGGAGGGCTGCGTTTCATACCCGCAGGTACAGATACTCGATTTGGTGATCCTCCAGCATAGGATTTCCACTCAGCGGTCTTGGAGAGCTCCATTGTTCTGGAGCCTAGACTTTTTGTACAGATCTTTTGATGTATATATATATATATATATATATATATATATATATATATATATATATATATATATGTTTATCTAGGGGTGTGGCGGGGCCCTGTCCCGTCATATTTCGCTATCGATACTCTTAGAGGTCTGTAGACATATGTGTGGGTTGTGTACAGATGTTGTTTGGCTATGTTAGCATGACTTATACTTGGGACATTCCCATACGTGGTGGCAGCCTTGTCGGCTTGCATATATATATTTTGGGATGTTGTATGTAGCAGCAGCCTTGTCGGCGTGCATATGTATTTTGGGATGTTCCCGTATGTAGTGGCAGCCTTGTCGGCTTGCGTATTATGTCATGCTTGATTGATTATGGCTCCTCAGGAGACAGGTTACCATGATGGCAGCCTTGTCGGCTTGCGTATTATGTCATGCTTGATTGATTGTGGCTCCTCAGGAGACAGGTTACCATGATATATACATGTGACAGTTCTGAGACGGCGTTTTGCTTTACAAGTTTCCATATGATGTTAGTTTTGGGTTGATTATAGCCAACAGGTATGTATACGAGTGTCCAGCTCGGGCACTAGTCACGGCCTACGGGGTTGGGTCTTGACATATTCCTCCATATGGGTGATCGTGGACAGACTAACGAAATCAGCTCACTTTCTTCTGGTCAGAACCACATATTCAGCAGAGGATTATGCAAGGTTATATCTTAAGGAGGTAGTGCGACTTCATGGTATCCCGATATCTATTATCACAGATAGAGGAACACAATTTAATGCTAAATTCTAGAAGTCCTTTCAAGAAGGTTTGGGTAGTCAGGTAAGGCTTAGCACAGCATTCTATCCACAAACCGATGGACAAGTCGAACGCACTATTCATACCCTGGAAGATGGGTTACGGGCATGTGTGATAGATTTCGGTGGTAGTTGGGATGACCACTTACCTCTTATTGAGTTCGCATACAACAACAACTATCATTCCAGTATTTAGATGGCCCCATAGGAAGCTCTATATAAAAAGAAGTGTACATCCCCAATTGGGTGGTTTGAAGTAGGAGAGATACAACTAACAGGCCCGGAATTGATTCAGCAAGTAGTGGAAAAGATCAAAGTTATCCGAGATCGATTATTGACAGCCCAAAGGCGCCAGAAATCTCATGCGGACAACCGTCGGCGAGACTTAGAATTCCAAATTGATTATTGGGTATTTCTGAAGGTATCACCGATGAAAGGTGTGATGAGAATTGGAAAGAAGGGAAAATTAAGTCCTCAATACATTGGACCTTATAAGATTGTTCGCAAGATAAGCCAAGTAGCTTATGAACTGGACTTACCCCCCAGAACTTGAATCGGTACATCCATTTTTCCATGTATCAATGCTTCGTAAGTGTGTCAGAGATCCTACTATAATCGTGCCTATAGATGATATTCAAGTTATGGGAAAGTTGACTTATGAAGAGGTACCCATTGCCATACTAGATAGGCAAGTACGGAAACTTAGACATACAGAGGTAGCCTCAGTTAAGGTCTTATGGAGAAATAATAATCGAGAGGAAATGACTTGGGAAGCGGAAGAAAACATAAAGTCCAAGTACCCGCAATTGTTTCCACCCCTGGAAGAGATTCAAGATGAGACATCAGTATTATGAGGTATGTAAGGTCATTCTTTTTAACGCTTTTGGTCGTGTGTGGCCATAGTTTCGTGCTATTGTGTTGTAGCCCTGTGAGGCGATGTTATTGTGCACTGTTGTGACAGTATGGTAGCGCCATATTACAGGGGAAACTCTGGTGAAATTTTTGTAGAATTCCTGAGAACTTAACATTCGAGGACGAATGTTTTTAAAGGGGGGAAGAGTGTTAAACCTCGAAAAAATTTCATGTCGTCACATGGTAGATGGACTAACGTGGGGGTAAGAAGTATATGATGTTCCTACGAGTAAGAGTTAGTACTTAACGAATCCAATTAAGATTCCAAAGACGTTTGAGGCAAGAGAATAAAGTTCGTTGAAGAATGTCAAGCTTAAGTCGTGTTTTGGAAAAGGGTTTGCAAAGTACCGAGCTAATGTTGATTTAATAATGTCCTGGGGAAAAGTTATAACGCTCCTTAGATTGCTGACGAAGTGTTAAACAAGTGCTAAGAAGGTTCCATAAGAATCAGAGATCAAACAGAACGACGAGAGTAACTTCGGAAAACTGGGAGTTATATGGCCAACTTACACGACCCGTATAATTTATACAGTCTGTATAAGGGACCGTATAACCTATCCAGAGAAGGGTCCTCCACTGGAAGCATTATACGGTCATATATACGGACCGTATATGTGTCCGTAAAATACCGTCGGGACAGATTTTTAATTTTATATAAAGAGACACCCAAGTCCTCATTTTTCATTTCATCCTTTCTCCAAACCTCAAGAAAGCTCTAGAATATTCTCCATACCATTTTAACATTTATCCAAGAGAAATCAAGAGTTAAACATCAAGAGTTGATGGAATCAAGGACATGATGCTCATTAGGGTTTATACAAGTCAAGAACTTCTCTAGTGGTGAAGTTAGGGTTTTCTCAAGTGAAGTATTTTCATCCAAAGACCATTCCCACATTATCAAAGGTAAGCTATATGTTCATTTCATGTTATTAGGAGTATTGAGAGGTTAAAAGACTTGGATTATGGAAGGGAGGAGGAAGTGAAGTGTAAATATGAAAATAGTAATATTCTCGAATAGTGACTTGATTTGGACTATAGTTCTTGACATGTTACGAATATAATCTTGTTTTAAATGATATTAAGAGTGTTGAGGAAGAATTGTGTGTTGACGAATACGATGTAGTGTGGTAATTTTAGTTATGGATGATTTGAAATGGAATTGGGAGAATTAAATAATGTATGGTTGTTGAAGATTGTTGATTATGATATTATGAATGTTGTTATTGATGTTTGGGAGTTGTTATATCACATGGAGAAAGTTGTAGAAACAAAGGAAATGCTGTCCAATTTTTGTTAGCTTTAGCTTAAGCTTAAGTATGTTTCCGATCATCTAATTCTAGTACGAATTCTCTTGAATGTAAAATCGTGAACATTAGAGTCAAGCGCTTAAATTGATAAAGTTAGAGCGATATCAAGGTATGTGAGGCTAGTCCTTTATTTTTCTAAGGCATGATTCATATGACATGACTTCCTTTGTCTTTCTACGACCTTCTTACATTCCGGAAACTATGACTCTATGTTATAAAGAGCTTCTCATGAGATAAAGATAAGAGATGTGTTACGAATATGATAATGATGATAATGAGTTTAAGTCTAGAGATTCTAAAGCTCATGATATGATATTCTCATGAAGATAACCTTGATGTTATTCATTGTTGCTAGACTCACCTTAAAATGCTAGTTCCTTCAAGGTGAGGCATGATGATTATGACTATTCCATAATGGAATCAGGGATTCTCGACCTTACGTCACCCCGATAGAGTTATAATTTGTATTTGAGTTCTAAAGCATGCTTATGATAAGTATATGATAATGAGGTTACACCGTGTCTATATGACCGGGCAGACACCGCTAAGGCGGTCGACATATACACCATTACTAGAGGGCATGGGCAGACACTACTAGTGGGCGGCATGAGATGTTTAACCCGGACGCGGAAGGCCTGGATGCGGGCTAATGATGATCACACCGTACCTATATGGTCGGGCAGCTTATATGTACATACTTGATTTGATGATGGTTATGATGTAAATTAGCATGCATTATTCCGTCTTTAGTGACATTCAGTTACAGGTTGTTTCCTTACTTGATGTTTCCTTATCTCTTTGATATGTTATTATTGTTCATGCCTTACATACTCAGTACAATGTTCACACTGACGTCCTTTCTTTTGGACGTTGTGTTCATGCCTACAGGTAGATAGGGAGGTGGCCCAGGCTCCTAGGAGCTACTCAGCAGATTTACAGGAGCAATCTATTATTCCGAAGGTGCCATTTTGAGATATTATTTTGCATATACATATTTGGGTGCGATGAGGTCCTATCTCGTCATTATGTCTAGCACTCTAGTAGAGGCTCGTAGATACATATGCGTGGGTAGTAGATGTCCCGTGATGACCGCATCAGTGTACATTTTTGTATATCATTTTTGCAGCCGTGAGGACCTATGTATATTTATATATATTGCTTTGAAGAGTACATATGTTCCGATGGGGTATGATGATTAGCATAATGAGTGGTGCTTGGTAGTCAGCTCCGGGTACCCGTCATGGCCCCTAGTCGGGTCATGACATGTACAGTTCGAGTGATTGGCCAGTGCATGGCATTGCATTCATTTCACATCGTCATATTTTGCATTGCACATCATTACATTTTATTCTGCATTATCATATGCTCATTTGTTTCTGATTTTGGTATGGATGTTAAATGCCTACTGTGATGTAAATATGACCATTGACTGAGTTAAATTGTGGATTAGTGACTCTACCTAGGTAAGTAACATGGAGTTGTGATTATTAGGTGAGATTATTAAAACTTGACAAACTTGTGGTTTAGAAGCTTCATCTTAGGCTATCACTCCGTTGTGGGATATTCTGTGACTTGGATTTGGGTGTTGAGTGTCGATCTATTTATCTTGTTGATTTTATACTTATTTGTGTGAACTAATCTTAGTCGGCCTATGATGCTTACTGGTACATAGTGTTTTATCCAGACTACATCTCTAGCTTGAAGCTAGTTTACTCGATTAG
The DNA here is from genome assembly GCF_019175385.1 of Lycium barbarum. NCBI lineage: Eukaryota > Viridiplantae > Streptophyta > Magnoliopsida > Solanales > Solanaceae > Lycium > Lycium barbarum. The sequence continues at coordinate 64,124,798 of NC_083339.1, forward strand.
ATCTGAGGGTGAGCTTTTATCCATGCCATGCCACTTGAAGATCTCTCAATCCAGATGTCTATTTTCATTCCAGACATTATTTGTTATTATATTTGAGATATACTTTATTCTTTAGACATTGTTGGTTGGAGTCCTTGTACAATGACTTTCAGATTTTGGGGGTGTAATAGTTAGACTTCCGCACTTATATTATCTATTAATTATGACTTGTTTTATTTATTCATTCATTCACTTATCTATTGATTGTTAATAAATGATTAAAGAAGTTGAAATTGGCTAATGATTAATAGGTTAACGGATAAGGGTTCGCCTACTAGTGATAATAAGGTAGGTGCCCACACGATCGGTAATTAGTGTCATGACATTGCCGTAGATCTATGGGAAGCTTATGTGATGTTCAGCCAAAGAAGAGCGAGTTAGCTTGTGAACTTCAGCAATTAGCTAGCCTAGGAGTTCGAGTAATGGACTCGGGCAATATGGGAGTTACCATTCAAAATTCAGCTATTTAGTCATTAGTAGTTGAGGTGAAAGAATGCCAGTATGAGTATCCCATATTAGTTCATTACAGAAATACACTTCCTAAGAAGAAGAAGTCATCCTTCGAAATTTCTGCAAATGGAGTTCTCAAGTGTCGAGGCATATTATGTGTTCCTGAGGTAGCAGGATTACGTCGCCAGATTTTGGAGGAAGCCCATTGTTCCCGTTATTCTGTTCATCCGGGAGTGACGAAAATGTATCATGATCTTAAATCCAGTTATTGGTGGGACGAAATGAAGAAAGACATGGCAGAGTTCGTATCTCAATGTCCTAACTACTAGCAGGTAATGATCGAGCATCAAAGGCCCGGTGCATTGTTGCAAGCTATGGAAATTCCGACTAGAAAATGGGAAGTGAATAATATGGATTTCATTACAGGCTTACCTCGTTCTCAGCGTAAGTATGATTCAATATGTGTAATTGTGGATAGACTTACGAAGTCAGCTCATTTTGTACCAGTCAGAACTACATACGTAGCTGAGGATTATGCAAAGCTTTATATCAAAGAGATAATGCGACTCCATGGTGTTCCAGTAGCTATTATTTCTGGTAGAGGAACCCAGTTCACAGCTAATTTTTGGAAGTCCTTCCAAGAAAGTTTGGGGACTGAGGTGAGTCTTAGTACAACATTTCATCCCCAGACTGATGGACAAGCTGAGCAGACCATTCAGACTCTTGAGGATATGCTACGGGCGTGTGTGTTGGATTTTGGAGGTAGTTAGGATGATCACTTACTGCTTATTGAGTTTGCTTATAACAATAGTTATCATTCCAGCATCCAAATGACCCCATATGAGGCTTTATATGGGCGCAAGTGCAGATAACCAGTTGGGTGGTTCGAAGTGGGAGAAACTAAGATAATAGGGCCACACTTGATCCGGCAAGCTATGGAAAAGGTCAAGCTAATTCAAGATCGATTATTAATAGATCAAAGCCGTCAGAAATCTTATGCATATAATCGTCGACGAGCCTTAGAGTTCCAACTGAATGACTGGGTATTCTTGAAGGTGTTGCCTGTTACACCTCGGAAAATTTTCCGTGAGCATACAATGAATAGACCAACGAAGAGTATGAGTGTACGATGTTCTACAAAGAAGGGAATGACTACCCATGAGTTTTGAAAACGCGAAGGTTGCAGATTTGCAATTCGGCCCAGTGGTCGTAAAACAGAATACGGCTCGTAAAGTGATTTACGGACCATAAAGTCCCATCGTCTTCGAACTATCAAAACATCAACTTTCTGTCAAATGTTGAAATGGTAAAATACGACTCAGAATACGGACCGTAAATTGAAATACGGCCCCCGTAAACTGTGACCGTAAACCGCCATGACATACAACAAACCTTTCTGTTTCTGATATGCTTAAATACGGTCATGAAAGACAGACCGTAAACCAGAATACGGCCCGTAAAATGGGTTTACGACCACTGTGCACCCCGATTACTGTTCACAAAAATCAGATTTTTAAGTTAAGTATAAGGGACCCCAAGCTCATTTTATTTCATTTCTCATCTTCACAATTCAAGAACTCTCTAGAATACTCCAAAACACTTCATCCACAAGAATTCAAGAGAATCAAAGGAAAATCAAGATCTACAACACCAAATCCATGAAATCAAGAGTGTGAAACCTATCAAAGTTCATCTACACCAAGAAATATCAAAGGAAGTGAAATAGGGTTTTTGGCATAAAAGGGTGTTGTTGCTCAAGGCTTGTTCCAACACTACCCAAGGTAAGTTTGATGACCTTCTCATGATGATTGAAGCATGAATACATTGAAACACTTGGATTATAGAAGAGTGTAGTAAATTGGTCATAAAATGTGAATAGTGCCATAGTTGAATGATAGTTAGATTGCATTATGAATGTTGATGAGTTGGGAGTAAAAATATGTTATTAATGATGTGTAGACCATGAAATAGGTGTGATGTATGAGAAAATGTGATGATGAGCTAAAACCCATAAATGTGGAGAAATTAGAGAAAATGGTGAAATGTGGTAAATGTAGATAAATGATGATTGTTGAATACAATATTGTGAGCGTTGGGAGTTAAAATAGAATATGGGAAAAGTAGTATAACCAAAGGAAGTGCCGCCCAATTTTCCCTAGAAATAGTGAACTGAGCTTATAGATGATTCACTAATGTTAATGCGATTCCTCTCGAAGGTTGAAAACACGAGCATTGAAGGAGGACGAGCAAACGATAGCTTAGTTAAACGACAAAGGTATGTGAGGCTAGTCCCTTCCTTCTAATGGCATGAATCTCATAGCATAATTTTTCCTCCCCTTCATGGGTTCCTATATTCCGGAAAGCTAAAAGCCTACATCTATGAATGGTAACATAAGATAAGAAATATGATATGATGATCCTAAAATGGAATGATGATATTTATTGCTCATACTCACCCTATATGTTAGTTCCTTCAAGGTGAGGCAGGATGTCAATACTTGCTCCATAATGAAATCGGGGGATCACGACCTTACGTCACCCCGATAAAGTAAAGTTGTTCGTAAGCCTTATGCATGTATTATGATAAGTATGTTACGATGAGCATATTATGATGAGAATGTGTGATGATGATATAACACCGCGCCTAGTTGGTCGGGCAGTCACCGCTAAGGCGGGCAGCTATACGATACACCATGGCCAAATGGCATGGGCAGACACCACTAGTGGGCGGCATGAGATGATACCCCGGACGCGGGAGGCCGGGACGCAGGCTAATGTTATGATTATCACACCGATCCGATATGGACGGGCAGCTTATACATTATTACATAGTACCTATATGGGCGGGCAGCTTATACACACATATTTATGCACACATATCCTGATGATGACTATGAGTAAGCCAGCATGCGTTATTTCTTTTACACTTGTCAGCCAGATGCAGTCATTCCATATTTATGCTTCTTGTATGTCATTGCCTTATTTCCTTGTTTATGCCTCTGATACTCAGTAAAATATTCGTACTGACGTCTGTTTTCTCTGGACACTGTGATCATGCCCACAGGTACACAGGGAGGAGAGCTCGACCCAGACCAGCAGTAGCCGTCAGCGGATTGAAAGCACTTCTTTGTTCGGAGGTTCTTATGACAATTCTTTTGTGTATATTCATGTTTATGTAATTTTGGGCATGACGGGGTCTTGTCCCGTCCTTATGTTTAGTACTCCAGTAGAAGCTCGTAGATGCGCAGTGTGGGTTAGATGCTCTCACGAAATGCTATTATATGTACATATTATTTTGATGGCCGAGAGGCATATGTATATAGAGATATTTACGTTTCCATATAAAATATGATTTTCCTACAATTTGAGAATAATGTTGATAAAAGAGCATTAAATGAGTAAGACGAGTAGTAGAACGAGCGGTGCTCGGTGGCTAGCCCCGGGTACCCGTCGCGACCCCAAGCTGGGTCGTGACAAAAGTGGTATCAGAGCGGTTCAGTCCTAGGAAGTGTCTACGAGCCGTGTCTAGTAGAGTCTTTTTTATGGTGTGTTGCGCGCCACATCAATAAACAAGAGGCTACAGGGCTTTTAGGAAAAATGATCATCTTTCTTCTCATGAGATCGTGCGATAGAGCCATGTTTAAGATTTTATCCTCCCTAATAGTGTGTTGTGATTTCAGAATGCCGCCAGAGGGAAAGGCTACAGCTGCCCAGAAGGCAAGACTACGACAAAGAGGCGGGTATAAAGAGAGCCTCCGATGAATATAAGGAAAGTCGAATCACATAACGAGGCCTTGTCTAACACTTCTTCTACCCCGCCTAATGTGGAAGAGCAAGGAGGAGCTCCAGATCCAATTCCTCCACCGGTTGCTCCGGGCCAACAAATGACCGAGGCCATACATCTATTGACACAGTTGGTTGCCGCTCAGGCACAACGACAAAACACGAGCTCAGGTGATCGGGCAGCAAGTACCAAAGCCCGTGATTTTATGAGTCTAAATCCTCTGGAGTTCTTCGGGTCAAAGCCGGATGAAGACCCGCAGGGTTTTGAAATGAGGTACTGAGGACATTGAAGATTGTCCATGCCTCTGAAACTGACTCCGTGGAGTTCGCATCTTATAGACTCCGGGATGTGGCTGTTTTGTGGTACAACAATTGGGTATTATCAAGATGGGAGAATGCGCCTCCTCCGGTTTGGCAAGAATTCGTGTATGCATTTATTCGTCACTATTTGCCACCCGAGGTCCGCTGAGCTAGAGCGGAAAGGTTTCTAAATCTGAGGCAAGGAAATATAAGTGCCCGGGAGTATAGCATGAAATTTAATTCTTTGGCTAGATATGCCCCGGCTATTGTGGCCGACATGGGTGATCAGGTACATAGATTTGTAAGTGGCCTAGGGCCACATTTATTCAGAGATGTTTTAACGGCTTCCTTGCAAGACGGGATGGATATTTCCAGAATACAGGCCTATGCTCATAATTTAGAGGGGCGACAGCAACCACAAAGAAGTGACCGCGATAGTGAATGAAGGCAAGGAAAGAGGGCTAGATCTATGGGAGCAGGCAGTGGTTATAGAGGGGGATTAAGGTAGACGTATTCTGGTTACTCAGGCCAGTCAGTGACCAGTGCACCTCCTCGATTTGCAAGTAGGAGATTTGATCGCTCCTTCCGTTCAGGACAGGGCCAGAGTTCGAGGGACTCGGATTCCCAGTTCAGGGAAGATTATAGTCAGAGGAGACCCCAGTACCGCGATGCAGCCAGTGCGGTAGATTGCATTCCGGACAGTTTCGCCAGGGTTCGGACGTTTGTTATACTTGCGGCCAAGTTGGGCACATGATGAGAGATTGTCCGTCGATGAGTGGTAGAGTTGGAGTTCAGCCCATAGGTTCGGCAGCTGGTTCTTCCTCAGCACGCCCGACATGACAGATTCCCCAGATGTCAGCAGGCCGAGGTAGAGGTAGAGGGGCAACATCTACTTCAGGTGCCACTCAGCCCCGTATATATGCTCTAGTCGGACGACAGGATCTTGAGTCCTCCCCGGATGTGGTCACAGGTACATTGTCTATATTCTCTCGTGATGTATATGCACTGATAGATCTGGGTTCTACTTATTCTTATATTACTCCATATGTTGCTGGTTGTATTGGGGTGAAGCCCGAGTCAATTAAACCTTTTGAGGTACTCACCCCGGTTGGTGATCCCGTGATAGGAAGGCAAGTGTACAAAAACTGTGTCATTGTGATATGTGATCGTCAGACCAAAACTAATTTGATTGAATTGGAAATGTTAGACTTTGATGTAATCATGGGTATGGATTGGTTGACCTCGTGCTATGCCAATGTCGATTGCCGGACGAAAGTGGTTCGATTCCAATTTTCGGGAGAGCCCGTACTTGAATGGAAGGGTAATGCAGTATCTCCAAATGGTAAGTTTATTTCCTACCTTAAGGCAAGGAAGATGATAGTCAAGGGTTATATTTATCATTTAGTTCGGGTTCATGACACCGAGGCAAAGCCGCCAACTTTCCAATCAGTTCCGGTCGTGAATGAATTCCCAGATGTATTTCCTGATGAGCTTCCAGGTCTTCCTCCAGAAAGAGAAATAGATTTTGCTATTGACGAGTTGCCGGACACCAAGCCTATTTCTATTCCCCCTTATCGAATGGCTCTGGCAGAATTAAAAGAGCTAAAGGCGCAGTTGAAAGACTTGCTTGAAAAGAGGTTTATTAGGCCCAGTTCATCACCGTGGGGAGCACCAGTCTTGTTTGTAAGAAAAAAGGACGGATCTCTACGAATATGTATCGACTACAGGAAATTGAATAAAGTGACGATAAAGAACAAGTATCTTCTTCCAAGGATTGATGACTTATTCGATCAATTGCAAGGCGCTACGTGGTTTTCAAAAATAGATTTGAGGTCGGGTTACCATCAGGTGAGAGTTAGAGAAGCGGATATTCCCAAGATGGCCTTCAGAACGAGATATGGTCACTATGAATTTCGAGTGATGACGTTTGGGTTGACTAATGGTCCGGCCGTGTGTATGAATTTGATGAACAACGTATTCAGGCCTCTCTTGGATCTATTTGTGATAGTGTTTATTGATGATATTCTGGTGTATTCTCGCACGAAATCGGAACATGCAGATCACTTGCGAATTGTTCTTAGCATTCTTCGAGCCCGAGAATTGTATGAAAAATTTTTAAAGTGCGAGTTTTGGCTAAATTCTGTGACATTTCTGGGCCATGTTATTTCAGATGATGGCATTTGAGTCGACACTCAGAAAATTGGAGCTGTGAAGACTTGGCCAAGGCCTACGACGCCTACAGAAGTTCGTAGTTTTCTAGGGTTGGCTGGTTATTACAGGAGGTTCGTAGAGGGGTTCTCGTCTATTTCAGCCCTATTGACGAAGCTAACCCAGAAGTCAGCTAAATTTCAATGGAATGATGCATGCGAGCGTAGTTTCCAAGAGTTGAAAGACAGATTGACCTCAGCTCCAGTGCTAACACTTCCGGAAGGGCCAGATGGCTATGTTGTGTATTGTGATGCTTCCAGTGTGGGATTAGGATGTGTATTGATGCAGCATGGTAGAGTTATTGAATATTCTTCGAGACAACTGCGGAAACATGAAAAGAATTATCCGACTCACGATCTCGAATTGGCTGCGGTTATTCATGCCTTAAAAATATGGAGGCATTATTTGTATGGTGTGCATGTTGATATCTCTATAGATCACAAAAGCCTTCAGTACATTTTCAAGCAGAAGGAGTTGAACCTGCGGTAGAGGCGGTGGTTAGAATTATTGAAGGATTATGATGTGGACATTCTGTATCACCCCGGAAAAGCGAATGTAGTAGCCGATGCGCTTAGCTGCCGGCCAATGGGCAGTCTATGTGAAGCCCCTCCGGAAAAGAAAGAGATGGTTCATAAGCTCCGCCAACTAGCTAGTCTTGGGGTACGTGTAATAGATTCGGGTAATGTGGGGATTAGTATCAGCAATCCCACAACTTCGTCCTTGGACATAGAAGTGAAGGAGCGACAATATGAGGACTCCCAATTGTGCCATTACAGAGACTTATCTCATGAAAAGGAGAAGGCTCTATTTGAAGTTTCTATTGACGGAATTCTTAGGTACCAAGACAGATTATGTGTGCCGAATGTAGCAGAATTGCACCGACGAATTCTAGAGGAAGCACATTATTCTCGGTATTCCATTCATCCAGGTGCGACCAAAATGTATCATGATCTCAATTTAATATATTGGTGGGGTGGCATGAAGAGAGACATAGCAGAATTTGTAGCACAGTGCCCAAATTGCCAACAAGTAAAAGTTGAACACCAGAAGCCAGGAGGCTTATTGCAAGCAATGGAAATCCCTACTTGGAAATGGGAAGTGATCAACATGGATTTTATTGTAGGATTACCCCGTTCTCGAGGAAAGTATGATTCGATATGGGTGATTGTGGACAGGCTCACAAAAGCAGCCCATTTTCTTCCAGTTAGAACCACGTACTCAGCAGAAGACTATGCGAAGTTGTACCTCAAGGAAATTGTGCGAATCCATGGTATACCATTATCTATTATAACGGATAGAGGAGCACAGTTTACAGCCAAGTTTTGGAAGTCATTCCAAGAAGGTCTAGGCACTCAAGTGAAGCTTAGCACGACATTTTATCCGCAGACTGACGGACAGGCTGAGCGTACTATTCAGACCTTGGAAGATATGCTACGAGCATGTGTGCTGGATTTTGGTGGTAGTTGCGATGAACATTTACCCCTTATTGAATTCGCATACAACAACAGCTACCATTCTGGTATTCAAATGGCTCCATATGAAGCTTTGTATGGAAGAAAGTGTAGATCTCCGATTGGTTGGTTCGAAACCGAAGAAGTGCAATTAATAGGCCCCGAATTAATTCAACAAGCAGTAGAAAAGGTTAAGGTGATCCGAGATCGACTGTTGACAGCCCAAAGTCGCCAAAAGCCTTATGCAGATAACCGTCGACGAGACTTCGAATTTCGGGTAAATGATTGGGTATTTTTGAAAGTATCGCCAATGAAAGGGGTGATGAGATTTGGTAAGAAAGGGAAACTAAGCCCTAGATACATTGGACCTTACAGAGTTATCCACAAGATGGGTCATGTAGGCTATGAGTTGGACTTGCCTTCGGAGCTTGAATTAGTCCATCCAGTTTTCCACGTTTCAATGCTCCGCAAGTGTATTAGAGATCCCACAAAGATTGTTCCGATAGATGATGTGCAAATAACAGAAAAGCTAAGCTATGAAGAAGTGCCTATTGCTATTCTCGACAGGAAAGTGTGAAAACTCTGAAACAAAGAGGTTGTTTCAGTTAAAGTCTTGTGGAAAAACAATAACCGGGAAGAAATGAATTGGGAAGAAGAAGAGAGTATGAAGTCTAAGTATCCACATTTATTTCGACCCCCAGAGGAGATTCAAGATGAAACGCCAACGATATGAGGTACGTATGCTTATTTTTCATGCTCTTGGTCATGTGTGGCCATAGATATGTCGATGTTGTGATGTAGCCCCGTGAGGCGATGATATTATGGGTTGTTGTGATAGGTTGGTAGTGCCAAATTACAGGGGAAAATCTGGCAAAATTTTCGTAGAATCCCGAGTGTTTTAACATTCGAGGACGAATGTTCCAAAAGGGGGGAAGAATGTTACACCTCGAAAAAATTTCCGTGAGCATACAATGAATAGACCAACGAAGAGTATGAGTGTACGATGTTCTACTAAGAAGGGAATGACTACCCATGAGTTTTGAAAACGCGAAGGTTGCAGATTTGCAATTCGGCCTAGTGGTCGTAAAACAGAATACGACCCGTAAAGTGATTTAGGACCGTAAAATGCCATCATCTTCCAACTATCAAAACTTCAACTTTCTGTCAAATATTGAAATGGTAAAATACGACTCAGAATACGGACCGTAAATTGAAATACGGCCCGTAAACTGTGACTGTAAACCGCCATGACTTACAGCAAACCTTTCTGTTTCTTATATGCTTAAATACAGTAATGAAGGACGGACCGTAAACTAGAATACGGCCACTATACACCCCGGTTACTGTTCACAAAAATCAGATTTTTAAGTTAAGTATAAGGGACCCCAAGCTCATTTTATTTCATTTCTCATCTTCACAATTCAAGAACTCTCTAGAATACTCCAAAACACTTCATCCACAAGAATTAAGAGAATCAAAGGAAAATCAAGATCAACAACACCAAATCCATGAAATCAAGAGTGTGAAACCTATCAAAGTTCATCTACACCAAGAAATATCAAAGGAAGTGAAATAGGGTTTTTGGCATAAAAGAGTGTTGTTGCTCAAGGCTTGTTCCAACACTACCCAAGGTAAGTTTGATGACCTTCTCATGATGATTGAAGCATTAATACATTGAAACACTTGGATTATAGAAGAGTGTAGTAAATGGGTCATAAAATGTGAATAGTGCCATAGTTGAATGATAGTTAGATTGCATTATGAATGTTGATGAGTTGGGAGTAAAAATATGTTATAAATGACGTGTAGACCATGAAATAGGTGTGATGTATGAGAAAATGTGATGATGAGCTAAAACCCATAAATGTGGAGAAATTAGAGAAAAGTGGTGGAATGTGGTAAATGTAGATAAATGATGATTGTTGAATACAATATTGTTAGCGTTGGGAGTTAATATAGAATATGGGAAAAGTGCCGCCAAATTTTCCCTAGAAATAGTGAACTGGTCTTATAGACGATTCACTAATGTTAATGTGATTCCTCTCGAAGGTTGAAAACACGAGCATTGAAAGAGGGCGAGCAAGCGATAGCTTAGTTAAACGACAAAGGTATGTGAGGCTAGTCCCTTCCTTCTAATGGCATGAATCTCATAGCATAATTTTTCCTCCCCTTCATGGGTTCCTATATTCCGGAAAGATAAAAGCCTACATCTATGAATGGTAACATAAGATAAGAAATATGATATGATGATCCTAAAATGAGTAAGACGAGTAGTAGAACGAGCGGTGCTCGGTGGCTAGCCCCGGGTACCCGTCGCGGCCCCTAGCTGGGTCGTGACATCACCGATGAAAGGCGTCATGAGGTTTGGTAAAAAAGGGGAAGCTTAACCCTCGGTATATTGGTCCTTATAAGATTGTATGCAAGGTAGGACAGGTGGCTTATGAATTAGATCTACTTGAATTTGGAGTCAATCCATCCGATTTTCCATGTATCGATGCTTCACAAGTGCATTGGAGATTCCACTAGAATTGTACTTGTAGATGATGTCCAAGTCACCGAGCAACTATCCTACAAAGAAGTTCCCATTGCTATTCTAGATAGGCAAGTTCGGAGGCTCAGAACTAAAGATGTAGCTTCAGTTAAAATTTTATGGAGAAATAATAATAGGGAAGAAATGACTTGGGATGCTGAGGAAGATATGAAGTTCAGGTATCCACATTTTTTTCCACTCCCAGAGGAGATTCAGACAGAGGCACCATTGTCCTCAGGTATGAAATGCTTTCTTTCGATGATTTCTTGGTCGTGTGTGGCCATTATTGTTTTTGTTGTTGTTGTAGCCCTGTGAGGCAATATATATATTTTGGGTTGCTGTGAAAGGATGGTAGTGACATATTACAGGGGAAACTCTGGTGAAATTTTTGTAGAATCCTTAAGAATGTAACATTTGAGGATGAATGTTCCTAAGGGAGAAGGAATGTTACATCTTGGAAATTTCGTGTCGTTTCATGATGAGTAAACCAAAGGAAAACTAAAAGTGGATATGAATCCCTTATAAGGTTAATAATGTTATCCAACAATTCCAAGTATGTACCACAAGGTTTCAGGGTCATATGAAGCGGCGGAAGTAAGTTTGTTGAAAGATTGGAGTTTGGGTTATGGTTTTGGAAGATTTCGTATTATTTGAGTTATACATTTCTTAGAATTACCTTGAGGGGGAGATATAATTCCCCTTATATGGTTAAAAAAGTTTTATAAGAGTGCCAAGAAGGTTCCATAAGGACTGGAGGTTAAACGAATTGAAAAGAGAGCATTTCCGCGAAATCGGGAAAATTGGGCAATGTGCGGTCGAATACTCAGTGTGCTGAGCCGCATATTGGCCGCCAACTTTCCAAATTGGCTGGCCTCACTACCCAATATTTCTCCCTTGGGAGAGGATAGGAGGTGCGGTCGCACACTCAAGTGGGAGGGTATTTTAAAACCTCTTTAAGTCCCAAAAGATCTCATTTCTTATATCCACCTCCCTCACTCTTCTCTCCACATTAAGACAAGGTTCTTGAGATTTCTTGAAGGTTCCCAAATGTTATAAACCTTTCCATATCATCAAGAGAGAAGATAGACATCAAAACCCAAAGAGAATCCATGGAAGGTGATTGTTCTTGCTTCTCTTCAAAGTTGTGATAAACTTGGTCTTGAAAGGAGCTGGGGAAGGTGAAGTTCTTCTATAATAAGGTATGATCGTCATATTATTTACATGATTGAGTTTATATAAAGGTTTAGTAACTCTTGGAAAGGAAAAGAGTTAAAGTGGAGAAGCTATAAAGTGTCGAAGTGAAAAGATGACTATGAGATGAACTTGAAAAAGGGATTTTGGATAAATTTGAGATTGAATTGAATGTAAATTCTTGAATATGGTATTGTGAACATTATTATTGTTGATTGGAAGTTGATTTGTAATTTGGTGGAAGTTGACAAAATAAGGGAAATGCTACCCAAATTTCGTTAGTTCATTAATTTCACTAGTTTGAACTTAGAAGTATTTTCAAGACTTAACCTTAGTGTGAATCCTCTTGAATGTAGATTTTGTGTACTTTGGAGGAGAACGTTAGATATTTAAGAAGACGTAAAGGTATGTAAGGATAACCTTTCCTTCTAAAGGCATGATCTCCTTATTACGAATCCACCTAGAATATCTGTAATGTCCCATTCCTAGAAATGCTAGAAGTTCATGACTTGCAAGATTCTTAAGATATTATTGGTAAAAGATCTTCGTAGTGTTGATAAAAATGATGATGATGATGATTATGGTGATTCCATAATAGGAATCGGCGGTTCACCGACTTTATGTCACCTCGATAGAGTTGTAATGTTTCCTTTGGATACTCATGTATGTCATATATGTATGTAGCAATTTTGTAACACCAAGCTCATATGGTCGGGTATGATATCTATTGCACGCATACCACTGCATTTGGGTATGGACAATATCGAGCCCTATTTATTGCCGGATATGGATGACACCGAACCTACATGGTCGGGTATGGTATCATTATGTGTATTTGTATATGTATGGAATGTTTTCTTTAGATAAAAGTTAAGTAAGAATGATGAACATCTCAAGAGGTATAAATGGTCCTTCTATCTTACGTTATCCTTAATGCTTTTATCATGTTACTACTCATGCCTTAAATACTCAATACATTGTCTGTACTGACGTCCTTTTGTTTGTGGATGCTGCGTCTATGCCCGCAGGTAGACAGGGAGACAGACTCGACCCTTAGGCTGCTTCATCAAAGATTGCTTAGAAGAGCTCCATTTGATCCGGAGTTGCAGTAGTTGGTACTATTCTGTTTGTACATATATGAGCATAGCGGGGTCCTGTCCCGTCTTTATGATATTACATACTCTTCATAGAGGCTCGTAGACAGATGTGTATAGCTAGGTATTCCATAGCCTTATCGATTCACATTTTGTATATCATTTTGATAGCCTTGCCGACTTATATATATGTGCGTAGTATTGATGTTTATATAAAGTTTCCTATGTTCAGAGGAACTTGTGTCTTTTTAGTTGTGATGATTAAGAGTTAGCCATATGGCTTACTTAGTTATGATTATGAAAAGTATGTCGAGAGGTGCTTAGTAGGTTAACTCCGGGTGCCCGTCATGGCCCTCCGGTTGGGTCGTGACACTGTTATTGTGATTTAGCTTGTTTCTATGTGTGTGTGTTGGGCTTGTTGCTTATTTGTGATGTTGTGGTTGCGATACGTTCGTCTCGCACTTATCTGGTCATTTATCATTGATAAAGGAAGAACTGGATTCGGTATTTATATTATGATATGTGCTCAAGTAGAGGCACATTTGAGATTTGATTATGATGTACACTTCAGATTGATATCATATATGTCATTCATACATATTCTACACGATTCATTGATATGAACTGTGATTTGTTATTAAAAATGATAAGAGGGAAAGTGAAACATCCGAGGCTTCTTATTATCGTGTTTGGTACATGCATATTTCATTTGGCATCTCTTACATATATTATTTGGTGTTACCTATGTGGTCCGAAGGGAAATTATTCCGGACGTGGCATTGCACAGATTTTGGAATAAGTTTGTATTGGTAGTTAATTTATGGATGTTGTTATGTTTATTCACCCTCATCATTATTGTTGAATTTGACATTCATGCATGTATTTCTCATAATACTGTGATGTGGTTTCAATAGAGAAAGTCAAGGATGAAAGTTATCTCTGGGCTGTATGCGGAGTGACTATGGACAGATTTGATAGAGTATCCATCTCTTGGTTGTGCGTGGAATGGCTAGTGATGTGGAAGCAACCTCTGGGCTATGTGCGGATTGGCTGGTGTTATGGAAGTCATCTCTGGGCTGTGTGCGGAGTGACTGGTACAAAGACTTCGTGGGTCCCCTGTGGGTCATGACTATCGTTCGACGTTTCCGTCTGTAGCATGTGTGTACGGTATGAGACAGTGTCACGACCCAACCTGTCGTAATGGCACCCACACTAACCACCCCTGGTGGGCGAACCATCCCCTTAGCCATTTATTGAATCGATAACCCAATTATAAACCAATAGCAATGAAGTTATACCATAAATTGTCTAGTCATGCCATAATAAGATAAAAGTGCGGAAATCTAGCTATAACAACCCCAAAGATCCGAAAGTCATCGTACAAGGACTCTAAACATAAAGTTGTCTAAGAATAAATAACTGTCTGAAATAGCATAAATGTCTAGAAATGAAATAGACATCAATAAGGAAAGATCTTCAGGCGGCATGACATGGATAGGAGCTCACCCTCTGATCTGAACGGAAAATGGCCTCAGGCTAAATGTGGAGTCTGGAAGAAGTCTCTGGCATGCAATTTGCACTAAAAAAAGTTGCATCAAAGTAGTATCGGTACAAACACTATGTACCGGTAGATATCATAGGCCGACTAAGATTAGTAACATGCATACATTTGTAAAATCAACAAAATAGGAAGATAGGCACAACAACACAGCAACACAACAACACAACAATATCAAGAGTCAATCATCAACCAATCCCCAATGCACCACAAGAATGAGTTAAGTCCAATGCAATGCAATCAATGATAGTACCTCAACCGTACACACATGCTAAGGGCATAGTTCGCAAATAGTCATGAATTGCAGAGGACCCACGGTGTCTATGTACCACTCGCTCTGGAACTGACCTCGGATCACGAGCTCATAACTAGGCCACATCCTCACCCCCTGTCATATGTGCCTTATATATATATATATATATATTTCCGATCACAAGATGAATCTCAACGTGGTTCAAGTCCAAACTCAATATGATGCATGACCAATCAATAATATCAGTGTCAATGAATACAAGTCCTCATGCCACAAGTCATATCAAGATCAGGTAAATCAACTCAACAATAGCATGAACATACAAACTATCTCAAATATCAAGAAAAGTATATATTAACCCTTCCTTACAATTCACAAAAAATATGTCTCATGTTCAATACATAAAGTAATGGCAACAATCCCACATAATCAGAAGTCATAACAACCTAAGTAGTAACCAACCAGACTTCATGATCGAAAGCCTAATCATGCTTTCTCTACATATACAAGCTACTAATCAAAGTCTAATTCAAGTAAACCCTAACCTACCTCAAATGAAGAACTAGAACAAATACTAACTAATCCGCTGGAGCTTTTCCCTTCCAGAATACTCAAAGTCTAGCAATATAATGCTAAGTAAGCAAGAAACCATCTAATCAAATATGAAATAACGTTTGGGAAATGATACCCAAAATACCCCTAACCATCCAAAAGGACGAAACCAGAATTTAAGGATGAATTTATCATACCCTCAGCTCAAACAATCATAATCCTCCCATTTATAGGTTTCTAATCATTTTAAACTCTTCAAATAAGAATTTAGGCAAAACCCTTAATTTAGGTGTCACGCCCCAAATTACGGATCGTGCGGGAACCTACCATATTACCATCCGATAGGTGAACTCTTACCAACCCAATCCCTTCAGCGGGGAAACAACAAGCAAGACGGCCAGACTGTAAGCACAATATTTTTCTTACATAGTAGGACTGAGCTTCAACATCCCGAAGGACGGCTTGCCACAAACCTGACTTCAACAACCCGAAGGATGGCTTGTCAAGTTAGTCGAACAGTTTGAAAGATCATAGATATAAAAGTATTTCCTACAAAATAGGTTGGCTTCCTAGCCAAGCTACTCAACCCAGAAAAACTTTCACACTACTACAGACATACTGTCAAAGCTTCGAAAAACTATTGTACTTGTAGCAAGCTTAACTTGCTCAATATTTCATACCCTATACTAACTTAGGATCAGCCTTTCCGTGCCTTTCAAAGAGAAGAACAAGAGAAATTTAGAAAGCAAACATTTTATTGATAACGGAAAATTTACAGGGAGATTGTTTGATGCCTTTTAACTATTACATAGCCTCCTATTTATAGGAGTTCGAGGCTTTCACAAGACTTATCTTACATGGCACAGAGCCCCGCTAGATATGTGAAGGGCCTAATAAAACAAGCCTAATAAAACGAGCCTAATAAGACAGCCTAATTAAACAAGCCTAATAAAACGAGCCTAACAAGACAGCCTAATAAAACACGCCTAATAAACAAGCCTAATAAAATGAGGGGAACATTATTCGAAGCATGACAACCATGTGCAAGCATGTGACAGTGGGGTCCACTTTTGTCTTTCTTGTAAGCACGTCAGTAAGCCTTATCTGACGGAGCAGTGCTTGATGGAGTCGACGGCGGAGTTGTGTATCCTTCCTCTATCCACCATTCTGGTTCATGTTTTTGCTTGAATTTGTCTTTGTTTTCCAGACTTCTTTTTCGCTACCTTGTGTAGTGGCATTTCCCGTTGGATGGCCCTGTTAGCTCTGGATCTATTTTGCTGAATCTTGAGATGGAAAATTCAACCTTATCTTTGTGATAGCATGAGTGACTTCATCTATGATTATTTCATACGGCACTCGATACTCCTTTGCTGCTTCTCGAACTCTTTCCTAATGGGGATGGTCATCAGTGTAATTCCATCAAGCCCATTCTTTCGGCAATATCTCCTTTGGGATGCACTTATTTTGTTGGAAAATAATTCGTTGTGCTTCGCTGTATTCATCTTCTAATGACAAGATAGAGACGGGGAATTCCCACCATAGTGAAATATCTGGGTGAGCATAGACCTTCCTATCAATAATCTTTATCGGTCGATGTAACATGAACACTTTTGCTGCATAGGAGTCTCTGAAACATTGAACCCAATATCTTCGTGGTTTGAACCATTGCAGAAACTTTTTGAGAGCAGGTTCAATCCTGTCAAAACATCAGAACATGTCGCATTGGAACTCCATGAAAATATAATATTGGTGACATAAGTAGCAGAAAAACCATAATAGCTCCTGTGGAAAATCGTTGTGCATCGCTATGAATATGTGACAAAATGGGTATTCTGGATTGACTCTAAATGTCTTAAGGATGGATCCTCCATATTTTCTGAAAACTAGAAGCTCATAGAAAGTCCTACTTTCTGTAAGGATAGATGGATCAAAAGGGTCCACAAACTTGCTGAAGAATTCCAGCGGATAATTTGCTATTCTGGAAGAACTAGCTCCTGGTGAGCTTGCAAGCATGAAAATTTGGCTAGTTAGCCTTTTCTGTAGCTTGGCTTGAAATCTCTTTGAAAAATCATTAGGCCTGGATAGGAAATCCGCTAGAATATTATCCTTCCCTTTGAGGTGCTTTACTTGGAATTTATAAGGGGAGAACCATTGTGCCCATCGGAGAATCTGCGGATGTGGGATAATCTTTGGATTTATCTGGATCATCTTCGGAAAAGCCTTCATATCTATCTCGATAAGAAACTTTGTGTGAATTAAAAAGAAATTAAACTTTTTAATCCCATTCTTTACGACAAGAATTTCTTTGAATGTGGAATGATAGTGTTGTTCAGCATGTTTGAACTTTCCACTGGCGAATCCGCATATTTTCTGTTGGCCATCTATTTCTTCAAAAATACCGCCCTCCAATATTCGTTGTTGGCATCTATCTGCAATATATTTTTCCCGTCTGATGGAATATGGAGGGCTTTGACCTCTTTTTGAGATTTCTTTTATTCTCTGAACTGCTTCATCCTGTTCCTTTCCCCAACCTGGGGCATTTTTCTTGAGCATTTTTGTAAGTGGAGCAATGTATGTAGAGACATTAGGGATAAAATCTCTAACATAATTAATCACACCTAAAAACTGTTGGAGCTGCTTCGTCGTAAAATTGGTGTCTGGGAATTTGAGCAGTTCTTGACAAATATGTGACCCTGGGCTGTATGCTCCATGAACAAAATGCATCTCCAGAAAATCAATTTACAAATGTAGCAAATAATAGTAAGTAAATTAGACATTTCAAAGGCATTCTTTAATTATATAAACATAGTTTTGCTTTCCCAAGGATCTAGTCTAAACCGGTACAAAAGCTTCTAAATTACAGAAAGATAACAAATAAAAGACGCAGCTTCCGCCTTCGGAGTGAGATTTATAGAAGCTGTAGGAAGACATCCGCAGCTGCACTAATGAAACCTTCAAGCAAAAACCTAAAACTTACCTACACAGTTCTGACATAAACAGGCTCGTGTCCCATTACCATGTCAATTCAATGCTAGAAAGTAAGGACCAACAGACAACAACAATTACATTTAAGACATACCTCTGGACCAATTAGAGCCCGACAATTATAAAGGACAGACCTCAACCTCTCTATCAACCAACACCCAGTGGGACCACTAATCCTTACCCTTTTTCCTCCTTGCTTTAACATGCTCAGAATTTTGCAATTAGACTCAATCAAACACACAACCTACATTGGACACCCGACTCAACCACTGATCAAGTATTAAGTAAGAACAAGCAAGTGATGCAACCAGTGACAACAAATCAATATACTCCCCAACACTTAGCCACACTAACGGGGTCAACTTAACTTATATTCCTTTATTTATCAACGGGCTATGAGGTTAATTGTAAACGCCTCATTTTTCACAATCATGGGTAAATAAATTGTAACTTACCAAAACGAAGCATAACTGTATGTCATCCAATCAGATCACCTCTGCTTTCGCCACAAATATATGAATACACAAATATAATGCAATCAATGTTAGTATCTTATCCATACACACATGCTAAATGGTAATGTTTGACCCATTAGCCATGACCTACAGGGGACCCATGGTGTTCATGTACCACTCGCTTCGGAACTAACCTAGGATCACGAGCCCATAACTAGGCCACATCCTCACCCCCTGTCAAATGTGCCTTTTCATAGTTATAATATCTTTCTCATCACAATGTATTTCCATTCGACAATCAATAAGGAATGTGAATAATCAATAAATCAATATCAGGGAACATAAGTCACCATGTCACAAGTCATATCAAGACTCAGGAATCAATTCATCAATAACAAGAATACTAGTCACTTTATCACGAGTCATAACAAAACTTAAGAAATTACCCCCCCCCCCCCCTATTCGTCATCATGCAACAACCATACTCAAACTCGACTCGTCAATAATACGAATAAAGAATCACTATGAATCAATCAAGAGGTAAATACTTATGATTATCGCATGCTCAGTGCATAAAATAATCACGACATGAATACTAAATAGGGACAAGTACAATTTAGGAATAGGTCGCCCCTACCCGGGGTATAATAAGACTTCATTATGGCCAGCTAGATAATTGCACATACCCACCCTCTAACTGGATAAATAACAAGCCCCAACTACTACCTGCTTCCTCTTTTGACATATCAACTATGCATCTTATTTCACTTATTTACTTAATGGTATGACGACCACAGAAATCAGCATTCATCTTAACCTAAGCAATGTTCATCCGAACTTCGTGTCCGAAGACCCAATTATGCTTTCTCCTGTCAATTCTATAACGTATATATGATTTACTAATCAAAGTCTAACTCAAGTAAACCATAACCTACCTCGTTACCGAGCAGCTTTCACGAATGTTCATGGAGTATCTACCATCCTGTCTGGGAGCTGAAAACCGGATAGAGAAATCCTGAAGGAAGATAATTCGAAGGATGTTTGGAGAGCCACCTTTCCCTAGACACCAAGTATTTACTCTGGGAATACCCTAATCACGGCTTAGAAGAGGGGTCTTATGGATAAAAGTTATAAAATCCCGACATAAGGTCATTAAACACAGGATCTGGTCCGAGCATACCGTTGTAGCGGACTGATCCACCGCTACAACGGGCTCGCTATGGCGGTCAATTATCCGCTGCAGCGAGAACATACCCCCGGGCTCACAACTCTCTAACTCCTAGATAATTTCAGCTGCGAGTAATTATTACACTTAAAACTCCCCCGGGGACTAATCTTATGATGATACCCTGGGTTTTCGTACATGGGCTGCGGAAGGTCCAATAACGACCAGGCGGATTGTTACATTGGGTGAAACCCTAAGTCTTAACATATAATTCCAATAAGTTAATAAATTTCATCCTAGAAGGTAACAACCCACACTATTAGATTGTGTGAACAGTAATATAATTAATAGTCCGCAATTAAATCAAGGTTTTACTGATTCTAGGATTCTAGGATTTTCTTACACCATTAGAGAATCTAGAACTAGCATGAGAACTTAAGGGAGGATTAGAAAGGAACAAAGTAATGGTTAGGACTTACCCTCAAAGATGCTTCCACCAAAGTAATGAATGAAATCACCTCTATTGCTCTGGGAACTATTTATGGGAATTTGTGAGTAATGACTCATACTTAGAAATATTAAAATGGGTTTACTGTTTCCCGACGATCGTTGCAGCGATTGGTATTTCCGCCCCAGCAGTCCCGCTATAGCGGTCAGACACCCCGCTATGGCAGACCTCATTAAATGATACGGTCTCCATAGCGGTCCACTACCCGCTATGGAAGACATCCCCAATTCCCCGATCGCCGTTGTGGCTGTCTACGTTCCACTGTGGTGTTTTCGCTATAGTGGAATCACTCCTGCTATGGCAGTCACACCAAAAGCAGAAAAACATTGTTTTCACAAAGTTTTCCCAAAATCCCGACATCAGTCTGAGGTCGCACATATACAAACCAGATATGCACACAATGGTAAAAATATGCTACGAACTAATCTGTGGCCTCAGAATTCCCAACAAGTTTTCAAAAAAGTACAATAAATGAAATCAAACACCTCGGGAACTGAACCATCCACCCCACCAAGTCATAATCGACCCTCCAGACCTCATGGAATCATTAAAAAAATTCTGGTAGAAGATCCATAATAAAAAAAGTGTTTGTGATTGTTCCAGAAGAAATGAAACAAAAGATATGGTAGAGCTAGGACAATTATTAAATATAAATATGATAGGTTAAGTTACATATGTAAACATCAACTAGACTTAAGGTCTTTTTACCCGAAAGTCAACTATTGTTCAAATTCCTTCACTTAAACTCGTTACATTTTCACTAGACTCGATCCTAGTCTCGGAAATAGATCAGCAGGGGTAAAATGGTAACAACGTACATAACAACCTAACGGGTCATTACAAATAGTTGGCTAGTGTATTGCATTGCATCACACATGCATTCATATTACATCCACTTATATCTCTGATTCTGGTTATTGTATTTATTATATTGCATAGTGCGTTTCAACTTTGTTTCCTTGGTTGATGATTCATGTTTGATGTTGCGTGCTTGTTAATCACTTGCCTTAACACTTGATGAACTCCAGGACTAGAGGTTTTCGCTTTGGCTATGACTGTAGATTACTGAGATCTAGTGTAGTTCACATTACTGCAGTCTTATGTGGATGTGCTTAGTGATTGCATTTGACTGCTTATATGCCTATCTTTCCATTTCTTTCTTTTATATATGTTATCTAATTGTTGTCGACCTTTGAAGCCTACCAGTACTTGTTGTTTGTACCGATGCTACCTTGCTGCATTATTTTGTGAGTGCAGAGTTTGTTACAGATTCCACTTCAGGCCCTTATGGGTGAGTTCCTAAGGTAGTCAGTTGGACTTTCCAGGGTAAGCCATGTTTCGATCTGCTGCTAAGAGATTCTTCTATCCCTCTGTCCTTAGGTACTTAGTTGCTTTTGTACTTTTCAGATCAGATTCCTTGGGTAGTTGTTGTAATTCCGCATGATTATCTATCGACCATTTGAGACTGATTACCTTATCATTTACTTACTCATATTGTGTTGGACGTTCAAAAAGGGACGGGTTCGCCTACCAGAGTAGGTGCCCATACAATCCGTGATTTGGGTCGTGATAAGTTGGTATCAGAGCACTAGGTTACTCGGTCTAAAAGTACAAGAGCATGTCTAGTAGAGTCTTGCAGATCAATACGATGAGCTCCATACTTATCTGCAAAAGGCTATAGGATATTTCAAAAACTACCAATTCTTTCATTCCGTCGTACTACTTCATTTAAATTGGTATCTAGTTGATTCAAATTGTTATCTAAATTTCTTCGTCTTATTCTCTCACGGATGGTTGAAACTCACCCTGAAATTCTTATACGATCGGTCTGTTTATGAAGTGTTGTGGTATGGTATGAGATGTGTCATACGGATTCAGACGCGTGCCTAAGTTCAGTTTCTAGCTTTGGCTTGAGGATTCAGTTTTGTGGGATCGTGTTTAAGACTCGTTTATTGTGAGGGTTTCCTTGAGAATAGGAGAGATGGTGTTACGGTTCGCTTTTACGCGGGTAAGGCATAAAAGTTACTACGAGGTTGTTGGTGCTCTAATTGGATTTTAGTATTTTTAAAGTCGCCACCTAATTTATTATGGAAAACTAGGAAAATCGGGTTTAAAGATTTTTTCAAAAATGAGTAAAAATCTTTTGGACCAAAGTTCGAGGTAGGTTTCTGGTGATTCCCTAGGGAAGGTTTTACGCACCCTAGTATTAAAGATCCGTAGAATACGGTTGACCTACAAGCTTCAATGTGTGATTAATGTACTTATATTTTTAAAAGTGTTTAATTTTCAGCAAAAAAATGTCATTTCATTTCATATCATGGTCTCAAGAAAAAATTCGGCAAAAATCCCCTTATAAAAAGGGGTTTTTGGCTTTAAAAAATTCACATAAGTGTTCAACTCACTTTATTGCCTGACTAAGACACACCCGGGATTTCTCCAGAGTAGAGTCGCTACTATTCTAGTCCTAATAAAATGGGTTTAGTTCCTATGGATTTTATATATAAGAAAATATGGAGTATATTCTCCGTTTTGTATTATATATATATATAATTTTTATGAAAACAAAATCAGTTTGATTTATTTTTATTTATTTGAAGCCATAGGTCAATAATATTCAAAGTCCAAATCCATTTATCCTCATACTTAGTATAAAATATTTTTTTAGTCCAATAAATCTTTTCGGCCAAAAAACGTTTGAATTAAAAATGTCCATTTCCTCCAATTTTTGCCAAGCCTCAAATTTTAGGTTTTCAAACCATTTTCGAATTGTGCTTAATATCAACAACCTCAAAGCCCATTTTGCCATCAAGGATAAATCATATTTTTCCACTTTCATCCCAATTCAATTGTTGTTTTTGACACATAACTCATAAATAATTCAAGCTAATGGGCTGAAAGCCCAAAATTATTTTACCTTCTATTACAAATGAACTGTTCCCAGATTTTTCATTGCCAAAAGCCCAAAAACTCTCCAATTAACCATTTGAGAAAAAGCATAATTTATTCTAATCCAAAATATGTGTTGATTATTAAACTTAACAAAAATCATATTTAAATGCCAATTTTCAGTTGTGCAAAATCAGAATTAACCGAGTTTGAAAAGGTTTTGAGCAACTTCCTAAAATACTATGCGTTTGATTTCTTAAGTCTACACATGCATAGGAGTTTCACTATTCACATGTTTGATATACAACATATACATATCAAAATAAAGTAAAGAGGGGAAGGAAATATTTTTTTTTCAACTGATGGGCCTACCCGAGCCCATTAGTGTCATTTTCACCCATTGGCTGGGCCTTCAAATATATTTGCTTCCCTTTCCCATTTGTTCTCAGATGGACTCAATCAAGAGAATATATTGGGCCTTTGGCCCAATGGTTTTATGCAATAGGAATGCCCCAAAGAATGGTATTTCATGTAGAGCAAAGAAAGGGAAACACGGATTTGAAAGTATCTAAACAACACTGAACTTAATGAAAAATATTTGGTATAGCATGCAAAAGTCACAAAATTAAAAATATATACTACACTTAATAGAAATAACTTGACTAAAAATTACACACTCGCATTGGGCTGAAACAAACTAAGGAGCAGGCTCAAAAACTAATAAGCTGCAGGCTCAATATACTGCAGCCCATATGAATTGTACTAACAGAGGAGCAGGCCCAATATTAGAAATAGCTAGAAACAAAGTCCACGAAGTCATCTTCCTAAACAAAACACTATCACACAAGCAAAGATGCACAATTTTTTCAGCCAATATACCATAGATATACATCCATGGAGATGCAAAAATAGCTTAAAAAGGAAAACTTTCACCTCCTTGTTCCTGATGTCGCACAAGATCCAAAGGGTTTCTAGAAACTCCAGGCATGGCAGACACCAAGGGAGACTCAAGCTTAATCCCCAAGTGCTATTTCATTTCCTCACTTATGTATTGAACCGATAATATATAGGAGAAGAATTGTCCTATACTTGTATATTATCTTATGGTAAAAGAGACTAATATTGATATTCCATACACACAACATACAGTCCTAGGATCAGTCAATTAATATAATGTAAAGGTATAGATCAAAGCAAAAATGGCCCCAAAACTGGATCTAGACTTTGAAGAAATAAGGAAAGCACAATCCTAAACACTAGTCATAAAAGGAAACCACATTAATAGATAGATGACAGCCCAATCATGTTAAGATAGATAAAAAAACCAGTACCCAAATAAGGATTGATCAAGGCAAAGAAAAAGTTTTCCATTCACATAGATGGTATACCTCAGTTAATCAGATATACAGCCCTTGTATACCAGTGGCATATCAGGCCATATATCACCTGATATACTGGGATATATTTCCCACTCAAACCCCAACTACGAATGACATATAACAGATAAAAAAATAAAGACTTTTTGGCAGCATATCAAACCAAATCAGTACACAGCTCAACTTTCACATTGAGAGAAAAGGAAAAACCAACTATTCCAATTCATGATTACTGCTTAGGTGAGACTTTCTTAGTTATACAGAGTGTGACACCTAATCATCAAGTGACCTGCTTTATTCTTTACCATAAGTCAAATATTAAACTTCAAATAGAACCATCATGGCAAACAGTCCCAAAGGAAGGCATAATTCCAAAGTTCAATCCCTCAGTATATTAAACTGCTTACTTATCAAGTTTGCAAATGATTAGCTTAATTACCCGAGATCCTTTAAAGTCATATGTGGAATTCATTTGTCCTAACAACTTCCCAATAGATGGACTAATGACTAAATTACACCAAATAGATTCATGAAGGACTCAGACACTTAAACTTTGCAGACAAAATGAAAACAAGCCCTTTCACAAGTTGTAATGACCATTAAAAATCTTCAAAGAGACACATTTTTACCTTTTTAAAATCATACAGAGGCACAGACAAGCTACAGAGTAGAAATGAAAATAGGGAATATGCCTTTGACAATGTTCCAATAATGGACCAAAAATACTCAAGTTGGCAAAATACATGAGGACCAGATGGGACACAAAAACTAGAAGCAAGCCACTTGTAATATGATCTCTTATCAATTAGGTAAAAAGGGGCAACCACATAATAGAGATTACAAGCAAATTCAAAGCAGTTCAACCCACACTTAGGCTCATCAAGACTAATGGCAAGATCAGAACAGTCTGGCTACTTAATGTTAACAGGTTTAGGGTTATTTTAATGCCACTACCACACTTAACAAAGATGTAAAACTTCATCAATTAGTTTAGACTACAAACAAAACCTTATTATGTATAGAGGCAACTAGAATGCCAGTTATCAAAACAGTCTCAAACAAATTCACAGTACTTAATGTAGGTGGTCATCACATAATACAGAAGCTTAATCAAACCACACATAGGACCCTTTCCCAAACTAAGCCAGTTAAACTAATTAACCACATGAACATGACTGACCAAACAAGCTAAATTATTACTTAGGTGTGCCTAAGTAAACAAATTGGATAGCATTATGTGACTAGTGTTCCCAACAGACTAAACTGGCCAATTTATACATAAGTATAATCAAATCATGAAACAGTAGTACCTCAAGTTTCAGCAACTATCAACAACAGATACCTTTATTCAAAATGATCTAGGGGAGATCTTAGACATATTAGCCAATTTCAAACATTACACAGTTTAGGTCCTCTTGACACTTACTAGAAACATGACAGGAAACCAATTAGTACTTCACAACAACAACTAATGGTCCCTATTATTAGGAATATATTCAGTAACTATAGCCTTTTATCATAATGTACTTAGCATATTTCCCAATTTTCATGAACTTAATCTCAATATAATATCTTATTAACTCTAAGTGGACCAAACTATACAACACAGTCTTATACCAACACAGTGAAACCAAACAGACTTGGCATATTGAACCAAATTCATGGACCATATATTGAACTGATAAAAGGAAACCAATCATGTAATCCTACACTAAGCAATTTAACTAAACCACACAATAACTGCATCATACAAAAAAATCAAGTACATGGTCCTTCTAAAACTAATCACACCAAACATAATCTATACTAACTATTAAACTAAATAGGCCATTAACCAAGCTGACTACTAACTGTAATACATGAAAAATAAATAATCTAAACATATGATTGTTAATAAAAGAAAATTTACATCCAAAAAAATAACTCTAATGCATTAATGACAAGAAAAAAGTAAGGATTTTACCTCTTTTTTGTGCAACCTTGTCGAGAATTGGAATTAGAAACCTTTTGCTCCTCAAATCCAGACTCAACCACATAGCACAAATAATAATTTTAAAATTAAACTTCTTAAACTCTAGTCTCAAAGCAAATATTGCCAAAACTTGAGTTTAAGTCTCTATTTTTCTTGTAAATTTTTTTTCTCCTCCTTTCAAAATGCGGATAAATGACCTTTTATAGCAGTTCCCCAAATCACTCAAACCCTAGGTTTTCGATGTGCGATAAATCCCAAATTTCAGATTTCCTCCTCACCAATCGTTATTGTAGGGCTAGGATCGAGTCAAAACAACATCAAAGGACCAGATTAGGCCAGCAAAAAATCAATCCACAGGGTTCTTCATGAACCAATCAAAAATCGCGATTTCAAACACATACCAACAAAATCCATTAAGGAAGAACAGAGTTGACCGTTTGAATATTCAGAAAAGTAAAAAAGAAAATGCATGATAATACTTTGTTTGGATGATGATTGACGAAGAGAGGGTAACACATTAATTGTGTTCCCTCAAATGGTCGAACAAATATCGTATAAAGTAAACAATACATTGCACATTATCACATTTGGGACGATGACACAGAGAAAGAATCCCAAGGGCACCACGGCGGCAAGGGTTTACAGGGGAGAGGGGAAAGAGGAAAGGCGGGCCCTCGTTTGGACGAGGAAGAAAGAAAAGGAAATCGCAAAGGGGCTTTGGCCCCTCTCTTTAATTGCGTACTGGGCCGGGTCTAGCCTTGTTGGGCTGGACTCGGTCCATTTAAAAAAGAAATGGGCAGCCCGATTTTTACATACACACACACACACACACACACACACACACACACACACACATATATATATATATATATATATATATATATATATATATATATATATATATATATATATATATATATATATATATATATTTATATATATACACACACACATACATAAATATATGTACATATATATGTACATATATATACACACGAATATATTAATGAATATATATTAAATTATATATAGGTATATATTATATATGAATATATATATATATATATATATATATATATATATATATATATATATATATATATATATATATATATATATATATATGTATGTATGTATGTATGTATGTATAAGGGACAAAACATGCAAATTAATGAGTACGTAAAATTTAAAGGGACTGATTTACTAAGCATTTTAATTAAAAATAAATAATTAATTAATTTAAAAACACGACTGATTTTCACAAAATATTGGATTTACAAGCATGGCCTTAATCAAATTAAAACATGAATTTTCTTATTTCATTTATGGCCCTATTTGACTAACCAATTGATTATTTCAATTGTAGCCATAATTAAACCTATAATAAGCAATTTACAAACATAGCCATAATTAATTATCTAAATTAATTATAATTATTTTGAGAGTTGTCCATATAAATTGATTATGCAGAAATTAAAATTTGGGGGTAAAAATGATTATTTATTTCAATCAATCAATTTCCTTGAATAAAAATGGGGTAAATATTTGCAGATTAATTTTTGAAAGTTTGGACAATTAAATAAACTAATATTTTACACTATTTTCTGGTTGAAAATAGTAAAATGCATCATTAATACTGTAAAGTAATTCCCAAATGGTGTATTATAAAAATCATTTTACCAAACACTAAGGGTAAAACATTATCTGCATAGTTTATAAAAACATTCTGATTTTCTAAAAAAAACATAAATTACCCCATTTACTATTCAAGTACTTTGAGAAATTAAAATAAATTATGGGAGGTCAAAAATTAGGTGTCAACAACGCCCCTTCGGTTGTCACAACCCAATTTAGGGTCGCGCGGGCACCTACCTTTCCCTCCTCGGTAGGCAAACCCTTAATCAGTACACAACAATCAAGTAAAGACAATTTGAATATTCCAAAAGCTAAGTACAATTAACAGTGGAAATCAATCGCTTAATAAACTCCAAGATGGAAAATATTTACAACCGTTAAATAGATAAGGACTCCTTCTAAGTTCCCACGACCTGGTCTAGACTAGTACAAGAGCGACTAATGACTTCAGATTACCACTACATTCTAAGACTCAACCTCCGTCCCGGAATGAAATGGGAGGAGGCCTTCCAGATTGGCACCGCGTATTTCCACAAATGCTTCGATCAATAACCTAAAACAATCTACACCCAAAAGAGGGTGTTGTAAGTGCAATATCAATACAACCACACGTACTGAGTAAGTATCATAGGCTGACAATGGTTAGTAACACATATCAGTAAAAGAATTCACAGATAAACATGATAACAATTCAAGCAAGTCATACGTCTATCTACCACACACTATATATCAATACCTTTAAGCATTAATTTCATTCTAATAATTCACCAGTCAATCTCACAATGATCTCGGAACTCACATATCGTTAAATCGGTCGTTTTAGTGTAGTAGTCAACTCGTCATTAAGACACCCGTTATCCTACATCACATAGAGACCAAACATATAACTAATCTTACTGATAGTCTATGGGATACCTCAACAAGTTCAATCAATGAATCCAGATTCAAGTACACGTCATTACCTAAGTAAAGCATCTAATCCCAAATGTGCCAAATTTGAATAAATCAATCCAAATCCAATCATCACAAGTAAACACCAAATCATCTCATACAAGCCATAATGCAATGCCATGCCATGCAAATGAGGTGTACACATGTATTTCAAACGAAAATATCGACGTCTCAGTAACACAACCTAGTGTGACTCACGAAGTCTAAGTGCCACCCGTCCTGGATCTTTGCCCAACAGACAGACGGGATCCTGGCTAATTGCTCACAGGGGGAGTGTCACGACCCGTCTAGAGGGCCGCGACGAGCACCCGATGCTAGCCCACCCGGGCACCCCTTAACTCACTTTTATGCTTACATCTAGGTGAGCCATACAATTAAACATATAAATCTATTCGTTCATCATACCAGTCCCATTGGACGACAATGCCTTTATATAATGATTGGCATCTATGCCACATCAACGCACATGAGCCGACAAGGCTATCAAAATGATATACAAAATATGGGCCAACAAGGCCAGACATATCTAACCATATACAAGTGACTACGAGCCTCTAAGAAGAGTATAACATATCACATGAGCGGGACAGGACCCCGCTGTGCCCATAATTATGTACACAAAAGAATGAGTACCCAAAAGCTATGGCTCCGAATGAAATGGAGCTCTGCTAGGTGGTCTATGAGAATACTGCTATGGATCAAGCCTGTCTCCCTGTGCACCTGCGGGCATGACGCAGCGTCCACAAACAAAAGGACGTCAGTACGAAGAATGTACTGAGTATGTAAAGCATAGTCAATATCAATATAGAAGCATAAATAGCAACATAAGAAATAGCATAGGATGGGAGATGGCAATATCATCGTCATATGCACTTACTTTCCTTTCATAGGAACTTTCCCTTGCTAATACGTATTTGTGTACACACATCACAATCCGTATTCCACCATAATACCCGTACCATATTTGTGCTCGTATTCGTATACATGCCCTTATTCACATTCATATACATGGTCATATCATATTCGTATTCATATCATATACATAATCATGTCATACACATAGCATACCCGACCACGTAGGATCGGTGTTTCATACATATCCTTATATAACATACCCGACCACGTAGGATCGGTGTTTCATGTACCCGATCATATATAGGCTCGGTGATCATACATACCTGGCCAACCAAGGCTCAGTGTTACATGTACCTGGCCCTACCAAGGCTCAGTGTTGTCCATACCCAACTGCAGTGGTGTGCGCGCGTTACGTAAATATACATACATATACATCTATACATATACTACCCGGCCATATAAGCTCGGTGTTCCATAATAGTCATACATATACACAATAGCTCATAAGCATCTTTACTTTTAACCCCATTATCATAATCGTCATCGTTATTATCATTATAGCCATCATCAATACCATTATCACTATCATCATCATTCAGTTCATCTACCTTAATAGGCCTACTCGTCATGCGAGGAACTTAGTACAATCGTAGCGTATCATGAATCGTGAGCTTACAAGCTCGGAAGACCAAATCATTTGAAAGACAACATACTCGTATAGAGGATTTAGATGTTTGGCCAAAGAACCATGCCTTATGGAAGAAGGGTTAGCCTTACATACCTTTCCGTTGCACTATTCTACACTTGCGCGTTCTCCTCCAATGCTAACCATGGCCATAACACACACGACGTCCATTTACATAAATTGTTCATCTCATGTTCTCAACATCATTTATATCGTATTTACATCACAATACTTCAAGACCCATAGCTCAATTCATACTATTTCTTAAAATGACACTATTCCATAGTCATGACTCATTTTTCTATACTCTTCTACAATCCAAGTATTTCAACTCTTAACTACCTTAAACAACATAGAAATATCATGAATCTTACCTTAACTGTTGTAGGAACAAGCTTTAGTTGATAATACTCCACTTGAGCAAAACCTTAGTTTATCTCCATTTGGATTTCTTGACCTTGGATGATCTTGATGGTTTTCTTACACTTGATTCCCTTGATTTATGTTGTTGACCACCAAATATCCTTGAATTCTTGTGGAATATATGTAGAGAGATGTTCTAGAGAGAAGGGGTGTGATGTAGAAGTGAAATGAAATAAGCCTTGGTCCTCTTATTTAATGACTTAAAAATCTGATTTGAAGTGCACAGGGGTCGTAAACTTGGTTTACGGTCCGTATTCTAGTTTACGGACCGTCCTTTGTGGTCATATTTAATCATATTAGAACCAGAAACTCAAACTGAGATGTGGTGATTTACGGATGCATTTTACGGGCCGTAAACCACTTTACGGTCCGTATTTTGGGTCTTTTTTAACCATTTGCTCATTTGGCAGAAAGTTGAAGTTTTGGAAGCCAAAATACGACATGGAAGTACGGACCGTATACCACTTTACGGTCCGTATTTCATTTTACGACCAACTGGCCAGAATGCAAACTTGCAACTTTTCACATTTCCAAAACCTATAATTATTCATTATGGAGCATAACCTCTCTCTTATTGCGATTGCCTTCGGAATCTCACTTAGGGTCTTCAAATGTTATTTCTTACTCGCGGAAACATCATACACTCGTACTCATCACTAGTTCATTCACTTGCATACCAACGGAAGATTTTTCGAGGTGTAACATTCTTCCCCCCTTAAGAACATTCGTCCTCGAATGTTAAAGTCTTCGGGGATTCTATAAAAATTTCGCCAGAGTTTTCCCTATAATATGGCACTACCATCCTGTCACAACAAACCATAATATCGATGCCTCACAGGGCCACAACACAATAGCATACAAATTTGGCCACGCACGACCCAAAAAGCATAAAAGGAAAACATACATACCTTAAAATCTTGACGTCTGATCTTGGACTTCTTCCAAGGGTTGAAATAAATGAGGGTATTTGGATCGCATACTTTCTTCCGCTTCCCATGTCATTTCTTCTCGTTTACTGCTTCTCCATAAAACCTTAACTGAGGCCACTTCTTTGTTTCT
Source organism: Lycium barbarum (assembly GCF_019175385.1). NCBI lineage: Eukaryota > Viridiplantae > Streptophyta > Magnoliopsida > Solanales > Solanaceae > Lycium > Lycium barbarum. The sequence continues at coordinate 64,157,162 of NC_083339.1, forward strand.
AAGCCTCCGTACTTGCCTATCTATTATGGCAATGGGTATCTCTTCATAAAATAACTTTTCTGTCACATGTACATCACTTATTGGCGCGATCTTAGTAGGATCTCCTACACACTTCCGAAGCATCGAGACATGGAAAACCGGATGGACTGACTCCAAATCCGAAGGTAGATCTAATTCATAAGCTACCTTGCCCACTTTTCGTACAATCTCATAAGGCCCAATGTATTGGGGACTAAGCTTCCCCTTTTTGCCAAACCTCATTACACCCTTCATAGGCGACACTTTCAAGAATACCCAGTCTTTCACTTTGAACTCCAAGTCTCACCGACGATTATCCGCATAGGACTTTTGGCGACTTTGGGCTGCTAACAACCGATCTTGTATGAGCTTAACTTTCTCTATAGCTTGCTGGACCAAATCTGGCCCTATCAATTTAGCCTCTCCTATTTCAAACCACCCGATTGGGGATCTACACTTTCGCCCATATAAAGCTTCATACGGTGCCATTTGAATGCTAGAATAGTAACTGTTATTGTAAGCAAATTCAATGAGTGGAAAATGATCATCCCAATTTCCTCCAAAATCTATCATACATGCTCGTAACATATCTTCAAGAGTCTGAATAGTACGTTCAGCTTGTCCATCGGTCTGTGGATGAAGTGCCGTGCTAAGGCTCACTTGGGTCCCTAAACCCTCTTGGAACGACATCCAAAAATTAGCTGTAAACTGAGTCCCTCTATCGGAGATAATAGATACTGGAACACCGTGGAGTCTCACTATCTCTTTAACATATAGCTCTGCATAATCTTCTGCGACATATGTCGTTCTAACGGGTAAGAAATGAGCTGACTTTGTGAGTCTATCCACAATCACCCATATGGAATCATACTTACGTCGAGAACGGGGTAAGCCTAAAATGAAGTCCATGTTAATCACTTCCCATTTCCAAGTTGGGATTTCTATAGCTTGCAACAATCCACCCGGCTTTTGGTGCTCGATTTTCACTTGTTGACAGTTGGGACATTGAGCCACAAATTCTGTTATATCTTTCTTCATCCCATTCCACCAATTATGGACTTGAGATCATGATACATTTTCGTCGCTCCGGGGTGAACAGAATAACGGGAACAATGAGCTTCTCTCAAAATCTGGTGGGGTAGACCTGCCACATCAGGAACATATAATCTGCCTTGACATCGAAGAACTCCGTCTCCTGAAATATCAAATGATGACTCCTCTTTCTGAGGGAGAGTATCTTTGTAATACATTAGCATGGAATCCTCATATTTCGCTCTTTCACTTCTTCCACTAGCGACGAGACTGCTGAATTCTGAATTGTAGTTCCCCTGCTACCTGAGTGCACCACTCGAACTCCTAGGCTAGCTAACTGCTAGAGCTCACGAGCCATTTCTCTCTTCTCTGGTCGTACATCACATAAACTTCCCATAGATCTGCGGCTAAGAGCATCAGCTACAACGTTCGCCTTTCCGGGGTGATATAAGATATTAACATCATAATCTTTTAGCAATTCTAACCATCGTCGTTGCCGCAAATTCAACTCTTTCTGCCTGAAGATATACTGAAGGCTCTTATGATCGGTATAAATATCCACATGGACACCATATAAATAATGTCTCCATCTCTTTAATGCATGAACCACCGCAGCCAATTCTAAATCATGGGTCGAATAATTCTGCTCATGTTTCCGCAATTGCCTTGAAGCATACTCAACCACTTTACTATGTTGCATCAATACACAGCCTAGCCCAACACCTGAAGCATCACAATAAACAACATATCCTTCCAATCTCTCTGGGAGTGTCAAGACTGGGGCAGAAGTCAATCTATCCTTAAACTCTTGGAAACTACGTTCGCAAGCATCTGTCCATTGAAACTTAGCTGATTTCTGGGTCAACTTTGTGAGCGGTGTAGAAATAGAAAAGAAACCTTCAACAAACCTCCTGTAATAACCTGCTAAGCCCAGAAAGGTACGAACCTCTATAGGAGTTGTGGGCCATGGCCAAGTCTTCACGACCTCAATCTTTTGACTATCCACTCGAATACCATCGGCTGCAACAATATGCCCCAGAAATGCAACTGAGTTCAACCAAAACTCGCATTTGGAAAACTTTGCAAACAACTCTCGAGTCCGAAGAACTCCAAGGATAGTGCGCAAATGATCCACATGTTCTGCCTTAGATCTAGAATACACAAAGATATCATCAATAAATATGATCACAAATAAATCCAGGAAGGGCCTAAACACATTGTTCATCAAATCCATAAATACTGCCGGTGCATTAGTTAGCCCAAACTACATCACCCAGAACTCGAAATGACCATATCTTGTTCTGAAGGCTGTCTTAGGGATATCTTTATCCCTAACTCTCACTTGATGATACCCGGACCTCAAATCAATCTTTGAAAACCATTTGGCGCCTTGCAATTGATCAAATAAATCATCAATCCTCGGAAGAGGATATTTATTCTTAATCGTCACCTTATTCAATTGCCGATAATCAATGCACATTCTCAAGGATCCGTCTTTCTTTCGAACAAACAATACAGGCGCTCCCCACGGGGATGAACTAGGCCTAATAAAGCCTTTATCAAGCAAATCTTTCAATTGCTCCTTCAACTCCTTCAATTCTGCAGGTGCCATTCTATAAGGAGGAATAGATATAGGCTTAGTGTCTGGCAACACATCAATAGCAAAGTCAATCTTCCGCTCGGGAGGAAGGCCTGGAAGCTCTTCCGGGAATACATCAGGAAATTCATTTACTACGAGAACTGACTGAAGGGTTGGCGATTCAGCTTCCATATCTTGAACTCGCACTAGGTGATAAATACATCCCTTTGTGACCATCTTCCTTGCCTTTAGATAGGAAATAAACCTACCTTTTGGTGAAGCCGTATTCCCTTTCCATTCTAAAACTGGTTCTCCTGGAAACTGGAAACAAACCATCTTCATTCTATAATCAACATTGGCATAACAAGAAGCCAACCAATCCATGCCCATAATGACATCAAAATCTACCATCTTTAGTTCATGCAAGTCAACTATAGTACGGCGGCCACATATCACAACTACACAATCTCTATATACTCGGCTAGCTATTACCGATTAACCCACGGGTGTAGACACCTCAAAAGGTTTGATCGACTCCGGCTTGACTTTAAAGCCACCCACAATATATGGAGTAACATAGGACAATATGGATCCCGGATCAATCAAAGCATATACATCATGAGAGAATACTGATAATATACCTGTGACCACGTTAGGAGAAGACTCAAGATCTTGGCGTCCAGCCAAAGCATAAATACGGTGTTGAGGACCGCTAGAAGTAGGAGCTCTCCCTCTGCCTCTACCATGGCCAACTGGCGCATGTGAACCTGGCCCCATAGGGCGCATAGAAGATGAAGATCCGGCTACTGACCCTGAGGGCTGGGTCCTACCCCTACCATTAATCGAGGGGCAATCACGCATGATGTGGCCTGGTCGACCACATGAAAATAAACCATCTAAACCTGATCGGCATTGACCCCAATGCAACTTCCCACACTGTGAACATCGTGGCACGGACGGCCTTGCCTGACCCGAATCACCTCTAAACTGGGACCCTGAAAGACTCGGACTCGGCCCCGCACGAGCAGATCTATCAAGTCTCTGGCCTGAAAACCGTGGAGGTGCACTGGTCATAGAGTAGCCTGAATGCCCGGGAAATTGCTGCCTGTGCCCACCTCTAATCTCACTCATCGGACCTGAAAATCTGGCCCTCTTGCTATGGCCCCTATCTTGCTCACGTTCCCTTCTTTGCTGTTGCAGGCTTTCTTCTAAGTTTTGAGCATGGGCCTGAATGCGTGCAATATCCATACCGTCCTGAAGGGACGCAGTCAAGGATCTATCCATCAAGTGTGGCCCTAGGCATTTTACAAATCGGTGCACTCGGTCGCCCATATCCGCTACCATGGCCGAAGCATACCTAGCCAAGGAATTGAAGCGGAGACTATACTCTAGAGCACTCATACTACCTTGCCTTAAATTTAAGAACTTACCGGCTCTAGCTCACCGAACTTCCGGAGGCATATAGTGTCAAAGAAAAGCATCAACGAACTCTTGCCATACCGGGGGAGGTGCATTGGCTCCCTGTGAAGCCATCCAAACCATATACCACTGGATCGAGACATCTCTCAATATTACGACGCTAACTCCATCGACTCGGTGTCTGAAGCATGTATCAACCGAAGCGTCTTTAACATACCATCAATGAAGTCCTGAGGGTCCTCCTCCGGCTTTGATCCAAAGAATTCCGGAGGGTTCAAAGTAATGAAGTCACGGGCCCTTGCACTAACAGCCCTGTCACCCTGCCCTGTACTTTGCCGCTGAGTCTGAGCAGCAAGTAACTGAGTAAGCAAATGTATGGCCTCTTTTACATCTTGGCCTGAGGCATCCGGTGGAGGAGCTGGAGCTGGGGCGGAGGCTCCCTCACGCTCCTCAGTAATAGGCACTGTCTGGGAGGACTGAGATTGAGCCGCACTCTGGGACTCATTTTCCTCTACTACCGGTGGCGGTGCGTTTTCCGCCCGCTTTTATGCCACCGTCTTGCCCTTTTGGGTTGCTGTAGCTTTTCTCTTTCTAGGCATCTTTGAAATACACAACACACGATTAGGGAACAAGAATTTCTTATATCATAGCTCTACCGCACGATTTCTTATGAAGAAAGAAGGTTATTCATTCCTAAACTGTCCGCAGCTTCTTGTCTATAAGTGTGGCGCACAACATACCCATAACCAAGACTCTACTAGACACGGCTCGTAGACACACCCTAGGACTGAACTGCTCTGATACCACTTTGTCACGACCCGTCTAGAGGGCTGCGACAAGCACCCAGTGCTAGCCCACCCGGGCACCCCTTAACTCACTTTTATGCTTACATCTAGGTGAGCCATATAATTAAACATATAAATATATTCGTTCATCATACCAGTCCCATTGGACGACAATGCCTTTATATAATGATTGACATCTATGCCACATCAACGCACATGAGCCGACAAGGCTATCAAAATGATATACAAAATATGGGCCGACAAGGCCAGACATGTCTAACCATATACAAGTGACTACGAGCCTCTAAGAAGAGTATAACATATCACATGAGCGGGACAGGACCCCGCTGTGCCCATAATTATGTACACAAAAGAATGAGTACCCAAAAGCTATGGCTCCGAATGAAATGGAGCTCTGCTAGGTGGTCTCTGAGAATACTGCTATGGATCAAGCCTGCCTCCCTGTGCACCTGCGGGCATGACGCAGCGTCCACAAACAAAAGGACGTCAGTACGAAGAATGTACTGAGTATGTAAAGCATAGTCAATATCAATATAGAAGTATAGATAGCAACATAAGAAATAGCATAGGATGGGAGATGGCAATATCATCGTCATATGCACTTACTTGCCTTTCATAGGAACTTTCCCTTGCTAATACGTATTTGTGTACATACATCACTATCTGTATTCCACCATAATTGTCACGACCCATCCCGTAGGCCGTGACTGGGGCCCGACCTGGACACCCGTATACATACCTATCAGATATAGTCAAACTGAAATTACTAACAATATGGAACTTTACAAAAGAACTCTGAAAGTTCATAGCGTCATCATATATGTATATTCAGATACGCTGTCTCCTGAGGAGTCACAACTGATCATATCATGAAATAATACGCAAGCCGACAAGGCTGCTATCACATATCAATATCATATGCAAGCCGACAAGGCTGCCATTATAGACGAACATCATACCACAGCACATCGTATAGACACAGCTAAACAGAACCCATACACAACCCACACATATGTCTACAAACCTCTAAGAGTACGAATAGCGAAATATGACGGGACTGGGCCTCGTCGTACCCCTGGATATCATATACATATATATATATATATATATATATATATATATATATCATAAGATCTGTACCAAAATCTAGGCTCCGGAACAACGGAGCTCTCCAAGACAGCAGGAAGGGAATCCTAAGCTGGCGGATCACCAAAGCGAGTATCTGCACCTGCGGGCATGAAACGCAGCCCCCCGAAGAAAGGGGGTCAGTACGGAATATGTACTGAGCATGTAAAGCATGAAATACAGTAAACAGGATCATAACTGAAATAAGGAGTACAAAAAACGAGTACAATAACCAGAATACCAAAATGCTTGCCTTTAAAACATAAATCATGCATGTCAATATCATATATCATATACATATATACCGTACCCGGCCCTCTAGTGAGGGACTCGGTGAATAAAGTCATCATATGCCCTCTTGGCCGCCACAACATGTCATCATATCATCATATACATATATATACCGTACCCGGCCCTCTAGTGAGGGACTCAGTGAACAATGCAGTGAAACTGTGCACGATAACATACCCGACCCGGGACTCGGTGAAAGACATATTGAGGCATGCACGAGCAGAGTAGTGAGAAACCATATGCAATTTAAATCATTATCAAGAGTCAAACACAATAAGAAGAAAAGGTTAACACTTGAGTATTAATAGCGACAATCGTATCAAGTATCCCTCGAATGTCATTATAGAATATCTGAAGAGACTTGGAAGTCATAAACATGTATCAAGATCATATGAAACAATTTATAGAAGTCTAGACATTAGTTATTACAGAGTTCCTGAGAATAGGAGCTTATGTATCGACAACTATCCAACGTACAGAAAACTGAAGAGGGAGGCTCAATCACTTGAGAATTGTAATATCAAGAAGTGAATAAGAATCATAAATATCACTCAAAGCTTATGAATGGAATTACCCCAAAGTTCATATCAGTCATCACTTAAGTCTAAGACATGCCAAAAGAAAGAAGGGATAACTTTACATACCTGTTAGCGGCTATTCGTAACTCGTTCGTCTCGTCGCTCTTTTAGCCTATTTAATATAAGAGTAACGTTATCGTTAGTAACTATATTTTTTTAGTCCACAAATCCATAGCCCATTTCTTATAGAACCTATATTTCAGCTTATATATTCTCATTTAGGGTTTTTGTTAGTTAGGGACTTAACGAAAATCGGGCAGCATTTCCCCTATATATTCGCCTAGCCCGAATTTCTAATTTTCCTCCTGTCAACATAGAAATACCGACAACAACAGTATACACATAAAATTCTCACAATTCGGCCCATAACAATTCCAACAACCCAACAACTTCTCTAAATCCATTTCAACCCACCATTTCCTATAATATCAATTTCATGCATTTCCTTAATTCCAATTTCGTCCAATCCAATTTTAATCCTTCCATAACAACACCATTAACACAATTATACCATAAAACAAGAAAATCTTACCTTAATTTTCTTGGAGGAATTTCTACTCTTAATTGCTCCAATTTCGTAATTTCTTCTTCCTCGATTCAATATCCGATGTCGCTATCACCTCCTTGGACTTGAAAATCATCTTAGGATTAATCTGAAAACAATTTTTTTTTATACGGTGGCTGCCATGGCCGAAGCTAGGCAGCCATGGCTAAGAGTTTCTTTTAATTCACATTTGAGTGAGATTTGCAAATGGAAATGCAAATGGAATGATTAGTAAGTATTATTCATCAATATGACTATAGTCCATGCAAGGAACACGTGCCCCACTATAATTTCATCCATCAAATTTATTTTATCATCTCTTTTCTTTTTATAATCAAATTCGGTGGGGCCCGCCTTGATGATATAATTAATTTAATTAAATAAATTTTAATTAATCACTAATCTCCACTTAATAATCTAATCACAATTAATTAAACCGTAATCTCTAATAATATTTTTACACTTAATAAAATTTATAAACAATTTATGTAATAATTAAAATTAAAAATTAAAGGTTTCTACTCGTGTCCGAAAATGACTCCGCCTTTAACTTGAGTCGACTTGCTTGTGAATAATTTGACGTATAAATATATGGGGTATAACATCTTTCCCCCCTTTAGAACATTCGTCCTCGAATGTTGAACTGATCCTGAACTCCCAATACTTTCTCAAGTGGTCTCTTACCTAATTATGCCCTTTTTATACCTCTTTCGTTTGTCGACTCGCTTTAGTCCATTATAACGCATTCCAGGTCTTTACATAGTCATTCTTGTAATATCTCCTTCTTTTGTTGCTTCTTGAGGTAATTATTCCATGTCGTTGTCTTTGCTCTTCTCTTTGTTTCATACTTGGTTATCCGCTGTATTTCGGGCTGTTCTGCTGAAGTGTTACTGTCTCTCTTATCTGTATTCTGCTTAGTTGTACTGTCATCGATTGATTCGGACTTGTACTCATGGTGTATGTAGTCATGATTCGACTCTTTCTTTTTCTATTGTTATTCCCTTAAGATACCGTTTCCTTCATCTTACTTCTCAATCTTTAAATATGATTGTTATAACGCGGAGACGTCCCTCGTTGGTTCATTAGACTTTAATACTCCTGGAGCATTGCAAGCCTCTGGTTACCTGTAGACTCTTCGCAGGTTATACGAGTAAAACGAAACTTCCCAGAGGTGACATTTTTCCACTCCAATATCCTTGCTTCACCCGGTTGTTATAGCCCGTATTCTGGAATCTTCAGTATCATGTGTTACTTTCTAACTTGCTTTTAAAGGTCTTTAACTATCATTTGTTTTTACTTCTCAATCTCGATCTTTAGGGCTGGTTATCAAATATCGCCAGGGTTCCCTCATATCACAACTTTACTGCCCTCCAGTAACCAGTAACCCGCTTGTTCTAATTGTCTCGGTTAAATCATTTCGTAATTTCCCTTAACGTAACTGACACTACTTTAGGCATATTATCTCGTGTCGTTTCTCTTTTTTTTACTCAAATTCTTCTATTGCCGCTTTGCTCAAATTTGCTCTTAGCTCTCCTATCACGCATCCTATTGCAATCTTTACACAAGTATGTGTAGGTGCTCAAATCAGTCTAGTAAATACCTTAGCGTTGCCTCGCTAATCTTTATGCAGACTCTATATCCTTCTCTTATATTTTTTTAACTGATATCAAGGCTCAACTATGGCTTTTTCCCTCAGCACTAATTATATCTCTGTAGTTTCGCCTCAACCCATCTTACACCTTTCTTGGGTGTACCTAAAATATTGCAACCGCATTGTTGTTACTGAATTCTTACTCTTCTTATAAAGTACTCACGTGGCCTCGTTCTTAGTATACAAGTATTCATAGGTTGCATAACTATTCTTGTACAATTTGTACAAAATGCATCCACTCTTAGTCATGGTCTTTCCTTCTCCTGTCTTATTCTGCTCTGCATATCTTATTGTACCATTACTCACTTGCTGTCTATTTCACCATACTTTTTCCCCTTCCTCTATTCCCTATTTGGTTTTCTCATATCCTACTATAGGAGAGATTTCCTATTCTTTTTCCTTTGCTACTTATGTGTCGCAATATCCTTAGCCAATCACTCCGTTGTCAACATCTTATCTTCTAATCCAGTATAGCCCTGCTATTCTTTATAATATCCTTTTAAGTTACTCGTTGCCATTTTCTTGTCGTATTCTTCCTTTTTATACGTCTCAACCTTCTTATGTCATATTGTCCAAGGTATTTACCAATAATCCTAAGCACTGTCTCAAATACCATCTTGGCTTCTATCTGTTTATTGCTGGCCTTCAAATCTCACTAATTTGGTTCAGCAAGGGATCTCACTTGAAGTTTAAGTACTCACATTAAACGTGTTGCAGTACCAGTTGATTTCATCTTACACTTGCATTTTTCTCATCCGCTTCCCCCCTTTAGGGTGTACCTACATCATTATCTATTTATATTTCGCTCTATGCCTCCATTTCCAACTTCCTATGATTCTTTTTCCAATACATTTGGTATACTACACCATATCCTTGTCTTCCTTTATATCGTCTATAACTTAGATTACCCAGGTATGAAACCCTAACACAATCACGAGGCGATGAGAACTCTCGATATCTAGTACAAAATCTTATCTGATGGTTGGTACTCGAGTAATGTAATTAATGTAGCAATTTGTCCAAAGCCACATTCCATTTATTCCGGTCAGTGATTAGCTAGTGCTTATAGTCGTTTCAAATTCTCCATTCGGTAGCACTTATATTCTGATGATAAGTGTCCCAAGCTTTTCTATAACACCATTTTTACCCCAACGGATATCATCTGTTTCTTCTAATAAATTCATAATACCTTGGTTGTTTCGCAAATCTGCAATCCTCGTCCTTTAAGGATTTCACCATTTCCGAGGTGAAGTCACACATACGCAATACTCCTTTATGCCTCATGCGCTTTCACCCTTGTTGTATACCCAACGCTAACTTCTTACTTACTCAAAATCACATCAAAGTCGTAGCTATATATTTCCCTTTTATTCCATATTCATACTCAATTAATTACGTCCATCTTGAGTGCTTCCTTTAGTACTCCTTTCATTTCTCCAATCTAGGCCCATCTTTTATTTTGTGCACAAGGAATCTCATGCTACTCCTGTATCCTTCAGAAAACACTACTTCTACATAACCCCTTTCTCATTTTCAAAACATATTCTGTTCATCTCTATTTGTTCTTATTATACCAGTCATTTCTGGCATTCATTCTGTCTTGTTGTTCATCTTCCTTTAGGTTGGTCTTTCATAATTCTGTCACTTATATTACTCGTTTTCCATGCTATACATGTCGTAACACATCGCTACACTGTAATCCCACTCACTTTCTTCCTATCTTCTTCTTTTAATTAACTTCTTCTCTTCCTGTGCTCGCTTTCACTTTCGTTACTACTTGATCTCTATTCTGAACTTTCCCTATAGAACTTTGTAAGTCTTTCTTATTCGTTCTACATTTGCTTTTCCGTTTCACACTAATCACATCGTATTCTTTAGTTACTTCCTTGCTAGGTGTCACACCCTCATCTTGATAGGGCATGATGGGCACCCGACTCCCTTCAGAGTCAAGCGAACCCTTAAACATTCGCTTTACGAAAACCTGTCATTTCAAAAACTTTTAAACACATGAAACTTTTCCAAATAGAGGTCATTATCTTTATACAAATTATAAAAAAACTTTCAATCAATTACGTACTTTTTACCAACTGAAATCATCTAAAAATACATACTCTTTTAACATCTATAAATGATTCGCACTTCTCGACGCCTTATCCACAGGACACTGTCTGCAAAGTCTCTAACACATACAAAACACCATAACAAAGGTACTCGACTCGGCAATACTCCGAACTGAGATGGAGCTTGCCAATCCCGCTGGAATACCTTCTAGCAAAATCTTCTACTCACCTGGGTGTACCTGCGTGGCATGAAACGCAGCCCCCGAATAAAGGGGGTCAGTACGGAATATGTACTTAATATGTAAAGCGGGAATAAATGATAACCATCGCATAATTTAGGAAAGAAGAAATCATAACGAACCCAATACCTGCAGCCTTCGCTGGAAGAAACGTAAATATGTACGCAAATCTCAAGCAGGCTTCAAGTAAATAATTGCAATCTAACTAACATTTTCAAAATAAGTAATGTAATCTAACACACCTCCTTTAAGTGAATAATGCAAAGCAACACACGTGCCGCTTCCGGCAAATTAATGATGGCCCCTTCGGGCATCCGCTTTCGGCTCTATATCAATAATGGCCCCTTCGGGCAGCCGCTTCCGGCTCTATATCAATAATGGCCCCTTCGGGCAGCCGCTTCCGGCTCTATATCAATAATGGTCCCTTCGGGCAGCCGCTTCCGGCTCTATATCAATAATGGCCCCTTCGGGCATGAATGCAAATATGCAAATGTATGGAAATCTCTTTTAAAGAAAATCCATAACATAAACTAAGGCCACGTGTCACATAGCACACTCAGACATAAACTGAGGCCATAGCGCACCCAGGCGTAAGCTGAGGGCATAGCTCACTCAGGCACGAGCTGAGGCCATATATCATATAGCACACTTAGCTACGTCATGAAGTCATCTAGTGACTTAGGCTTGAAAATCTCGCACCCCCTTCAGAGTGGTTTTTGGAAAGTCTAAATAATAAAATCTCGCACTCCCTTCGGAGTGGTTTTGAAAATCGACTTTATGTTTCCTTTCGTACAAAACTAGTTTTCTTGAAATCATTAGTAAACCACAAACACGTTTCAAGTAAATCCGCGTTAGTCTACGAAAGTTACGAGCTTTTAAAGTACGGAACCTTCTAAAAACATTTCATAAGCCATATTTCGAAATTCAAGTATTATTCATATTAGGAAACTTCTGAATAATGTTTTGGACCAAATCAAATAGGGACCTTAAGATCATATTTAAGTATCAAAATATTCATCAAAGACTTTAGTCATATCGATTTTCTTTCTAACAACATTCGGAAATATACCCACTACAATCTTTGAACGTCATGTATATACATATCAAACCATATAGAGTACTTATGGAAATCAAAGACATCGGCCATCCTAGTGGCGCTAAGAATAGAATTTTCCTTAGAATCATACATATACGTTATTTGTTCATTTCATAAAGGTCATGCCAAAAGAAAGAAAGGTAGGCTCTACATACCTGTCAGTGACTTAGTCGTGGATCCTTTTCGCCTCGTCGCCCTTTTAGCCTATTTATATAAAAGTAACGTTATCGTTAGTAACTATATTTTCTAGTCCACAATTCTATAACCCATTTCTTATTGAACCTATATTTTAGTTTATATATCCCCATTTAGGGTTTGTTTTTATTATTATCTAAAAATCTAGCGAAAATCCGGCAGCACTTCCCCTATACATTCGCCTATCCCAAATTTTCAATCGCCCTCCTGTTGACACAGAAATACCAACAACAATATATGGATACAATCATATCTTCAATTCAACGAAAACAACATCATATTCACATCAACAAAATTCCAACTTTAACTTTCTAATCTTTTCGCCATATAATCCATGATAATAACAACCACACTACTAATTAAACTTCATTTACCATAGCTAGTTTAAATTGGCCCCATACGGCTCAAACTCCACTTCCATATCAACATACACAACTCTTGCAATTTCTTCCACATCCACCAATTCATACAAAGACTAATCATCTTCTAAAATAGGTAGGAAAATATTAAACCTTACCTTAATAGTAGCGCCGTGAATAGTGGCGCCGTGAACAGTACCCCCGCCGTGAATAGTAGCCGGAACCTCTCTCTCAATTCTCTATCCACAAGATAAGAAAATGATCTTTTGTTGCTGAATTTTTCTGGAAATATTGGGAACTTTTGTGCTGAAAAAAAATGAGATTTTTGTCCCTTAAAAAGGAATGCTCAAGTCGGTTTCACTGTAGCTACAGTGCTGTTGCAGTACTGTAGCGGTACCACGGGAATGCTGTTTCTGCATCGACAGTTCAGTTTGTAACGTCTATAATTCCCTATTCCGATGTCCTATCAATGAACGGTTTGTTGCATTACAAACTAGACTCAACGAACTTCATTTTAGGATTTTGAAATACCTTAAAACTCCACATATACTATGAGGTATGCGCCTCAAAAGTTGACTAAAACCCGTCTCGCGTTTCTCAAATTTTCGTCGAACTTATTTTCTTCAATTTGCTCGATCTCGAAATATTCTGAAATTATCCATACATGGTATTTATCACTTATTACACTAATCCACCCAAGGCTTATTCCTACACCATCTAAGGTAAGTTTTATGGTATTCCAATGTTGTTTAAGGTATTGAGAAGTTAAAACACTTGGATTGTAGAAGGGTATAGAAAATGGGTCATGAATGTAAGAATAATGACATTTTGAGTAGTAGTTTGGAATGAGTCATGAATATTGATATGTTGTGATTATAAGTATGCTATAAGTGACATTTAGAACATGGGATAAGTATTATATGTGAGAAAACGCAATAGTGAACTATGACCACGATTATGGAGGAATTGAAGTGAAATTGTGAAATGTGGATAATGTAGATGAATGATGATTGTTGTTTATTGTGAATGTTGTTATGGATGTTTGGGAGTTGATATGTAAAATGAGGAAAGTTGTATAAACAAAGGAAATGCTGCCCAATTTTCTCTAGCTTTAGTAAGCACGTTCTTATAATCGATTAGCTAATGTCTATACGAACTTTCTTGAAGGTAGAAACGTGAGCGTTGAAGAAGAGCAATCAAGCAATATAATTGTTAAACGAAAGAGGTATGTAAGGCTAATACTTTCCTTCTATGGCATGACTCTTATGGAATGAATCTTTCTATTTTTCCACGATCTTCCTAAATAACAGAAATTATGAGTCCATGACTATAAAGAGCTACCTACGCATATGATAAAGAAAGGAGATACAATGACGAGCAAGATAATGACGATGATGAGTTTAAATATAAAGAATCCTAGAGTAATATAAGATGTCTATGAAGATAATGATCCTAAGTATAGTTCCATTGATGCTTTTCCTTGTGTGCACTCACCATAAAATACTAGTCCCTCCAAGGTGAGACATGACGATTATGATCACTCCATAACGTGGTCGAGGGTTCACGACCTCATGTCACCCCGACATAGCCATGGTTACCTTCACGTTTTAATGTAGGATTAATGATGAATGTATGATGATGTTAAGTTATGATAAGGTTATGATATGCCTATGAGATGTGTGATAATGACAAGTTTATGTTGACTATATGATGATACGATTCCACCGTGCCGAGTTGGCCGGGCATGTCACCGCGAAGATGGGCTGCATACGATTCCACCGTGCCTAAATGGCCAGGCATGTCACCGCTAAGGCGGGCTACTATGGTTACACCGAGCCTAGAGGGCCGGGCATAACACCACTAGTGGGTGGCATATGATGGTTACCTGGACGCAAGTTAACAATATATATATATATATATATATATATATATATATATATATATATATATGATACGATGATGTATGTGTTATGATGATACATGTACTATGACTATATATATGATAAAGGCCTGAAATGTATCCACCCTTAAAAGTTACGCAGGTTATATCTTCATCTTATGTCTTATGATTTCTCTATTATGTTAATTTCATTCATGCCTTACATACTCAGTACAATGTTCGTACTGACGTCCTTTTTCTTTGGACGCTGTGTTCATGCCCACAGGTAGGTAGGGAGGTGATCCAGACTCGTAGGAGCTATTAGCTGACTTGAGATCACTCCATTGTTCCGGAGGTGCCATTGACTTATTCTTTTGTGTATATACATATATTTTGGGCACGACGAGGTCCTGTCCCGTCCCTATGTCTAGCACTCTAGCAGAGGCTCGTAGATACGTATGTGTGGGTTGTATGGTCTCACAATTTTCTCATTGTATATGTACATATTATTTTGATAGCCGGAAGGCTTGTGTATATAAAGGTAAATATGTTTCAAAGTGGAAATGGTTTTCCTATGATTTTGAGTATAAGAATAATGAATGAAGGCAGGATGAGTACGATGCGTAATAGTATGAGTGGTTCTCAGTGGTTAGCCTCGGGTACCCGTCATGGCCTCTAGTCGGGTCGTGACGAAAGTGGTATCAGAGCAGTTCAGTCCTACGAAGTGTCTACGAGCCGTGTCTAGTAGAGTCTTGTTTATGGTGTGTTGCGCGCCACACTAATAAACAGGAGGCTACAGGGCATTTAGGAAAAATGACCATCTTTCATCTTAACAGATCGTGCGATTGAGCTGTGTTATAAGATTATCTCCTCCCTAATAATGTGCTATGATTTCAGAAATACCGCCAAAGGTAAAAGCTACAGCCGCCCAGAAGGGCAAGATTACGAAGAAAAGGCAGGTAGAAAGAGAGCCACCAATGAATGTAGAAGAGGGTGAATCACATAATGAGGCCCCATCTAATACTTCCTCTACTCTGCCCAATTTAAAAGAACAAGAAGGGGCTTCAGCTCCAGCTCCTATGCCTCCAGTTCCTCCACTGGCTACTTCGGGTCAACAAGTGACCGAGGCTATTCATCTATTGACGCAATTAGTAGCCACCAAGGCACAGCGACAGGGTTCGGGTTCAAGTGACAGGGCCGTTAGTACTAGAGCCCGTGATTTCATGAGTTTGAATCCTCCGGAGTTTTTCGGGTCAAAGCCGGATGAACACCCGCAAGGTTTTATTGATGAAATGTTAAGAACATTAAAGATTATTCACGTCTCCGAAACTGAATCTGTGGAGTTGGCATCTTATAGGCTCCGAGATGTGGCGGTATTATGGTACAATAATTGGATATCATCAAGAAAAGAGCATGCGCCTCCTCCCGTTTGGCAAGAACTTGTAGATGCCTTCATCCGCCACTATTTGCCACCCGAGGTCAGCCGAGCTAGAACGGATAGATTTTTAAATTTGAAACAAGGAAATATGAGTGCTCGGAAGTATAGCCTTCAGTTTAATTCATTGGCTAGATATGCCCCGACTATGGTGGCCGACAGAGGAAATAGGGTACACAGGTTTGTGAGTGGCTTAGGGCCACATTTATTTAAGGATTGTTTGACGACTTCATTACAAGACGGGATGGATATTTCCCGCATTCAAGCCCATGCCCAGAATTTAGAAGGACAACAGCATCCGCAAATGGGTGATCGTGATATTGATAGAGGGCAAAATAAGAGGGCCAGATCTATGGGTGCCGCTAGCGATTATAGAGAGGGATCAAGGCAGTCATATCCTAGACATTCAGGACAGTCGGCGACTAGTGCACCTCCACGATTTGCAGGTAGGAGATTGGACCGCTCCATTCGTTCAAGACAGGGTCAGAGTTCAAGAGCTTCAGGTTCCCAGTTTGGGGGTGATTATAGACAGAGGAGACCACCAGTCCGACGATGTAGCCAGTGCATAAAATTACACTTGGGGCCATGTCGCTAGGGCACAGATTCTTGCTATGTTTGTGGACAGACTGGGCACTTGATGCGTGATTGTCCCTTGAGGTATGGTAGAGGTGGGGTTCAGCCCACAGGATCAGCAGCTGGTTCCTCTTCAGTGCGCCCGGTAGGGCAGACTCCCCAGATCCCAGCAGGTCGATGTAGAGGCAGAGGGGGAGCATCTACGTCGGGTGCCACTCAGGACCGTATGTATGCTTTAGCTGGACGACAGGATCTTGAGTCCTCCCCGGATGTGGTTATAGGTATATTATATGTATTTTCCCATGATGTGTATGCATTGATAGATCCGGGTTCTACCCTATCTTGTATTACTCCATATGTTGCTAGTCGTATTAGGGTGGAACCCGAGTCAATTAAACCTTTTGAGGTATCTACTCCGGTTGGTGATCCTGTGATAGTTAGACAAGTGTATAAAAATTGTGTAATCGTGATATGCGACCGTCGGACTAAAGCTGATTTAGTTGAGCTGGAAATGTTAGATTTCGATGTGATTATGGGTATGGATTAGTTAGCCTCATGTTATACTAATGTCGATTGCCGAATGAAAGTAGTTCGATTTTAATTTCCGGGAGAGCCCATGCTTGAATGGAAGGGTAACACAGCATCTCCCAGGGGTAGGTTTATTTCCTACCTTAAGGCAAGAAAGATGATAACTAAGGGCTATATGTATCACTTAGTCCGAGTTCATGACACCGAAGCAAAGTCGCCAACTTTCCAATCCGTTCCGGTAGTGAATGGATTTCCGAATGTATTTCCAGATGAACTTCCAGTCCTCCCTCCGGAAAGAAAGATTGATTTCGCTAATGATGTGTTGCCGGATAGCAAGCCTATCTTTATTCCTCCTTACCGAATGGCTCCGTCAGAATTGAAAGAGCTAAAGGCATAATTGAAAGATTTGCTTGAGAAGGGGTTTATTAGACCCAGTTCATCACCGTGGGGAGCACCTGTCCTATTTGTAAGAAAGAAAGATGGCTCCCTACGAATGTGCATCGATTATAGGCAGTTGAATAAGGTGACGATAAAGAACAAATATCCTCTTCCGAGAATTGATGATTTATTTGATACACTATAGGGTGCCAAGTGGTTTTCCAAAATAGACTTAAGGTTAGGTTATCACCAAGTGAGAGTTAAAGAAGAAGATATTCCCAAAATAGCTTTTAGAACGAGATATGGCCATTATGAATTTCGGGTGATGTCATTTGGGTTAACTAATGCTTTGGCAGTGTTCATGAATTTGATGAATAATGTATTTAGGCCTCTCTTAGATCTATTCATAATAGTATTCATTGACGATATTATAGTATACTCTCACACAGAATCAGAACATGCAGACCATTTACGTATTGTCCTTGGAATTCTTCGGACTCGAAAATTGTATGCAAAATTTTCAAAGTGTGATTTTTGGCTGCATTCTGTGACATTTTTGGGCCATGTTATTTCAGATGATGGCATTCGAGTTGATACTCAGAAAATTGAAGCTGTGAAGACTTGGCCAAGGCCTACGACGCCTACAGAAGTCCATAGTTTTCTAGGATTGGCAGGTTATTATAGAAGGTTTGTGGAGGTGTTTTCCTCTATTTCAGCCCCATTGACAAAGCTAACCCAGAAGTCAGCTAAATTTCAGTGGAATGATGCTTGTGAGCGTAGCTTCTAGGAATTGAAAGATAGGTTGACTTCAGCACCAGTCTTAACACTCCCAGAAGGGCCAGATGGTTATGTTGTATATTGTGATGCTTCCAGTGTGAGGTTAGGATGCGTATTGATGCAGCATGGTAAAGTCATTGCTTATGCTTCGAGATAGCTGCGGAAGCATGAAAAGAACTACCCAACTCATGATCTCGAATTGGCTGCAGTTATTCATGCATTAAAGATATGGAGACACTACTTGTATGGTGTGCATGTTGATATCTATACAGACCACAAAAGTCTTCAATACATTTTCAAACAGAAGGAGTTGAATCTGCGGCAGAGGCGGTGGTTAGAATTATTGAAAGATTATGATGTGAGTATTTTATACCACCCCGGAAAGGCAAATGTAGTAGCTAATGCGCTTAGCCGCCGATCAATGGGCAACCTATGTGAAGTTCCTTCGGAGAAGAAAGAATTAATTCATGAGCTCCACCAACTAGATAATCTTGGATTACGCCTAATTGATTTAGGTAGTGCAGGAATTGGTATTAATAATCCCACAGTTTCGTTTCTGAATATGGAAGTGAAAGAGCGTCAATATGAAGATCCTCAGTTGAGCCGTTATAGAGACACATTTCATGAAAAGGAGAAGTATCCATGTGAAACTTCTATAGATGGAATTCTTAGATACTGAGGCAAGCTATGTGTTCCGAATGTTGCAGAATTACGTCGCCGAATTCAAGAAGAAGCTCATTATTCTCGATATTCTATTCATCCAAGAGCGACAAAGATGTATCATAATATCAAATTAGTTTATTGGTGGGATGGAATGAAGAAAGACATAGCAGAATTTGTAACCCAATGTTCAAATTGCCAGCAAGTTAAAATCGAACATCAAAAGCCAGGAGGATTATTGCAACCAATGGAGATCCCTACTTGGAAATGGGAAGTGATCAACATGGATTTTATTGTGGGATTACCCTGTTCCCGAGGCAAGTATGATTCTATATGGGTGATTGTGGACAGACTCACGAAAGCAGCTCATTTTCTTCCAGTCAGAACCACATACTCAGTAAAAGATTACGCAAGGATGTATCTCAAGGAGATTGTGCGACTCCATGGTATCCCGATATCCATTATCAAAGATAGAGGGGCACAATTTATAGATAAGTTCTGGAAATCCTTCCAAGAAGGTTTGGGTACTCGAGTAAAGCTTAGCACAGCGTTTCATCCGCAAACTGATGGGCAGGCCGAACGTACTATTCATACCTTGGAGGATATGCTAAGAGCATGTGTTTTAGATTTTGGTGGTAGCTGGGATGACCACTTACCTCTAATTGAGTTTGCATACAACAACAACTACCATTCCAGTATCCAAATGGCTCCGTATGAAGCTCTATATGGAAGGAAGTGTAGATCTCCAATTGGATGGTTTGAGGTAGGAGAAGTACAGCTAATAGGCCCTGAGTTGATTCAACAAGCAGTAGAAAGAGTCAAGGTGATCCGAGATCGATTATTGGCAGCCCAAAGTCGCCAAAAATCTTATGCGGACAACCGCCGGCGAGACTTAGAATTTCAAGTTAATGATTGGGTATTCTTAAAGGTGTCACCAATGAAAGGAGAGATGAGATTTGGTAAGAAAGGAAAGTGTTACACCTCAGAAATTGTTCGTGAGCCAACAATGAATAGACCAACGAAGGGCATGAGTGTGTGATCTTTTACTAAGTAGGGAATGACTATTTATGAACTTTGGAATTAAGAAAGTTGCAGAATTTCATTTCAGCCAGTGGTCGTAAAATGGAATACGGCCCGTAAAGTGATTTACGGACCGTAAAGTGCCATCGTCCTTCAACATTTCAAAAATTTCAACTTTCTGTCAAATGCTTCAAATGGTTAAAAACAACTTGGAATACGGACCGTAAATTGAAATACGGCCCGTAAACTGAGTCATAAACTCCCATGATCTTCAACCAACCTTTCTGTTTTGATATGCTTAAATACGACCACGTTATACGGCCCGTAAACTAGTATACGGTCCGTAAACTGTGGTTTACGACCACTGTACACCCCGACGACTGTTCATTAAAAATCAGATTTTGAGATTATTATAAGTGACTTTCTCATTCATTTCATTCATACTTCATCTATAACCTTCAAGAAATCTATATAACACTCCAAACACTTCAACCACAAGAACACCAAGGAAATCAATGATCATCAACACCAAATCTATGAAACAAAGTGCATGAAACATAATTGGAAGTCATCTCCTTCAAGAAATTCCAAAAGAGGTGAAGAAGGGTTTTGGTGCTAATGGCGTATAGACCATGGAATAGTTGTGAAGTAAGCAAAATTATGGTGATGAGCTAAAACCATTAAATGTGGAGAAATTGGAGAAAAATGGTGGATTTTGCTAAATATAGATAAGTGATGAATGTTGATACGATATTGTGAGTGTTGTTGTAAATGTTGAGAGTTGAAATAGAACATGAGAAAAGTAGTAGAAATAAAGGAAACGCTGCCCAATTTTCTCTAGAAATAACGATGCATTTTTATGGTCGATTGACTACCTGTAATGCGTATTCTCTCGTGAAGGTAATAACGTGATATTGAAGGAGAACAAGTGAACGATAGCTTAGCTAAATGACAAAGGTATGTGAGTGTTACACCTCAGAAAATTTCCCGTTGGTACGCAAGTAAATGAACTAATGATGTGTGCGAGGAGTGCGAGTGTATAATGCTTCATGGGAAATGTATGTAAAGGGATGTGGATGATTAGAATGAAAAGTCGAGAAATGAGAAAAATTGAAAGTTGGCAAAACTGCCCAGTGGTCGTATAATGCAGAATACGGACCGTAAAGTGCAATACGGTCCGCAAACTTGACGTCGTAAACTGGCATGTCCAACTTCAACTTTCTGCCAGCTGAGGAAATGGCTAAAATACGACCTGGTGGACGGACCGTAAAGTGATTTACGGCCCGTAAACCATGGTCGTAAATCACCATGCATGCAGGCCAAAGTTTCTGGTTCTGCTTAACCTTAAAAACGACCACGAGGGACGGTTTGTAAACTGAAATACGGACCATAAACCTCCATGGACGACCACTGTTCACCCAGCACAGATTTTCCAATTCATTAAATATGAGGATCAAGACTTATTTTATTTCATTACAACATTACACCACTTCTCTCTAGAACTTCTCTCTACAGTTATTATATGAGTTTTCAAGGATTATAAGTCATCCATAACATTAAGACAAGTGAATCAAGGATAAGGGAATCATCAAGGATCATCCAAGTCAAGAAATCCAAATGGAGAAAAACTAGGGTTTTGCTCAAAGAAGAGTATTATCAACCAAAGATTGTTCCTACAACTTCTAAGGTAAGATTCATTGTTTTTACAAGATGTTTAAGGTATTGGAGAATTAAAATACATGGATTGTAGAAAATGTGGTCAACTAGGTCATGAATGATGAATAGTGACATTTTGAGAAATAGTTGAATTGAGTTATGAATGTTGTTGTGTTGTGATATGAATGTGTTATAAATGGTATCGAGATCATGAACTAAACACTTTAGACGAATGGACGAAGATGGGTGTTATGACCATGAATGTGGGTGAATTAGAGGCAAATTGAGGAATCTAGATAATGTGGATAATGTGAATGACTAATGACCGTTGTTATGATATTAATGAAGGTATAAACGCTAGCATTGGAAGGGAACGTGCAACTGTAGAATAGTTCGACGGAAAGGTATGTAAGGCTAACCCTTCTTTCATAAGGCATGGTTCTTGGCCAAATTCCTAATTCCTCTATACGAGTATGTTGTTTTCACATGGTTGACATTCCGAGCTCATAAGCTCACGACCCTTGATATGTACTATGATTATATTACGTTCCTCGTATGACGAGTAAGTCTATAATGTAAATGTAACGATAATGATGAAGATAGTAATGATGATGAGAGTAAAATGAGACTAGAGATGCTTACGAGCTACGATATGTATATGTGTGCCTATGAAGGGCTATGATAAGACCCCGAGCTTATGATGCCAGGTAAGACTATATGTATATAACTATGTATAAAGTATGTATATGATTACGTAACGCGCGCGCACTTCTGCAGAAGGTACGGATAACCCTGATGCCTTGGTAGGGCCAGGTATGTATGACCTTGAGCCTTGGTTGGCCAAGTATGTATAAGACACCGATCCTATGAGGTCGGGTATGCAATGTAAATGCTATGTATATGAAATGACTATGTATATAATATGAATATGAATATGAATGTGAAAAGACTATGTATAGGGATATGAATAAGGACATGTGTACGAATATGAGCACAAGTATGGTACGAGTATTATTATGGGGTACGAACGACGATGTATGCAAGTAAGCAACATGATGATGATATTACTGTCTCCCCTCTTATGCTATCTTCATATGATATCTATTATGCTTCTATATTGATGTTGATCATGCTTTACATACTCAGTACATTCTTCGTACTGACGTCCTTTTGTTTGTGGACGCTGCGTCATGCCCGCAGGTGCACAGGGAGACAAATTTGATCCTTAGCTGCCTATTCGGAGATTTCATAGAGAGCTCCATTTCCCTCGGAGCTATATCTTTTGGGTACTCATTCTTTTGTGTATATAATTATGGGCATAGCGGGGTCCTGTCCCGCTAATGTGATATGTTATACTCTTAGAGGCTCGTTGACATGTGTGTGTGTGGGTAGATGTGTTTGGCCTTGTCGGCCTATGTTTTGTATATCATTTTGTCGGCCACGTTAGCCCATGTATATTGACGTGGCATAAGTGCCTATGATGATATAAATGTGCGGTTGTCCATATTGGACTAGTTAACGAATGAATGGAAATGCATGTATAATTATGTGGATCACCTAGATGTAAGTATAAGAGTAAGCTAAGAGGGTGCTCGGGTGGGTTAGCACCGGGTGCTCGTCGCGGCCCCGATTCGGGTCGTGACAAAAGTGGTATCAGAGCAGTTCAGTCCTAGGATATGTCTACGAGCCGTGTCTAGTAGAGTCTTGGTTATGAGTGTATTGCCCGGCACACTTATAAACGAGAAGCTGCGGACATCTTAGGAATATATGAGCTTCTTTCTTCATAAGAATCATGCGATAGAGCTATGATGTAAGAAATTCTTGTTCCTAAGTCGTGTGTTGTGTATTTCAGAGATGCCTAAAAAGAAAAAGGCTATAGCAGCCCAAAAGGGCAAGACGGTGGCAGAAAAGTGGGATGAAAGAGCACCACCACTGGTAGTAGAGGAAGATGAGTCCCAGAGTGCGGCTCAATCTCAGTCCTCCCAGACAGTGCCTATTACTGAGGAGCACGTGGGAGCCTCAGCCCCAGCTCCAGCTCCTCCACCGAATGCTTCGGGCCAAGACGTGAGAGAGGTCATTAATTTGTTGACTCAGTTGGTTGCGGCCTAGACTCAGAGGCCAAGCGCAGGGCAAGGTGACAGGACTGTTAGTGCAAGGGCCCGTGACTTCATGGCTTTGAAACCCCCGGAATTCTTTGGGTCGAAACTGTAGGAGGATCCCCAGGACTTTATTGATGGTATGCTAAGGACGCTCTGGTTGATACATGCTTCAGACACCGAATCGGTGGAGCTAGCGTCATATAGATTGAGGGATGTCTCAATCCAGTGGTATACAGTTTGGGTGGCTTCGCAGGGAGCCAATGCACCTCCCCCGATATGGCAAGAGTTTGTAGATGCTTTTCTCCGTCATTATATGCCTCTGGAAGTTCGGCGAGCTAGGGCCGATAAATTCTTGAATTTGAGGTAAGGTAGCATGAGTGCTACAGAGTATAGTCTCCGCTTCAATTCCTTGGATAGGTATGCTTCGGACATGGTAGCGGATATGGGCGATCGGGTGCACCGGTTTGTGAAAGGCCTAGGGCCCCACTTGATGGATAAATGCTTGACTGCGTCCCTTCAGGATGGCATGGATATTGCACGCATTCAGGCACATGCTCAGGAATTAGAGGAACACCTTCAACAGCGGAGAAATGAACGTGAGCAGGATAGGGGCCATAACAAGAGGGCCAGACCTTCGGGTTCGAGGAGCGAGTCCATGGGCGGACACAGACAGTAGTTTCCCAGCCATTCAGGCTATTCTATGACCAGTACACCTCCACAGTTCACGGGGCAGAGATTTGACAGATCTACTCGTTCCGAGCCGAGTCAGGGTTATTCGGGGTCTCAGTTTAGAGGTGATTCAGGCCAGCCAAGGCCACCCGTACCACGATGTTCTCAGTGTGAAAAGTTGCATTGGGGTCAGTGCCGATCAGGTTCAGACGCTTGCTATTCATGTGGTCGGCCAGGCCATATTATGCGTGATTGCCCCTCAGTACATGGTAGAGGTAGGACCCAGCCATCAGGGTCGGTAACCGGATCTTCAGCGTCTGTACGCCCTACGAGGCCAGGTTCACATGCGCCAGTCGGCCATGGTAGAGGTAGAGGCAGAGCTCCCAGTACTAGCGGTCCTCAGCACCGTATTTATGCTTTGGCTGGACGCCAAGATCTTGAGTCTTCTCCTGATGTGGTCACAGGTATATTATCGGTATTTTCTCATGATGTATATGCTTTGATTGATCCGGGCTCCACATTATCATATGTTACTCCATATATTGCGGGTCGATTTATAATTGAGTCGGAGTCTATCAAACCTTTCAAGGTGTCTACACCCGTGGGTGAATCGGTAATAGCTAGCCGAGTATATAGGAATTGTGTAATTGCGATTTGTGATCGTCGTACCATGATTGATTTGCATGAGCTAGAAATGGTAGATTTTGACGTTATTATGGGCATGGATTGGTTGGCTTCTTGTTATGTCAATGTTGATTGCCGAATGAAGATGGTTCGTTTCCAGTTTCCGGGAGAACCAGTCTTAGAATGGAAAGGGAATGCGGCATCACCAAAAGGTAGATTTATTTCCTATCTAAAGGCAAGGAAAATGATCACGAAAGGGTGCATTTATCACCTAGTACGAGTTCAAGATGTAGAAGCTGAGTCGCCGACTCTTCAGTCAGTTCCAGTAGTGAACGAATTTCCGGATGTTCTCCCAGAAGCGCTTCCAGGCCTTCCTCCCGAGCGAGAGATCGAATTTGCGATTGATGTGTTGCCGGACACTAAACCCATATCTATTCCTCCCTATAGGATGGCACCCGCAGAGTTGAAAGAGTTGAAGGAGCAATTAAAAGACTTGCTTGAAAAAGGCTTCATTAGGCCAAGTTCATCCCCGTGGGGAGCACCCGTATTGTTCGTCCGGAAGAAGGATGGCTCTTTGAGAATGTGCATTGATTATCGGCAATTGAATAAAGTCACAATTAAGAACAAGTATCCCCTCCCGAGGATTGATGATTTATTTGATCAATTGCAAGGTGCCAAATGGTTTTCAAAGATTGATTTGAGGTCCGGGTATCACCAAGTAAGAGTTAGGGAGAAAGATATCCCTAAGACATCTTTCAGAACAAGATATGGCCATTTCGAGTTCCGAGTAATGTCGTTTGGGCTAACTAATGCACCGGCAGTGTTTATGGACTTAATGAACAATGTATTCAGGCCCTTTCTGGATTTATTCGTGATTGTATTCATCGATGATATCCTAGTGTATTCTAGATCCGAAGCAGAACATGCGGATCACTTGCGTGTTGTCCTTGGAGTTCTTCGAACTCGAGAGTTATTCGCGAAGTTTTCCAAATGCGAGTTTTGGTTGAACTCAGTGGCATTTCTGGGCCACATTGTTGCAGCTGACGGTATTCGAGTGGATAGCCAAAAGATTGAGGCCATGAAGACTTGGCCAAGGTCCACGACCCCTACGGAGGTTTGTAGCTTTTTGGGCTTAGCCGGTTATTATAGAAGATTTGTTGAGGGTTTCTCTTCTATTTCTGCACCGCTCACCAAGTTGACTCAGAAGTCAGCTAAGTTTCAATGGACAAATGCTTGCGAGCGTAGTTTCAAAGAGTTGAAAGACCGACTGACTTCAGCCCCAGTCTTGACACTTCCAGAGGGATTGGAAGGATATGTTATTTATTGTGATGCTTCAGGCGTCGGGCTAGGCTGTGTATTGATGCAAAATTGTAAGATGATTGCGTATGCTTCTAGACAATTACGAAAACATGAGCAGAATTATCCTACCCATGACTTAGAATTGGCCGCGGTGGTCCATACTTTAAAGATATGGAGACATTACTTATATGGTGTCCACGTGGATATTTATACAGATCATAAGAGTCTCGAGTACATCTTCAAGCAGAAAGAGTTGAATTTGCGGCAACGACGATGGCTAGAGTTGCTAAAAGACTATGATGTTGAAATCCTATACCACCCCGGAAAGGCAAATGTTGTGGCTGATGCTCTTAGCCGTAGGTCGATGGGAAGTCTAAGTGAGGTACGACCAGAAAAGAAAGAGATGGCCCGTGATCTTCAGCAGTTAGCTAGCCTAGGAGTCTGAGTGGTGGACTCAGGTAGCAGCGGAGCTACTATTCAGAATTCAGCAGTTTCATCGTTAGTAGCGGAAGTAAAAGAGCGACAATATGAGGATCCCATGCTAATGCAGTACAGAGATACACTCCCTTAGAATGAGGGGTCATCATTTGACATTTCGGAAGACGGAGTTCTCCGATGTCGAGGCAGGTTATGTGTTCCCGATGTGGCAGGTCTACGCCATCAGATTTTGAGAGAAGCTCATTGTTCCCGTTACTCCGTTCACCCCGGAGTGACGAAAATGTATCATGATCTTAAGACTATATATTGGTGGAATGGGATGAAGAAAGACGTAGCAGAATTCGTAGCTCAGTGTCCTAATTGCCAACAAGTGAAGATAGAACACCAAAAGCCGGGTGGCTTATTGCAAGCTATACAAATCCCAACTTGGAAGTGGGAAGTGATTAATATGGATTTCATTACAGGGTTACCCCGTTCTCGACGTAAATATGATTCTATATGGGTGATCGTGGATAGGCTCACAAAGTCAGCGCAGTTCTTACCGGTTAGAACGACCAATATGGCAGAAGATTATGCCAAGCTTTATCTTAAAGAGATAGTGAGACTCCATGGCGTTCCGGTATCTATTACCTCCGATAGAGGGACTCAGTTTACAACCAAGTTTTGGGGGTCTTTCCAAGAAGGTTTAGGGACCCAAGTGCGCCTAAGCACGGCGTTTCACCCACAGACCGATGGGCAAGCTGAACGTACTATTCAGACTCTTGAAGATATGTTACGGGCATGTATGATAGATTTTGGAGGAAATTGGGATGACCATTTGCCACTCATTGAGTTTGCTTACAATAACAGTTACCATTCTAGCATTCAAATGGCACCGTATGAAGCTCTATATGGGCGAAAGTGTAGATCCCCAATTGGGTGGTTTGAAACCGGAGTAGCTAAGTTGATAGGGCCAGACTTGGTCCAGCAAGCAATAGAGAAAGTTAAGCTCATACAAGATCGGTTGCTAGCGGCTCAAAGTCGTCAGAAGTCCTATGCGGATAATCGTCGAAGAGACTGAGAGTTCGAAGTGAAAGATTGGGTATTCTTGAAAGTGTCACCAATGAAGGGCGTGATGAGATTTGGCAAAAAGGGGAAGCTCAGTCCCCGGTATATTGGGCCATACGAAATTGTGCGAAAAATAGGAAAAGTGGCCTATGAGCTAGATCTACCTCCAGATTTGGAGTCAGTCCATCCAGTATTTCATGTCTCGATGCTTCGGAAGTGTGTTGGAGATCCTACGAGGATCGTCCCAGTGAATGATATTCAAGTGACAGAAAAGTTAACTTATGATGAAATACCCATTGCCATATTAGATAGGCAAGTACGGAGGCTTAGAAACAAAGAAGTGGCCTCAATTAAAGTTCTGTGGAGAAATAACAATCGAGAGGAAATGACATGGGAAGCAGAAAAGAATATGCGATCCAAATACCCACATTTATTTCAGCCCTTGGAAGAAGTCCAAGATGAGACGTCAAAATCATAAGGTATGCATGTTTTCCTTTTATACATTCAGGTCGTGTGTGGCCAAATTTCTAGTACTGTTGTATTATTGCCCTGTGAGGCATTGTTATTGTGGGTTGTTGTGACAGGGTGGTAGTGTCACATTACAGAGGAAACTCTGGCGAAATTTTTATAGAATTCCCCAAGCCTTTAACATTCGAGGACGAATGTTCCTAAGGGGGGTAGAATGATACACCTCGGAAAATTTCCCGTTGGTACGCAAGTAAATGAACTAATGATGTGTGCGAGAGGTGCGAGTGTATAATGTTTCATGGGAAATGTATGTAAAGGGATGTGGATGATTAGAATGAAAAGTAGAGAAATGAGAAAAATTGAAAGTTGGCAAAACTGCCCAGTGGTCGTATAGTGCAGAATACGGACCGTAAAGTGCAATACGGTCCGTAAACTTGACGTCGTAAACTGGCATGTCCAACTTCAACTTTCTGCCAGCTGAGGAAATGGCTAAAATATAACCTGGTGGACGGACCGTAAAGTGATTTACGGCCCGTAAACCATGGTCGTAAACCACCATGCATGCAGGCCAAAGTTTCTGGTTCTGCTTAAGCTTAAAAACGACCACGAGGGACGGTCTGTAAACTGAAATACGGACCGTAAACCTCCATGGACAACCACTGTTCACCCAGCACAGATTTTCCAATTCATTAAATATGAGGATCAAGACTTATTTTATTTCATTACAACATTACACCACTTCTCTCTAGAACTTCTCTCTACATTTATTATATGAGTTTTCAAGGATTATAAGTCATCCATAACATTAAGACAAGTGAATCAAGGATAAGGGAATAATCAAGGATCATCCAAGTCAAGAAATCCAAATGGAGAAAAACTAGGGTTTTGCTCAAAGAAGAGTATTATCAACCAAAGATTGTTCCTACAACTTCTAAGGTAAGATTCATTATTTTTACAAGATGTTTAAGGTATTGGAGAATTAAAATACATGGATTGTAGAAAATGTGGTCAACTAGGTCATGAATGATGAATAGTGACATTTTGAGAAATAGTTGAATTGAGTTATGAATGTTGTTGTGTTGTGATATAAATGTGGGTGAATTAGAGGCAAATTGAGGAATCTAGATAATGTGGATAATGTGAATGACTAATGGCTGTTGTTATGATACTAATGAAGGTATAAACGCTAGCATTGGAAGGGAACGTGCAAGTGTAGAATAGTTCGACGGAAAGGTATGTCAGGCTAACCCTTCTTTCATAAGGCATGGTTCTTGGCCAAATTCCTAATTCCTCTATACGAGTATGTTGTTTTCACATGGTTGACATTCCGAGCTCATAAGATCATAACCCTTGATATGTACTATGATTATACTACGTTCCTCGTATGACGAGTAAGTCTAGCATGTAAATGTAACGATAATGATGAGGATTGTAATGATGATGAGAGTAAAATGAGACTAGAGATGCTTACGAGCTATGATATGTATATGTGTGCCTATGAAGGGCTATGATAAGACCCCGAGCTTATGATGCCGGGTAAGACTATATGTATATAACTATGTATAAAGTATGTATATTATTACGTAACGCGCGCGCACTTCTGCAGAAGGTACGGATAACCCTGATGCCTTGGTAGGGCCAGGTGTGTATGACCTTGAGCCTTGGTTGGCCAAGTATGTATAAGACACCGATTCTATGAGGTCGGGTATGCTATGTATATCAAAATGACTATGTATATAATATGAATATGAATATGAATGTGAAAACACTATGTATAGGGATACGAATAAGGACATGGGTACGAATATGAGCACAAGTATGGTACGAGTATTATTATGGGGTACGAACGACGATGTATGCAAGTAAGCGACATGATGATGTTATTACTGTCTCCCCTCCTATGCTATCTTCATATGATATCTATTATGCTTCTATATTGATGTTGATCATGCTTTACATACTCAGTACATTCTTCGTACTGACGTCCTTTTGTTTGTGGACGCTGCGTCATGCCCGCAGGTGCACAGGGAGACAGATTTGATCCTTAGCTGCCTATTCGGAGATTTCATAGAGAGCTCCATTTCCCTCGGAGCCATATCTTTTGGGTACTCATTCTTTTGTGTATATAATTATGGGCATAGCGGGGTCCTGTCCCACTAATGTGATATGTTATACTCTTAGAGGCTCGTAGACATGTGTGTGTGTGGGTAGATGTGTTTGGCCTTGTCGGCCTATGTTTTGTATATCATTTTGTCGGCCACGTTGGCCCATGTATATTGACGTGGCATAAATGCCTATGATGATATAAATGTGCGATTTTCCATATGGGACTAGTTGACGAATGAATGGAAATGCATGTATAATTATGTGGATCACCTAGATGTAAGTATAAGAGTAAGCTAAGAGGGTGCTCGGGTGGGTTAGCACCGGGTGCTCGTCGCGGCCCCGAGTCGGGTCGTGACAATGAGGCTAGTCCTTTTCTTTCTATGGCATAAATCCCATGACATGATTCTTCTCCCTTTTCGTGATTCTCCTATATCCCGGAAAGCCAGGAGCCTAAGATCATGCATATCTACATGAGCCAAGATATATGATGTGACGTTCTTATAAAGTAAATGATGTTGATCCGTGTATACTC
Source organism: Lycium barbarum (assembly GCF_019175385.1). NCBI lineage: Eukaryota > Viridiplantae > Streptophyta > Magnoliopsida > Solanales > Solanaceae > Lycium > Lycium barbarum. The sequence continues at coordinate 64,188,342 of NC_083339.1, forward strand.
TCACCTTATATCCTTGTCACGACCCAAACCCCGTGGGCCGCGACTGGTACCCTAACTGGGCACCCATACGTACCTACCTGATCGAACTCGAACCATACAGAGTTTTTTTTTTTTTTTTCAAAACAGAAGTACAGAAGTAGGCCGATACAATTACGGCACGCGCGTAACTTACATATATATATACATATACCTGAACATACAGACATTTACAGATAAGCCGATAAGGCTAACATACAGACGAAACCCGTAACCCACATATCCATCTACAGGCCTCTACAGACATACAGAATCATATGACGGGACAGGGCCCCGCCGTACCCAGAATATACATACATACGGAGTACACAGAAGACAGAAAATATATATACCAAAAGATATGCTCCGAGTCAAAGGAGCTCTTCGAATGGCAGAGTCAGGACCTACACTGGCGGCGTGTCATCTGGCGCGTCTGTACCTGCGGGCATGTAGCGCAGCCCCCGAAGAACGGGGGTCAGTACGGAAAATGTACCGAGTATGTAAAGCAGGAACGTAACAGATATAAACATAGTCCGAACTAGAGTCACAGAAATATAACGGGCAAAATCATAAGTCAAACTAACGGACAGAGTTATGATCCAGACAGACATACAGAATCGTGTTACACACAAATGAACAGAATTATAGTTCGGACAGACAGACGGAATCATAATACGGACAGACGAGCAGAATCTGAATCCATACGGACATACAGAAGCAGAAGCCATACGGACATACAGAAATAGTTGTAACACAGACGGACAGACCGTAGTATGACGGACAGAATTATGCATGCAGAGTAGCACAGAGTCATACAAAATCATACAAAGGCGTGTGCTTTATAAATACAGATGGCACACGCATATATTCATACAGATCCCGGCCCTGTCTGGGGGCGCGGTAACAGAACCCGGCCCTCTTAGTACGGGACGCGGTGGACAGACAGAATCAAATCAGATCATATGCCATCCTGGCCGCCATCCCCATACACAGATCATACAGACATACAGATCCCGGCCCGTACGCCGAGGGACGCGGTGAACAATGCAGAGAAATGTGCACGATAACAGAACCTGGCCCGGGTCGCAGTGAAGGAATGCATTGAGACAGACACGAATCGATAAATGAGAAACCACCTACCTACAGACTCAACATACAGACTCAATCAAACTGAAGGGTGCCAAACGGCGAGCCAAAATCAGAATGTCCAGATAGTATGCATAGTACGCGCCTATAACCTAGTTGGGAAGGCACGACAGATTATCAGAATGGGATGCTCAGATGTTCAGAAAGCATGTTATATAGATTACACAAAAATAGCCATAATATACAAAAAAAAAAATAATTCAGAAGTTTTTAGAGAAAATCGGACCCGAAACAGAAGTATTTAAAATCGTACCGGAAGTATCGGGCCTTATGGGCCCACCTCGGACCAACCCGAGGCTATATACGTAAATTATTGCTAATTGACCTTATGAGGTAACCCATACTCATTCGGAAGTGTTCCGACTCCGTTTGGGGAAATTTTGTACAAAATCTCACTTTAAGGGCAATTTGTAAGAAAACAGGTTCAACTGAATTGAAGGAATTGGAGCGGTTTTCCGTCTCGAATTCCGGGGAACGGAGTCGGACTTAAGGCTCGCGGTCGAGCCTACCACATCCGGAACATGCCTAGGAACGTAGAGAAGTGCTTCACATACCTCGCTGGCGCCTTATGCTCGCTTGGCGTCACTCCAAATTTCGTCCAAAATCTGGAAATGGTCAAATTTACCATTTGGTTAGTCTCATTCTTTCAATACCCCAAGCTTAAACATACTTGCCTACCGAAATTTCGGCAGCATTTCCTCTGTATATACGACATCCCCAAAAGTTAAAACACAGCCAACAACCAACACAACAACCCAGAGAATGATATCAAAACAACAACAAACATCAAGACATACATTAAGGCATCGTTAGCCATCTTCCAACATAACGAAACATTTTTCGTTTCAAACTTACATTTCCAAACCAAACTTATTATTTTCATAGCCATTATCCATCAAAATCATTACGACATACATCGGAGGCATCCATAACATGTTCACATAATATTCACAAGATATTCATAAAATTCACAAACATTCAACTTTCCATCAAGTCACTACTTTTCCAATCCCTTCCTAACTTTCAACATGCAAACTCATCAACACATTTTTATATTCCAAGTTCATTGTCATAAGCATAATTTACCTCTTAACACTTTCATTTTCACTTATACACAAGTCATAACAAAGTTCAATAATTTCCTTCAACAACTTAATAACCAATCTTCCATAACCACATAATTAACATGCTAACAAGATTCAATTCACCTTCCAACACCAACCCACACCACACGGCCACATGCTATATTTTCCAAATTTCACTAGTTCATTCCACTTTCATTTCTAATACAATTTCCACCACACTACAACTAACTTACACAAGAATTCAAACCATTAAAATCATGCAATAACCCTATATGCATTCGGCCACACATCCAAAAATTCCAACACACCAAATTTCCATATTTTTCATTCATTCACACACACTACAACATACATACATCATTTTTAACACAACAAAAATCATGAAATCCTTACCTTTCTTCAAGTTCTTCACTTGGGGTTGAAGTTGTTTTCTTGCCACAATCTTTATATCAACTTGAAGAGCCCCTTGTGCTTAGTACAAATCTCACAAGAGATGAATTTTAGAACCAAGGAATGGGCTCCAATTTTTTTTTTTCTTTTCTTCCTTTCTTTTCTTTCACCCGAAACCTCCCCCTTTCTCTCTATATTTTTTTCTTGAATGTTCTAAGGGATGAACATTGATTCATGTATATATCCTTTATGCTAATTAGTCATGTGACTAGTCACATGACCAATTTTAATGGTCTTGGGCCAACCATGGCCGGTTGGGCCTCCCTAATGGGCCTTGTTTTTCTTATATTTTTTTTTTGTCCAATAGGCTAGAATTTGTAATTTATGGAACAACTTCCCAAAATTCCAATTTTTGCCCTTGGCCACCTTTCGTAATTCCACACCATCAAATTCATAACCTACACGTGCATACCAAGGAATGTCCAATTATGGCCTTATTCATTACAAGTCAATTTACCTTGAATTTTTCGAATACACAAAAATGTCGGATGTAACATTCCCCCCCCCCCCCCCCCTTTAGAACATTCGTCCTCGAATGTTAAATTTACCTTATGGGGCGTCATACTACTTCGGGAGGGTTCTCTTTACAATCGTCCTTTACCGACTTTCCGACATGGCTTCTCTGCCAACATTATGGGGTAATTTTTCACATCACTGATTTAAATACCTTCATAATATATCTTCTCGTACCCCACGCAATCGTCGAACCATAAGCTATATTCTTGTAACTGACGAACGCTTTCCAGACGTCATAGTCCGTATCATTTCTTGTTACACTCCGGAGATTTCTACCACATCAATATAATCCCACTTCATACCAGACACTTCTTACCAACAGATTCAGGACTGGAACCGGACGCGTAGAAGCATATCGGACGGATTCGTAATCGGAAGCAGACATGCCAAACTATGGCGGATAGATTCATAATCAAAAGAAGAGATACGGAAGTATGTCAGACAGATCTGAGATCAGAGTCAGATGTATAAAAAGGTATCGGACGGACTTCGAAATCGGAATCAGGCTTACAGAAATGTATCATACAGAGTCACACTTAGAATCAGACATGCGGAGATGTATCAGACAGATGCGTGACCAAAATTAGACGTACGGAGGCACACCAGACGGATTTATATCCAGAGTCAGACATACAGAGGTGTGTCAGACAGATTCGTAATCAGGTTTAATCGTACAGAGACATGTCAGACAGGAACGTATTCAGAATCAATCATACAAATCGTCTTGGGTGTCGCTTATCGACTTTTTCAAAGTTTCTGCTTACTCGCTCTACTTATCTCTCTCCTTCCCTACTATCCATACTCTCTTTCCTTTTACAACCATCGCCATACCAGACTAACTTATGATGTAATTGGGCTTTTTTTTTCTATCCCCTGACAACATTCGAGTCGTCGCTGACTGTTATCCAGATTCGCTAAGTTTTCCGAGTGGTATCGCACCTTTCCTTTTTGCCCATTTAACCCGCGTCGGTCTGTGTGGTATCTGTAAAGGCGCTAATTACTCCATACATTCTCTTTTCCTTTAGATTACCCCAAGTTTTCATTTATATCGGTCATACCTACACTTGAGCAAAACTTTGCATTACTTCCCAGGGGGTCACCCATCCCAGAATTGCTATGGCCTGAGCACGCTTAACTCCGAAACTTTCATGCATTTCGACACGTTAGGGCTAATATAATTTCGTCGATTGCCCCTCACGACCTTTGTCACGTAATTTTAGAGCAAATCGGGGTCTTCGCAAATTTTCGGAAAATATTTGTAGCGGGTCCCACCCCCGGCTAAGTCGTACCACTACCATGTCGCCTTTCTGAATCTTAAACATTCACTTTCATACACATATACATATGATTACAGATAACCCACGGATTTAAGTCTTCGTCACACGAATTCCGCCTCCAAATAATCGGTGGAATCTGATAAAATGTCACCGCAAGGTGTTCTTCGGCCACCGACAGAAGAAACTAAAGTCTGACAAGTATCGCGGGACCTTTTTGTACTTAATCTACATGTTAACCTCCATATTCCTGGAAAAATTTGGGCAGAGTTTCCTCTGCATTTCTTACTATCCAAAACCTGTACACCAGAAATACCAATCATGCCTCACAGGGCCAACTCATATACACATACATACATATCATATCATATCGTATCGCAGCCACACGGGGCTGATAACTTCAAATGAGAATTATAATGTCGTCGACACTTACCACACGCGCCCAACTCAAACAGCATCGAAGGCACCTTCCTGTTTACTTTCATCCAGGATTTCTAGACTCACACTGACGGTGGGGACATCTCCGTCGCCCTTGCCTTGGGGTCACTAGGTCTCTAATTCCTTTAAATTTCCGTCGTCTTCATAGAACAACGTCTTACAAATATCATACACACATAGGAAGTTCTAAAAACTCATACACTTATAAATAATCAATATCGAGTCTGACCTGGGGAGCTGCCGTGAGAGGTATGCCCACTATCATCCACGCCTGTCTGCTCCCTACCTACCCGGTTTCCATTATCACCCGCATCTGAATCGGAGGGGTATGGACGATCAAACAAATCCTGGCCCACTGGTGACCCAGGCCAAGAACAGGAGAAATCCATAGCACTCTCCGAGGTGGCCGGGCTATCAAGGTTCTCCCTAATAATAAGAGCTGGTGCATACTTGAAAATCTCCTCCTGCGTCATCCCAGAAGAATGCTCCGACGGGCCTGCCTCATGACTATCCTCCTCCTCGGAGGTAAGAAGCTCCGGAGGGGTCATCGCCAAATCCTCCGAGATATCTGTATCGTAGCCATCCTCCACGGGATCCTCTGCTCCAGGGTTCGGGGTCTCTGGAGGAGTCGTAGATGGGTCCTCCGACGGATCCGTATCGTAGCTATCCTCCGGGGAATCCTCCGAAGGATCCGTCTCGATCGAGTAACTGGGGCCCTGCCTACTCGGCCCTGGTGACAACCTGGGGGCCTTCTTGGCACCCCCGTCCTCATCGTCGGAAGCCGTCCTCTTCATTCGTCACCAACCTACAACTACCTGCAAGGAGAGGGTCAGAAACATTTTCCCGAATACCGACACTTCTGCTCCTTTGGAGCCCCGCTGTAGATACCGCAATTCGTAAGGGAGAATCATCCTAATCATACAGCTTTAACGCACGATCTAAGAATTCAAAGAAGGGTAACATCCTAAATGCCCTGTAGCTTCCTGTTTATAGATGTGGTGCACAACACATCGATAACCAAGACTCTACTAGACACGGCCTGTAGACATACCGAGGACTAACCGCTCTGATACCACTTTTGTCACGACCCAAACCCCGTGGGCCGCGACTGGTACCCTAACTGGGCACCCATACGTACCTACCTGATCGAACTCGAACCATACAGAGTTTTTTTTTTTTTTTTTCAAAACAGAAGTACAGAAGTAGGCCGATACAATTACGGCACGCGCGTAACTTACATATATATATACATATACCTGAACATACAGACATTTACAGATAAGCCGATAAGGCTAACATACAGACGAAACCCGTAACCCACATATCCATCTACAGGCCTCTACAGACATACAGAATCATATGACGGGACAGGGCCCCGCCGTACCCAGAATATACATACATACGGAGTACACAGAAGACAGAAAATATATATACCAAAAGATATGCTCCGAGTCAAAGGAGCTCTTCGAATGGCAGAGTCAGGACCTACACTGGCGGCGTGTCATCTGGCGCGTCTGTACCTGCGGGCATGTAGCGCAGCCCCCGAAGAACGGGGGTCAGTACGAAAAATGTACCGAGTATGTAAAGCAGGAACGTAACAGATATAAACATAGTCCGAACTAGAGTCACAGAAATATAACGGGCAAAATCATAAGTCAAACTAACGGACAGAGTTATGATCCAGACAGACATACAGAATCGTGTTACACACAAATGAACAGAATTATAGTTCGGACAGACAGACGGAATCATAATACGGACAGACGAGCAGAATCTGAATCCATACGGACATACAGAAGCAGAAGCCATACGGACATACAGAAATAGTTGTAACACAGACGGACAGACCGTAGTATGACGGACAGAATTATGCATGCAGAGTAGCACAGAGTCATACAAAATCATACAAAGGCGTGTGCTTTATAAATACAGATGGCACACGCATATATTCATACAGATCCCGGCCCTGTCTGGGGGCGCGGTAACAGAACCCGGCCCTCTTAGTACGGGACGCGGTGGACAGACAGAATCAAATCAGATCATATGCCATCCTGGCCGCCATCCCCATACACAGATCATACAGACATACAGATCCCGGCCCGTACGCCGAGGGACGCGGTGAACAATGCAGAGAAATGTGCACGATAACAGAACCTGGCCCGGGTCGCAGTGAAGGAATGCATTGAGACAGACACGAATCGATAAATGAGAAACCACCTACCTACAGACTCAACATACAGACTCAATCAAACTGAAGGGTGCCAAACGGCGAGCCAAAATCAGAATGTCCAGATAGTATGCATAGTACGCGCCTATAACCTAGTTGGGAAGGCACGACAGATTATCAGAATGGGATGCTCAGATGTTCAGAAAGCATGTTATATAGATTACACAAAAATAGCCATAATATACAAAAAAAAAAAAAATTCAGAAGTTTTTAGAGAAAATCGGACCCGAAACAGAAGTATTTAAAATCGTACCGGAAGTATCGGGCCTTATGGGCCCACCTCGGACCAACCCGAGGCTATATACGTAAATTATTGCTAATTGACCTTATGAGGTAACCCATACTCATTCGGAAGTGTTCCGACTCCGTTTGGGGAAATTTTGTACAAAATCTCACTTTAAGGGCAATTTGTAAGAAAACAGGTTCAACTGAATTGAAGGAATTGGAGCGGTTTTCCGTCTCGAATTCCGGGGAACGGAGTCGGACTTAAGGCTCGCGGTCGAGCCTACCACATCCGGAACATGCCTAGGAACGTAGAGAAGTGCTTCACATACCTCGCTGGCGCCTTATGCTCGCTTGGCGTCACTCCAAATTTCGTCCAAAATCTGGAAATGGTCAAATTTACCATTTGGTTAGTCTCATTCTTTCAATACCCCAAGCTTACACATACTTGCCTACCGAAATTTCGGCAGCATTTCCTCTGTATATACGACATCCCCAAAAGTTAAAACACAGCCAACAACCAACACAACAACCCAGAGAATGATATCAAAACAACAACAAACATCAAGACATACATTAAGGCATCGTTAGCCATCTTCCAACATAACGAAACATTTTTCGTTTCAAACTTACATTTCCAAACCAAACTTATTATTTTCATAGCCATTATCCATCAAAATCATTACGACATACATCGGAGGCATCCATAACATGTTCACATAATATTCACAAGATATTCATAAAATTCACAAACATTCAACTTTCCATCAAGTCACTACTTTTCCAATCCCTTCCTAACTTTCAACATGCAAACTCATCAACACATTTTTATATTCCAAGTTCATTGTCATAAGCATAATTTACCTCTTAACACTTTCATTTTCACTTATACACAAGTCATAACAAAGTTCAATAATTTCCTTCAACAACTTAATAACCAATCTTCCATAACCACATAATTAACATGCTAACAAGATTCAATTCACCTTCCAACACCAACCCACACCACACGGCCACATGCTATATTTTCCAAATTTCACTAGTTCACTCCACTTTCATTTCTAATACAATTTCCACCACACTACAACTAACTTACACAAGAATTCAAACCATTAAAATCATGCAATAACCCTATATGCATTCGGCCACACATCCAAAAATTCCAACACACCAAATTTCCATATTTTTCATTCATTCACACACACTACAACATACATACATCATTTTTAACACAACAAAAATCATGAAATCCTTACCTTTCTTCAAGTTCTTCACTTGGGGTTGAAGTTGTTTTCTTGCCACAATCTTTATATCAACTTGAAGAGCCCCTTGTGCTTAGTACAAATCTCACAAGAGATGAATTTTAGAACCAAGGAATGGGCTCCAATTTTTTTTTTTCTTTTCTTCCTTTCTTTTCTTTCACCCGAAACCTCCCCCTTTCTCTCTATATTTTTTTCTTGAATGTTCTAAGGGATGAACATTGATTCATGTATATATCCTTTATGCTAATTAGTCATGTGACTAGTCACATGACCAATTTTAATGGTCTTGGGCCAACCATGGCCGGTTGGGCCTCCCTAATGGGCCTTGTTTTTCTTATATTTTTTTTTTGTCCAATAGGCTAGAATTTGTAATTTATGGAACAACTTCCCAAAATTCCAATTTTTGCCCTTGGCCACCTTTCGTAATTCCACACCATCAAATTCATAACCTACACGTGCATACCAAGGAATGTCCAATTATGGCCTTATTCATTACAAGTCAATTTACCTTGAATTTTTTGAATACACAAAAATGTCGGATGTAACAATCCTAATCCCGTCAAGGTGAGGCAGAATGTTCATAAATGCTCATAATGGAATCGAGGGTTCACGACCTTACGTCACCTCGATAGAATGCAGTTGTTCTAGAGTCCTTGTGCATGTATGATGATAAGTATATTTTGATAAGCATATCATTATAAATATTTTATGATGAGCATGTCATGATTGCATCACACCGGGCCTAGTTGGCCGGGCAGTTACCGCGAAAGCGGGCAGCTATACGATACACCATGGCCAGTTGGCATGGGCAGACACCACTAGTGGGCGGCATGAGATGGTACCCCGGACGCGGGAGGCCTGGACGCGGGCTAATGTTACTGATTATCACACCGCACCTATATGGTCGGGTAGTTTAGATATATATATATATATATATATATATATATATATATATATATATACATAGGATATGCATACATGAGATGATGATAAGCATAAAAGTAAGTCAGCATGCATTACTTTTTATATGATTCACAGTCAGGTACAGTTGCTTCATACTTGATGCCTCATTTACTTTCTTGATGTGTTGTTTTTGTTCATACCTCTCATACTCAACATTCGTATTGACGTCCATTTTCTTTGAACGCTGTGTTCATGCCCACAGGTAGACAGGGAGGCGAGCTCGATCCGGATTCTTAGAAGCTGTCAGCTGATTGAAAGCACTCCATTGTCCGGTGGTGCTTATGATTATCCTTTTGGTACATATGTATATTTTGGGGCATGACGGAGTCTTGTTCCGTCTACATGTATAGTATGTCAGTAGAGGCTCGTAGAAGCGTAGTGTGGGTTAGATGGTCTCACAAGTTTATTACAGCATGCATGTATATATTATATATATTATTTTGATGGCCTAATGAGGCATTTGTATATATATATAGACTGATTGTGTTTTCCACCGGAAAATGATTTTCATACAATTCTGAATGATAAAGAAGCGTAAATGACTATGACAAGCGAGGAAATAAGGGGTGCTCAGTGGTCAGCCTCGGGTACCCGTCGCGGCCCCTAGCTGGGTCGTAACAGAAGTGGTATCAGAGCGGTTCATTCCTAGGAAGTGTCTACGAGCCGTGTCTAGTAGAGTCTTGTTTATGGTGTGTTGCGCGCCACACTAATAAACAAGAGGCTACAGGGCATTTAGGAAAATGACCGTCTTTCTTCTTATGAGATCGTGCGATAGAGACATGCCTAAGATTATATCCCTCCTAAAAGTGTGTTATGCTTTCAGAATGCCGCCAAAGGGAAAGGCCACAGCCACCCAGAAGGGAAAAACTACAACGAAAAGACAGGCAGAAAGAGAGCCTCTGACGAATGTAGAGGAGGGCGAATCACAAAATGAGGCCTTGCCCAATGTAGAAGAGCAAGGAGGAGCCTCAGTCCCAGTTCCTCCACCAGTTGTTTCGGGTCAACAAGTGACCGAAGCTATTCATCTATTGACGCAATTGACTGCCGCCCAGGCACAGCGGCAGAGTGCGGGCCCGAGTGATCGTACCGCCAGTACGAGAGCTAGTGATTTCCTGACTTTAAATCCTCCGGGATTTTTCGGGTGGAAGCCAGATGAGGACCCACAAGGCTTCATTGAAGAGATGCTGAGGAGGTTGAAACTTATGTGTGCTTCTGAGACCGAATCGATATTGTTGGCTTCTTATAGGCTCCTCGATGTGGCGGTATTGTGGTACAACAACTGGATAGCATCGAGGACAGAAAATGCACCTTCCCCCGTTTGGCAAGAGTTTGTTGATGCTTTCATTCGCCATTATTTGTTAGCCGAGGTCCGCCGAGCTAGAGCGGATAGGTTCTTGAATCTGAAGCAAGGAAGCATGAGTGCTTGGGAGTATAGCATGCAGTTTAATTCTCTGGCTAGGTATGCCCCGACTATGGTGGCCGATATGGGCGATCGTGTACACAGATTTTTGAGTGGTTTGGGGCCACATTTGTTTAGAGATTGTCTGACGGCCTCTTTGCAAGACGGAATGGATATTTCCCGAATACAGGCACATGCTCAGAATCTTGAGGAACGACAACAGTTGCAGAGAAGTAATCGTATAATGACAGAAGGCAAGGTAAGAGAGCTAGATCTATGGGAGCGAGCAGTGAATATAGAGGGGGACCGAGACAGATGCATTCTAGGCACTCAGGTCAGTCAGCGACTAGTGCGCCTCCCAGATTTTCAGATAGGAGGTTTGATCGGTCTTTTCAGACACGACAGGGCCAGAGTTCGAGGGCCTCAGATTCTCAGTTTAGGGGAGATTCTAGTCAGAGGAGACCCTCAGTACCGCGGTGCAGCCAGTGCGGTAGACTGCATTCCGGACAGTGCCGTCAGGGTTCGGATGCTTGCTACGCCTGCTGGCAGGTTGGTCATATGATGAGAGATTGCCCTTCAGCAAGGGGTAGAGTTGGGACTCAGCCTACGGGATCAGCAGCTGGGTCTTCTTCAGTACGCCCGATAGCACAGACTCCTCAGACTATAGCAGGTAGAGGAAGAAGCAGAGGGGGGGCATCTACCTCAGGTGTCGTTCAGCCTCGCGTATATGCTTTAGCTGGGCGACAGGATCTTGAGTCTTCGCCAGATGTTGTCACAGGTACATTGACTATATTTTCCCGTGATGTATATGCTTTGATCGATCCGGGTTCTACTTTTTCTTACGTTACTCCGTATGTCGTGGATTGTATTGGGGTTAAATCCGAGCCCATTAAACCTTTTGAGGTATTCACTCCGGTTGTTGATCCGGTAATAGCGAGGAAAGTATACAAAAATTGTGTCATTGTGATATGTGATCGCCAGACTAAAGCCAATTTGATTGAGCTTGAAATGATAGATTTCAATGTAATTATGGGCATGGATTAGTTGGCCTCATGTTATGCTAATGTCGATTGCCGATCGAAAATGGTTCGATTTCAATTTCTGGGAGAGCCCGTACTTGAATGGAAGGGTAATACGGCATCCCCAAAGGGTAGGTTTATTTCCTACCTTAAGGCAAGAAAGATGATAGCTAAAGGCTATATTTACCATCTAGTTCGGGTTCATGACACCGAGGCAAAGTCGCCAGCTTTCCAATCTGTTCCGGTAGTGAATGAATTCCCACCTGTATTTCCAGACGAACTACGAGGTCTTCCTCCTAAAGGGAAATTAACTTCACTATTGATGTATTGCCGGACACTGAACCCATTTCTATTCCTCCTTATCGAATGGCTTCAGCAGAATTGAAAGAGCTGAAGGCACAGTTGAAGGACTTGCTCGAAAAGGGGTTTATAAGGCCCAGTTCATCGCCGTGGGGAGCACTAGTCTTGTTCGTGAGAAAGAAGGACGGATCTCTACGGCTGTGCATCGATTATAGACAGCTGAACAAGGTAACAATAAAGAACAAGTATCCCCTCCCCAGAATTGACGATTTGTTTGACCAATTATAGGGTGCTAAGTGGTTCTCCAAGATAGATCTGAGATCTGGTTATCATCAAGTGAGAATTAGAGAAAAAGATATTCCCAAAATAGCCTTCAGAACGAGGTATGGCCACTATGAGTTCCGAGTGATGTCGTTTAGGTTGACAAATGCCCCGGCAGTGTTCAATCTAATGAATAATGTGTTCAGGCCATTTTTGGATCTCTTCGTGATAGTATTTATTGATGATATTCTAGTGTATTCTCGCACAGAAACAGAACATGCAAATCATCTAAGAATTGTCCTTGGCATTCTTCGAGCTCGGGAATTATATGCAAAATTCTCAAAGTGCGAGTTTTGGCTAAATTCTGCGACATTCCTAGGTCATGTTATTTCAGATGATGGCATCCGAGTTGACACTCAGAAAATATAAGTTGTGAAGACTTGGCCTAGGCCTACAACGCCTACGGAAGTTCGTAGTTTTCTTGGTTTGGTAGGTTATTATAGAAGGTTTATAGAGGGATTTTCATCTATTTCAGCTCCATTGACGAAGCTAACCCAGAAGTCGGTGAAATTTCAGTGGAACGATGCATGCGAGCGTAGTTTCCATAAGTTGAAAGAGAGGTTGACCTCAGCTCCAGTACTAACACTTCCAGAAGGGCCAGATGGCTATGTTGTGTATTGTGATGCTTCTGGTGTGGGACTAGGATGTATATTGATGCAGCATAGGAAGGTGATTGCATACGCTTTGAGACAGTTACGGAAACATGAGAAGAATTATCCAACTCATGATCTCGAATTGGCTGCGGTTATTCATGCCTTAAAGATATGGAGGAATTATTTGTATCGTGTGCACGTCGATATCTATACAAATCACAAGAGTCTCCAGCATATCTTCAAACAGAAGGAGTTGAACCTGCGGCAGAGGCGGTGGTTAGAATTGTTAAAAAACCATGATGTGGACATTTTGTACCACCCCGAAAAAGCTAACGTAGTAGCCGATGTTCTTAGCCGTCGATCAATGGGTAGCTTATGTGAAGTTCCTTCAGAAAATAAGGAGATGGTTCGGGAGCTCCATCGATTAACAAGTCTTGGAATACGTGCAATTGACTCGGGTAGCACAGCCACTAGCATTAATGACCCCACAGTTTCATCTGTGAATATTGAAGTGAAGGAACTGCAATATGAAGATCCTCAATTAAGCCGATACCGAGACCTATCTCGTGAAAAGGAAAAGTCTCCATTTGAAGTTTCCATAGACGGGATCCTTAGATATCGAGGCAGGCTATGTGTACCGGATGTGGCAGAATTGCGCCAACGGATTTTAGAGGAAGCACACTATTCTCGGTATTCTATTCATCCCGGTGCAACTAAAATGTATCATGACCTCAAATTGATATACTGGTGGGATGGCATGAAGAGGGACATCGCAGATTTTGTAGCACAATGTCCGAATTGCCAACGGGTAAAAGCCGAACATCAGAAGCCAGGGGGCTTGTTGCAAGCAATGAAAATTCCTACGTGGAAATGGGAAGTAATTAACATGGATTTCATTGTGGGATTACCCCGTTCCCGTGGCAGGTATGACTCTATATGGGTGATCGTGGATAGGCTGACGAAAGCAGCCCATTTTCTTCCAGTCAAGACCACATATTCGGCAGAAGATTATGCCAAGTTGTATCTCAAAGAAATTTTGCGACTTCATGGAATTCATTTGGCCATTATTACAGACAGAGGGGCACAGTTTACAGCCAAGTTTTGGAAGTCCTTCCAAGAAGGTTTGGGTACTCAAGTTAAGCTCAGCACGACATTCCATCCGCAAACTGACGGACAAGCTGAGCGTACTATTCATACCTTGGAGGATATGTTACGAGCATGTGTGCTGGATTTTGGTGGAAGTTGGGACGATCATTTACCCCTTATTGAATTCGCATACAACAATAGCTATCATTCCAGTATTCAAATGAATCCGTATGAAGCTTTATATGGAAGGAAATGTAGATCTCCAATCGGATGGTTCGAAAAAGGAGAAGCACAACTAATGGGCCCTGAATTGATCTAACAAGCAATAGAAAAAATCAAGGTGATCCAAGATCGGTTGTTGACAGCCCAAAGTCGCCAAAGGTCTTATGCGGACAATCGCCGACGAAACTTGGAATTTCAGGTTGATGATTGGGTATTTTTAAAAGTGTCGCCCATGAAAGGGGTGATGAGATTTGGTAAGAAAGGGAAATTGTGTCCCCGATACATTGGACCTTACAAAATCATCCGCAAGGTGTGTCAGGTAGCCTATGAATTGGATTTGCCTTCGGAGCTTGAAGCAGTTCACCCAGTCTTTCATGCTTCGATGCTCCGCAAATGTATTGCAGACCCAACAAGAATAGTTTCGGTTGATGATGTACAGGTGACAGAGAAGCTGACCTATGAAGAAGTACCTATTGATATTTTAGATAGACAGGTGCGGAGACTTCGAAATAAAGAGGTAGCTTCGGTTAAAGTCTTATGGCGGAGTAGCAATCGGGAAGAAATGACTTGGGAAGCAGAAGAGAGCATGAAGTCCAAGTACCCACACTTATTCCAACCCCTGGGAGAGATCCAAGACGAAACACCGACGATATGAGGTATATACACTTCATTTTTATGCTTTTGGTTGTGTGTGGCCACAGATATGTTGATATTGTGATGTATCCCTGTGAGACAGTGATATTATGGGTTGTTATGACAGGCTGGTAGTGTCAAATTACAGGGGAAACTCTGGCGAAATTTTCATAGAATTCCGAGTGTTTAACATTCGAGGACGAATGTTTCAAATGGGGGGGGGGGGGGGGAGAGTCTTACACCTCGGAAATTTTATTCGTGAGCCAACAATGAATAGACCAACGAAGGGCATGAGTTTGCGATCTTTTACTAAGTAGGGAATGACCATTTATGAACTTTGGAATTAAGAAAGTTGCAGAATTTCATTTCAGCCAGTGGTCGTAAAATGGAATACGGCCCGTAAAGTGATTTATGGACCGTAAAGTGCCATCGTCCTTCAACATTTCAAAAATTTCAACTTTTTGTCAAATGCTTCAAATGGTTAAAAATGACTTGGAATACGGACCGTAAATTGAAATACGGCCCGTAAACTGAGTCGTAAACTACCATGATCTTCAACCAACCTTTCTGTTTTGATATGCTTAAATACAACCACGTTATACGGCCCGTAAACTAGTATGCGGTCTGTAAACTGTGGTTTACGACCACTGTACACCCCGACGACTGTTCATTAAAAATCAGATTTTGTGATTATTATAAGTGACTTTCTCATTCATTTCATTCATATTTCATCTATAACCTTCAAGAAATCTCTAGAACGCTCCAAACACTTCAACCACAAGAATACCAAGGAAATCAATGATCATCAACACCAAAACTATGAAACAAAGTGCATGAAACTTAATTGGAAGTCATCTCCTTCAAGAAATTCCAAAAGAGGTGAAGAAGGGTTTTGGTGCTAAAGAAGTGATTCCACTCTAGGCTTGTTCCACCATCATCTAAGGTATGTTTCATGACTTTATCATGTTATTTAAGGTATTGGAAAGCTAAGATGCTCGAAATGTAGAAGAACATAGAAAATGGGCCATTACTGAGGGAATAGTGTCACAATTGAATGATAGTTGAATGGAATCATGAACGTTGATATGTTGTGATGATGAATACATTATAAATGGCGTATAGACCATGGAATAGGTGTGAAGTAAGCAAAATTATGGTGATGAGCTAAAACCATTAAATGTGGAGAAATTGGAGAAAAATGGTGGATTTTGCTAAGTAGTAGAACATGAGAAAAGTAGTAGAAATAAAGGAAACGCTGCCCAATTTTCTCTAGAAATAACGATGCGTTCTTATGGTCGATTGACTAACTGTAATGCGTATTCTCTCGTGAAGGTAACAATGTGATATTGAAGAAGAACAAGTGAACGATAGCTTAGCTAAATGACAAAGGTATGTGAGGCTAGTCCTTTTCTTTCTATGGCATGAATCCCATGACATGATTCTTCTCCCTTCTCATGATTCTCCTATATCCTGGAAAGCCAAGAGCCTAAGATCATGCATAGCTACATGAGCCAAGATTTATGATGTGACGTTCTTATAAAGTAAATGATGTTGTTCCTTGTATACACTCACCTTATATCCTAATCTCGTCAAGGTGAGGCAGAATGTTCATAAATGCTCATAATGGAATCGAGGGTTCACGACCTTACGTCACGTCGATAAAATGCAGTTGTTCTAGAGTCCTTGTGCATGTATGATGATAAGTATATTTTGATAAGCATATCATTATAAATATTTTATGATGAGCATGTCATGATTGCATCACACCGGGCCTAGTTGGCCGGGCAGTCACCGCGAAAGCGGGCAGCTATACGATACACCATGGCCAGTTGGCATGGGCAGACACCACTAGTGGGCGGCATGAGATGGTACCCCGGACGCGGGAGGCCTGGACGCGGTCTAATGTTACTGATTATCACACCGCACCTATATGGTCGGGCAGTTTAGATATATATATACATATGATATGCATACATGAGATGATGATAAGCATAAAAGTAAGTCAGCATGCATTACTTTTTATATGATTCCCAGTCAGGTACAGTTGCTCCATACTTGATGCCTCATTTACTTTCTTGATGTGTTGTTTTTGTTCATGCCTCTCATACTCAGTACAACATTCGTACTGACGTCCATTTTCTTTGGACGCTGTGTTCATGCCCACAGGTAGACAGGGAGGCGACCTCGATCCGGATTCTTAGAAGCTGTCAGCTGATTGAAAGAACTCCATTGTCCGGAGGTGCTTATGATTATCCTTTTGGTACATATGTATATTTTGGGGCATGACGGAGTCTTGTTCCGTCTACATGTATAGTATGTCAGTAGAGGCTTGTAGACGCGTAGTGTGGGTTAGATGGTCTCACAAGTTTATTACAGCATGCATGTATATATTATTTATATTATTTTGATGGCCTAATGAGGCATTTGTATATATATATAGACTGATTGTGTTTTCCACCGGAAAATGATTTTCATACAATTATGAACGATAAAGAAGCGTAAATGACTATTACAAGCGAGGAAATAAGGGGTGCTCGGTGGTCAGCCTCGGGTACCCGTCGCGGCCCTTAGCTGGGTCGTGACAGAAAGTTAAGTCCTCTATACATTGGACCCTATAAGACTATCCGCAAGGTAGGTCAAGTAGCTTATGAATTGGACTTGCCTCCAGAACTTGAATTAGTCCATCCAGTGTTCCATGTCTCAATGCTCCGTAAGTGTGTTGGAGATCCTATGAGGATTGTCCCAATAGATGATTTTCAAGTGACAGAAAATCTAGTCTATGAAGAAGTGCCCATTGCCATATTAGACAGGCAGGTACGGAGACTTTGAAATAAAGAAGTAGCCTCAGTTAAATTCTTATGGCGAAATAACAACTGAGAAGAAATGACTTGGGAAGTAGAAGAGAGTATGAAATCCAAATACCCGCACTTGTTTCAGCCCCCGGAAGAGAGCCAAGATGCAACAGCAAGATTATGAGGTATGCATGTTTTCATTTTATGTATATGGGTCGTGTGTGGCCAACTAATATTGCTATTGTGTTGTATCCCTGTGAGGCAATGTTATTGTGGGTTGTTGTGACTGGATGGTAGTGCCATATTACAGGGGAAACTCTGGCGAAATTTTCGTAGAATTCCCGAGTGCTTAACATTCGAGGACGAATGTTTCAAAAGGGGGGAAGAATGTTACACTTCGAAAATTTCCCGTTAATGTAAAGTGAATAGACTAACGAAGGGCACGACGTGTACGATGTTTTGATAAGTAAGAAATAACATTTGATGACTTTAAATGAGGTTTCAAAGACATTCGAGGTAAGAGACGAAAGTTGCCAAGAAAGGCAAGGTATATGCTATGTATCAGAAGAAGATTTACGAGTAATGAGTTAATGATGGCTTAAGGATGTTTTGGAGAAGAGTTATAATGTCCCTTGGATTGGTAATAAGGTGTTAAACAAGTGTTAAGAAGGTTCGATAAGAATTGGAGATAACGAGTCGACGAGAATGAGTTCCGGAAGGTTGGGCAACATACGGTCCAACATACTGGCCGTATAAAATATATTGGCAGTATGTCTGGCCGTATGTTCTGCCCAGAATGGGACCTCCATTGGACCAAACATACGGCTAGACATACGACCAGTATAAAAGATACGGACCGTATGTTGGTCTGTATGTCCGAGTCTGGTCCAATTTTTAAGTTGATATAAGGGACCAACCTCATTTCATTTATTTCATTTCCTCACTTCACACTTTAAGAATTCTCTAGAACCCTATCCCCTCTTCATCCACAAGAACCCAAGACAGATTTGTGATCAACTTCATCAAACCAACAAAATCAAGTGTTTGAAACTCATTGAAGTTCATCCAAGCCAAGAAATTCCAATGGAAGTGAACTAGGGTTTTGGTGCAAGAAGCGTATTTCCACCCAAGTCTTATTCCTACACCATCTAAGGTAAGTTTTATGGTATTCCCATGTTGTTTTAGGTATTGAGAAGCTGAAACACTTGGATTGTACAAGGTTATAGAAAATGGGTCATGAAAGTAATAATAATGACATTTTGAGTAGTAGTTTGGAATGAGTCATGAATATTGATATGTTGTGATTATAAGTATGCTATAAGTGACATTTAGAACATGGGATAAGTATTATATGTGAGAAAACGCAATAGTGAACTATGACCACGATTATGGAGGAATTGAAGTGAAATTGTGAAATGTGGATAATGTAGATGAATGATGATTGTTGTTTATAATATTGCGAATGTTGTTATGGATGTTTGGGAGTTGATATGTAAAATGAGGAAAGTTGTATAAACAAAGGAAATGCTGCCCAATTTTCTCTAGCTTTAGTAAGCACGTTCTTATAATCGATTAGCTAATGTCTATACGAACATTCTTGAAGGTAGAAACGTGAGCGTTGAAGAAGAACAATCAAGCTATAGAATTGTTAAACGAAAGAGGTATGTAAGGCTAATCCTTTCCTTCTATGGCATGAATCCTATGGCATGAAACTTCCTATTTTCCACGATCTTCCTAAATAACAGAAATTATGAGTCCATGACTATAAAGAGCTACCTACGCATATGATAAAGAAAGGAGATACAATGACGAGCAAGATAATGACGATGATGAGTTTAAATATAAAGAATCCTAGAGTAATATAAGATGTCCATGAAGCTAATGATTCTAAGTATAGTTCCATTGATGTTTTTGCTTGTGTGCACTCACCTTAAAATGCTAGTCCCTCCAAGGTGAGACATGACGATTATGATCACTCCATAACGTGGTCGGGGGTTCCCGATCTCATGTCACCCCGACATAGCCATGGTTACCTTCAAGTTTTAATGTAGGATTAATGATGAATGTATGATAATGTTAAGTTATGATAAGGTTATGATATGCCTATGAGATGTGTGATAATGATAAGTTTATGTTGACTATATGACGATACGATTTCACTGCGAAGATGGGTTGCATATGATTCCACCATGCCTAAATGGTCGGGCATGTAACCGGTAAGGCGGGCTGCTATGGTTACACCGAGCCTAGAGGGTCGGGCATAACATCACTAGTAGGCGGCATATGATGGTTACCCAGATGCGGGTTAACAATGATGATTTATATATGATACGATTATGTATGCGTTATGATGATACATGTACTATGACTATATATATGATAAATGCCTAAAATGTATCCACCCTTCAAAATTACGCAGGTTATATCTTCATCTTATGTCTTATGATTTCTCTATTATGTTAATTTCATTCATGCCTTACATACTCAGTACAATGTTCGTACTGACGTCCTTTTTCTTTGGACGCTGTGTTCATGCCCATAGGTAGGCAGGGAGGTGATCCAGACTCGTAGGAGGTATTAGCTGACTTGAGAGCACTCCATTGTTCCGGAGGTGCCATTGACTTATTCTTTTATGTATATACATGTATTTTGGGCACGACGGGGTCTTGTCCCGTCCCTATGTCTAGCACTCTAGTAGAGGCTCGTAGAAACGTATGTGTGGGTAGTATGGTCTCACGATTTCCTCATTGTATATGTACATATTATTTTGATAGCCGGAAGGCTTGTGTATACAAAGGTAAATTTGTTTCAAAATGGAAATGGTTTTCCTATGATTTTAAGTATAAGAATAATGAATTAAGGCAGGATGAGTACGATGGGCAATAGCATGAGCGGTGATCGGTGGTTGGTCCCTGGTAACCGTCATGGCCCCTAGTCGGGTCGTGACCATGTTAATACTAAAATATGACGAATCTAAGCTTAGTGGTCATATATCTTCCACTTTTAATGTTGAATTTCAGATTTGGGGAACCCAATTTGGGGGTTTTCCTTGAAATCAGATTTGGAGATAGTTCTTGAGCTAAATCAACAATAAATGATTGGGTTATGATTACCTAAGATTCAATTAGGTATTTTACCCGTGAATTTCCCATTTCACCCTTATAGGCCCGTTTTCCCAATTTCTAGGGTCAAATTGGACCTAATCGATATCACAACAATATTAGTATCATTATTCATGTTTTCTAATTTAGAATTTGATTATGCTTAGACTACTTTGATTCGGAGCTTCAGAGGAAGGGCAAGGCGATAAAGTGACTTGTTGGTGTTGCAGTTCGGCAGTCTAGGTAGGTTATGGTTTACCTTTGGTGAGACTTAGTATAGTGAATCACATATTTAGATTATGATGTCGGAGACAACATGTGTACCTTCGGGTGTGAAGTTGGGATGGATATTGCCTTAGGTTAGGCCTTGATGTGTGCTGGGACTAGCCACCCCGTTATGTGTATTTGATAGTTTAATGGTGTTGGCTTGATGCCATGTGTAGTTAGTAGACAGCGAATGTCGTTTGTTGTCCTGATTGGGGATAGGATTGGCATACCCTTGTTGGTATTTGTACTATGATATATTATTGGCGTATCCGCTGTTGATAATTGAGTTATTAATATATGTTGGCATACCCACTGTTAGTATTGTGATGTGATATATTGTTGGCGTACCGCGTTGAGGTACTTGTGATATTGAGCTTACTTG
Source organism: Lycium barbarum (assembly GCF_019175385.1). Taxonomy (NCBI): domain Eukaryota; kingdom Viridiplantae; phylum Streptophyta; class Magnoliopsida; order Solanales; family Solanaceae; genus Lycium; species Lycium barbarum. Next base: position 64,210,055 of record NC_083339.1, read on the forward strand.
TTGAGGATTGACATATGCATTGCACGCATTCTCTCATATTATCATGCATGGCCTATATCCGGTGATGATCCGGTATCGTTGATTGAGCGAAACTGATATTTGATAAACTCTTTTACTTGAGTGATTGTGAAAAAGGCCGATGTCCGAAGATCCATTTCGGAGTTGTTGTTTATATGAAACTGACAATTGATAAACTCTTTTACTTGAGTGATTGTGAGGAGGCCGATGTCCGAGCTTCGATTCCGGAATCGTTGATTTATGAAACTGATATTGACAACTCTTTTGAGTGATTGTGAGGAGACCGATGTCCGATGGTATATGTTACACCTTGGAAAATTCCCCGTTAATGTACAGTAAATAGGATAGCTAGGAACACGAGGTATACGATGATTCGGAGAAGTGAGAGATAGCATTTGACGACCCTAACCAAGATTCAAAGACATTAGACGTAAAGGAAGAAGTTTGGCAAAGAAAGTAAAGGATATGTCGCGTGTTGGGTAAGAATTACGAGCGACGAGTTAATGATGGAATAATGATGTCTTGGAGACGAGTGATAACGTCCCTTAGATTGGTATCGAGGTGTTAAACAAGTGCCAAGAAGGTTCCATAAGGATCGGAGATCAAACGAGTCGACGAGAACAAGTCCCGGACAGCTGGACATTATACGGCCAGACATACTGGCCGTATAAAATCCACGGACCGTATGTCCAACTGTAGATTCAGCCCATAATGGCATACTCCACTGGACCAAACATACGGTCCAACATACGGTCAGTGAAAAATATACGGACCGTATGTTGGTCCGTATAAGTTGGTCGGGACAGGTTCAACATTTAATATAAGGGACCTCTCTCATTTCATTTTCATTTAAGTTTTCACTCCACAAGTCAAGAAACCTCTAGAATATTCTCTCCACTCTTCATCCACAAGAAATCAAAGGGAAACCAAGATCAACTACTTCAAATCCATGAAAACAAGTGTGTGAAACTTAGTAAAAGTTCATCTACCTCAGGAAAACCCAAGGGAAGTGAAATATGGTTTTGGTGCTAGAAGAATATTTCCATTCAAGGCTTGTTCATCCATCATATAAGGTATGTTTCATGACCATACCATGTTGTTTAAGGTATTGGAAGGCTAAGACACTTGAATTGTAGAAAGACATAGAAAATGGGTCATAAATGAGTGAATAGTGTCATTATTGAATAGTGGTTAGGATGAATCATGAATGTTGGTAAGTTGTGATTGTGAATATGTTATAAATGACATTTAGACCATGGAATAAGTATATATATGAGAAAACGCGATAATGAGCTATAACCATAATTGTGGAGAATTGAAGGGAAATGGTGAATTGTGGTAAATGTAGATAAATAATGATTGTTATTTGCAATATTGTGAATGTTGATATGAATGTTTGGGAGTTGATATAAAATATGGAAAAAGTAGTTTAAACAAAGGAAGTGCTGCCCAACTTTTCCTAGAAATAGTAACACGTTTTTATGGTCAATTAACTAACGTTAATGCGAATCCTCTTGAAGGTAGAAACGTGGCATTGAAGGAGAACAAGAAACCAATAGATTAGCTAAACATAAAAAGGAATGTGAGGCTAGTCCTTTATTTCTTTGGCATGAATCCGATGGTATGATTCTCTTTTCTCTCCACGAATCCTCTACTAATATTCCGGAAGGTCAAGAGTCTATGATCATGAATAGCTATATGAGATAAGAGATATGTCTAGAGTCCATGATATGACGCTCCTATAATGCTAATGATGTTGTATGTTGTAAACACTCACCTCACACATTATTCCCTTCGAGGTGAGGCAGAATACCATTAAGTTAAGTATGTCATGCATTGTATACACTCACCCTATGTATTGTCCCTTCAAGATGAGGCAGAGTACCATAAAGTCGATGATGTTATGCATTGTACATACTCACCTTATATACTCCTTCCTTCAAGGTGAGGCAGAATGCTTGTGAATGCTCCATAATGAAATCGGGGGATCACGACCTTACGTCACCCCGATAAAGTATAGTTGTCCTTGAGTCTTCATGAGTATATTATTATGAGCATATAATGATGATATTACACCGTACCTATATGGTCGGGCAGATGTACACACCACTATAGTGGGCAGCTTATACCCCGGACGCGGAAGGCCTGGACGCAGGTTACTTATTATTACACTGTACCTACATGGACGGGCAGCTTATACTTATACATTATGCATATATTATATGATGACGAGTATGACTAAGACAACACGATTTATTTCTTTTATGATTCACAGTCAGTCACAGATTGCTCCTCATTTGATACCTCCCCTTTTCATTGATGTTTCATTATTGTTTATGCCTCTCATACTCAGTACAATGTTCGTATTGACGTCCGTTTTCTTTGGACGTTGTGTTCATGCCCACAGGTAGACAGGGAGGTGATCCTGATCCAGACTCATAGGAGCTAGCAGCTGATTGGAGAGCAGTCTATTGTCCGGAGGTGCTTATGATTATCCTTTTGTGTACATGTATATGTATTTTGGGCATGATGGTGTCTTGTCCCGTCTTTATGTCTAGCACTCTAGTAGAGGCTCGTAGATACGCAGTGTGGGTTATATGGTCTCACAAGGTTGCTACTATGTATATATAATGTTTTGATGGCCGAGAGGCATATGCATATGAAAGTAATTATGTTTTCAAAATGAGAGATGACTTTCTTATAATTGAGTATAAAGTTGATAAAAGAGCGTTTAATGAGCATGATAAGTAGTAGAACGAGTGGTGCTCGGTGGTTAGCCCCGGGTACCCGTCGTGGCCCCTAGCTGGGTCGTGACAGTATATTCAGGCATCGTTGTTGCATGGCCATTTTTGATGTTATCCCGGATTCGTTTGTAGTGCATGGGCTCCGCAGGTCCTCCATAGTGGTGTCGGTGAGACTCCCCCTGTGAGCAATTAGCCACGGTCCCGTCTGTCTGTTTGGCAAAGATCTGGGATGGGTGGCACTCAGACTTCACGAGTCATGCTGGGTTGTGCTGCCGACACATCGATATTTCCGTCCGGAGTACATGTGTACATCTCATTTGCATAGCATGGCATAGCATCACATTCATACCATTATTGCATTGCATTGCATTATGACTTGAGTGAGATGTCGTGATGACAGTATTGTGGTGGTTTGTGTTGTTGATTCTATAGTGTTGATTGTTCCAGGAATTGATAGACTCAGACTTATCATATTGGGGTTAGATACTTACATAAGTGTTGATGGATACTTGGTTATGATTATATTGTTTCATGCTTAATTGTTCTACTTGTTTATCTGCGTTATTCTCTGAAATGTGTTAGCTATGCTTAGTCAGCCTATGATGCCTACCAGTACTATTGTTTGTACTGACCTGTACTTGCTGCATTCTTTTATGAATGCAGAGTATCAGGCCGGATCTACTTCCCCGACTCGTGGTTGATCGACTCCTCAGCTTCTACTTGAGTTTTCTAGGGTGAGCATGGCGTCCGCTGACCTCGAAAACTCTTCTATTGTTTATGTCTATGTCTTACTTTTCTTTCAAGACATGATTTGAGACACTTTATGTATTATTATTCAAACCAGAGTTATTCGGATTTAGATGCTCTGGTATGACCAGACCAGATACTGGGGTGGTTTCATTTACTTCCGCACTTTTCTATATTATACTATAATGTGAGACTTATGTCATTTACTTCTTTCGATTTTTATTATATTTATTGATTGCGAACGTTGAGTTAAGGGTTCGCCTACCGAGGGGGGAATGGTAGGTGCCCACATGACCTAGGCTAAAAAGGGTCGTGACACTAAAACTGAACTTGGTCAAGCGTCTGAATCAAGACGACACATCTCATATCATATCGCAACTCGACATACGAAACCGATCGCACAAAATTTAGAATGGGTATCTGCCATTTGAGGGAGAATACAACAAGAATACACAGATACCAATTGGAATTGCCTAGATACCAATTGGACCCTACTGAGATACCAATTCAACCAAAGTAGCACGAATAGAAAGAATGAAGGGAGTTTTTCCTAGGATGCCTCATAGCCTCTCACGCGGGCACCTACCTTTCCCTCCTCGGTAAGCGAACCCTCAATCAATACACAACAATCAAGTAAAAACAATTTGAATATTCCAAAAGCTAAGTACAATCAACAGCGAAAATCAATTGCTTAATAAACTCCAAAATGGAAAATATTTACAACCGTTAAATAGATAAGGACTCCTTCCAAGTTCCCACAACCTGGTCTAGACTAGTACAAGAGCGACTAATTACTTCAGATTACCACTACATTCTAAGACTCAACCTCCGTCCAAGAATGAAATGGGAGGAGGCCTTCCAGATAGGCACCACATATGCTTCGATCAATCACCTGAAATAATCTACACCCCAAAGAAGGTGTAGCAAGTGCAATATCAGTACAACCACGATTACTGAGTAAGTATCATAGGCCGAAAATGGTTAGTAATACATATCAGTAAAAGAATTCATAGATAAACATGATAACAACCCAAGAAAGTCATGCGTCTATCTACCACACACTGTATATCAATGCCTTTAACCATTAATTTCACTCTAATAATTCACCAGTCAATCTCACAACGATCTCGAAACTCACATATAATTAAATCGATCGTTTCAGTCTAGCAGTCAACTCATCATTAAGACACATGTTATCCTACATCACATAGAGACCAAACATATAACTAATCTTACGTACGGTCTATGGGATACCTCAACAAGTTCAATCAATGAATCCAGATTCAAGTACACATCATTCCTAAGTAAAGCATCCAATCCCAAATGTGCCAAGTCTGAATAAATCAATCTGAATCCAATCATCACAAGTAAACCCCAAATCATCTCACACAAGCCATATTTCAATGCAATGCAAGATGTATCAATGCAATACAATGCAAGATGTATCAATGCAATGCCATGCCATGCAAATGAGGTGTACACATGTACTCCGGACGGAAATATCACCGTCTCGATAGCACAACCCAGTGTGACTCGCTAAGTCTAAGTGCCACCCATCCCGGATCTTTGCCAAACTGACAGACGGGACCCTGGCTAATTGCTCATAGGGGGAGTGTTACACCTCGGAAAATTTTCCGTGAGCATACAATGAATAGACCAACGAAGAGTAAGAGTGTACGATGTTTGACTAAGAAGGGAATGACTGCCAATGAGTTTTGCAAACGCGAAGGTTACAGATTTGCATTTCAGCCCAGTGGTCGTAAAACAGAATACGGCCCGTAAAGTGATTTACGGACCGTAAAGTGATTTACGGACCGTAAAGTGCCATCGTCTTCTAACTATCAAAATTTCAACTTTCTGTCAATGTTGAAAGGGTAAAATATGACTCAAAATACGGACCGTAAATTGAAATACGGCCCGTAAACTGTGACCGTAAACCACCATGACCTACAGTAGACCTTTCTGGTTCTGTTATGCTTAAATACGGTCGCGAAGGACGGATCGTAAACCAGAATACGGCCCGTAAAGTGGGTTTACGACCACTGTACACCTCAGTCACTGTTCATTCCGGATTAGATTTTAAGTTATTAAAAAGAGACCTAAGCTCATTCAATTCATTTCATTCCACGATATTTCTCTCAAGAAGCCTCTAGAATACTCTCTACTCTTCATCACAAGAAAACCAAAGGAAATTAGTGATCAACTATATGAAACCCACGAAATCAAGTGTAAGAATCACACTAAATTCATCTTTCTCAAGAAAACCCAAAAGGAGTGAAGTAGGGTTTTGGTGCTAGAGGAGCAACTCCACTCAAGACTTGTTCAACCATCATCTAAGGTAAGTTTTATGACTAAACTATGTTGTTTAAGGTATTGGAAGGTTAAGATACTTAAATTGTAGAAAAACGTAGGAGATGGGTCATTAATGAGTGAATAGTGTCATGTTTGGATGGTAGTTGGATTGAATCATAAATGTTGGAGTGTTGTAATTGCGAATACGTTATAAATAACATTTAGACCATGAAATAAGCGTGATGCATGAGAAAACGCTATAGTAAGCTATAACCATGAATGTGGAGGAATCGAAGAGAAATTGTGGATTGTGGCCAATGTATATAAATGATGATTGTTGATGGCAATATCGTGAATGTAGATGTTAGCATTTGGGAGTCGATATAGAATACGGGAAAAGTAGTAGAAACAAAGGAAGTGCTGCCCAACTTTCTCTAGAAATGGTAACTCATTCTTATGGTTGATTAACTAATGTTAATACGAATTCTCTCGTGAAGGTAGCGACGTGATATTGAAGGAGAACAAGTGAACGATAGCTTAGCTAAACGACAAAGGTATGTGAGGCTAGTCCCTTCTTTCTAATGGCATGAATCCTATAGCGTAACTTCTTTCATATCAATGAGCCTATGTCCATAGTTAGCTACACGAGGTAATGAGTTAAAGTATATGGATTCTAATGATGTTAATTATCGCTTACACTCACCTTATATGCTAGTTCCTTCAAGGTGAGGCAGAATGTCCATAATTGTTCCATAATGCAGTCGGGGGATCACGACCTTACGTCACCCCGATAGAGTATGGTTGATCTTGAGCCTTATGTATGTATTATGATAAGCTAAGCATATTGTGATAAGCATATGATGATATTACTATTACACCGCGCCTATTTGGCTGGGCAATCACCGCCAAGGCGGGCAGCTATATGATACACCATGGCCAAATGGCATGGGCAGACACCACTAGTGGGCGGCATGAGATGGTACCCCAGACGCGGGAGGCCTGGACCCAGGCTCATGTTATGATTATCACACCGATCCGATATGGACGGGCAGTTTATACATTATGCATATATGATATGATGATGAGCATGAGTAAGACAGCATGACTTGTTTTCTTATACTTGACAGTTAGATTCTGATGTTCCATATGAGTATCTTCTTTACACCATTGTCTTATTTCGTTGTTTATGCCTCTCATACTCAGTACAATATTCGTACTGACGTCCGTTTTCTTCGGACGCTGTGTTCATGCCCACAGGTAGACAGGGAGGAGAGCTCGATCCAGATCGGTAGTAGCTGTCAGCTGACTGGAAGCCCTCCATTGTCCCGGAGGTGCTTATGATTATTCTTTTGTGTATATATATATATATAGCCATGTATATGTATTTTTGGGCACGACGGGGTCTTGTCCCGTCCCTATGTTCAGTACTCCAGTAGAGGCTCGTAGATACGCAGTGCGGGTTAGATGGTCTCACGAGATGCTATTATATGTATATATTGTTTTGATGAGGCAAATGTATTTAAAGAGTAATTATGTTTCCATATAAAATATAATTTTCCTACACTTTGAGTATAAAACTGAAGAAAGACCATTAAATGAGCAAGATAAGTAGTAGCACGAGTGGTGCTCGGTGGCTAGCCCAGAGTACCCGTCACGGCCCCTAGCTGGGTCGTGACAAAATTGGTATCAGAGCAGTTTGGTCCTAGGAAGTGTCTACGAGCCGTGTCTAGTAGAGTCTTGTTTATGGTGTGTTGCGCGCCACATCAATAAACAAGAGGCTACAGGGCATTTAGGAAAAATGACCATCTTTCTTCTATGAGATCGTGCGATAGAGCCATGTGTAAGATTTTTATCCTCCCTAATAGTGTGTTATGGTTTCAGAATTCCGCTAAAGGGAAAGGCTACAGCCGTCCAGAAGGGCAAGACTACGGCAAAGAGGCGGGTAGAAAGAGAGCCTCTGGTGAATATAGATGAAGGCGAATTATATAACGAGGCCTTGTCTAACACTTCATCTACCCCGCCCAATGTGAGAGAACAAGGAGGAGCCCCAGCTCCAATTCCTCCGCCGGCTGCTTCGGGTCCACAAATGACCGAGGCTATCCAGTTATTGACACAATTGGTTTCCGCACAGGCACAATGACAGAATGTGGGTTCAACCGATCGGGAAAGGAGTACAAAGGCCCGTGATTTTATGAGTTTAAATCCTCCGGAATTCTTCGGGTCAAAGCCGGATGAAGATCCGCAAAGTTTCGTAGATGAGATGTTGAGGAGTTGGCATCTTATAGACTCCTGGATGTGGCGGTGTTATGGTACAACAACTGGGTATTATCAAGAGGAGAGAACGTGCCTCCTCCGGTTTGGCAAGAGTTTGTAGATGCTTTTATTCGTCACTATTTTCCACCCAAGGTCCGCCGAGCTAGAGCGGATAGATTTATGAATTTGAGGCAAGAAAGCATGAGTGCCCGGGAGTATAGCATGCAATTTAATTCTTTGGCTAGATATGCTCCGACTATGGTGGCCGACATGGGAGACCAGGTACATAGATTTGTGAGTGGTCTAGGGCCACATCTATTCAGAGATTATTTGACAGCTTCCTTGCAATACGGGATGGATATTACCCGAATACAGGCCCATGCACAGAATTTGGAGGGGCGACAACAACAACAAAGAGGTGTCCGTGATATCGATAGAAGGCAAGGCAAGAGGGCTAGATCCATGGGAGCTAGCGGTGATCATAGAGGGGGATCAAGGAAGACATATTCTGGGTACTCAGGCTAGTCAATGACGAGTGCACCTCCTCGATTCGCAGGTAGGAGACTTGATCGCTCCTTCCGTTCAGGACAGGGCTAGTGTTCGAGGGCTTCAGATTCCCAGCTCAGGGAAGATTATAGTCAGAGGCGACCCCCAGTGCCGCGATGCAATCAATGCGGCAGATTACATTCCGGACAGTGTCGTTGGGGTTCGGATGCCTGTTATACTTGTGGTCAGGTGGGGCATATGATGAGAGATTGCCCGTCGGTGAGTGGCAGAGCTAGAGTTCAGCCTACAGGTTCAGCAGCTGGTTCTTCCTCAGCACGCCCGGTAGGTCAGACTCCCCAGATGTCAGCAGGCCGAGGTAGAGGCCGAGGAACAGCATCTACTTCAGGAGCCACTCAGCCCCGTGTATATGCTTTAGCCGGACGACAGGATCTCGAGTCCTCTCCGGATGTAGTTACAGGTATATTGTCTATATTCTCCCGTGATGTGTATGCATTGATAGATCCGGGTTCTACATTCTCTTATATTACTCCATATGTTGCTGGTTGTATTGGGGTGAAACCCGAGTCAATTAGACCCTTTGAGGTACTCACTCCAGTTGGTGATCTTGTGATAGCAAGGCAAGTGTACAAAAGTTGTGTCATTGTGATATGTGATCGTCAGACCAAAGCTGATTTGATCAAGCTAAAAATGATAGATTTCGATGTAATCATGGGTATGGATTGGTTTGTTGATTTTCGCACAAAAGTGGTTCGATTTTAATTTCTGGGAGAGCCCGTGCTTGAGTGGAAAGGTAATGCAGCATCGCCAAAGGGCAGGTTTATTTCCTACCTTAAGGCAAGGAAGATGATAGCCAAGGGTTATATTTATCATCTAGTTCGGGTTCATGACACCGAGGCAAAATCGCCAACTTTCCAGTCAGTTCCGGTAGTGAATGAATTCCCAGATGTGTTTCCAGACGAGCTTCCAGGTCTTCCACCAGAAAGAGAGATTGACTTCACCATTGATATGTTGCCGGACACCAAGCCCATTTCTATTTCTCCTTATCGAATGGCCCCGACAGAATTAAAGAAGCTAAAGGCGCAATTGAAGGACCTGCTCGAGAAGGGGTTTATTAGACCAAGTTCATCACCGTGGGGAGCGCCGGTCTTGTTTGTGAGATAAAGACGGGTCCTTGCAAATGTGCATCGATTATAGGCAATTGAAAAAAGTGACAATAAAGAACAAATATCCTCTTCCAAGGATTGATGACTTGTTGGACCAGTTGCAAGGTGCCAAGTGGTTTTCTAAAATAGATTTGAGGTCGGGCTATCATCAAGTGAGGGTTAGAGAAGCGATATTCCCAAGACAGCCTTCAGGACGAGATATGGCCACTATGAATTTCTGGTGATGTCATTCGGGTTGACTAATGCTCCGGCCGTATTTATGAATTTGATGAACAACGTATTTAGGACTCTCTTCGACCTATTCGTGATAGTATTTATTGATGATATTCTAGTGTATTCTCGCACAGAATCAGAACATGCAGATCATCTGAGAATTGTTCTTGGCATTCTTCGAGCCCGAGAATTTTATGCAAAATTTTCAAAATGCGAGTTTTGGCTAAATTCTATAACATTTTTGGGCCATATTATTTCAGATGATGGAATTCGAGTCGACACCCAGAAAATTGAAGCTGTGAAGACTTGGCCAAGGCCTATGACGCCTATAGAAGTTCGTAGTTTTCTGGGTTTGGCAGGATACTATAGAAGATTCGTAGAGGGGTTCTCGTCTATTTCAGCCCCATTGACGAAGCTAACCCAGAAGTCAGCAAAATTTCAGTGGAATGATGCTTGTGAACGCAGCTTTCAAGAGTTGAAAGACAGGTTGACCTCAGCTTCAATCTTAACACTTCCAGAAGGGTCAGATGTCTATGTGGTGTATTGTGACGCTTCTGGTGTCGGATTAGGGTGTGTATTGATGCAGCATGGTAAAGTTATTGCATATGCTTCGAGACAATTACAGAAACATGAAAGGAATTATCCGACTCATGATCTCGAATTGGCTGCAGTTATTCATGCCTTAAAAATATGGAGGCATTATTTATATGGTGTGCACGTTGATATCGATATAGATCACAAGAGTCTTCAGTACATTTTCAAACAGAAGGAGTTGAATTTACGGTAGAGACGGTGGTTAGAATTATTGAAAGACTACGATGTGAACATTTTGTACCACCCCGGGAAAGAGAATGTAGTAGCCAATGCGCTTAGCCGCCGATCAATGGGCAGTTTATGTGAAGTTCCTCCGGAAAGGAAAGAGATGGTTCAAGAACTTCACCGACTAGCTAATCTAGGAGTACGTGTAATTGATTCGGGTGATGCAGGTATTAGTATCAAAGATTCCACAATTTTGTCCTTGGATATGGAAGTAAGAGAACGACAATATGAAGACTCCCAATTGTGCCATTACAGAGACATATCTCATGAAAAATAAAAGTCTCCGTTTGAAGTTTCTATGGATGGGATTCTTAGATACCGAGGCAGGCTATGTGTGCCGAATGTGGCGGAATTACGCCGACGAATTCTAGAAGAAGCACATTGTTCCCGGTATTTTATTCATCCAGGTACAACCAAAATGTATCATGATCTCAAGATGATGTACTGGTGGAATGGCATGAAGAGAGACATGGCAGAATTTGTATCACAATGTCCAAATTGCCAACAGGTAAAGGTTGAACATCAGAAGCCAGGAGGCTTATTGCAAGCAATAGAAATCCCCACTTGGAAATGGGAAGTGATCAACATGGATTTCATCGTGGGATTACCCTGTTCCCGTGGCAGGTATGATTCTATATGGGTGATCGAGGATAGACTGACGAAAGCAGCCCATTTTCTTCCAGTTAGGACCACGTACTCAGCAGAAGACTATGCGAGGTTGTATCTCAAAGAAATTGTGTGACTCTATGGAATTCCATTATCTATTATCATCGATAGAGGAGCACAGTTTACAGCTAAGTTCTCGAAGTCTTTTCAAGAAGGTTTGGGCATGCAAGTGAAGTTTAGCACGGCATTTCATCCGCAAACTGATGGGCAGGCCGAGCGTACCATTCAGACCTTAGAAGATATGCTACGGGTGTGTGTGTTGGATTTCGATAGTAGCTGGGATGATCACTTACCCCTTATTGAGTTCGCATACAACAACAGCTACCATTCTAGTATACAAATGGCTCTGTATTAAGCTTTATATGGAAGGAAATGTAGATCCCCAATCGGGTAGTTTGAAATAGGAGAAGCACAACTAGCAGGCCCTGAATTAATTCAACAAGCGGTGGAAAAAAGTCAAGGTGATCCAAGATCGGTTGTTGACAGCCCAAAGTCGCCAAAAGTCCTATGCGGACAACCGCCGACGAGACTTGAAATTTCAAATTAATGATTGGGTATTTTTGAAAGTGTCACCAATGAAAAGGGTGATGAGATTTGGCAAGAAAGGGAAGCTAAGTCCCAGATACATTGGACCCTACAAAATCATCCGCAATGTGGGTCAGGTAGCCTATGAATTGGATTTGCCTTCGGAACTTGAATCAGTCCATCGATGCTCCGTAAGTGTATTGGAGATCCCACAAAGATTGTCCCGATAAACGATGTGCAAATAAAGGAAAAGCTAACCTATGAAGAAGTGCCTATTGCCATCCTAGATAGGCAAGTGCGAAAGCTTCGAAATAAAGAAGTAACTTCAGTCAAAGTGTTGTGGAGAAATAATAACCGGGAAGAGATGACTTGGGAAAGGGAAGAGAGTATGAAGTCTAAGTACCCGCAACTATTCCAACCCTCAGAGGAAATTCAAGGTGGAACGCCAATAATATAAGGTATGTATGCATTAAATGAAGTGTAATAATTATAGTATCTGAATACCCCTATTTCCATCATTTCTCAAAAATTCTATTGTGTTATGGCCCTGTAAGGCAATGATGTGATATTATGGGTTGTTGTGGCAGGATGGTAGTGCCATATTATAAAGGAAACTCTGGCGAAATTTTTCTAGAATCCCTAATGATCTAACATTCGAGGACGAACGTTCCCAAAAGGGGGGAAGAATGTTACACCTCGGAAAACTTTTCGTGAGCAAACAATGAATAGACCAACGAAGAGTAAGAGTGTACGATGTTTTACTAAAAAGGGAATGACTGCCCATGAGTTTTGAAAACGCGAAGGTTGCAAATTTGCATTTCGGCCCAGTGGTCGTAAAACAGAATACGGCCCGTAAAGTGATTTACGAATCGTAAAGTGCCATCGTCTTCCAACTATCAAAATTTCAAATTTCTGTCAATGTTGAAAGGGTAAAATACAATACGGACCGTAAATTGAAATACGGCCCGTAAACTGTGACCGTAAACCACCATGACCTACAGTAGACCTTTCTAGTTCTTTTATGCTTAAATATGGTCGCGAAGGACGGATCGTAAACCAGAATACGGCCCGTAAAGTGGGTTAACGACCACTGTACACCTCAGTCACTGTTCATTCCGGATTAGATTTTAAGTTATTAAAAAGAGACCTAAGCTCATTCAATTCATTTCATTCCACGATATTTCTCTCAAGAAGCCTCTAGAATACTCTCTACTCTTCATCACAAGAAAACCAAAGGAAATTAGTGATCAACTACATTAAACCCACGAAATCAAGTGTAAGAATCACACTAAAGTTCATCTTTCTCAAGAAAACCCAAAAGGAGTGAAGTAGGGTTTTGGTGCTAGAGGAGAAACTCCACTCAAGACTTGTTCAACCATCATCTAAGGTAAGTTTTATGACTAAACTATGTTGTTTAAGGTATTGGAAGGTTAAGATACTTAAATTGTAGAAAAACGTAGGAGATGGGTCATTAATGAGTGAATAGTATCATGTTTGGATTGTAGTTGGATTGAATCATAAATGTTGGAGTGTTGTGATTGCGAATACGTTATAAATAACATTTAGACCATGAAATAAGCGTGATGCATGAGAAAACGCTATAGTAAGCTATAACCATGAATGTGGAGGAATCGAAGAGAAATTGTGGATTGTGGCCAATGTATATAAATGATGATTGTTGATGGCAATATCGTGAATGTAGATGTGAGCATTTGGGAGTCGATATAGAATACGGCAAAAGTAGTAGAAACCAAGGAAGTGCTGCCCAACTTTCTCTAGAAATGGTAACTCATTCTTATGGTTGATTAACTAATGTTAATACGAATTCTCTCGTGAAGGTAGCGACGTGACATTGAAAGAGAACAAGTGAACGATAGCTTAGCTAAATGACAAAGGTATGTAAGGCTAGTCCCTTCTTTCTAATGGCATGAATCCTATAGCGTAACTTCTTTCATATCAATCAGCCTATGTCCATAGTTAGCTACACAAGGTAATGAGTTAAAGTATATGGATTCTAATGATGTTATTTATCTCTTACACTCACCTTATATGCTAGTTCCTTCAAGGTGAGGCAGAATGTCCATGATTGTTCCATAATGCAGTCGGGGGATCACGACCTTACGTCACCCCGATAGAGTATGGTTGATCTTGATCCTTATGTATGTATTATGATAAGCTAAGCAAATTGTGATAAGCATATGCTGATATTACTATTACACCACGCCTATTTGGCTGGGCAATCACCGCCAAGGCGGGCAGCTATATGATACACCATGGCCAAATGGCATGGGCAGACACCACTAGTGGGCGGCATGAGATGGTACCCCAGACGCGGGAGGCCTGGACGCAGGCTCATGTTATGATTATCACACCGATCCGATATGGACGGGCAGTTTATACATTATGCATATATGATATGATGATGAGCATGAGTAAGACAGCATGACTTGTTTTCTTATACTTGACAGTTAGATTCTGATGTTCCATATGAGTATCGTCTTTACACCATTGTCTTATTTCGTTGTTTATGCCTCTCATACTCAGTACAATATTCGTACTGACGTCAGTTTTATTTGGACGCTGTGTTCATGCCCACAGGTAGACAGGGAGGAGAGCTCGATCCAGATCGGTAGTAGCTGTCAGCTGACTGGAAGCCCTCCATTGTCCCGGAGGTGCTTATGATTATTCTTTTGTGTGTATATATATATAGCCATGTATATGTATTTTTGGGCACGACGGGGTCTTGTCCCGTCCTTATGTTCAGTACTCCAGTAGAGGCTCGTAGATACGCAGTGCGGGTTATATGGTCTCACGAGATGCTATTATATGTATATATTGTTTTGATGAGGCAAATGTATCTAAAGAGTAATTATGTTTCCATATAAAATATGATTTTTCTACAATTTGAATATAAAACTGACGAAAGACCATTAAATGAGCAAGATAAGTAGTAGCACGAGTGGTGCTCGGTGGCTAGCCCCGAGTACCCATCACGGCCCCTAGCTAGGTCGTGACAGGGAGTCGCACTGGCACCACTCTAGGGGACCCGCGGAGTCCATGCACTAACAACGATTCCAAGATATCATCGGAATCATCCATGCAACAACGATGCCGGAATAGATCATTGGACATCGGCCATCTCATAGTCACTCAAGTAAAAGAGTGTCAAATATCAATTTCGCACAATCAACGATTTCGGAATTGAGCCTCGGACATCGGCTTTCTTACAATCACTCAAGTAAAAGAGTTTATCAAATATCAGTTTCACATAATCAACGATTTCGGAATGGATCTTCGGACATCGGCCTTTTCACATTCACTCAGGTAAAATGTTTATCAAACTATATCAGTTTTGCTCAATCAATGATACCAGATCATCACCGGGTATCGGCCATGCATCATGAATATGAGAGAATGCGTGCAATGTATGTGTAAATCGATCAAGTTCAATATCAAAAGTACCACAACGAGGTACGCCAACAACATATCATATCACAATACCAACAGTGGGTATGCCAACAATATATCAATATCACAATACTATGCCAACAATGTATCTATATGACAATACCAATAATGGGTATGCCAACAATATATCCGAACCACAAATACCACCGTGGTTATGCCAACAATATATCCGAACCAAGGCGGATAACGAGATCTAATCTCTATCAACAACTCATAGCATCGAGCCAATACAATAGAACTGACAAGCACAACACAACGGGGTGGCTAGTCCCAACACACAACAAGTCAATCAATCGATCTACATTATTGCCACTTCCTTAAATCATCCTATTAGCTTAGATCAAGTAATCTCACCTTACACTCACAATCATTCATCACAACTCTTTTTAGAACTCAATCACAATTGTTGGTGTATTTTATCCTCCCATTTATCAACTAGGTTCCCTATTAATGGAATAACACAAGTAATCACATGTTACGGGAAATTTTCATCATTAGGCAGAAAAATAAATTTCGTCCGCTACTCCCAAGTCACATAAATCCACCGATATTTAAGAAAAACCACATTAAACAACCTAAGGAATCTACAGGCCACAAGCTCGAACAAACAAGTCACATGACAATACCATCCTAGTATTCCAACCCAATTCTCTGATTTCCTACACATGCATTCTCCGTTCCTTCTAATACAAAATATGAGAAACTAACCGGAGTCTACCGAACGGAAGCCATAACCTACCTGGTAGCCGAACAGGTGCCACGAACCCACACGTGCCTTGTCTTTCGAAGCGTCTCCAAAAATGAATTCTATGTAAGAAACCATGAATAATGACACCCATATTGGCTACTTTCTATTCGGGTCAAATTCCAACCCTTAATTTAGGAAGAATGGGTCTCAAGGGCAAAACAGGAATTCTATGGCCAAAATACCAAATTCAATACCAAAAGATCAAACCCATTACTTTAATCATAGGAATATTCAATTAATTCTCAAAATCATCATTTATATGAAATCCCCCAAATTTGGGTCTAAGAACCCTAACTTTGATTTATGAATTCCAACTCTATCATGGAAGATTATTGGTTAACAAGCCTAGCTATATCATTATCTAGAAAAATAGGAACATTAACATCATTTATTCACAATATAGGAAGCCAATTCGTTTTGAGAACCTTTTCAAGAAATCTCCCATAAATCCTCTTTGATTCTATGAGTTCTACGCTCATATTAACGATTAGAAGGTGAAACTAAGTAAGTGTGAGGTTAAGAACTTTACCTTAGGATGAAATTCACCTTTCTACCTTCAAAGTCGCTTCTTCTATGCCTTAGAACGAACTTCGAATAGATGGGAAATGTTCAGGGGCTTATGAAATAAAAAGGTATTTTGGTACCGTTATGCCGCTACAGCAGCCATCATGCCGCCCCAGTGGTACCGTACCAGTGGTGCTCAGACCGCTATGGCGATATATCTAGAATTCAACTTGCCGCTGTAGTGGCAACCACATTGCTACAGCGGTCTTGGTGCCGCTACAGCGGGCAGCATACACCAGAAATTTTTCCTAAGTTTCACCATTTGATCCGATTTTCTGACTAGTTCCCAAGGCCATCTACTCACATACCATACACATAAACACTCATAAAAACACGCTATGAATGCGTCTGTGGCCTAAAAATTCCCAATGGAACTCTCGTTGACCGAGTCGACTTTGGGTCAACTCGTTTTCACTTTAAGCCTATATTTTTTCAAAAGTTGCCCGAATCCCGATTTAGACACCTCGGGAAGCATGCCAACGATTCCCTTGGGTCAAAAATGAGCTAATCACTACTCGGGATAGGGAAAAAATATCAAAAAGGATATAATGACCAAACGGATCGTTATATCGGTGTTCGAGGATGGCAGGACCATTCCTGAGCAGCGAAATTTGACTAACCCTAATATTTTGCTGACCCAATTCATATTGCCTCATTTTTATACAATTTTTAAAATATATGGCCAGAACCTGGCGTTTAAGTTTCCTACATATCTCATGTTTCATGAGAATTCAAGCCAGTTGTAGTTCGACTCGATTATGACTTCTAAAAATGCAAATTAAAGCAAATTCTCGAATTTCCCATCTGTCAAGTCAGGAAGTCCGGTGTGATTTGTAGGAGTGTGATTGACTCTCTAGCATTGACTCCGCTTACATATCCCTATTTTCGGGAATCAAGTCACTTGTAGTTCGACTTGATCGGGGGAAAAGGGTATCCCTTATGTAGGAATACCTTTGTGTGTTCAAGTGTGTGTCCAAGCGGTTGCGGAATAATAAAAACAAAAAAAGCACATTAGCAAATAAGCATTCTTGTGTGGCTGAGCATGGGGAGGAGTGATTTTTGAGGTCCTGGCCGGAGAGCTTGACTCTCATGGGCACCCTATCTCGACCGGTTGCGTAATAAAAGTTCCACGTTTGCTCCGCAATTTGCTTGGATTTGACTTGATTAACCTGCTTTTCTTCCTGGTTACAAATCTGCTACCGTCTGCTGAGTAACGTAGATTTTTTATGAAGAATACTACGGTCATCTGACCGAATTTTTATCGTCTTGTCTTTTAAGTGAATACTACGGTCTCCTGACCGGTTTTACATCACTTTGTTTTCTTTGGGGCTAATACTGCGGTCTCATGACCGATTTTACATCGCTTTGTCTTTTTGGGGCAAATATTGCGGTCTCATTATCGGTTTTACATCGCTTTGTCTTTTCAGGGCGAATACTGCGGTCTCATTACCGGGTTTACATCGCTTTGTCTTTGCTGCGTCCGGTAGTTTATAGGCATGGCCCTTTCAACAATTGAAATAAATGGCCTTCTTGGCCTGTTTGTATGAATGGCCCTCTTGGCATGTTTTTATAAATGGCCCTCTTGGAATGTTTGTATGAATGGCTTTCTTGGCATGTTTGTATGAATGGCTCTCTTGGCATGCTTGTATGAATGACCCTCTTGGCTTGTTTGTATGAAATGCCCTCTTGGCATGTTTGTATGAAGAGCCCTCTTGGCATGTTTGTATGAATATCCCTCTTGGCATGTTTGTATGAATGGCCGTCT
This sequence comes from Lycium barbarum, assembly GCF_019175385.1. Taxonomy (NCBI): domain Eukaryota; kingdom Viridiplantae; phylum Streptophyta; class Magnoliopsida; order Solanales; family Solanaceae; genus Lycium; species Lycium barbarum. The sequence goes on from NC_083339.1 coordinate 64,228,547, forward strand.
TGGCATGTTTGTATGAATGGCCTTCTTGGCATGTTTGTATGAATGGCCCTTTTGGCACATTTGTATGAATGTCCCTCTTGGCACGTTTGCATGAATGGCCCTCTTGGCATGTTTGTATGAATGGCCCTCTCGGCAGCAGGAAAATAGATATACAATGGCCCTCTTGGCAAATAAGAAGAAGTGATGGCCCTCTCGACAACGGGAAAATAGATATGCAATGGCCCTCTTGGCAAATAAGAAGAAGTGATACAAGTGACAGATATGGCCCCTTTGGCTAAATCGTCTTTCTTTCGTCCTTTATACCGGCTGTGACCCTCTTGGTCAGGTATGCCGTCCGTTCTTGTTGCGACCCTTTAGGCCAAACATTTGCCTTTGTGGCAATTTCCGTCATTTTATGGGCTTTACGGACTTAATATTTCGCCCTTGTGGTATTTTCATCCTTCCATAGCCCTTATGGCTAGATATTCGTCCATTTGGCATTCAAAATCTTTCCTAGCCCTCGTGGCTGGTTAACCCTCATGGTATTCTGATTTTTCTTAGCCTTTATGGATTTTTGTCCTTGGTGGTAGTTAAAACCTTATGGCCATCGTGGCTGGATATATATTCCAAAAGTCGGATCTCAGCGGCGGTCTTGACCTTCTTTAGCGAACCATTTCCTGCACATGAATCAAGGTTAGAAAAGGATCGTCTTCCGATGTCCTGGGGACCTACATCAGAAATGGGTTAGTTTTTTGCTATTTTAAGTTGATCCGTGTTGCCGGCTATCACGACCTATTTTGCCTAAGCCATGCGGGCACTTACCTTTTCACCTCGGTAAGCGAACCCTCAACCCATCAATAAATAAATACAGGAATAATGAAATAAAGCAACGAAATAGAATAAATACATAAGTCTCATGTATATATATATATATATATATAAGTAGTAGAATAGTGCAGAATAACGATAACACCCCCAGGGTCTAGTCTGAGTATTACAAGAGCATCTAAAAAGGGGAATAATACAAGTATAGAATAATAATACATAAGTGTCTATGTCTTTGAATAGAATAGGACATAAAGATAGCAAAGTCTTCAAGGTAGCGAATGGCCATGCTCACCCTGGAAACTCAAAGATAAAGTTGAAGCGACTATCAGCCACGTGTCACGGAAGCAGATCCGACCTGATACTCTGCATTCATAAAGGAATGCAATAGGTGCAGGTCAGTACAAAACAAAAGTACTAGTAGGCATCATCAGCCGACTAAGAATAGCTAACACAACTCAGATAATAAAGCAGGTAAACCTACAATTATAAGTCAATATAATCAATCCCAAGTATATGTCATCGCCTACGTAAAGCATCTAATCCCAAACGTGCCAAGTCTGAATATATCCTGTCCGAATCCAACATCACAAGTTCAATACCAAATGTGTCACAAAATCAAGTCATAATGCAATGCCATGCAAATACTGTGTACACATATACTCCAGACGGAAATATCGACATTTCGGTAGCACAACACAGTGTGACTCGCGAAGTCTAAATGCCACCTGTCCTAGATCTTTGCCCAACAGACATGGGACCCAGGATCTTTGCCTACGGGGGCTTCTCACCGGCACCACTATGGGGGACCCGCGGATTCTATGCACTTACTCAATCAATGATTTCGGAACTAACATCGAACATCGGCCATCTCACGTCACTCAAGTAAAACCGAGCCCAGCTCATCAAAGTGTTTCATCAAGTATCATCAGTATCTCAATAGTGTATCATAAAATGAGAGTGCGTGCAATGCATGTATCAACATCAATAATCATGCTCAGTATTACAAGTATCAGCAAATGGGTACGCCAACAATATATCCGAGTATAAATACCAACAGTGGATGAGCCAATAATATAACCGAACCACAAGTACCAATAGTGGGTACGCCAACTATATCATAATCAAGATGATAAAACAGAATCCAATATCTATCAACAACTCATGGCATCAAGCCAGCACAATAGAATAATCAATCACAACATAACAGAGTGGCTAATCCCAACACACAATAGGGCCCAACCTACAGCAATATCCAACCCAACTTCATACCCGAAGGTTCACATGTTGTCTCCGACAATATAATCTAAATATGTGCTTTGCTATACGAAGTCTCACCAAGGATAAGCCATAACCTACCTGGATGGCCGAACCGCAACAACAACAACTCACTCATTTGTCTTGCCTTTCCGCTGAACCTTAGAACCAAATTAGTCTAAGCATAATCGAAATCTAGATTAGAAATCATGAAGAATGCTACTAATATTGATACCATTCAGTTTAGGTCAATTCTAACCCTAGAATTTGGGGGAACGGGCCCACAAGGGCTAAACGGGAAATTCGGAAGAAAAAAGTCAAATTAAGTACTAGGTGATCATAACCCAACCACTAATTGCTAAATTAACTGATAGATTTACCCAATTTCGAATTTTAAATAAAACCCCCAATTTGGGTATAAACCCTAACTCTTCAATTCCGAAATTTAACACTAGAAATGGAAGATATATGATTAATAAGCTTAGATTCATTAAAATCTAACATAAACACTAGGGCTGGGCATAATTACCGAAAATTAAAAAACTGAACCGAACCGAACTGAACCGAACCGAATTTCAAGAAATCGAAACTGAACCGAACTAGTTTGGTTCGGTGTTAGGTGTCTACCTTCAAAAAACCGAAACCGAAATAGCCGAACCGAACTTTGACGAAACCGAACCGAAGAACCAAAATTTAATACATTACCCAAAAAAATTAAAATAGTCCACGCCCATTAAGTTTAAGCCAAAAAAAACCCAATTGTAACAAGCCCTCTTTTGCTTTTGTATCCCTAATTTTCCACTTCAATTGAGAAAATCAAATATCTTTAACAAAGAAATGTGACTAGGATGTGTCTTTAGGATTAATGTATGTCCTTTATGTGTTTTCTTAATTATTCTTACTGTATGTATATAACACCTAGTAATCATATATTATTGTTATGGTTTTCTATTCTTGTGTATCCTGTTTGTTTGATTTTAATTTTAATTTGTCAGTTTTATATTTTGTTGCTTTTGAGAATATGAATTAGTGTAAATAGAATCGCTTCTAATATCATATCAAAAAAACCGAATTGAAAAAACCGAAACCGAACCGAACCAACCTTCAAAAAACCGAAACCGAAAGAACCGAACCGAACTAGTTTGGTTCGGTGTTCAGTGTCCATCTTCAAAAAACCGAAACCGAAATAGCCAAACCGAAGAACCGAACGCCCACCCCTAATAAACACCATCAATTTCATCATTAATAAGCCTAGGGAAAAGTTAATCAAAACTCTCTTCCAACTTCCATTACTAAGGGATTATTAAAGGAAAGGGGGAATCTATGATGATTAGGATTAAAGGAAGAGTAAAGGAATTAGCAAGATTTACCTCCAAGAATATTCCCAAAATATCTCCAAGAACAGTTCCCCACAGCTCTAATTTCGAAATGGAAATAAATGAGGGTCTAAAGGCTTTTTACACTTCATTAATTATAAAATCTGCCTGCCACCCGCTTTAGCGTCACAAGGACAGCCCCAGCGGAGCTGCTTCAATGGTCACTCGACCGCTTCAGCGGTAAAGGCAAAAATCACTTAACCGCTCCAGCGGCACTACTGTCGCGGTGCTGGTGCCGCCAAGCGGGCATCAGACACCAGAAACTTACCCAAATTTCACTATTTGATCCAATTCTCTGACTCATTTTCGAGGCCATCTGCTGACATACCATACACATAGGCACCCATAAAAACACGCTACGAACGTCCCCGTGACCTCGAAATTCTCAACGGAGGTCTCATTGACCGAGTCAACCCCCGAAGCCTTAATTTCAATTTCCCAACCCGAGTCCCAAAATGCATCTGAGTGCATTGGGAACTGAACCAAATACACACACAAGTCTTAAACGATTATCCGAACCTCTCAGACTTGACAGAATCCCGAAAAAGGTCCGTTTATCCAAAAGTCAATTTTGTGTCAACCATTTTTCACTTTAAGTCTATATTTCACAAAAGTTGCCCTAATTCGATCTAGACACCTCGACAAGCGTGTCAATGGTCTCCTCGAGTAAAAAATGAGCTAATCAATGCCCGGGAAAGGGCAAAAATGTCGAAAAGAAAATAACAACCAAACCTCGAACGAAGAAAAGAAAAGAAGCGGGAAGATACCTCAATCAGTAAACAACTGAGGATATTTGTTACACATATCGGACTCGGTATCCCAAGTAGCCTCCTCAACCGGACAATGCTTCCATTACACCTTCACAGAAGCAATCTCTTTCGACCTCAACTTTCGAACTTGCCTATCCAAGATCGCGATAGGCTCCTCCTCATAAGTCAACTTCTCATCAAGCAATATAGAATCCCAACAAATAATGTAGCTACCATCGGCATGGTACTTCTTCACCATCGAAATATGAAAAACCGGATGAACTCCCGCCAAGCCTAACAGCAATGCCAACTCATAAGCTATATCACCGATAGGGTCAACAATCTCAAACGGACCAATATACCTAGGGCTCAACTCGCCCCTCTTACCAAACCTCATAACACCTTTCATGGGTGAAACCTTCAATAGAACCTGGTCACCAATAGCAAACTTTAAATCCTGAACTTTTCGGTCCACATACATCTTTTACTGACTCTGAGCTGCCAAAAGCTTGGCCTGAATAACCCTCACTCTATCAAGGGACTCTCTCAATAAATCCATACTCCAAGGCCGAGCCTCGAATCCATCAAACCAACCAACCGGAGATCTACATCTCCTACCATATCAAAAGGCTCCATGCCAATACTCAAATGATAACTATTATTGTACGTAAACTCTACCAAAGGCAAGTGCTGATCCTAATGACCACCAAAATCAATAATACACGCTCTCAACATGTCCTTGAGTACCTGAATGGTCCACTTGGATTGGCCATCAGTCTGGGGATGAAAAGCTATACTAAGATCCAATCGGGTACCCAGCTCCTCATGAAATGCCCTCCAGAAACGGGAAGTGAAGCTAGTACCCCGATCAGATACAACAGAAATACGAACCCTATGCAATCTCAAAATATCCTGAATGTACATCTTGGCTAACTTCTCCACAGTATAGGAAACCTGAACTGGAACAAAGTGAGCGGACTTAGTCAATCGATCAACTATCACCCAAATAGAATCAAAATTCCCAAGGGTCTTCGGAAGACCCGTGACAAAATCCATGGTAATCCCCTTCCACTTCCACTCGGGAATGAGCATCCGCTGAAGCACCCCCACCGGGTCGCTGGTGCTCATACTTTACCTGCTGACAATTCCCACACTTAGACACAAAATCAACTATATCTCTCTTCATCCGACGCCACCAATAGTGCTATCTCAAGTCACGGTACATCTTAGTCACCTCCGGATGAATGGAATAGCGAGAGCTATGAGCCTCAGATAAGATCAACTGAATCACATCACCATCACGAGGAACGTACACGCGTCCTCTAATCCTCAAAATGCCCTCAGAATCAATTACGGCCTCCTTGGCCTCACTGCTCAAAACTCTATCTCGAATCTTGCTCAACTGAGCATCCTCAAACTGATGAGTCCTGATCCGATCTAATAAAGATGACCTCACCTCTATACAAGCCAAAATCCTGCCCGCGGCTGAGATATCAAGGCGAACAAAATTATTGGCTAGAGTCTGAACCTCCATGGCCAACAGACACTCGAAAATAATCAATCGAGCTAAACTCCCTATACTCACTGCCTTGCGACTCAAGGCATCAACCACCATATTGGCCTTCCCGGGATGGTATAGAATAGAGATGTCATAGTCCGTCAAGAGCTCCATCCATCAGTGCTGCCTGGAATTAAGATCTCTCTGGGTGAACACATGCTGAACACTACAGTGATCGGTGAAAACCTCACAATGAACACTATACAAATAATGCCTCCAAATCTTCATAGCGAAGACCACGGCCAACAACTCCAGATCATAGGTAGGGTACTTCTTCTCATGAACCTTCAACTGACGAGAAGCATAAGCTATCACCCTACCCTTCTGCATCAACACAGCACCCAAGCCCATATGGGAGGCATCACAATAGACAACGAAATCCTTACCCTCCACAGGTAATGCTAAGATCGGGACTATACTCAAAAGAAGCTTGAGCTTTTGAAAGCTCACCTCACAATCATCCGTCCAATGGAAGGGAACATCCTTCTGAGTCAATCTGGTCAAGGATGAAGCAATGGCAGCAAAACCCTTCACAAAGAGACGGTAATAGCTGGCCAAACCCACAAAACTACGAATCTCAGTAACAGTAGTGGGCCTCGCCCAACCCCTCACAGCCTCAATCTTCTGTGGATCAACCATAATCCCATCCTTAAACACAACGTAGCCCAAGAATGCTACAGACTCCAACCAGAACTCACACTTAGAAAACGTAGCAAACACAATCACGAAGGAATCAAGGAATTGCCTAAAGATGTCATTCATCAAGGTCATAAATGCAGCCGGGGCATTAGTAAGCCCAAAAGACATCACTAGAAACTCATACTGGCTATCTCGTCCGAAATGATGTCTTTGGAATATCCTTTGCCCTGATCTTCAACTGGTGATAGCCAGAACGGAAATCAATCTTCAAAAACACCGAAGCACCTTGAAGCTAGTCAAAAGATCATCAATACGAGGTATAGGATACTTGTTCAGAATAGTGAACTTGTTCAACTGGCGGTAATCAATACACATTCTCATAGTCCCATCTTTCTTCTTCACAAATAACACAGGAGCACCCCAAGGGGAGACACTCGATCTAATGAACCCCTTGCTCAACAAATCATGTAACTGCTCCTTAAGCTCCCTCAACTTGGCAGGTGCCATCCAATATGGCGGAATAGAAATAGGACGAGTGCCCAGATCTAAGTCAATACAGAAATCAATGTCGTGATCTGGTGGCATACCCAGTAGATCTGATGGGAATACCTCCACGAACTCGCTCACAATAGGGATAGACTCAAAGGGCGTAGACACAATTGTCGTATCATGAACACGAGCCAAATAAGCTAGACACCCCTCACTTACTAACTTCTTTTCCCTAAGAAAGGAAATGATCTTCTTCGGAGCGGGACTAGGAGTACCTCTCCACTCAAGCCTAGGAATGCCTAGCATGGCTAAGGTTAACTGTCTTGGCGTGACAGTCCAAAATGCATGATAAGGAGAAATCCAGGACATACCTAATATAACATCAAAGTCCACCATGTCGAGAATCAACAAATCTACCCAAGTGTCATACCCCATAAAAGTAACCAAACAAGACCGGTAGACTCGATCAACAATCACAGAATCTCCGACTGGAGTAGACACATGAACAGGTATATCTATGCTATCACTAGGAAAATCCCAACCAACGGCATGAAATGAAAATACATACGAATAGGTGGCTCCAGCATCACGCAATACAATAGCAGACTGACCTCGAACAGAAATAATACATGTTGTCGCTGCACCAAGGATCTCAACCTAGGGCCTACCTTCTCTAGCCCCCGCGGCCTGAATTGTCGCTGCACAGTCAATAATAGCTTGAAATGAAGCACCCTCGGCCTTAAGCTGGACACAGGGCATCTGGAGAGGACCATCCAGCCCACTAATAAACCACTAGATCTTATTGGTCTCCGTTGGAATCAAGGGGTAGGAGTAATGGGCCAAGTAGGAGAAGGATAGTGCAAAGGTAGCAATCGGTATGCCCTCCTGACAGAGATAGAGAAACTGACCTCAACGCTCGTCCCTCTGCGAACGAGGCACGTACCTCTCCAGAAATACCCCATAGAACCGCTCCCAAGTAAGTGGATGCGCACCCACTAGTCTACTAACAAGGTAGTCTCTCCACCATGCCCTTGCGTCGCCACGAAATTGATGGGCAACATAGTCAACTCGGAGAGTATCAATAATACTTGCCATGTGAAGTAGCTTGTGCGTAATCACGACAAACTCGTAGGCATCCTCACCAGGTGCGCCAGTAAAAATCGATGGAGCCACCCTCATGTAAATCCCTCATGCAGGCGTGTCGCGAAGCCTCATCATCTGTAAGGGAAGATATAAGAGTCAAATACCAATTTGATCCTTCCAGATATCAATTTGAATAAAGTAGCACGAAGAATGAAAAGAAAGTGAGATTTCTTAGATGTCCTATAGCCTCTCGCAGATAAGTACGGAGCTCATCGCACCGATCCACAGACTCTACTTCGCTCTTGTATTATAAATTGGGTAACCTAGGACTCTGATACCAACTTGTCACGACCTATTTTTCCTAAGCCGTGCCGGCACTTACCTTCTCATGTCGGTAAGCGAACCCTCAACCCATCAATGAATAAATACAGGAATAATGAAATTAAGCAACGGAATAGAATAAATACATAAGTCTCACGATATATATATATAAGTAGTAGAATAGTGCAGAATAACGATAACACCCCAGAGTTTAGTCTGAGTAATACAAGAGCATCTAAAAAGGGGAATAATACAAGTACAGAATAATAATACATACTTGTCTATGTCTCTGAATAGAATAGGACATAAAGATAGAGAAGTCTTCAAGGCAGCGAACGGCCATGCTCACCCTGGAAACTCGAAGATAAAGCTGAAGCGACTATCAACCACGTGTCACGGAAGCAGATCCAACCTGATACTCTGCATTTATAAAGGAATGCAGCAACTGCAAGTCAGTACAAGACAATAGTACTAGTAGGCATCATTGACCGACTAAGCATAGCTAACACAACTCAGATAATAAAGTAGATAAACCAACACGTGTAAGTCAATATAATCAATTCGAAGTATACGTCATCGCCTACGTAAAGCATCTAATCTCAAATGTGCCAAGTCTGAATATATCCAGTCCGAATCCAACATCACAAGTACAACACCAAACGTCACAAAATCTGGTCATAATGCAATGCAATAGTGTATGAATTCAATGCAATGCCATGCAAATGCTATGTACACATGTACTCCGAATGGAAATATTGACATCTTGGTAGCACAACCCAGTGTGACTCGCGAAGTCTAAGGGCCACCCGTCTCGGATCTTTGCCTACGGGGGGTTCTCCCCGGCACCACTCTGGGGACCCGCAAAGTTCATACACTCACTCAATCAATGATTCTAGAACTAACATCGGACATCAGCCATCTCACATCACTCAAGTCAAATCGAGCCCAGCTTATGAAAGTGTTTCATCAAGTATCATTAGTATCTCAACAATGTATCATGAAATGAGAGTGCGTGCAATGCATGTATCCACATCAATAATCATGCTCACTATTAGAAGTACCAGCAAATGGGTACGCCTACAATATATCTGAGTACAAATACTAACAGTGGGTATGCCAATAATATAACTGAACCACAAGTACCAACAGTGGGTACACCAACTATATCATAATCAAGATGATAAAACAGAATTCAATATCTATCAACAACTCATGGCATCAAGCCAGCACAATAGAACAATCAATCATAACACAACGGATTAACTAATCTTGGGACACACAACAGGGCCCAACCTAAGGCAATATCCAACCCAACTTCATACCCGAAGGTTCACATGTTGTCTCCGATAATATAATCTAAATATACACTTCGCTATACGAAGTCTTACCAAGATTAAGCCATAACCTACCTGGATGGCCGAACCGCAACACGAACAACTCACTCATTTGCCTTGCCGAGGGGTCGGTACTTGGTAATGATTTGAGGAGATACGATGGCTGTGAGAGGTCTTTAGAATGATTAGATGGTTTCCTACGAACTTGACCCGGCGAGGTATTCAGTGGTATGCTTCTTGTATTGTGATTTGAATGTTTAAGAAGACTTGGGACTAGCAAAGTCGACTGTGAGTAAGATCTCTTTTATGAATTACTTGGAGTTGCTCCGATAAAACAAGGATTCTTTTCTATCAAAAGTAAGTCATGGTTTTGAGCTTGTGTGTATGTGTTCTAAGAAATCGTGGTGGGAAGAACGACTTTAGAAGTGTAAATGAAAGGTCAGCGTAACCAAAATATTTTATTGGTTCAGAGTGGACTATGATTGTGTCTATATCCAAAGGTTTGTATTGTTTTGAGGAATATTTATGGGACCTACAGTTCTTATAATCGGAAATCAGTTATGAGAGAAGTTCGAGTATGGAAATATGGAAATTGGGCCTTTTAGCTAAGTTAGAGAAATTTTTGACTGATAAGGTGAGCAGGCATTGATTTTGGCATACTACATGCCGTGAAGGCTTCCGTGTTGTTTTATTAAAGATTTGTTGGTTACCGTCAGCTGCGTACTCTCTTTCTTCCTTTGAAGATGAATAATTGTTTAATTGGTATATAATGTAATGACTCGTTTAGTCGTTACAGTATTTTTGACCCATTTACACTCATTGACCCTTCCTCGAGCCTTGTTAGTATGATTATGACCCACGGGGATGGGTGGCACAGTTCCCGAAGTATTCAAGCGAGATTTTAATGACTTTTGTGAAATAGAGCCTCAAAGTGAAAAACGTTTGACCAATAGTTGATTTTTGGGTAAACGGATCTTTTTCAAAAATTCATCAATTTTGAGAGGTTTGGATGGTCAATTGTGACTTGGTGTGATGTTCGGTTCGAATCCCCAGGCACTAAGGAGCATTTTGGGTTATTGGTTGGACAGTTAGTATTTGGCCATTAGGTGTTAACCAGGCCAAATAGACCTCTGTTGGGAATTTTAAGACCCCAACTAAGTCCGTAGTGTGTTTTTATGTGTGAATGCATGTTTGATTTGTATATGTAAGGTCTGGGGTGATTGCCGGATTTCAAGATTAACATAGTGAAAAACCAGGATTTTCTAGTGTCTGGTGTCTGCCATAGCGCCACCAAATGCGTTGTAGCGGACCTGTTGTGGTGACGCCCTGGTCCGCTATGGTGAGAGTGATGGGTTAGTGGTAAGTCGCAGCAGGTACATGGTCTTCGCGGGTCCTCCATGGGTCAAGAATATCGAGGCATGGAGGTATTCCGCCTAGAGCATATGTGTATCATTGCATTGCTTTGCATTGCATTGCACGTGCATTTATATTACATCCATCCGCATCTTGATTTGGTTGTTGTACTTATTGTATTGTATGGTGCGTTTCCGCATTGATTTCCTTGGTTGATTATTGACTTGAGTTGTCGTGTGCCTGATTAATACATACTTGGGGATTGATGGACTTGAGGATTAGAGACTTTCTCCTAGTTTATGACTTTCTCCTAGGCTATGACTTGAGGTTACGGAGATCTATTGTTAGTTGTACTGGTGTTTGTGGTTATTATGAGAAATCGTGGAAAACTTGGCAGACCTGGTTTAGGTGCTTCACCATTGGCTATGATTCGGCTATTTGATTCTTCTTTACTTGAGTTCTCATTCTTACTGTGGTGTGTCTATACTTGATTGTGAGCATGTCTATTCTTCAGTCTTTTCTTTATATATGTTAGCTAACTATTGTCGGCCTATGATGCCTACTCAGTACGTGTTGTTTGTACTGGTGCTACCTTGCTGCACCCCTTTTCGGGGTGTAGAGTGTGTGACAACTTCTAATCCTCGAGAGTGTTTCCCGAGACGGTATTGTTGGAGACTTAGGGTGAACTACTGCCAGATCTGCAGCCCGAGTTTCTATTCTTTGTATACTTGTCATCTATGTCCAGACAGTATTCCCTTTGATGTTATGAGCCTTGTATGGCAACTTTCAGATAGTTCTTGTTATATATTTAGACCTATGTGTTTATTAGTAGCTCTTGTGCTGACTTAAACCTGATGCCTTTGGTAGAAGATGTATTCCGCACTTATTCTCTTTTAAATGATATTGAGATTTATTATTATTTACATTGTTCTTCCGTATTTATAGTTTATATGTTGGGTAAGGGAAGGGTTCGCCTACCAAGGTGGGGAATGGTGGGTGCCCGCACGACTAACCAATTTTGGGTCGTGATAGTTCTAGTTCGACAAGTAAGGCAACAGGTGATTCTTTGGGGCGAGTAGCGTTTAAAGACATTTGAAGTGGTAGATTAATGATGGGGTTTTAATTAATTCAAGTTGTGGAGAACATTTCGGAAATTGAGTTACGGGAATTTGAGCAAGGGCGCCTTGGCGGAGATACATGAGGACATTAGTAGGACTGTGTATGCGATATGCTAAATTTAGGAAGTAATCGGTTTTATAGTTGAGTGGGGTAAGGGAACTCTAGGGTGTAGAGTGTGTGGCATACTACTATCTCCAGGATTGACTTGGCTAGTTTGCAAGACTTATGAGTGTTGACACCCAATTTCCCCCCCCCCCCCCCCCCCCCCCCCCCCCCCCGAAAAAAATTCAAATTAACTAGTCAAGCTACTTGAATTGCAAAGGGAGTAAAAGAATTATTCAGAAAAGAGCAAAAATACTTTTGGTGCTATTTTTGCCATTTCATTTAGCAAAATACCCTAATATATATTATGTTTACATTTACATATAATTTCAAGTATTAATTATGTCTATCATATTAATTTGAAATCAGTTTATATCAGAAACAAGTATTTTAATTAAGTACATATTTTTAAATCACTATAATTAGTACGTTACTACATATAAATATTTTACTCTGTTAAAATCAAGAAGCTTAATTAATTAATTGAACATTGATTCCTCTCAATTTTACTTCAAATTGGTGAAGTGTTTAAGGTTGGTTCCATTTTGTAAATAATTGAATTATACATCTTGAGCAACTTGTCTATTTGAGCAATATTTTGGCTGTAATTGAAATAGAAAAGGGCCATCTTTTAAATTCAGTTTTAGCCTCTTTTATATTCTAAATAATGTGAACTCCATGCCAATTCACACAATGACCTGGACCAAAACGCCGCAACCCAGGCCCGGTAGCTTTTAGTTCTCAATTCCCTTTTCCCTCTTTTCACTTTCACAAACACAGCATAAACAAAAACTCCCAAAATCCATAAGCTCTCTCACACTATCAAATTTCCAGTTGTTCTCTAGCATACTGGTCCACAAACTCCAATTTTCGCGAAAATGTGTTCTTTTCGATTCGTTTGACCTCCAATCCTTATGGAACCTTCTTGGCACTTGTATAAAACTTCATTAACCATATAAGGAGCCTTATAACTCCCCTTCAAGGTAACTCTAAGCAATGTGTAACTCAAATAACATGAAATCTTCCCAAAACCTCACTCAAGTTTCCAATCCATCAACGAACTTACTTCCACCAAAACCGTAAGGTACATACTTACAATTATTAAATACCCTACTTAACCTGGCAAGGGCTTCATTTCCACTTTAGGCTTGCATTATTTACTCATAATGCAAACGACACGAAATTTCCAAAGTGTAACAAACCCAATCCTTCAGCGACACATTCGCAATCTTCTAGATTATCCCTAGAGAGTGTGTTCTCTGTTGTTCCTAAAGTTGCTTTTCCAGTTCTTACATTGAAATTCCCTAATACTTTTGTCAAGAAGAAGCCATAGGGAAGACCAGGTTCATTTTCCCTAATGCGTGCTGGTTTGATCATTTGTCCAATTATGATGGTTGGTAGATTGATCGGTTTAAAGGCTGTTAGAGCTTCCGTGAGAACCAAATGTGCCAGAGTGACGATAGCACTTCCTGTAGTTCTTGGTATGAGTACTTTGTCCACAAATTCAAAGACTAGTTGATAGACAGGCTCGATCTCTTTATTGAAGAGTTTTTTGGTGCGAGTTGACGATCCATTCTTAACAATCACATTTTTTAAGGAGATAGAAGCTCTTCCAGTCACATCCCTTACCCCTACAGCTGGTACTCTCAAAAGTTTTGCCAGTGTTGGTTCATTCAAAATAAAATCTGTCACGTTTACTGTTAGAGCCAGTATGCTATTATCAAGGTGACATAGGTTTGCATACAATTCATCGACTTCAGTTTCGCAGACGCAAGGAGCTGGTGGAGTAAAAAAGATGAGTCCAATTTTGAAATTCCAACATTTTCAACAATTCTTTCATACCAGTCTCCTCCCTCAGGCCTATATCCATCATTACTCCAAAAAGAACTTTTTGTTTCCAAAAGGATGAGTTTGATATTGATAGGTATGAATTTTCAGCACTATCAATGGAGTAGTATTGTTGACTTGAGTAGAACAACTCGGACAAAGATGTGGATTTCCCCCAAGTTCTATGATTACCGGCTCCAAGTGAAACAGAGTCGCTGGTATTTTGGTCTGAGAAGGTTGAATCATATGAGAATGATGACACAGGAACTATTTTACTTTGGTTAGAGAGCAGTTTGTCACACTCGGTAGTATTTAGCAGTGGGAAAGAGGTGCGAAGCAATGTGAACCAGAGAAGGCGTTATGTAAAAGTGAGAGATTGACAGTGAGAGGAAAAAAAATAAGAGATCCTATAGTTGTTGTTAAGGTGTTAGAGATTACTGTGTAGAGCGTGTACAAGAGAAGGGGTATTGGTTCAAAATTGAAGCGTCAATCCAGGGGATTCACTTTTTTTTAGGTGGGAGACGATTGACCGACTTGGTACTATAAGTAGTTAAGAAAACATATGAATGTGCTGAGAGAACTACTCACCTGAGTCACAGGAAGACCGAGTCTCTAGACAATTTAAGAGTACTTAGCAAGAATTTTGAAAAGTTGTTCATGCGTTGTACTACACTTCCTATATATGCATACCCCGTTTTTTGTCACGTCCACTTTTTGACCCAGCATTTGCTCATTCTGCTTTTACATCATACTTATCTTCTGTAATGATCCGCTCGGTCATTATACCCTTTTCGGCACTTTTTGACCCTAAGGAACTGTTGATACGATTCCCGAGGTGTTTAGATTTGATTCGGGTGACTTTTTGCGAAATCTGGGCGCCAAGCGAAAAAGAGTTGACTCAAAGTTGACTTTGGGGTAAACGGACCTTCTTCGGAAATTCATCAATTTTGAGAGGTCCGGATGGTCATTTAGAACTTGTGTGCATATCAAGTTCGGTTCCCAATACACTCGGGTGCATTTTAGATCTTAGGTTGGGAAGTTGGAATTGAGGTATTGGGGGTTGACTCGGTCAACGAGACCTCTGTTGGGAATTTTGAGGCCACAAGTGCGTTAGTAGCATATATTTATGTGTGTCTATGTATAGGTTTGTGAGTAGATGGCCTCGGGTAATAGTCGAGATTTCCGATTGAGATTGTGATTATTTTTGGAAAAATCTAGTGCCGGTGTCCGCCATGGCGGCACCCTTATCGCCTCAGCCATACCGCCATAGCGGTGGGATAGGCCGCTGTGGCGGCCAAGTGTATTTGAGGCCCAACCGTCACGGCAGTCTGAGTGACCATCGAGGAGCGGTCCCGCTGCAGCCGAAACAGTATCGGGCCTGGTTATTTCATTAATTGTGTATTAAAAGCCCTTAGTCCCTCATTTATTACTATTCCAAAATCTGAGCTTTTGGGAGCAAATCTAGGATATCCTTGGAGAAGATTCTTGGTGGTAATTTCTTCTAATCCCTTTACTATTCAATTATCCCTAATCATCTTAGAATCCCTTTATCATGATAGTTCATTAGGTGATTGAAGATTAAAAGTAGGTTTAATGAGTTATTCTTCTAGGCTTCTAAATAATGATTTGTTGGCTAGGTTAGCTTCTTTAAGCATTGAATTGATGATTAGAATCCTTTATTTCATAACTTCTTCCTAATTAGAGTCTAATTTATGGAATTGGAAGTTAGAGTCTATACCCAAATTTGGGGTTTCTGCCTAGAATCCGAAATTGAGTGAATTATTGATTATTCTAGCTTGCCATTGATGGGAATTGATCACCTAGAGGTTTAATTTCATGTTGGTACATTTAGATTCCTAATTTCCCCTTCTAGTTCATAAACCTTGTTCCATAGGTTAGTGATTTGGGTCTTGAAGAGAAGTAGGGTTTTTTTGATGTTCTTCTTGATTCTAATTCTATGATTCGAATATGCTTAGACTTTCTTGATCTCAAGGCTCAAAGGAAAGGAAAGTTTAAGGTATAATTGTTGATGATATTATTGTTCATCCTTCCAATTAGGTTACGGTTTACCCTATGGTGAGACTTTGTTTCGCGAGGCATATATTTAGAGGATATTGTCGGAGAAAGCATTTAAACCTTCGGATATGAAGTTGGGTTGGATATTGTCTTACGTTGGGCCCTGTTGTTTGATTGGGGCTAGCCACCCCGTTGTGTTGTGACTTCATTTGTTCTAGTGTTGTTGGCTTGATGCCACGTGGAGATAGTATATATTGGAGACTATTGTTATATCTTGATCATGATATTATAGTATCTTACTTGTTGTCGTTTGATACGAGGATAGTGTTCTATCATGGCTTATGGTGTAGCCCTTTTATGATATTGTTGGTGTGCCCTTGTGAGGTACTTGTGATATTGATCTGATTATTGATATTGAACTGATACATTGCACGCATTCTCATCCTTCATGATACACTGTTGATACACTGATGATACTTGAGGAAACACTATGATGAGCTGGGCTCAGTTGGATGAGAGTGACATGAGGACCGATATCCGATAGTTGTCCCGAAATCGAGGTTGTACGTAGCGATTGTCGAGGTTTTTACAGAAATCATGAGGTAGCAGTTGCCGAGGTTGTTGCCGGAGCTGTGAGGTACATGGACTTTACGGGTCCCCTACGAGTTGTGCTACCGAGATGTGATGTTCCATTATTGGAGTATATGTGTACACAGCATTGAATTGCATTCAAATTCATACATTATTGCATAGCATTGCACCATGGCTTCTATTCTGATTTTCTTGTGATGTATTTGTGATGGAGAAGACTATGGGGACTTCCTTCCAGTCATCATTGAGCATGCTTCTTTAGTCAAGGCCGCTAAGGCACGTGCATTTGGAAAGGGTAGTAAGAAGAAGCAGTGACAGATTGGGAGTTATGGTAGTTCTAGCTCAAGGGCTGCCAGTCAGTCTTCTAGGCCGTTTCAGCCATATTCCGGCCGCTTTGTACATTCAGCTTTGTAGGCTTCCTCCAGTGAGCCACCCAGGCAGAGATCTCCTGAGAGCTCGTTTTCTCAACCAGTAGACAAGGTTGTTCCAGCCGGGTCCTAAGTTCAGTTTATCAGACTTCACACCTAAGGGTTGTTTTGTGTGTGGAGAGTTAGGCCATATTGCTAGGAGGTTTCCCGGATCTAGGGATGGTCATCATCCCTAGAGGACTCCAGCATCATCATGCAGTTGAGGAGGTGTTTCTCAGAGGGGCAGTGCTCAGTCAAGCCGCAGTGGTTCTCAGGTTTCTAGAGGTGGATCCCAGGTTAGTAGAGGTGGGTCCCAGAGTTCTAGAGGTGGATCTCAGTCTAGATGTGGTGGCGCCCAATGTTACTCATTCCCAGGTAGACCTGAGGCAGAGGCCTCAGATGCTATTATTTCAGGTACCATTTCTGTCCGACATAGAGCAGCATCTGTGTTATTTGATCCTGGATCCACTTATTCGTATGTGTCTACATATCATGCCATTGATTGGGATTTGCCTTGTGATAGCATAGCTATACCTGTTCATGTGTTTACTCTAGTTGAAGAGTCTGTTGTCATTGATCGAGTTTATCGGTCGTGTTTCTTACTTTTATGAGGTATGACACTTCGGTAGATTTGATGATTCTTGATATGGTAGACTTTGATATTATCTTGGGTATGACCCGGCTTTCTACTTATCTTGTGATCTTGGACGGTCATGCCAAGATAGTCACTTTAGCCATGCCGGGCATTCCTAGACTTGAGTGGAGGGGTACTTCTAGCCTATTCCTATTGTGAGCGAGTTCGCGGAGGTATTCTGTTATAGCCCATATTTCGTACGTTCGGAAAATCCAAGATAATGGGGAGGAGTTAAGAACAAGACTATGTTTCAAAAAAAAAAAATTATATACGAGTTGTTGAAAATATTATTTATGACTATTATTAGTATGGAAGTATTGTGAGAGGTTAAGGGCAAAAAGATAAATTCGCAAAATGGGTCGCGGAGGTAATGTGGAAGGCTAGGGGCAAAATGGTAATTTTGAAGAAAGTCGAGGGGCGAAATGGGAATTTTATACAAGTCTTGAAAATTCCCTAAAATGTCCATGTGGCCGGAAAAAAAAAAGGAGAAAAGAATAAAGAAAAAGAAAATTCTAGAAAAAGAAAGGAGAAAAGAAAAGAAAAATCTAGAGAAGGGGGGGCATGTGCCCCTCACATGACTTGAATAACTATATATATATGTGTGTGTGTAGTCATATTCTTAAGAGAAAATAGTGGAAGAAAGAAAAAAAAATATAGAGAGAAGAGAGCATAAGGGTTCGGCCATGGCTCTCAAAAATGAGCCATGGGAAGTTGAAGGAGAAAAATATTTTTCTTCTTGCATTTAGAGTGATCGGAAGGTCCTCGTCAACGTGAAGTAGTTGTTAGAACAAGAAAACCGCTCGTTGTCGCGTTTTATCAAGCTAGCCGAGAGGAAAAGGGTGAAGAAGGAGGTGAGGTTTAACCTTCTCTTTTATGTGTTATGAATGGTTTATGTATGTTATTGAATGTAGAAATGATGGGAATTCATGAAATATTGCATGTTCAAGTTGAGCCGTGTGAAGTGTTGCTTGGCCGTGTGTTGTATATAATGTGTAGGAATAATGAATTAAATGTGTTTAGCATGATTATGTGGTGTTGTAATGTACAGAAAATGAATGAAATCAGGGGATGGGTGTGTTGTGATGTTGGCCGAAATATGGGCTGCTTTGTATGTTAGGAAATGAATTAACCTTATCTAGTGTTTGGTTGATGTTGTTGTGGACTTTATGATGTAAAGTGAAGGTTTAAGGACTCAAAATTGAAGTTGTAATCGTGTGGGCTGATTTGGAGGCTAATGTGATTTTAATATGGTCCTTTGTGTTGATGAAAATAATGTTGCTAATGTATAGATTGTTGGTACGGTTTATGAATTTGGAGGAAAAGACATGTGTTGTTGATAGTTCCTTGGACTTGGAAGGTTTCGGGTTGCCTTATGTTTCGAGTCAGGTTGTGTTGGACAATTTTGTGGATTGTTGGAAATGTTATGGAATCATGTTTGAAAGGTTTTGGATTGATTATAATATCTTGATTTGAACGTAATTGGAATGTCGTCGCATATTGCGAAAGAAGATTGTTGATATTAAAGTGCGTTTACATTAATGGTCGATGTTGTTAGAATGTTTGTTGTCAATGTTGTTGATATTGTGGCCGAGTCAAATTCCTGGGTTGTTGTTGTTGATTTGGGGTCGAGCCGTATTCTCGGGGATGGTGCAATTACAGGGGAGGTGCTGCCGAAATTCCGGCAGAATATAAGTGAATGTGTTTGAAAGGTTAAGGCAAGTATGTGATAATGAATCTAGCGAATGGATGAGTTCATTTGAATGAAGACTAACAAGTTGCACAAATGAGCGTAGCCAGTTGGTCGCGGCACAGGTATGTAAGGCTTACCCTTTTATTCTTTTGGCATGTCTTAGAGCCATGTAGGGTATGATACTGATGTGTACCTTGGGTTATTCCATTCTGTGATTCTGAGTCTGTTTGTGATCTGTATGTCCTCCCTAAGGTAGGTAACTAATAATCTGGATAGGTGAATCCTGACTTAAGCAATCTGACAGCCGTATCCTGATAAAAGTATGTTGGTCTGAACATTTTGACATAACTATCCTGATGAGAGTATTTGGTATAAGTGTTCTGATATGAGAGATTATGCTACAAGTAATTTGAAACATGTATTCTGATTGAGTAAAAGCGATTTAAGTACTTTGATAGAAATATTCTGATAAAAGTAATTTGACATAAGTATTCTGTAATAAGTAATCTGTTATGAACATTCTGAGAATACGTTTGATTAATCTATTGAGTCTGAGTTATATGCATTTGGTTTCTCACTATTCGGCTCGAGCATATGTTATGACTCCCTTCACCGAGTCCCAGGCCGGTATGTATCGTACGGATGGTTCGTCGAGTCCTTTGTTGAGGGCCGGGTTCCATATATGAATTCCGAAGTTTGATGTGTCCGGTTCCGGGGTACTGTGTTACATGTCCGTCCCCGGTTACCGAGAATATATTACGAAGTATGATGTGTCCGGGCTTGGGGTGCTGTGTTATCTGTCCGCCCCCGGGTACCGTGGTTATGTTATGATGTGTGACGGAGATCGGAGAAAATCTTCTGGAGTATGATGTGTTGTGGCGCCAAAGGCAGGAGTGGCAACCACGTTCCTATGTTATCGTGCGCATTCCTTGGCATCGTTCACCGATTCCTCGGCGTGTTATTTGTCCCCGAGGTTACCGTATGCATGATGTGATGTGTTCGGTTTCCCGGCGTGGTACATGTCCCCGGGGTTAACGCGTATATGATATGATATCCGATTCTGATATGCATGACTTGTGTTTGGAAAGTAGGCATTCCGACATTCCGTATGTTCTGTATTCCGTCTGCTATAGGACATCATCTGAGCACTCTGTACATTCCGTGATCCGTCTGACATGCGACATAAGTAAGTATGGTTTGTGTCTGGAAGAAAAAGGATAATAAGTGTCTGATATTCTGGATAAGGTATTTGTACGTTGTTTTATTTGTTTCAGTCATGGTTCCGTTTTCTGTACTCATGCCTTACATACTCAGTACATACTCCGTACTGACCCCCTGTTCTTCGGGGGCTGCGTTTCATGTCGCGCAGGTACCCACAGATGAATAGATGAGGTTAGCTGAAGATGATCCAGTGGACTGGCGGCTCCATTTCCTCCAGGAGTGCTGCCGAGTCAGAGAATGTATGCTGTGATGTCTGATCAGTATTAGAGACTTTGCAGACAGCGTTGTGGGTAATGGTTGTCAGTCTGTAAGCGGCTCGATCAGCCGATACGTCATTTTGTATCATGTAGTATATTCCATATGATTACAGATTTTTGTTTAATCGTGAACGGTAAGAGGAAAAAAATTTGACTGTTTAATATGTATTTTACTCGTATTTGATTTTCTGGATCCTAAGGAATTAGGTGTGTAATCAGAGTCTGCGGGTTCGCTCGGCTCCGTATGTGGGGTCGGGTGCCCAGCACACCCTAATAAGGTTAGGGTGTGACAAAGTGGTATCAGAGCGAGGTCTGTCCGTGGGGATGTCTGCAAAGTCGTGTCCAGTAGAGTCCTGTTTATGGTGTGAAGCCGGCCACATTTATAAACAAGAGGCTACAAGGCATTTAGGGGTTGTTGACCTTCTTTCTGTCATAGATCGTGCGATAGAGCCAAACTATAGGAAATGAGATTCCGTATGTGAGCCTTACATACGACGGAAAAGGTAAGTAGCGATACGGAAAGTCACAAGGATAAGTATTGACGTATTTGATCTGTTATCTGGAATGAGCAGCTCCGGATGGCCAGAATGTGGTATAGCTGTATGTTCTGTAAGGTGTTATTGGTATTTGCTGTGTACAGGAGCATGGTATAAGAAAAACAAGGTCGGATGGAGGATTCAGAAAGTTGACAACTAATTTTGCTACAGGTTACTATGTAAAAGCGGTGAGTAAGAAATTCGAACGGACTGATATCGGGGCATCCATAAAATAATGGCAACGAAGGTGTAACTATTATCATCAGGGGTCTGGGAACCTAGGATGAAAAGTAGTTATACACGGAAGTGAAAGATGAGCTCTGAGGGCCAAAAAGGGTAAAATGGTAATTGTGGAAGAAAAGACGTGCCACGAGGGTGTCCCGGGACCTGTAAGACCTCGATTAGTCCCGAAACATGTAGTAAAGGTCATGCGAGAAAGTGGACCCGAAAATATCAGCATTAAGGCATCGGATTCCACTAAAGATTCGAGGTCAAGCGTGCTCAGGTGGGAGCAATTTCAGGATGGGTGACCCCCCTGGGAAGTAATTGGGAAAATTTTGCAAAATTAAAATTTAAGGGAACAAAGGGAAAACTAGAGTAACCTGAGTGAGACTATGGTATATGGGATGACCGGGGACCATAAGAAGACGCATAGGACAAGATAGATTAGTCGGTGGAGGGACAAATGGTGTGTCACAGCTCGAGAATTAGGATAGGCTTGAATAACGTTTGGAACCATTTCGTGGGATAGTTGATGGTAATTATGTATATGTATATGAATATGTATGATGACTTATTTGTGATGGTATCAGCGAGCACGTGCGCCCCAACAACCTATGCTACGGTAAAGGGGGCCTCAATTGAATAAAGGATACCGAGACCTGGCGGTAGTGAGAAAACAAATGGTGTAAATGTTATAAGATAAGACGCTATATTCACTATAGGTCAAGGACAAAAGGTCTTAACAGTTCGGTATTTGAAAAAGAAGTGAGTGAGTAAATGAGGAGAAGGTAAATCAAGATATAGGAAAAAGGTAAGAGACAAGAAAACCTCGGTGGATGGAACCCCTGAGAGGAAATTTCCGGCGAGGTACAAGATTATCAGATAAAGGTTTAAATACAGGCATGGGGCAAGAATAAAGTACGATAATATGGAACAAAGGAAGAGTGTGTGAGATTCGAGGATTAATTTCCATAAGCAGAGATGAAAAGGGAATGAAAAGGTGGGCAAAACGACGATATAAGTGCGAAGTGAAAGGGAAAAACTTAAGTTGAAAGGTTTCGATACGTTATGCATAGAGCTAGAAAGAGAGACGAGGGATGAAAAATAATTAAAGGTAAGGGCACTCGAAGATCGTGACGTACAAGGAACCCCTAAAGGGGGGGAGGCCATATTAGGCTCACAAGGAATAATGATGAACGAAATGAGCACCAACACATGAAGTCAAAAACAAGTATATCTGTATCGAAGGATATGAGATAAAGGACTAAAGAAGAGTTGTAGTAAGAATCTAAGAGTGTGACTTTTGTTAAGATATGGTCACGAAACAGTAACAGAAAAGAGATGGCCTGAGAAAGGCAAGGAAAATATGTCGGCCCAGCGGATTAGAAAACCCATGGCACAGAATAAGGACCCATATAAGGACGGAGAGACTCGATTATATGGAATGGGCATGGAGAAACGGGCAACTATAAAAGAAACCCCCTCCCGAAGTACAACGAGGCCCCATAAGGTCAGTTGAACATTCGAGGACGAATGTTCTAAAGGGGGGGAGGATGTTATAGCCCGTATTTCGTACGTTCGGAAAATCCAAGATAATGGGGAGAAGTTAAGAACAAGACTATGTTTCAAAAATAAAATTTATATACGAGTTGTTGAAAATATTATTTATGACTATTATTAGTATGGAAGTATTGTGAGAGGTTAAGGGCAAAAAGAGAAATTCGCAAAATGGGTCACGGAGGTAATGTGGAAGGCTAGGGGCAAAATGGTTATTTTGAAGAAAGTCGAGGGGCGAAATTGGAATTTTATACAAGTCTTGAAAATTCCCTAAAATGGCCATGTGGCCGAAAAAAAAAAGGAGAAAAGAATAAAGAAAAAGAAAATTCTAGAAAAAGAAAGGAGAAAAGAAAAGAAAAATCTAGAGAAGGGGGGCATGTGCCCCTCACATGACTTGAATAACTATATATATATGTGTGTGTGTAGTCATATTCTTAAGAGAAAAGAGTGGAAGAAAGAAAAAAAAATATAGAGAGAAGAGAGCATAAGGGTTCGGCCATGGCTCTCAAAAATGAGCCATGGGAAGTCGATGGAGAAAAATATTTTTCTTCTTGCATTTAGAGTGATCGGAAGGTCCTCGTCAACGTGAAGTAGTTGTTAGAACAAGAAAACCGCTCGTTGTCGCGTTTTATCAAGCTAGCCGAGAGGAAAAGGGTGAAGAAGGAGGTGAGGTTTAACCTTCTCTTTTATGTGTTATGAATGGTTTATGTATGTTATTGAATGTAGAAATGATGGGAATTCATGAAATATTGCATGTTCAAGTTGAGCCGTGTGAAGTGTTGCTTGGCCGTGTGTTGTATATAATGTGTAGGAATAATGAATTAAATGTGTTTAGCATGATTATGTGGTGTTGTAATGTACAGAAAATGAATGAAATCATGGGATGGGTGTGTTGTGATGTTGGCCGAAATATGGGCTGCTTTGTATGTTAGGAAATGAATTAACCTTATCTAGTGTTTGGTTGATGTTGTTGTGGACTTTATGATGTAAAGTGAAGGTTTAAGGACTCAAAATTGAAGTTGTAATCGTGTGGGCTGATTTGGAGGCTAATGTGATTTTAATATGGTCCTTTGTGTTGATGAAAATAATGTTGCTAATGTATAGATTGTTGGTACGGTTTATGAATTTGGAGGAAAAGACATGTGTTGTTGATAGTTCCTTGGACTTGGAAGGTTTCGAGTTGCCTTATGTTTCGAGTCAGGTTGTGTTGGACAATTTTGTGGATTGTTGGAAATGTTATGGAATCATGTTTGAAAGGTTTTGGATTGATTATAATATCTTGATTTGAACGTAATTGGAATGTCGTCGCATATTGCGAAAGAAGATTGTTGATATTAAAGTGCGTTTACATTAATGGTCGATGTTGTTAGAATGTTTGCTGTCAATGTTGTTGATATTGTGGCCGAGTCAAATTCCCGGGTTGTTGTTGTTGATTTGGGGTCGAGCCGTATTCTCGGGGATGGTGCAATTACAGGGGAGGTGCTGCCGAAATTCCGGCAGAATATAAGTGAATGTGTTTGAAAGGTTAAGGCAAGTATGTGATAATGAATCTAGCGAATGGATGAGTTCATTTGAATGAAGACTAACAAGTTGCACCAATGAGCGTAGCCAGTTGGTCGCGGCACAGGTATGTAAGGCTTACCCTTTTATTCTTTTGGCATGTCTTAGAGCCATGTAGGGTATGATACTGATGTGTACCTTGGGTTATTCCATTCTGTGATTCTTAGTCTGTTTGTGATCTGTATGTCCTCCCTAAGGTAGGTAACTAATAATCTGGATAGGTGAATCCTGACTTAAGCAATCTGACAGCCGTATCCTGATAAAAGTATGTTGGTCTGAACATTTTGACATAACTATCCTGATGAGAGTATTTGGTATAAGTGTTCTGATATGAGAGATTATGCTACAAGTAATTTGAAACATGTATTCTGATTGAGTAAAAGCGATTTAAGTACTTTGATAGAAATATTCTGATAAAAGTAATTTGACATAAGTATTCTGTAATAAGTAATCTGTTATGAACATTCTGAGAATACGTTTGATTAATCTATTGAGTCTGAGTTATGTGCATTTGGTTTCTCACTATTCTGCTCGTGCATATGTTATGACTCCCTTCACCGAGTCCCAGGCCGGTATGTATCGTACGGATGGTTTATCGAGTCCTTTGTTGAGGGCCGGGTTCCATATATGAATTCCGAAGTTTGATGTGTCCGGTTCCGGGGTACTGTGTTACATGTCCGTCCCCGGTTACCGAGAATATATTACGAAGTATGATGTATCCGGGCTCGGGGTGCTGTGTTATCTGTCCGCCCCCAGGTACCGTGGTTATGTTATGATGTGTGACGGAGATCGGAGAAAATCTTCTGGAGTATGATGTGTTGTGGCGCCAAAGGCAGGAGTGGCAACCACGTTCCTATGTTATCGTGCGCATTCCTTGGCATCGTTCACCGATTCCTCGGCTTGTTATTTGTCCCCGAGGTTACCGTATGCATGATGTGATGTGTCCGGTTTCCCGGCGTGGTACATGTCCCCGGGGTTACCGCGTATATGATATGATATCCGATTCTGATATGCATGACTTGTGTTTGGAAAGTAGGCATTCCGACATTCCATATGTTCTGTATTCCGTCTGCTATAGGACATCATCTGAGCACTCTGTACATTCCGTGATCCGTCTGACATGCGACATAAGTAAGTATGGTTTGTGTCTGGAAGAAAAAGGATAATAAGTGTCTGATATTCTGGATAAGGTATTTGTACGTTGTTTTATTTGTTTCAGTCATGGTTCCGTTTTCTGTACTCATGCCTTACATACTCAGTACATACTCCGTACTGACCCCCTGTTCTTCGGGGGCTGCGTTTCATGCCGCGCAGGTACCCACAGATGAATAGATGAGGTTAGCTGAAGATGATCCAGTGGACTGGCAGCTCCATTTCCTCCAGGAGTGCTGCCGAGTCAGAGTATGTATGTTGTGATGTCTGATCAGTATTAGAGACTTTGCAGACAGCGTTGTGGGTAATGGTTGTCAGTCTATAAGCGGCTCGATCAGCCGATACGTCATTTTGTGTCATGTAGTATATTCCATATGATTACATATTTTTGTTTAATCGTGAACGGTAAGAGGAAAAACATTTGACTGTTTAATATGTATTTTACTCGTATTTGATTTTCTGGATCCTAAGGAATTAGGTGTGTAATCAGAGTCTGCGGGTTCGCTCGGCTCCGTATGTGGGGTCGGGTGCCCATCACACCCTAATAAGGTTAGGGTGTGACATATTCCCGTCGGATCTGCCGGGTATGCTACCCGATTGCGATATTGACTCCTGTATTGACCTGGATCCAAGAACTTACCGTATTTTAATTCCGCTATATCGGATGGCACCTGCTGAGTTGAGAGAGCTTAAAGAATAGTTGTAGGATTTATTGAGTAACGGGTTTATTAGACCAAGTGTCTCGGGTGCTCCTGTGTTGTTTTTGAAAAAGAAAGATGAATCCATGAGGATGTGCATTGGTTATAACCAACTAAACAAGGTTACTATTTGCAACTAGTGTCCTATGCCTCGTATTGATGATTTATTTGACCAATTTCAGGGTGCTTCAGTGTTTTTGAAGATTGACTTGCGTTCAGGCTATCACCAATTGAGGATCAGGGTTGAGGCTATTCCGAAGACAGCCTTTCGGCCGAGATATAGACATTATGTGTTTCTAGTGATGTCATTTGGGCTTACCAATGCCCCGACTGCATTCATGACTTTGATGAATGGCATCTTTAGGCCTTTTCTTGACTCCTCCGTGATTGTGTTTATTGATGATATCTTGGTGTATTCCAACAGTAGAAAGGAGCATGAGAGCTATCTTCGCACTGTACTTGGGTTGTTGAAGAAGAATAGCTTGTATGCTAAGTTTTCGAAGTTCAAGTTTTGGTTAGATTCTGTGGGGTTCTTGGGCCATGTTGTGTCTAAGTATGAGATTATGGTTGATCCACAAATGATTGAGGCTGTGAGGGGTTGGGCGAGGCCCATGTCACGACCCAACCGGAGGGCCGTGACGAGCACCCGGTGCTAGCCCACCCGGGCACCTCTTAACATACCTTTACATTTACATCTAGGTGAGCCACATATTAAATCATACTTTCTATCCATCGATCATACTAATCCCATTGGACAATCAATGCATTTATATCATCATTTGCACTATGCCCATATCAATGTACATATGCCGACGAGGCTAACAAAATGATATCCAAAATATAGGCCGACAAGGTCAAACACATCTAACTATATACACATGTCTACGAGCCTCTAAGGAGAGTATGTCATATCAAATTGGCAGGACAGGACCCCGCTATGCCCATAAATATACACACAAAAGAATCAATACCCAAAAGTTATAGCTCCGAATGAAATGGAGCTCCGCTATGTAGTCCCTGAGAAATATAGCTATGGATCAAGCATGTCTCCCTGGCCACCTGCGGGCATGACGCAGCGTCCACAAACAAAAAGAGGTCAGTACGAATAATGTACTGAGTATGCAAAGCATGATCAATATCATTATAGAAGCATAATAAGCAACATAAGAAATAGCATTAGATAGGAGATAGTAGTGTCGTCGTCATAAGCACTTACTTGCTTTTCATAGGGACTTTCCATTTCTAATGCGAGGTTGTGTACATACATCCATATTCGTATCCGTACTCATATCCATACTCACTTACATTTCGTATCCATAGTCGTATTCGTATACATATTCATGTTCATATTCATATCATATTCGTATTCATACTCATATTTATATCGCATACATATCCATACCATATACATATTCTTATTCGTATTTGTATCATATTCGTATTCATACTGATATCTATATCATATACATATACATATCCATATCATATACATAGCATTTACATAGCATACCCGACCACGAAGGTTCAGTGTTTCACGTACCCGACCATGGCTAGGCTCGGTTATCATACATACCTGGCCAACCAAGGCTCAGGGTTACACATACCTAGCCCTACCAAGGCTTTAGGGTTATTCGTACCCAACTGCAGAGGTGCGCGCGCGTTACATACATATATATTCTACCCGACCATATATGCTCGGGGTTCCATAATAGTCATACATAGACATATATATACATAAAATCTCATAAGAATCTTTAGCATCATTATCGTCATCACCATTAGTATCGTCGTTCATTAAATCTATCTTTATAGGATTACTCGTCATATGAGGGATCTGGTACAATCGTAACATATCGAGAATCATGAGCTTAGTAGTTTTTTTGAAGATGGAATCATTTGGAGGACATCATAGACTTATAGAAGATTTAGATATTTTACCAAAGAACCATTCCTTATGAAAGAAGGGTTAGCCTTACATACCTTTCCGTTCAACTATTCTATCACTTGCACGTTCCCCTTCAATGCTCACGTTTCTACCTTCATTAGAATTATACTATGATTAGAAAGCGATAACTTAGCATACATGACTAAAGCTAGAGAGAATTGGACAACATCTCATTTATTTATACGAATTCCTCCATATCACATATCAACTCCCAAACGTCAATATTACATCCACAATATCATAACAATAGTCTTTATGCATCTACATTATCCATATTTCTCAATTTACTTCCAATCATCCATATCTATGGTCATAACACACGATTACGTTCATTCATATGTAATGTCTATCCCATTTATTAATGTCATTTATAACATGATTATAATCATAGCATATCAAGAATCATTACTCAACCCAAACCATTACTCAAAAATGACACTATTCCCACATTCATGACCCATTTTCTATCTCCTTCTACAATCCAAGTGTTTTAACTTTCAAATACCTTAAACAACATGGAAAGATCATAAAACTTACCTTAGATGGTGTGGGAATGAATCTTGAGTGGAAATACTTTACTTGAACCAAACCCTAGTTCTCTTCCAATGGAATTTCTTGTGGTCCTCTAACCCTTGGAAGCTTTCTAACACATAAACACTTGATTCTAGTCTTTGATCTTTGTGTTCTCTTGAACTTGAGTGGAATATGCTTATAGGAGGGTTTTTGAGCTCTCAACACTTGTAGAATATGAAAAATGAAGCAAAACAACCCAAGACATCTATTTATACAAACATTAAAAATCTGCCCGTCGGGACTTCCACGGACACTTATACGGTCCGTATAAGTGGTCGTGGTTCACCAACCAAAAACCCATCTCCCTGCTGCGAGTTATACGGACACCTTATACGGACCGTATAAGTGGTCGTATAACTCAACTTCCCTGAAATGGTTCCCGTCGTTTCGTTCGATCTCCAATCCTTATGGAACCTTCTTAACACTTGTATAATACTTCATTAACAATCTAAGGGATGTTATAACTCTTCTCCAAAACATCATTAAGTCATCATTAACTTGGTACTCTTAAATTTTTTTCGATGCATAACATATACCTTGCCTTTCCTCGGCAGCTTTCTTCCCTTATCTCGAATGTCTTTGAAATCTTAATTAGGGGTATCAAATGTCATCTCTCACTTATCGAAATACCGTATAATTTGTGCTTGCCGTTAGTCTATTCAATGTTACACCTCGAAAAAAATTTCGAGGTGTAACAACCCACTACTGTGACTAAGATCTATAGTTTTGTGAGTTTGGCCAACTACTACCGTCGATTTGTGAAAGGGTTTTTCTTCTATTGCTTTGTCATTGATCAGATTGAATAAGAAGGATGTTTCCTTCTAGTGATCCGATGATTGTGAGGAGAGCTTTTAAAAGCTCAAGACTCTTTTGACTTCAGCCCAGTTCTTGGATTGCTCGTGGAGGGTAAGGATTTCACGGTCTATTGTTATGCATCCCTTGTGGGTTTGGGTGCTGTGTTGATGCAGGAGGGTAGAGTCATAGCCTATGCTTCCCGTCAGTTGAAGATCCTTGAGAAGAATTACCCTACCCATGATTTAGATTTGGTGGTCGTGGTCTTTCCTTTGAAGATTTGGAGGCATTACTTGTACGGTGTCTATTGTGAGATTTTCACCGATCACTGTAGCCTTCAGCATGTGTTCACCTAGAGAGATCTTGATTCTAGGCAGCGTCGATAGATGGAGCTGCTGAAGGACTATGACATTTCTATTCTTTATCATCCAAGGAAAGCCAATGTTGTTGCTGATGCCTTGAGTCGTAAGGCAGTGAGTATGGGGAGTTTAGCTCGTTTAATTATTTTTGAGCATCTGTTAGCCATGGAGGTTTAGACACTGGCCAACAGTTTCGTTCTTCTTGATATTTCAGACCCATGCAGAGTTTTGGCTTATGTAGAGGCGAGATCATCCTTATTAGATCAGATCAGGACTCATCAATTTAAGGATGCTCAGTTGAGCAAGATTCGAGATAGGGTTCTGAGGGGTGAGTCCATGATTGATTCTGAGGGAAAGTTTGATTCTATTTGGTTGATAGTTGATCGGTTGACTAAGTCCGCTCATTTCATTCCAGTTCAAATTTCTTATACCGCAGAGAAGTTAGTGAAGCTGTACATTCGGGATATTATGAGATTGCATGGGGTTCCTATTTCTATTATATCTTATCGGGGTACTATCTTCACTTCCCATTTGTAGAGAGCTTTTCATGAGGAGTTGGGTACCCGATTGGATTTTAGTATAACTTTTCACCCCCAGACCGATGGGCAGTCCAAGCGGATCATTCAGATGCTCGAGGATATATTCAGATCTTCCGTTATCGATTTTGGTAGTCATTGGGATCAAAACTTGCCGTTGGCAGAGTTTGCATACAACAACAGTTATCACTCGAATATCGACATGGCGCCTTTAAGGCATTGTATGATAGGAGGTATAGATCTCCGGTTGGCTGGTTTGATGCTTTTGAGGTTCGACCTTGGGGTACGGATCTGTTGAGAGTGTCTCTTGAAAGAGTGAGCGTTATTCAGGCCAAGTTTTTGGCAGCTCAAATTCGACAGAAGATGTATGCAGACCGGAAGGTCCGAGATCTATAGTATGCCATTGGTGACCAGGTTCTATTGAAAATTTCACCCATGAAAGGTGTTATGAGGTTTGGGAAAAGGGATAAGTTGAGTCTGAGGTATATTGGGCAATTAGAGATTCTTGACCATATGGGCAATGTTGCTTATGAGTTGGCCTTGCCGCCAGTTGGAGGGAGTTCACCTGATTTTCCATGTTTCTAAGCTGAAGAAATACCACGCCGACGGTACTTATATTGTTCGTTGGGATTAGATATTGCTTGATGAGAATTTGACCTATGAGGAGGAGTCTATTGCGATTTTGGATACGCAGGTTCGAAAGTTGAGGTCCAAGGAGATTACTTCTGTGAAGGTACAATGGAAGCATCATCCTGTTGAGGAGGCTACTTGGGAGACTGAGTCCGATATGCGTAGCCGGTACACTCTGTTATTCGCTGATTCAGGTACTTCTATGTTCTTTTCCCTTCTTTGCTCCAGGACGAGCGATGATTTAATTAGTATCTGATGTAACGACCTGCTTGGTCGTTATAGTATTTTCGGCAATTTTGACTCAAGGGGACCGTTAACACACTTCTCGAGGTGTTTAGATTTGATTCGGGTGACTTTTGGTGAAATTTGAGCTTTAAGCGAAAAAGAGTTGACTCAAAGTTGACTTTTGGCTAAACGGACTTTTTTCAAAAATCCATTGATTCTGAGAGGTCCGGATGGTGATTCAGAACTTGTGTGCACATCTAGTTCAGTTCTTGATGCACTCGGGTGCATTTTGGGACTTGGGTTGGAAAGTTGGAATTAAGGTATCGAGGGTTGACTCTGTCAACGAGGCCACTGTTAGGAATTTTGATGCCATGAGTGCATTTGTAGCATGTTTTTATGTGTGTCTGTGTATGTGGTTTGTGAGCAGATGGCCTCGGGTATTAGTCGGGATTTCAGATAGAGATTGTGATTATTTTTTAGAAAATCTGGTGCTGCTGTCCACTATGGAGGCACCCTTACCGCCTCAGTGGTACCGCCATAACAGTGGGATGGGCTGCTGTTGTGGCCAAGGGTATTTAAGGCCTGACCGTCACGACGGTCTGAGAGTGATCAACACTAGCCGTTGGCAGAGTTTGCATACAACAACAGTTATTACTCAAATATCGACATGGCGCCTTTGAGGCTTTGTCTGATG
Organism: Lycium barbarum; assembly: GCF_019175385.1. Classification (NCBI taxonomy): domain Eukaryota; kingdom Viridiplantae; phylum Streptophyta; class Magnoliopsida; order Solanales; family Solanaceae; genus Lycium; species Lycium barbarum. Next base: position 64,260,853 of record NC_083339.1, read on the forward strand.
GGAGGTGTAGATTTTCGGTTGGCTGGTTTGATGTTTTTGAGGTTCGACCTTGGGGTACGGCTCTGTTGAGAGAGTCTCTTGAGAGAGTGAGGGTTATTTAGGCTAAGCTTTTGGCAGCTCAGAGTCGACAGAAGATGTATGCAGACCGGAAGTTTCGAGATCTAGAGATTGCCATTGGTGACCAGGTTCTATTGAATATTTCACCCATGAAGGGTGTTATGAGGTTTAGGAAGAGGGGCAAGTTGAGTCAAAGGTATATTGGGCCATTTGAGATTCTTGATCATATGGGCAATGTTGCTTATGAGTTGGCCTTGCCGCTAGGCTTGGAGGGAGTTCATCCAGTTTTCCATGTTTCTATGTTGAAGAAATACCACGCCGTCGGTACTTATATTGTTCGTTGGGATTCGATATTGCTTGATGAGAATTTGACTTATGAGGAGGAGCCTATTGCGATTTTGGATACACAGGTTAGAAAGTTGAGGTCCGACGAGATTACTTCAGTGAAGGTACAATGGAAGCATCATCCTGTTGAGGAGGCTACTTGGGAGACTGAGGCCGATATGCGTAGCCAGTACCCTCAGTTATTCGCTAATTCATGTGCTTCTCCGTTCTTTTCCTTCTTTGATCCAGGACGAGCGATGGTTTAATTAGTATCTGATGTAATGACCCGCTTGGTCGTTATAGTCTTTTCGGCAGTTTTTGACCCGAGAGGACCTTTGACACACTTCTCGAGGTGTTTAGATTTGATTCGGGTGACTTTTTGTGAAATTTGAGCTTTAAGAGAAAACGAGTTGACTTAAAGTTGACTTTTGGGTAAACGGACCTTTTTCAAAAATCCATTGATTCCGAGAGGTCCGGGTGGTCATTTAGAATTTGTGTGCATATCTAGTTCAGTTCTCAATACACTCGGGTGCATTTTGGGACTTGGGTTGAAAAGTTGGAATTGAGGTATCGGGGGTTAACTGTGTCAACGAGGCCTCCGTTAGGAATTTCGAGGCCACGAGTGCGTTTGTAGCATGTTTTTATGCGTTTCTGTGTATGTGGTTTTTGAGCAGATAGCCTTGGGTATTAGTTGGGATTTCAGATTGAGATTGTGATTATTTTTTTGAAAATCTGGTGTTGTTGTCCGCCATGGAGGCACCCTTACCGCCTTACTGGTATCGCCATAGCAGTGGGATGGGTCGCTGTGGCAGCCAAGGGTATTTAAGGCCTGACTGTCACGACGGTCTAAGAGATCATCGAGGCGGGACCGCTGCAGAGGTCCCGCTGCCGCCGAAACGATATCGGGCCTGGTTATTTCATTAATTGTGTATTAAAAGCCCTTAGTCCCTCATTTATTACTATTATGAAATCTGAGCTTTTGGGAGAAAATCTAGTATATCCTTGGAGAAGATTCTTGGTGGTAAGTTCTTCTAATCCCTTTACTATTTCATTATCCCTAATCATCTTAGAATCCCTTTATCTTGATAGTTCATAAAGTGATTGAAGATTAAAAGTAAGTTTAATGAGTTATTCTTCTAGGCTTCTAAATCATGATTTGTTGGTTGGGTTAGCTTTTTTAAGCATTGAATTGATGATTAGAATCCTTTATTTCATAACTTCTTCCTAATTAGAGTCTAATTTATGGAATTGAAAGTTAGGGTTTATACCCAAATTTGGGGGTTTTGCCTAGAAATCAAAATTGAGTAAATTGCTGATTATTTAGATTCGTAATTTCCCCCTTCTAGTTTATAAACCCTATTCCATAGGTTGGGGATTTGGGTCTTGAATAGAAGTAGGGTTTGTTTGATGTTCTTCTTGATTCTAATTCTATGATTCGAGTATGCTTAGACTTTCTTGATCTCGAGGCTAAAAGGAAAGGAAAGGAAAGGCTAAGGTGTGATTTGTTGGTGATATTCATGTTCGGCCTTCCAGCTAGGTTACGTTTTGCCATATAGTGAGACTTTATTTAGTGAGGCATATATTTAGATTATATTATCTAATAAAGCATGTAAACCTTTGGTATGAAGTTGGGTTAGATATTGTCTTAGGTTGGGCCTTGTTGTGTGATTGGGGCTAGCCATCCCGTTGTGTTGTGACTTGATATGTTCTATTGTTGTTGGCTTGATTCCACATGGTGATTGTAGATATTGGAGACTATTCTTATATCTTGATCATGATATTATAGTATCTTACTTGTTGACTTGATACGAGGATAGTGTTCTATTATGGTTTATGGTGTAGCCTTTTTATGATATTGTTGGCGTGCCCATGCGAGGTACTTGTGATATTGATCTGATTATTGATATTGAACTGATACATTGTACGCATTCTCATCCTTTATGATATACTGATGATACTTGAGGAAACATTGTGATGAGCTGGGCTCAATTGGATGAGAGTGACGTGAGGACCGATATCTGATGCTTGTCCCGAAATGGAGGTTGTGCATAGAGATTGCTGAGGTTTTTGCCGAAATCGTGAGGTAGCAGTTGCCAAGGTTGTTGCCGGAGCCGTGAGGTACATGGGCTTCGCGAGTCCCCTATGGGTTGTGCTACCGAGATGAGATGTTCCATCGTCGGAGTACCTGTGTAAACAGCATTGCATTGCATTCACATTTCATGCATTATTGCATTGTATTGCACCATGGATTTTATTGTGATATTTTTGTGATGTATTTATCATATACGGATTCGAATAGTGAGTATTTGAGACTTGACACATTTGGGTTTAGATTTTATACATAGGTGATGACGTGTACTTGGATTCTTGCTTGTGTTTGACCTATACTTTGTTGATTTACCTGCTTATCTTACTTTATTGACTTGATATGTGTTAGCGAAACTTAGTCGGCCTACGATACCTACCAGTACTTGTTGTTTGTACTGACCAGCACTTGCTGCATTCTTTTATGAATGCAAAGTTTCAGGTAGGATCGACCTCTGTTTCTCATGGCTGATTGCGATGCGAGAGTTGTTGTTGAGAGTCTTGCAAGGTGAGCACGAGGACGTCCGCCGCCTTGGAGATTCTTCCTTTATCTAAGTCTCATTTCATATTCTGAGACATATTTAGACTTTTGATGTATTTTGTTACCTTCAGACTTGTAGTATCTAGTTAGAGGCTCTTGTATGGTTAGACTAGACTCTGGGTGGATTTGATGTATTTTCTTACTTCCGCACATTTCTATATGATTATCGTCAGACTTATGTGATTCTTATCTCTTCCTCTTATTTATTTGTTTATTTATGACTTTGCAATTGTTGGGATAAGGGTTCCCTACCGGCGTGGAAAAGGTAGGTGCAGCGGGACTTAGCTAAATTGGGTCGTGACATCTTCCTTCTTGCTTCCCTTGGAGTGATTGAATTTTGAACTGTAGATTCTAATATTAAGATGTGTCCTTTCTATTAGATGACAAAGACACACATCCTGACGTGAAGGCTTTGAGGAGAGACTTCTCAAATTAACTCAGGAGATTAATTTACTATTTCCTTTCTTCCATCTCTCCTCAGCCTACACATGATGCCAATGTTTGGATTTGGGAACCCAAACGAGCTTGGGTCCCTTATAATTATAAAAAGGATGGATCGGGTGTTGACACCTAATTTTTGGCCTCCCATAATTTATTTTAATTACCTAGAGTCCTTGAATATCAAACGGAGTGAAATATGTATTTTTAGAAGTCAAAACGATTTTATAAAATTATTTAGAGAATATTTTACCATTCTCATTTGGTAAAATAATTTCTATAAATATTATAAATCATTTAAAAATTACTTACATATTTTTGCAACGATCATGATATATTTGTTGAGTTTAACCAAGAGAAAACAATTTGCAACAATTATTTGTTTAGATTATCAAAAATTCAATTAGCAAATATTTCATTCTGTTTAATTCAAGGAATTTGATTAATTAAACGAATTAATCATTTGTACCACCCTCAATTCTTAATTTTTGCATATTCAATCCATTAGAATTTTATCATAATTAATTAAGTGTTTAATTGTGATTAAATCTATAAAATTGTTTACTATATGGCTAAAAGTGGTTGTAATTGAAATAATTAATTGCTAGTTTAAGTATGACCTTAGTTGAAAGTCAATTTCCATGATTTAACCAATTGAGGTCATTATTGTAAATTAGCCCCTAATTATTGATTATGTCAATTATGACCTTAATTAAAATGACCAAATTCAAGATTTAAGCTTTACTTAGGTTGTTTTTACAAATTGGCTCTTAATTGGTCAATTAGCTATAATCTGGTCATAATTGAAACGTTCAATTAATGGTCATTGTTTCAATTTTTGCTATGCTATTAAATGTTCCATGTCTACCCCTCCCTAATATACATATATACACGGCTATACACCCTTGTATACATATAAACCCGGCCCAATATCCATTTAAAGAGGGGTAATACCTCTTATCCCTTTTCAATCATACCTAACACACCCCTTGACGCATACCCTCTCCCTCTCCTAAAAAAAAAAAAAAAAAAAAACTAGCCGTCTTCACCTTATTCTCTCTCTCTCTCTCTCTCTCTCTCCTCGTCATCATCGCCTTTTATAGAAAATTTTCAGGCGAGATAATCTTTTTCCAGGTCTGTGTGACCGTATGAGGCAAAGCATTAATTTCTTCCTCCGTTTCTCACCAAACAAAACCCAAACACGATATATTTCTTCTCCTTCCTCTTTTTCTTTTACTTTTTTGTATATCAAACGGTCGAATCTCTATAATTCCTTAATGTCTTTTGTTGTGTTGTGTTCAAAGTCCTCGATTGTCATTGGTTTAAGATGAACCAAGTTGGATCGACCTCTTTTAGGTCTGATCTGGCCTTTGATATGTTTGTTTGACTCGATCTCAGCCCTTGGTTGTTGTGTGAGAAACCAATTCTCAGAAACTTTAAGAGTTTTAGTTAGTTTTAAATTTTAAAAGCTTTTTTTGTTATTTGTGTGGGTTCTGTGGTTCGAGTTGGGAATTTGAGGAGCACGAAGGATCTCCATTTTCAACTCTCAACTCAAAGGCTGCACACGAGAAAGGTAATTATCTTTCCCTTTTATTTCCTTAGCATCTTTTCTGATTTTTAATTATCTATGGTTGATTATGCGTTCGTTTAGCTTAGTTTGTTCTAGTTAAGCATGTTTATAAGTGGTTTAGTTAGTTTTAGTTGATTGACATAATAGAGATAGCATGATTTAGGTACTATTATCTTTGAATCTTGTTGTTAGCATGTGTTAAGCCTAGTCTATGTTTCTTTTGTCATCTGAGGCATGTGACATAGTCCTGTTTGTAGTACTGTTAATTCATTATTTTGTGGATTGTTACACCCCCTGGTTCTATACGTTGAGATTTATGAGTGTTGGCTGTTTCCAGTATGGACCTTGGAGTTACTATCACGACCCGCCTAGTGGCCGTGACGGGTACCCGGGGCTAACCACCGAGCACCACTCGTTCTGCTACTCATCATGCTCATTAAGCCTTATTTTATCAAATTCACACTCAAATCATAAGAGAGTCATTTTTTCATTTAAGAACATAAATACTTTCATAGACATAAGCCTTTCGGCTATCAAAATAATACATATATACGGTAGTAATCTCGTGAGACCATATAACCCACACTGCGTATCTACGAGCCTCTGCTAGAGTACTAGGCATATGGATGGGACAAGACCCCGTCGTGCCCATAATATATATATATATATATATATATATATATATATATATATATATATATATATATATATATATAAGAATGAACCAAGTAGCACCTCCGAAACAATGGAGTGCTCTCAAGTCAGCTACTGGCTCCTACGAGTCTGGATCAAGATCACTTCCCTGTCTACCTGTGGGCATGAACACAGTGTCCAAAGAAAACGGACGTCAGTACAAACATTGTACTGAGTATGAGAGGCATAAATAATGAAGATACATCAACGAGATAAAGAAAGCATCAGTAAGGAGCAACTGTATATGACTGTCACTTATAAAAGAGATAACACATGTTGTCTTACTCATAATCATCATCATATCATATATGCATAAATGTATAAGCTTCCCGTCCATATCGGATCGGTGTGATAATCATTAGCCTGCGTCCAGGCCCTCCGCATCCGAGAAACCATCTCATGCCGCCCACTAGTGGTGCTGCTCGTGCCATATAGACACGGTGTAATCATCTATAAGTCGTCCGCCTTAGCGGTACTGCCCAGCCATATAGGCGCGGTGTAAAATCATGTAATCATCATAATGCATGCATAGTAACTCAAAGATAGCTATACTTTATCGAGGTGACATGAGGTCGTGAACCCCCGATTCCATTATGGAACATTTATAAGTATTCTGCCTCACCTTGAAGGAAATAGTATATAAGGTGAGTGTATACAATACACAACATCATTAACTTATAGGAACATCATATCATGAACTCTAGAATCTTTAGACTCAAGCTCATCATCAACATTATTGGGCTCGTAACATATCTCTTATCTCATGTAACTATTCATCAACATAGACTCATAGTTTTTCCGGAATATAAGAAATTCATGAAGAGGAAGGAAAGTCATACTATAGGATTCATGCCATAGAAAGAAAGGACTAGCCTCACATACCTTTTACGTTTAACTAATCTATCGCTTGTTTGCTCTCCTTCGATGCCCACGTTTCTACCTTAAAGAGAATTCGCATCAACATTAGTTAATCGACTATAAGAACGTGTTACTATTTCTAGGGAAAATTGGGCAGCATTTCCTTTGTTTCTAATACTTTCCCCATATCATATTTCAACTCCCAAACAACCATAACAACATTTACAATGTCATAGGCAATAATCATCATTCATCTACATTATCCGCATTTCACCATTCCACTCCACTTTCTCCATAATCATGGTCATAATTCATTATTGCATTTTCTCACATATAATACTTATTCCATGTTCTAAATGTCGTTCACAACATACTTACAATCACAACATACCAATATTCATAATTCACCTCAAGCTACTACTCAACAATGACATTATTCACTCATTTATGACCCATTTCCTATATCTTTCTATAATCCAAGTGATTTTAACTTTCAACACCTTAAACAACCAATAATGATCATAAAACTCACCTTAGATGATGGATGAACAACCCTTGAGTGGAACTTCTCTTCTTGCACCAAAACCCTAACTCACTTCCCTTGAGTTTTCTTTGTGTAGATGAACTTTTGTTAGGTTTCATACACTTGATTTCATGGTTTTTATGTAGTTGATCATGGATTTCCCTTGGTTTCTTGTGGATGAATAATGGAGAGAATTCTAGAGTGTTCTTGAAGTGTGAAGAGTGGAAATGAAATGAAATAAATGAGAACGGATCCTTATATCAACACTTAAAATCTGTCCCGACCAGATTCTACGGTACGATCGACGGAGCGTCGATCTGATCGTCGAAGTCGTTGAATTTCCAATGAGCAACCTTTCGTTTCATTTCATTCTACGGTGAGAAGGACGGTCCATCGAACTGATCGACGGAGCGTCGAATTGATCGACGGAGCGTCGATCTGCTCCGTCGAATGGTCTTCGCGCTAACTCGATTCTACGGCACAATCGACGAAGCGTCAGCCCATCTGACGGTACAAAGAACGACCGTCGAACCCCCCTTTCGCAGAACTGCAGCGAAGTTTCATTTGACGAACTTTCCTCCCTTGCCTCAAATGTCTTTGGAACCTTAATTGGAACCATTAAGTATCCATTCTTACTTATAGGGACATCGTATACACCTTAACTTACGTTAATCCATTCACCGCTCAGCAACCAAAAATTCTGAGGTGTAACATTCTTCCCCCCTTTTTGGAACATTCGTCCTCGTATGTTAAGCACTCGCGAATTCTACGAAAATTTTGCCAGAGTTTCCCCTGTAATATGGCATTACCGTCTTGTCACAACAGCCCACAATAAGATTGCCTTACAGAGCCACAATATAACATCAATATATATTTATGGTCACACACGACCAAAAGCATGAAAAGAAAGCATACATACCTCATAATCTTGATGTTTCGTCTCGAATGTCTTCCGGGGCTAAAACAAGTGCGGACACTTGGATTTCATATTTTCTTCCGCATCCCGAGTCATTCTTCTCGGTTGTTATCAGGCCATAAGACCTTAACTAAGGTCACTTCTTTATTTCTAAGTCTTCGTACTCGCCTATCTAGTGTGGCAATGGGTACCTTTTCATAGATCAACTTTTCTGTCACTTGAACATCATTTATTGGCCTGATCCTAGTAGAATTTCCAACATATTTACGAAGCATCGAGTTATGTAAAACAGGGTGAACTGTCTCCAAATAAGGAGGTAGATCTAATTCATAAGCCATCTTGCCTATTGGCGCACCACCTCATAAGACCTAATGTATCGGGGACTAAGCTTTCCCTTCATTCAGTGATCTTACTGCATTCGTATTCATAATCGTACTCATTTACATATTGGTACACCTGGGAAAAATCCTCCATTGTTGTGCAAGTGAATGGACCCGCGAAGAGTACGAGTATCCGATGTTTTCATGAGTAAAAAATAACATTTGATGACCCTAAGTAAGATTCCGAAGGCAATTGCAATAAGAGATAGGTTATGCTCTATAATGAATAATTATAGGTTTTGGAAATGTGAAAAGTTGCAGGTTTGCATTCTGGCCAGTTGGTCGTAAAGTGAAATACGGACCGTAAAGTGGTATACGGTCCGTAAACTGCCATGTCGTATTTTGGCTTCCAAAACTTCAAATTTCTGCCAAATGATCAAATGGTTAAATACGACCAGAAATACGGACCGTAAAGTGGTTTACGGCCCGTAAACCGTGATCGTAAATCACCATGTTTCAGCCTGAGTTTCTGGTTTTGATATGATTAAACATGACCACGAAGAATGGTCCGTAAACTGGAATACGGACCGTAAACCAAGTTTACGACCACTGTGTTGTTCATTTAAGATTAGATTTTGGGTTATTAAATAAGGGACCAAGGTTATTATTTCATTTCCAGCTCACACCCCTTCTCTCTAAAACATCTCTCTACATATATTCCACAAGAATTCAAGGATGTTTGGTGATCAACAACATTAAACAAGTGAGTCAAGTGTAAGTAAACCCATTAAGGATCATTCAAGTCAAGAAATCTCATGGAGATAAACTAGGGTTTTTGCTCAAGTGGAGTATTATCAACTAAATCTTGTTCCTACAATATCTAAGGTAAGATTTATGGCAATTATATGTTGTTTAAGGTATTCGAGAGTTAAAATGCTTGGACATTAGATGAGTATAGGAAAATGGGTCATGAATGATGAATAGTGACATTTTGAGAAATAGTTTAAATTGAGTTATAAGTCTTGATGTATTGTGATGCAAATGTGCTATAAATGATGTTGAGAACATGAGATGAGCAATGTACGTGAATGTACATAGTTGTGTGTTATAGCCATGGATATGAGTAATTGAAAGTAAGTCTAGAAATGTGGATAATGTGGGTGAATAATGATTATTGTTATGGTATTGTGAATGCACTATTGACGTTTGGGAGTTAATATACGCTATGGAGGAATGTCGTATAAACAAAGGAGATGTTGTTCGATTTTCTCTAGCTTTAGCCATGTGTGCTAGTTGTCGATTCTAACTATAGTATGACTTTAATGAAGGTAGAAACGCTAGCATTGGAGGAGAAAGCGCAAGTGGTAAATAGTTGAACGGAAAGGAATGTAAGGCTAACCCTTCTTTTATAAGGCATGGTTCTTTGGCCAAACATCTAAATCTTCCATAAGTCTATGAGGTCTCATAAACGATTCGATCTTCCGAGCCATTAAGCTCACAATTCTTGATATGCTACAATTGTACTAAGTTCCTCATATGACGAGTAAGCCTATAAAGATAAGTGTGATGAATGATGGTAATAGCGATAATGGTATTGATGACGACTATAATGGTAATAGCGATGATGATAACGATGACGATGATGATGGTAATGATAACAGTAAAGATGCTTATGAGTTATATGTATGTATGCCCTTGTATGGCTACTATGAAACACTAAGCTTATATGGCCGGGTAGTATATGTATATAGGTATATGTATGTATGTTTACGTAACGCGCGCACACCACTGCAGTTGGATATGGATGACACTGAGCCTTGGTAGGGCTAGGTAGGTGTAACACTGAACCTTGGTTGGCCAGGTATGTATGATCACCGAGCCTAGCTGTGGTCGGGTACGTGAAACACCGAACCTTCGGGGTCGGGTATGTTATGTAAATGCTATGTATACAATATGATTATGTATATGATATGGATAAGTATGAAAACGAATATGATATGATATGAAAGTGAATAAGGGCATGTATACGAATGCGAGCACAAATATGGTACGGGTACTATTATGGAATATGGATAACGATGTATGTGCACAAATACGTATTAGAAATGGAAAGTTCCTATGAAATGCAAGTAAGTGCATATGACGATGATATTGCCATCTCCCATCCTATGCTATTTCTTATGTTGCTATTTATGCTTCTATATTGATATTGATCATGCTTTACATCCTCAGTACATTCTTCGTACTGACGTCCTATTGTTTGTGGACGCTGCATCATGCCCGCATGTGCATTGGGAGACAGGCTTGATCCATATCTGCTTTCTCAGAGATTACATAGCAGAGCTCCATTTCATTCGAAGCCATAGCTTTTGGGTACTTATTCTTTTGTGTACATAATTATGGGCATAGCGGGGTCCTGTCCCGCTCATGTGATATGTTATACTCTTCTTAGAGGCTCGTAGTCACGTGTATATGGTTAGATAGGCCTGGCCTTGTCGGCCTATATTTTGTATATCATTTGACAGCCTTGTCGGCTCATGTACGTTGATGTGGCATAGATGCCGAATATAGTATAAAGGCATTATCGTCCAATGAGACTAGCGTGATTGATGAACAGAAATGTATGTCAACTTATGTGGCACACCTAGATGTAAGCATAAATGTAAGTTAAGGGGCGTCCGGGTGGGTTAGCACCAGGTGCCCGTCGCGGCCCTCTAGAAGGGTCGTGACAAAAGTGGTATCAGAGCAGTTCCGTCCTTGGGTGTGTCTACGAGATGTGTCTAGTAGAGTCTTGGTTATGGGTGTGTTGTGCGCCACACTTATAAACAAGAAGCTGCGGACATTATAGGAATGATTGACCTTCTTTCTTCATAAGAATCGTGCGATAGAGCTATGATGTAAGAAATTCTTGTTCCTTAATCGTGTGTTGTGTATTTCAGAAATGCCTGTAAAGAGAAAGGCTACAGCAGCCCAAAAGGGCAAGACAGTGGCAGAAAAGCGGGCTGAAAGAGCACCGCCACCGGTAGTAGAGGAAAGTGAGTCCCAGAGTGCGGCTCAATCCCAGTCCTCCCGTTCAGTGCCTATATTAGAGGAGCGTGAGGGAGGCTCATCCCCAGCTCCTCCACCGGATGCTTCGGGCCAAGATGTGAAAGAGTCCATTAATTTGCTGACTCAATTGGTTGGGGCCCAGACTCAGAGGAAAAGTTCAGGGCAAGGTGATAGGGCTGTCAGTGCGAGAGCCCGTGATTTCATTAATAGGGAAAATTGGGCAGCATTTCCTTTGTTTCTACTACTTTCCCCATATCATATTTCAACTCCCAAACAACTATAACAACATTTACAATATCATAGGCAATAATCATCATTCATCTACATTATCCTCATTTCACCATTTCACTCCACTTTCTCCATAATCATGGTCATAATTCATTATTGCATTTTCTCACATATAATACTTATTCCATGTTCTAAATGTCATTTACAACATACTTACAATCACAACAAACCAATATTCATAATTCACCCCAAGCTACTACTCAACAATGACACTATTCACTCATTTATGACCCATTTCCTATATCTTTCTATAATCCAAGTGCTTTTAACTTTCAACACCTTAAACAACCAAGAATGATCATAAAACTCACCTTAGATGATGGATGAACAATCATTGAGTGGGACTTCTCTTCTTGCACCAAAATCCTAACTCACTTCCCTTGAGTTTTCTTAGTGTAGATGAACTTTTGTTAGGTTTCATACACTTGATTTCATGGTTTTGATGTAGTTGATCATGGATTTCCCTTGGTTTCTTGTGGATGAATAATGGAGAGAATTCTAGAGTGTTCTTGAAGTGTCGAGAGTGGAAATGAAATGAAATAAATGAGAAAGGGTCCTTCTATCAACACTTAAAATCTGTCCCGGCCATATTCTACGGTACGATCGATGAAGGGTCGATCGGATCGACGGAGCGTCAATCTGATCATCGAAGTCGTTGAATTTCCAGTGAGCAACCTTTCATTTTATTTCATTCTACGGTGAGAAGGACGGTCCGTCGAACTGATCGACGGAGCGTCGATCTGCTCCGTCGACTGGTCTTCGTGCTAAGTCGATTCTACGGCACAATCGTCGAAGCATCGGCCCGTCCGAAGGTACAAAGAACGACCGGCGAACCCCCCTTTCGCAGAACTGCAGTGAAGTTTCATTTGACATACTTTCCTCCCTTGCCTCAAATGTCTTTGGAACCATAATTGGAACTATTAAGTATCCCTTCTACTTATAGGGACATCGTATACACCTTAACTTACGTTAGTCCATTCACCGCTCATCAACCCAAAATTCAGAGGTGTAGCAGTTACCACCAAGGATACAAGAGATTTGATTTGCTTATCTTATGTTATGAGGGTTTAAGTTCATATAATAAGCGGCAAAAGGATTTGGAGGGCAAGTGAATCAAAGAAATTAAGTTTATTGAACTTCGAAGAAAATATTAGGGGTAATTTTGGCCCTACTTGAGGAAGAAATATCTTTTAGTACATGAGGAGTTTGGAGGCAAAGCACAAGCCTAAAATGAAGTTCGGGATGTCTAGTCTCCAACGCAACAAACTGTGCATCGATCGGACATCGGAATCAAACATTATGAGCATTTTAAGATGGGTTGTCAGAGCAGGAAATTAACCCTGCGCGAACGCGCCAGAAGGTGGTGCGAACGCGCAAGGGAGGACCCTGCAACTCAGCATGAACGTGCTACAAGGCAGCGCGATCGTGCTGAGCAAATTTTAAGTCGGGTTGGACAGAATCTAGAACCTTATATAAGGGGGCTTACCCCCTCATTTCTGATCCAAAACACCCCCAAGGCCTCCCCAAATTTCTGGAAAATTCTCCCCAACTTCCAACACCAAATTTTAAGCCCAAACCAAGTCTAACCCCCGAATTCCGGTCCGGACAGCATATAGTTACAATTATAATATCATATTGCGAGGGATGTTGGCTTGAATCCAAGGTGGATATTAAAGATATCGCGGTTCTAGCGGGAGTAAGGTATGAATTCTTCCTTATTGGTATTGATTTAAGTTTAATTATGAAGATAGAACTATTAAATGGTTGTATAATAATTTTGTTGGTGGAAATATTGGAAAACATCATGAGGGATGTTTTATGGAGCATACTGGTATTGATAATGTTGTTGTTGATGTTGGTATTGTTGTTGTTGTTGGTTATTGAATTATGATTTCGGGCTAGGCGTATAAATAGGGGAGATGTTGCCCGATTTTCGGTAAAATATGAAGTAGTTTAATTTGGAAGCTTAATATAAGTATACGACTATAAGTCTAACGATAGTATGAATTCTCTCAAATTTAGATTTGCGAGCTCGGGAGGATAAGCGTAAGTAGTAGGAGACAAAAAGGTATGTAAAGTTAGTCCCTTTCTTTCTAAAGGCATGATTCCTATGTTATGATTCCATACATGTCTTCCATAACATTCTTGTTCCCAAACAGCTGGAACTTCCTGGTTCTCAAGGTTTTTATGATGTTAAGGACAAGATGTTTTTTTACGATGACCATGATGACAATAGTGACTCCTTTCTTGTGAAGTCATACATGTTTTCCATGATGTCCCTATTCCCACAAGCTAGAGATTCATGATTCTTAAAGTTTCTTATGACGTTAAAGATGATTATGTTTTCAAGATGAAAGTGATGATGAAGATGATGATTCCGTTTCTAGAAGTTTCAAAGTTTATGATTTTAAATGCTATGATGAGATTGTTGAGTTTATCTCATGAATTCCTTGATGTTCTTCATTGTTGTTGATCTCACCTTATAATAATTGTTCCTTCAAGGTAAGACATAGCGTTGATGATTGTTCCATAATATAAATCGGAGGTTACCGACCTTACGTCACTCCGATAGAGTCGTAGCTTTTACTTAGGCTCTCATGCATGCCACTTATACTAAATATGTATATGATATGTATATATGTATATAGGGGATATGGGGAAAGGTGAGGCGTTATATACGCATGGCCACCTGATTAGCTGGATATCATCCCAGACGCAGGATGCTCGAACCCGCGATATATGGATAAATGGATTGGGTCGTTCGTTCCACGGTAAAATATATATTTATATATAATGATGATATGATATATGGATCGGGCTACATGTTCTGCAGCAATAAAAAATATTTATGGATCGGGCTGCACGTTCCGCAACACTATTATTTATATATATAAGGAATGTTTTTTTTAAAAGAAAGCTAAGCATGCATGGTATCCGCCTTACGAGGCAATCAGATGTACATATTATCTTTATCTCATGTTATGTTCTATATTTCTTATTGTGTTGTTATTAATGCATTGCACACTCAGTACATTATTCGTACTGACGTCTTTTCTTGTGGACGCTGCGTTCATGCCCGCAGGTAGACATGTACAGGATTTGACTCGTAGGTGATTTATTAGCGGATACTCAGGAACACTCCACTTACTTCGGAGCTGCAGTCTATTGGTATTGGTTCTTATGGTTACTTGTATTCTATGTAGAGGCTCGTAGACATGTGTGTATAGTTAGACATTTCATAACCCTACTGGTCCATATCATTGTATAACATATTAATAGCTCTATCGGTTGGTCATGATGGATATAAACTGTTGAAGATAATATAGAGATGTGACGTTATGTTGTGATATATGTCCTTACAAATCATGATATCCAGGAGCTGTCTTTATGGTCCACCCAGAAATGTTTATGAGATGTATGTTTAGAGGTGCTCGGTGTGTTAGCTCCGGGTGCCCGTCATGGCCCTCTAGTTGGGTCGTGAGATAGATATAGTCTCATTGTGTGAATAAAAATGTAGAAATGATATTAAAAAGGGTTTAAGTGCATTAATGTTAAATGCTTAGCCTTTTGTGGATCATGTTGTGTGTTCTGTTAAATTGGATCATGTCTAAGGTGTTAAACTGTTGTTTTACATCCTAATTTTGGTTAATGTCCAGTAAGAATCAATGCTATACTTATTTGTGTCAATTTTGTGCACTAAGGATCATATTTAGCTTTACATATCATCTAATTGTGGTCTGTATGAGTTACTACTATGCTATTTGATAAGTGTTGTACTTGATGTTTTATTGAAAAGCTTGCTAAGCTTGTGCTCCGTATGGTTGGTCATCTTGTTGACTATTTGTGCTACGTTCTCACTCATGTATGTTGGGTTTGTTCAATGTGACCTAAGTGTATAATAAGCAGTTCATAAATTCTTTCGCTGTGATAGCATGACTAGTATACTTAACTCCCTCTTTGATACAGACTAACATGCAAACTGATGTGATACTTGGGGCATGCCTATATTTGTTCAAATGTTTAAGTTTAAAATTACTTATGACCCCTATTTGCATACAACCTAATTATTTCCTCAATAGTGTGTTGTTTGAGTTCAACACTGTCTTCACATTGTTCTATTGATGATAAAGTGGAACCCTTATGCCAACTAGACTTAAGACTGAGTTTGTTGAGACTAAAATGGTATTTTCTTGGCTTAATAAGTGACCAAGTCCTTTGTATGCCCCCTGAACAACTCTGTTTAGAACTGTGAGGCTTATGTCACTTCGTTTGATTGATTCGTTTAGCACCCTAGGTCTCAGAATGAGTTTAAAAAGGTTTAAAGGATTTTAAATTCAACTTGTAGCATCTGTAAACCTATATTGGTATTCTGTGAAGTTTGTGATGCATGTTTGAGGTCCCATGTTGATAAAATATGCCAAATGCATATTGTGTGATCATTCTCTGAACCTATTTACTCCATTACTTGAAAGCATCACTTAAGAGTATGTTTTATATGATACGTGTTTGCATTTAAATTAGCCATGACATTGTTACATCTTACTTGGTTTTAAATGATCTTGTCAAAACAAAAAGAAGTTCATGTGAAGGTTTGTTGATATGCCTGTGTCCATGCTAAAATATCATATGTCAGTGGCCTTTGTATGTTTGTTTGCCCCTGCTCATGTTGGTTAAACTAGAAGCAGACTGATGTGGATTCAACTGTAGTATGAAGTTAGTTTGAAAGGCTAAGTTAATAGAGGTTGACACTTAGTATATGGATGAACATGAGTGTGACTTACCTAGGATCAAGGAAGAAGGGAAGAGGACTTTGAGTTTCTAGCTAACTCAGTCCAATTCCTCTATCCTAGATTGCTGGGGTTCCCTCATGGGAATCCATGTCCTATGAGACCCTCGTAATGTTAAAAATAACAAGTAGAATGTGTGTTTGTGCTCTGGATTTTCTCCTTTTTTAGCTTATATTTGTTGTCCCATGTTGCATCTCAAACTGCTCCAGTTCTGTTGAATCTCAGGACCTGTGTATCATGTATATTAATCTTGCATATTATTTGCCTAGCTTTGATTTTGTTTACTACTACCTACATGAATTCTCTGAGTGTGAATGCCTTGGCGTGATTCCCCTTTGTTGTTTCTTCTCTTGTATGACTGATTTCTTATGGTATACAAAAGGGATATACTCAGATATACAGAGTATATTCAATTCTATATATACTCCAGTGTATATGAGTTGGTATACTTGGTGTATATGAAGTGTATCGCTCTAATTAGTATAGACTACTGTTAGTTTTTTGTTGATTTATGGGCCTGTTGCATTCTTTACACATGTTGGGCCTCTGCTATGTATTAAAACTAGTTCCCACTTAGCCCAATCTGTCTATTTCCACTTTTAATAACTTACTGGGGCCTCGAATTCTTTTTGTATTATCACACTAATGCTTGTTTTGGTTTTATATCATTTGTTTTATGTGTTTGCTTGATTTGCATATTTTACCTTGTTTAATTATGCAATTATGTGTTGTTTAAGTACTTAGATTAGCTACTAATCCTTATCCTTTTTTTTCGTGCTTATGTGATTCCCACTCGGGCCATTTGGGCCATATCCTTGCATAAACCTATTGGGCCAGAGGCCCAACTACCTTGTTTCATCGAGTCCGTGTGATAAGAAGTAAGGGAAGCTAATTTATTAAAGGCCCAGGTATGGGTGAAAATAGCCAACTGGTGGGCTTACGTAGGCCCACCAGCCTAACCTTGCTTCATTTATTCATTAACGTGGATATGTATGTATATGTAAACACTTGAAAAAATATTGAAACTCATGTGGATATAGAACTTAGGAAATATTTAGTATTTTAGGAAAGTTGCCAAAACCATTTTCAAACTCGGACAATAACTACTTTTTCATGAAAATTGGAACTTAATCATGATTTTTAAGTTTAAGACTGGTTAAGACCACGGCTAAGTATAAAATGGGATTTGGTTAAGTCAAACCTGGATCAATTTTTTAAAGGTAAAAACAACTCTTCAAAGTGATTGTTAACTAGTTTTGGGCCTTAAGCCCGTGAATGAGTAGCAAAAATGTTGTCTTGGACTGACACCGAGCTGGATTAAAAAATGAGATGATAATTTCAAAGGCAATTCTACGGTTTGTAAAGAAAAAACTGATTGGATTTAAAAATTTGGACTTGGACTATTTGATTGAAGGAATGCAGAAATCTGAACATTTGCAAAGGTTAAAACTGAATGGAATCTGGACTTATAAAATTTCCTTAAAAACCTGAAACCGTTTGGGCTTAAAGCCCAAAATTGTTGAACTGAGAACAAGAAGATCTTGTTTGGGCCAATGTTTGAGATAAGATGGAATCTGGACTCATACTGCGGATTGATTATTGAGTTTCAACGATAAAATTAGACTTGAAACTAAATACTTGTATTTTCCTTATATCTATACGTATAAAATCGAAGATATACTCCATATTTTCTATATATGTATAATAAAACCCGTAAATACTAAACCCATTTTATTATGACTAAAACAGTAGTGACTCTACTCGGGAGAAATCCCGGCTGTGTCTTAGTCCGGCAATAAAGTGAGTTGAACACTTACACGGATTTTTGAACCCAAGACCCCCTTTTCTAAGGGGACTTTTTGCCAAATTTTTCTTAACTTATGATATGAATGAAATGATACTTTTTGCAGAAACTTAAACATTTTTAAGCAAATAATTAAAATAATCACACATTGAAGCTTGTAAGTCAAACGTATTCTATGGATCTTTAATACTAGGGTGCATAAAACCTTCCCCAGGGGATCACCAGAACCTTACCTCAAACTTTGGTCCAAAAAGGATTTTTCTCCTGTTTGATAAACCCTTTTAAACTCAGTTTTCCTAGTTTTCCTGTAATAAATTATGTGGCGAATCTAAAATACTAAAATCCAATTAGAGTACCAACAACCTTCTAGTAGCTTTTATACGTCCGTGTAAAAGTGAACCATAACATCAGGTTCCTTTTCGCCCAAATAGGCAGCACATTCCCTTTCTCCTTCTAAGGTCCTTTCCTTTGAGAACCAGTTTGTTTTATACCCAAACTTACTCGCCTTGCGATAAACTCTATGTTCCTCTTAACTGATTCAATTCTTGCTTTGCAAGACTCCATGTAGTGATCTGCTCGTCCACAATGGGTGCACAAAAAAATTTCAGTGCTGGAGACATACTTGCTGTGGGGATTGTAGGGGGTATTTTCTTTCACAAGACCACTTCCTTCTTTATCACTTCCCTTACTCTTGTACATGGAAGTGATCACATCTGAAGACCAGGTCCACTTGAGAGCTCTATCAAGATCAAATTGATTCTATTCAAGTTTTCCTTTAGCTTCTTGCTTCTCTCAATCTCAGTAATGAGACTCAAGTTTACCTTTTGGGTTCATCTTTGAGCTCCAAGTGAGCTCTACTGACTTCACCCTTTCCTTTAAGATGCGCCTTTGTATCCCTTTTCAATTCCCTTTCCATCATAATATTTAGCTGATTAGTCTCATCAACTTGTTCCCTCATCTCTCCAATTGACACCAACATATTATCTCTTTCGAGTTCAGAATCACTGATTTCTTGAACGAATGCACCTTTCTCAGCGATAAGGGCATGATATACATCAATTAGCATGCCTGACAGTAACCTGAGTTTATTCTGAGAGTAGGCTTTCAGGTTCTTCTTTACCTCAAGAAAATTTACCTTTGTATCTTCATTACTCTCATCACTATCATCTGAGTCTGACCTTGCCATGAGTGCAAAAATTGACTCATACTTCGAGGCTCCATTTTCTATGATCACCATTGATGTGTTCCTTTTGTCATCTTCTTCTTCAGACTCACTGGAAGAGTCCTTTAACAAAGCAAGTGCTTGTTTTATTATAGCGTCGGCAGCTTCCTTTCTTCTGAACTTTCTATCAGGAAACTAGTTCCTTCTTGCAGTTGTGTCATATATGTCCTGCTTGTTTAGAGGGCACTCTTTAGCAAAGTGACCGAGTCTTCCACACCTATGGCAAGAATATTCATTTCCTTTGAGATTTTTGCTGAAGCTTCCAATATTCTGGATTCCACCATTTTTCTGAATTAATTTATGGAATCTCCGTGTGAGATATGCCAACTTTGATTCGTCGTCACTTGAGTGTTCCCTAGCTGCTTTGAGATCTAGGATCATTTCCCTTTTGATTTGATTCCTTTCTTTCTTCTTTATAGACATATTCATCTCATATGTCTTAAGGTTTCCGATGAGCTCATGGACAGTCAACGTGCTGAGATCTTTGGCTTCAGAGATGGCATTAACCTTGCTATCCCAAGAATCAAGTAACACGCCAAGCAACTTTCTTACCAGCTTGGTGGTTGTGATGACTTCTCCCAGAGAATGAAGCTCATTTATAATAGAGGTGAATCTAGTGTGCATATCATGAATAGATTCTCCTTCTTTCATTTTGAACAGTTCATACTCTGTGGTGAGCATGTCGATCTTGGAGTTCTTCACCTATGTTGTTCCTTCATGGACAGTTTGAAGAGCTTCCCACATCTCTTTAGCAGTTGAGCACGCTGAGACTCAATTGTATTCATCAGGTCCTATTCCACACATAAGGATCTTCTTGGATTTATAATTTTTGTCCACTGCCTTCGGGCCATCGCAGATGATATCCCATAGCTCTGAGTCTTCAGCCATGATGAAGTCCTGCATTCTAGTCTTCCACCACCCATAGTACTTTCCATTAAATCTAAGAGATCTGGTGAATGATTGTCCTTCTTCCATTATTGGTGGGGCTGCCATTTCACAGATCCTTTCTAGGTGTTAACCTTTTAGAAAGCACCTGCTCTGATACTAATTGATGCAGGCTATGCGTCCACCAAATAATGTATGAGGGACCTATTTGTGTACCAGTTCCTTTGTGCAATGCAATAAGTAAATAAGACACTGTTTTTACTGTGAAAAACTCCTTGCTCAAGGGATTAAAAATCATGACCTACCCCGGTAGGATTTCAACTCCACTACACGAGCAACTTCTGGTTACAACCTATTGCAAACTGGGAATTAACTCCTATAATCCCTCACCCTTACAATAGTTGCAACCTAGGAACTAACTCTCATAGTCTCTCCACTCTTACAATACACCGATTGCAAGCACCTCTACTTGACTGACTCTAGCTAAGGAAACTAAGGTTGACTACCTTTAGCCAAACCCAACTAATACACTTAAGCTAACTTTAGCCAAGGGTACCACATAATAGATTGAAAGGTAAACTTCCTAACAACTACTAAGAATTTGAAATACCTACAACAGCTTCCTTTTTGGGAAGAGCGGGTTTACAATTTTAGCACAACAAAACAAAGACTTACAACAACATAAAGAACTTAGACTAAATCTGTATCAAGATCTGGTTCTTCAGTTTTACAGGTAACTTTGTTCTTGTGATCACTTGAAATCTTGTGACGGCACTTTTTGCCCAATTTAGATTAGGTTTTTTGAGTGATACACAATGTCACGACCCAACCCCGTAGGCCGTGACTAGTGCCCGATCTAGGCACTCAAACACATTCTAGTATATAGCAGAAGCCGTCAAGGCTTTATTTCCAATTTAGGTAATTTTCAGAAAAATTTCGGCAGAGTTTCCTTTGTTTTACGGACTATCCCATATACCCTGCACGCAGAAAAATACCAACAAAGGCCACACAGGGCCAACAGAGTAACATTTAAATATATGCGGACCGGCCGCCGCGGCGAATGAGATCGCCCAAACACAACATATACACACAGCCGTACAGAAATATCCCAACCCACAAACATGTCCACAGACCTCTAACAGACCGACAGAATCATATGACGGGACAGGGCCCCGCCGTACCCATGAACGAGAATATACATATATAGAAGTGACAGACTATACCAAAAGATGGCTCTGAATAAAAGAGCGCTCCAAAAATAGCAGAATGAGATCCTAAGTGGACGGATCAGCAAACCTATCATCGGTACCTGCGCGGCATGAAAACGCAGCCCCCGAGGAAAGGGGGTCAGTACGAAATATGTACTGAATATGTAAAGCCTGAGTTGCAGAAACAAAATCATAACTGGTATAGAACGTACAGAAAGTAAACAGAAAATACAAAGTATCAGATATATATTTTTAAAACATGTGGAGTGTGTACAGAAACATATGTCATATCAAATCTGGCCCCTGCCAAGGGACTCGGCAGACAGAACGTGGCCACCCTCCCGACGCTGGTGCCACAACACAGAAGAATCAGAATAGGGGCATAACCCCGTAACATAATATGTCATATCAGATGGCCATAGTAAATCATATCAGAACAAGCGTACATGGCACATCATACTCCACAAACCCGTGTGAGCGTATACCTGCCCCCTCACATCGAGGCACGGCGAACAATGCAAAGGATCACGCTTGACAACATATCCTGGCCCGGGCTCAGTGTGGGAAACATTGGGGCATCCACGAATGTAGTAGTGAGAGACTAATGCAATTAAAATATCATGAATGTTTCCATAGACTCGATGAGGCATATCAAAGACAAACCAATCCAATGAAGTCGGAAGGAATCATAGTAAATGAGTTTCGAGTATCAAAACAATTTATCAGACTTAATGGAATATTTAAAACAACGTTTGTTAGGTAATTAGAATGGTAGTCAAAACATTTCTTTCAAAGACCGCTCGAAAAGAAGACTTAAGTACATTAAGGGCAAAATCGGGAATAGCGGGCCCACCTCGGGACAAGCAAGGTGGTGGGCTCAAATTGTATATGTTAAGCTTACGGGGTCACCTACAGAGGTTCTACGAACGTTCTATAGCTTTCCAAGTAGTTTAGGGAAAGTTTGCATGATTATCAAGATTACAACACAAAAGAGCTCAATCTTACTGAAGGAAAAAGCGAGATTTCCAATTGCGGATTCCGATGGGCAGAAAGTCTTTCGAGGCCCGAATCCGATTCTAATACACTTAGGCATGCCAAAAGAAGGATCGGGGTAGCTTCACATACCTTTTGAGCTTTGCACGCCTCTCCAAGCTCACTTCCCGTTTCGTCAAAAATCTGCAAATGGTCAAGTTTACCAATTGTGAGTTATAGATTCTACGAATTCAACTTAACTCATATATGTCTACCGAAATTTCGGCAGCACCTCCCCTATACATATAGCACCCCCGAGAATTCAACTCGGCTCAAAATCACCAACAACAACCCAAACAACAACATCAACACCAACAACAAACATTAGAAACACAATATGGCACAACTAGTTCTACTTGCCGACAATTGCCATAACCTTCATTCCAACCCAAAATTTCAAACTAATATCCATGATTTCACATTCATTAACAATCAAGATCATCACAATATAGTTTTAGAATCATTTCATATCGTTTTCCTTAAGTTATACACTCGATATACATAATATACAACTTTCCGTCAAAGTCATAACTTGTGCAAAACATCAAACCTTTGGCATACAACTTCATAACATGCTTCCAACTTCTAAACTCATCAATGATCATCACAATTACACACTAAACAACTTAATTTATTTCTATCCCAAGCCAAACACACCCTACGGCCATATGCCTATTTTATCAATATCAATTAAATTCATCCAACTCTCAATTCCCATATGCATTTCATCACAATCACAACTAGAATATAACATGAATTCAACACATTATAACCACACCATACACACATGCCCACGGCTACAAGCCATATTCCAAACCCACTTTGCAAACTTCCATTTTTCCATACAATCAACACATTTCTATATACCACAATACAAACAAGCCTTCATAACACAAAGATAAGGGAGAAATTCTTACCTTTTCCTTAAGTCTTCTTCACTTGGAGGTATGATCACTTTGATGATTCTAATGCTTCTCCCTCCAAACCAACTATACCAAGTTACAAAGGGACCTTGAATTAGTGGAAATACAACAAGAAAATAATTTTAGAGACAAGATTTGAGGGATGAGTTTTTTTTTGGAGCTAGGGCCGAATACCCTTCTCTTTGCTTGCTCTTCTTTTGTTTGTTCTTTCTCTTTACTTTCTTGAAGCTTCCAAGAAATAATGAGGTATATAATATGGTCCCCTTATTAATTTTTACACATGGAAAAATTAATAAAACATGGGCTTGGGCCACTAAGTTGGCCGGCCACCCATCATCATTGGGCCTAATTTTTCTTTCAATTATTTGGGCCCAATGGATTATAATTCTTATTTTGAAATTCCCGAAACTAATTTCCAAAATTCCAAATTTGCCCTTAGCCTTATTCAACACTTCCACATTAATATTCTTTCATACACAACTCCTATGTCAAATAAAAATTAATTATGACCTTATTTCTTACAAGTCAAGAATATCTCCAAATTTTTCCAACGTGTGAAAACACGGGATATAACATCCTCCCCCCCTTTAGAACATTCGTCCTCGAATGTTAAATTAATCTTATAGGGTATGAAATGGCTTCGGGGGAGTTTCTGTTTATAGACAGTACCAATGGTACACATTCATTATCGCAATGGAATTAAGCAAAGATTCAGAATTACCTGAGGGCACCGGAAACAAATGAGGATATTTCTTCTTCATCTACTCTTCGGCCTCCCAGGTCATTTCCTCCCTATTATCATTTCTCCACAGCACCTTGACAGAGGCTACTTCTTTGTTCCGGAGCTTTCTTACCTGGCGGTCCAAGATAGCTACGGGCTGCTCCTCATAAGATAACTGCTCCGTCACCTGAATATCATCCGCAGGAAATATTTTGGAGGGATCACCAATGCACTTGCGGAGCATAGACACATGGAATACCGGATGTACCGCTTCCAAATCTGATGGCAGATCTAACTCATAGGCGACATTTCCAATTTTTCTAATAATCTGATAAGGCCCAATATAACGCGGACTGAGCTTACCTTTCCTGCGGAACCGCATCACGCCTTTCATAGGCGATACCTTCAGGAATACCCGATCGCCTACCTGGAATTCCAACGGTCGTCGCCGTTTATCAGCGTATGATTTCTGTCGACTCTGGGCTGCCAATAGTCGCTCTCGGATAAGTTTCACCTTATCAACGGCCTGCTGGATCATATCTGGGCCAATTAACTCTGTCTCGCCAATATCAAACCAGCCGATAGGTGACCTGCATTTCCTGCCATACAAGGCCTCGTACGGAGCCATCTGGATGCTGGAATGGTAACTGTTATTATAAGCAAACTCAATCAATGGCAAGTGATCATCCCAGCTACCTCTGAAATCAATAACACAGGCCCGCAACATATCTTCAAACGTCTGGATAGTGCGCTCGGCCTGTCCGTCACTCTGAGGATGAAAAGCTGTGCTCAGGCTCAGCTGAGTCCCTAATCCTTCCTGAAAAGATCTCCAGAAGTTCGCTGTGAACTGAGCGCCTCTATCAGTGATAATAGATATAGGAACTCCATGAAGCCGCACAATTTCTTTAATATAAAGCCTGGCATAATCCTCAGCGGAATAAGTAGTTCTGACGGGGAGAAAATGGGCTGATTTTGTCAGCCTATCAACAATAACCCAAATGGAATCATACTTCCGTGGAGTGCGAGGCAACCCTGTAATGAAGTCCATATTAATGATCTCCCACTTCCACGTCAGAATTTCCATTTCCTGCAACAGTCCACCCGGTTTCTGATGTTCAATTTTGACCTGTTGACAATTGGGACACTGGGCGACGAACTCTGCGATATCCCGTTTCATGCCATCCCACCAGTATAGGCATCTAAGATCATGGTACATCTTCGTAGACCCAGGATGGACCGAATAGCGAGCATAATGTGCCTCACTCATAACCTGCTGCCGAAGGCCTGCAATATCAGGTACACACAACCTGCCCCTGAATAATAAAGTCCCGTCCAGAGTGAACTCGAACGGAGTCTTCTCCTTATCATAGGTTGTGTCTTTGTATCGAGCCAAAACAGGATCTTCATATTGATGCCGCTTGATATCTTCCTTAATAGATGATTCAGAAACCCCTCGGACAGAAATCCGTGTACCTCCAGAATCGGCCAGACGAACCCCAAGATTAGCCAACTGATGAATGTCACGCACTATCTCTCTCCTGTCTGGCTGTAAATCTGCCAAGCTGCCCATAGATTTCCGGCTAAGCGCATCTGCAACAATATTAGCCTTGCCCGGATGATACAGAATATCCACATCATAGTCTTTCAGGAGCTCCAGCCACCTCCGCTGCCGCAAATTAAGCTCTTTCTGCTTGAAAATATACCGGAGACTCTTATGATCTGTATAGATATCAACATGAACGCCATATAAATAATATCTCCATATCTTCAGGGCATGGATCACCGCTGCAAGCTCCAGATCGTGAGTAGGGTAATTCTTTTCATGCTTTTTCAATTGCCAAGAAGCATAAGCTATAACTCTGCCGTGCTGCATCAATACACAGCCCAATCCCACGCCAGAAGCGTCACAATAAATAACATATCCATCGAGTCCCTCTAGAAGAGTCAGAACTGGGGTTGTAGTCAGCTTCTCTTTCAGCAACTTGAAGCTTCGTTCACAAGCATCAGTCCACTGGAACTTGGCTCCCTTCTGAGTTAGCCTTGTCAAAGGCGCTGAAATCGAAGCAAACTTTTCCACAAATCTTCTGTAATAGCCTGCTAACCCCAGGAAACTACGTACCTCTATGGGCGTCGTGGGTCTGGGCCAATTTTTCACGGCCTCAATCTTCTGTGTATCCACCCGGACACCATCAGCTGCAATAATATGCCCCAGGAATGCCACTGAGGCCAGCCAGAATTCACATTTAGAAAATTTTGCATATAATTTCCGATGCCGAAGTACCCCAAGTACCGCTCTCAGATGATCTGCGTGCTCTGCCTCGGACCGAGAATAAACCAGGATATCATCGATAAATACAATTACGAACATGTCTAAGAACGGCCTGAATACCCGGTTCATTAAATCCATGAATACCGCAGGAGCATTAGTCAGCCCAAAAGACATAACTCTGAATTCATAATGCCCATATCTGGTCCGGAATGCTGTCTTAGGAATATCAGCCTCTCGTACCCGAACCTGATGATAGCCTGACCGAAGATCTATCTTCGAAAAATATTTGGCGCCCTGCAACTGATCAAACAAGTCATCAACTCTGGGGAGGGGGTATTTATTCTTTATAGTTACCTTATTCAGCTGCCGATAATCAATACACATATGCAGCGACCTGTCTTTCTTACACACAAATAATACCGGGGCTCCCCAAGGCGAAGTACTGGGCCTGATAAAGCCTTTTTCTAACAGATCCTTCAACTGCTCTTTCAGTTCTTTCAATTCTGCCGGTGCCATTCTGTACGGGGGAATAGATATCGGCTGAGTATCTGGAAGCAAATCAATAGTAAAATCTATCTCCCGCTCCGGAGGAAGGCCTGGAAGCTCATCTGGGAATACATCCGGAAATTCATTAACCACGGGAACTGACTGAAGAGTCGGCGTTTCTGCTGTCAAGTCTTGTACCCGAACCAGATGATAAAAATAACCCTTTCTGATCATTTTCTTCGCTTTAAGGTATGAAATAAACTTACCTTTCGGCGATGCTGTATTACCGACCCATTCTATAACTGGCTCCCCGGGAAACTGGAAACGAACTACCTTATTTTGGCAGTCAACATTAGCATAACAGGAGGCTAGCCAGTCCATTCCCATAATAACATCGAACTCGACCATATCTAACTCCACCAGATCTGCCTTAGTGTCACGGCCACATACAATTACAGAACAGTTTTTATATACCTGTTTTGCTACAATAAAGTCCCATCGGTGTGGCTACCTCAAACGGCTCTATAGGTTCAGACGTTATACCAATTTTACTAGCAACCAGAGGCGAAATATATGACAAAGTCGAACCTGGATCAATCAATGCATACACAGACCGAGAGAAAACCAATAATGTACCTGTAAAGACATTAGGCGATGCCTCCTGATCTTGGCGGCTGGACAGAGCATAAATGCGGTTCGAAGGACCGCTAGTACCAGAAGCTCCACCACGGCCTCTGCCGCGACCCGCTGGTGCTGAAGTACCTGGCCCCGTAGGGCGCATAGCCACTGATGAAGATGAAGACCCGGCGGCTGATCCGGTAGGCTGCGCTGCACCACCCGAACTACCCTTATACGGGCAATCTTTCACAGAATGGCCCTGACGGCCACAAGAAAATCATGCACCGGTGGCTCTGTAGCACTCTCCCGGATGGTATCTACCACAATAGGAACACTGAGGCCTAGGTGGCCTCGTCTGACCAGAACCCCTATCTGTCCGCGAACCTGAAGCCCTGGAGCTCTGACCTGCTCCTGAATACCCTGGGCTATCAAATCTGCGACCTGTAGGCTGTGGAGGTGCGCTCTGTGCCGGCTGGGATAGATGTCTGCTAGGCTGCTGCGGCTGCTGAGGCTGTCTGCCCCGAAAATCTCCAGAATACCCAGATGATCTGGCCCTCTTGGGCTGTCTCCGATCCTGGCTCCTATCAGGCTGACGCTCCCTATGCCGGTCCTTCATGCCCTGGGCGTGCGCCTGAATCCGGGCAATATCCATGCCGGGCTGAGCAGCCAATACCAAACAGCTGTCTACAAAATAACGGTCCAGCCCCATAATGTACCTATGCATCCTGTCAGCCATAGTAGCTACCACAGCAGGTGCGTATCGGGCCAATGAGTCGAACTCCATACTGTACTCTCGAACACTGCGACCCCTCTGTCTCAGCAATAAGAATCTGTCAGCCTTGGCCCGCCGTAACTCCGGAGGCAGAAACTGGCTAAGAAAAGCCTGAGAAAAATCATCCCAAACTGCTGGGGGAGCGTCGTCCCCTCTAGATAACTCCCATGACTCGTACCAATTTGCCGCTACATCATACAACCGGTACGAAGCCAATGTGACTGACTCTGTCGCGGAAGCATTAATAAAATGTAAGGTGCGCCGCATCTTCCTGATAAACTCCTCAGGATCCTCCTCGGGCTTTGTCCCAAAGAACTCTGGAGGGCCACAAGTCAAGAACTCACGAGCTCTCGAACTGTCACGCCTATATGCTCGGTCACCTCCCAATCCGTGCCCCTGAACCTGTCCCGCCACAAGTCTGGTCAATAGCTGGACTGCCTCTCTCATAGTCTGATCCTCAGTGCGTGGCCGCGGAGCTGGGGGCTCAGGTACTGGAACTGCGGGAGCTGGTGGTGGAGCCGCCCCCGACCTGCAGCTGCTGCTACTCCAATCTCCTCTACATGTGCCGGTGTGGAAGAGCCCTCTGCCGGGGGCAAAACATCAGGAGCAATATGAGCATGGGCCCTGGTAACCCTCTGGGCCCGACTAGTCTCTCCCACAGCTGTTGCCTTGGCCTTTTGGGCCGCTGTCGCCTTTTTTGGAGACATAACTGCAAATGTAACAATTCGTTAGGGAGGAATCATCCTGATAACACAGCTCTATAGCACGATCTAAGACAGAAAGAAGGGTAGTATCCTAAATGCCCTGTATCCTCCTGTTTATAGGTGTGGTGCACAACACACCGATAAACAAGACTCTACTAGACACGGTCTGTAGACATTCCGAGGACGAACCGCTCTGATACCACTTTTGTCACGACCCAACCCCGTAGGCCGTGACTAGTGCCCGATCTGGGCACTCAAACACATTCTAGTATATAGCAGAAGCCGTCAAGGCTTTATTTCCAATTTAGGTAATTTTCAGAAAAATTTCGGCAGAGTTTCCTTTGTTTTACGGACTATCCCATATACCCTGCACGCAGAAAAATACCAACAAAGGCCACACAGGGCCAACAGAGTAACATTTAAATATATGCGGACCGGCCGCCGCGGCGAATGAGATCGCCCAAACACAACATATACACACAGCCGTACAGAAATATCCCAACCCACAAACATGTCCACAGACCTCTAACAGACCGACAGAATCATATAACGGGACAGGGCCCGCCGTACCCATGAACGAGAATATACATATATAGAAGTGACAGACTATACCAAAAGATGGCTCTGAATAAAAGAGCGCTCCAAAAATAGCAGAATGAGATCCTAAGCGGACGGATCAGCAAACCTGTCGTCGGTACCTGCGCGGCATGAAAACGCAGCCCCCGAGGAAAGGGGGTCAGTACGAAATATGTACTGAATATGTAAAGCCTGAGTTGCAGAAACAAAATCATAACTGGTATACAAAGTACAGAAAGTAAACAGAAAATACAAAGTATCAGATATATATTTTTAAAACATGCGGAGTGTGTACAGAAACATATGTCATATCAAATCCGGCCCCTGCCAAGGGACTCGACAGACAGAACGTGGCCACCCTCCCGACGCTGGTGCAACAACACAGAAGAATCAGAATAGGGGCATAACCCCGTAACATAATATGTCATATCAGATGGCTATAGTAAATCATATCAGAACAAGCGTACATGGCACATCATACTCCACAAAACCATGTACGCGTATACCTGCCCCCTCACATCGAGGCACGACGAACAATGCAAAGGATCACGCTTGACAACATATCCTGACCCGGGCTCAGTGTGGGAAACATTGGGGCATCCACGAATGGAGTAGTGAGAGACTAATGCAATTAAAATATCAAGAATGTTTCCATAGACTCGATGAGGCATATCAAAGACAAACTGATCCAATGAAGTCGGAAGGAATCATAGTAAATGAGTTTCGAGTATCAAAACAATTTATCAGACTTAATGGAATATTTAAAACAACGTTTGTTAGGTAATTAGAATGGTAGTCAAAACATTTCTTTCAAAGACCGCTCGAAAAGAAAACTTAAGTACATTAAGGGCAAAATCGGGAATAGCGGGCCCACCTCGGGACAAGCAAGGCGGTGGGCTCAAATTGCATATGTTAAGCTTACGGGGTCACCTACAGAGGTTCTACGGACGTTCTATAGCTTTCCAAGTAGTTTAGGGAAAGTTTGCATGATTATCAAGATTACAACACAAAAGAGCTCAATCTTACTGAAGGAAAAAGCGAGATTTCCAATTGCGGATTCCGATGGGCAGAAAGTCTTTCGAGGCCCGAATCCGATTCTAATACACTTAGGCATGCCAAAAGAAGGATCGGGGTAGCTTCACATACCTTTTGAGCTTTGCACGCCTCTCCAAGCTCACTTCCCGTTTCGTCAAAAATCTGCAAATGGTCAAGTTTACCAATTGTGAGTTATAGATTCTACGAATTCAACTTAACTCATATATGTCTACTGAAATTTCGGCAGCACCTCCCCTATACATATAGCACCCCCGAGAATTCAACTCGGCTCAAAATCACCAACAACAACCCAAACAACAACATCAACACCAACAACAAACATTAGAAACACAATATGGCACAACTAGTTCTACTTGCCGACAATTGCCATAACCTTCATTCCAACCCAAACTTTCAAACTAATATCCATGATTTCACATTCATTAACAATCAAGATCATCACAATATAGTTTTAGAAACATTTCATATCGTTTTCCTTAAGTTATACACTCGATATACATAATATACAACTTTCCGTCAAAGTCATAACTTGTGCAAAACATCAAACCTTTGGCATACAACTTCATAACATGCTTCCAACTTCTAAACTCATCAATGATCATCACAATTACACACTAAACAACTTAATTTATTTCTATCCCAAGCCAAACACACCCTACGGCCATATGCCTATTTTATCAATATCAATTAAATTCATCCAACTCTCAATTCCCATATGCATTTCATCACAATCACAACTAGAATATAACATGAATTCAACACATTATAACCACACCATACACACATGCCCACGGCTACAAGCCATATTCCAAACCCACTTTGCAAACTTCCATTTTTCCATACAATCAACACATTTTTATATACCACAACACAAACAAGCCTTCATAACACAAAGATAAGGGAGAAATTCTTACCTTTTCCTTAAGTCTTCTTCACTTGGAGGTATGATCACTTTGATGATTCTAATGCTTCTCCCTCCAAACCAACTATACCAAGTTACAAAGGGACTTTGAATTAGTGGAAATCCAACAAGAAAATAATTTTAGAGACAAGATTTGAGGGATGATTTTTTTTGGAGCTAGGGCCGAATACCCTTCTCTTTGCTTGCTCTTCTTTTGTTTTGTTCTTTCTCTTTACTTTCTTGAAGCTTCCAAGAAATAATGAGGTATATAATATGGTCCCCTTATTAATTTTTACACATGGAAAAATTAATAAAACATGGGCTTGGGCCACTAAGTTGGCCGGCCACCCTTCATCATTAGGCCTAATTTTTCTTTCAATTATTTGGGCCCAATGGATTATAATTCTTATTTTGAAATTCCCGAAACTAATTTCCAAAATTCCAAATTTGCCCTTAGCCTTATTCAACACTTCCACATTAATATTCTTTCATACACAACTCCTATGTCAAATAAAAATTAATTATGACCTTATTTCTTACAAGTCAAGAATATCTCCAAATTTTTCCAACGTGTGAAAACACGGGATATAACACACAATATGTTGCAACATGTTGTATATACAGTGGGAAGAATATGGGATGGATAGAGACAACTCATTTAATATTTGACCTAAAGCATGAGCCAGCTCAACTGTTATACTATGTGCAGTGAGTAGCTCGGCTTTATAGCTATCTCTGCTTACCGTGCAAGATGCATAGAGAGCAGATCACAGACCAGGTCTCTATCTAGTTTTGAATCAGTTTGACAATCATCAAAACACAAATGCACTTAAGCTTATCATTTCTCAAAAGTGTCTCAAGGGCGATTTGAAGTATTTCTGAGCGGATTCTACTTGGAGTAAGTCTCTTCAACCTTGTTATCCATTATTTACCTTTCCTAAGCTTGATCTAGAGTGGAAATCTACAAAACTAGTTGAAGAAGATGAATCTCTACCTTAATATTGTTATTTGAATCTTAAGCTTTGAATGTGCGATTAATTGAGGGATTTGACTAATCTAAGCATGGAATTTCATTAATTAGTAACCAATAGGCTTGAATCTTCTATTTGAGTTAAGAAATTGAATATGGAAAAGCTAGGGTTTATGCCTAATTTGGGGGTTTTACTTTGAATGAGGAATTTGATCAATACTTGAGCTAAATTAGCAATTGAAGAGTTAAATTGAACTTCTATAATGTTGGGTTACCAATTCCATCTTTGAAATACTTGTTTTACCCTTGTGGGCCCGATTTACCTCTTTTCCTTAGTTGATTTTGATTCGAATGAATGTATAGCAATATGGGTACCGTTATTCCCCGTTTCTAATTGAGATTTTGATAATGAATACCTTTTGAGTATTCAAAGGCTCTTCAAAGGGACAAGGCTCACGTTTGACGATTCGTGGCATCAGCTCGGCAGCGAGGTAGGTTATGGTTACTCTCGGTTAGACTTCAGTTAGCGAAGCATATGTAGAAGTTAGTTATTGATGGAGAAATCATGTTAAGCCTTCGGGTATGAAGTTGGGATGGATATTCTTAGGTTGGTATTGTTGATGACTTGTGGGCTTGTCGCCTCGTTTATTATGATTTGGCTTGTTGCCATGTGTGTGTGTTGGGCTTGTTGCTTATTTGTTATGTAGTGGTTGCGATACAATCGTCTCTCACTTATCTAGTCATTTATCATTGATAAAGGAAAAACTGGATTCGGTATTGGTATTGTGATATGTGCTCAAATAGAGGCACGGATGAGATTTGATTATGATTTACACTTGAGATTGATATCATGCATATCATTCATAAACATTCTACATGATTCATTGATATGAACTATGATTGATATTAATAATGATAAGAGGGAAAGTGAAACATCCAATGCTTCTTATTCTGGTGTTTGTTACATGCATATTTCATATGGCATCTCTTGCATACATTATTTGGTGTTACCTATGTGGTCCGAAGGGAAATTGTTCCGGACGTGGCATTGCACAGATTTCAGAATAAGTTTGTATTGGTAGTTTATTTACGGATGTTATTATGCTTATTCACCCTCATGATTATTGTTGAATTTGACATTCAAGCATGCATTTCATCATGCATTTCTTATGATACTGTGATGTGGTTCCAATGGAGAGAGTGAAGGATGAAAGTCATCTCTGGGCTGTGTGCGGAGTGACTATGGACAGATTTGATATAGTAGCCATGTCTGGGCTATGTGCGGAATGGCTAGTGATGTGGAAGACACCTTTGGAATGTGTGCAGAGTGGCTGGTGTTGTGGAAGTCATCTCTGGGCTGTGTGCAGAGCGACTGGTACGTAGACTTCACGGGTCCCCCATGGGTCATGACTATCGAGACGTGGATATTTCCGTTTGTACCATATGTGTATGGTATGAGACAATTGACTAGTGCATTGCATTGCATCGCACATGCATTCATATTACATCCACTCATATCTCTGATTCTGGTTGTTGCATTTATTGTATTGCATGGTGCGTTTCAACATTGATTCCTTGGTTGATGATTCATTTGAGATGTTGCGTGCTTGTTAATCACTTACCTAGACACTTGATGGATTTGAGGACTAGAGGTTTCACCGAGGCTATGACTGTAGACTACTGAGATCTAGTGTGGTTCGCTTTACTGCGAGTCTTACGTGGATGTGTTTCATGATTGCATTTGACTGCTTGTATGCATATCTTTCAGTTTCTTTCTTTTATATATGTTATCTAATTGTTGTCGGCCTATGATGCATGCCAGTAATTGTTGTTTGTACTGATGCTACATTGCTGCATTCTTTTTTTAGTGTAGAGTTCGTTACAGATTCCACTTCAGGCCCTCATGGGTGATTTGCCGAGGCAATCAGTTGAAGTTTTCAGAGTGAGCCATGTTGCAATCCACTGCCTGGAGATTCTTCTATCCCTCTGTCCTTATGTACTTAGTTGCTCTTGTACTATTCAGACCAGATTCCTTGGGTAGTTATTGTATTTTCGCTTTCTATCTACCATTTAAGACTGCTTACCTTCTTATTTACTTACTTATGTTGTGTTGGATGTTGAAAAAGGGACGGGTTCGCCTACCAGGTGGGATTAAGTAGGTGCCCGCACGATCCGTGATTTGGGTCATGACAGTTTTTTTTTTTTTTAATTTTGTTTTCATTTCAATTACATCATTCTTATTGTATGTTAATTCTCTTATAATGTATTGTGTTGTATTTGTATATACTGATAATACGGTAAGTACTTTTCATATTACAATATATCTAGCTTTGATTTTGTATTTTTACTTTTTTTTTTTTTTTTTTGCATATACAGGTAATAGGTTATATTTTTCTTCCACCAATAATTTTTTATCTATGTATTATATATTCATTGTTTTTATAGAAGAGTTTTATAGATGTGTTTTGTATTTATTTTTTTTAACATAAACGCAAGTGATGTGGGAAGGGAAAATTTCGTGTGCATGTCTCCCTTAAAATAAGGCATCATAAGGGGATTCTGATAAATTCAGATCATACCTGTTTTTATCAATCAATCGTTATTTTCTGTAAATTTATTTTAATGGCAATATAGGTAAATATCACTATTAAATTACATGCACACAGAATTTTTTCATTTATTTATAGTATAGTGGACAAGTACAAGTGAACGGAGGAAGTACTTCCCATTGCGTAAAAGTTTGCAATCTACTCATTTCAAACCACTTCAATCATATTGTACAGATCTAAAGTTCCTCCATTTTTAGCTCGAATTCCAGCCATATGTGGCTCCAATAATTTTTGCCTGAACTTCAGTTATTTTTGCTTGAAGCTAAAAAAATCCCGAATTTCAATCATATGTGGCTGAATTTGATGGTTTTTTCCTGTACTTCATTGTTTTTCGCCTAAAGTTTAGACAGTTTGGATGAAATTCGTGGACATATAATTAAAGTTTAGTCATTTTCGCTTAAATTTCTTGCAGATATGTCTGAACCTCAACCATATAAAATTTCAAAAATTATAATGCGATGTTATTTTTAAACTTATATAGTATTCTATATTTAGTTTGAATCTTTTATAGAATTTAAAACTTATCTTAGTTATTCGGTGTATTATAGATTCATTTCGAAATATACAATTTCAAAGAAAACTAATAATCAATTAAAGTTAAAGAGTCAATCTATATCGATTTTGAAAAAAAAAAAAAAAAACATTGACACCATAAACATTCATAATCTAGCATTTTAGCTAGCTCTGAACTTTTGAAAGAAATTAAAATTAATTATAAATTGCCTTTAACTTTGCAAAATGATCTAGATTATTTGTTAGTACAGTAGTTAGGATCAAATCGTTGTTAAAAGTACTTTTGGGGAAAAACTATCTTTTTAAGTTTCTGAAAAACAACTTCTACCACTCTCAAAAATAGGGGTGGGCGTTCGGTTTTTCAGTTCGGTTTTATCAAACTTCGGTTTGGCTATTTCGGGTTCGATTTTTTGAAGGTGGACACCGAATACTGAACCAAACTAGTTCGGTTCGGTTCTTTCGGTTTCGGTTTTTTAAAGTTCAGTTCGGTTCGGTTCGGTTTCGGTTTTTTCAATTCGGTTTTTTTGATATGATATTAGAAGCAATTCCATTGACACTAATTCGTATTCTCAAAAGCAATAAAACATAAAACTGATAAATTAAAATCAAAATCAAACAAACAGGATACACAATAACAGAAAACTATAATCATGATATAGGATTACTAGGTGTTATATACATACCGTAAGAATAATTAAGAAAACACATAAAGGACATACATTAATCCTAAAGACACATCCTAGTTACCTTCCTTTGTTAAGGATATTTGATTTTTTTAACTGAAGTGGAAAATTAGGGATACAAATGCAAAAAAGGACTTGTTACAATTGGGTTTTTTCTGGCTTTAAACTTAATGGGCCTGAACTATTTTAATTTTTTTGGGTAATGTATTAAATTTCGGTGCGCATTTGGTCTTTCGGTTCGATTTTATCAAACTTCAGTTTGGCTATTTCGGTTTCAGTTTTTTGACGGTAGACACCAAACACCGAACCAAACTAGTTCGGTTCGGTTCGGTTCGGTTTGTTGAAGTTTCGGTTCGGTTCGGTTCAGTTTTTCGGTTTTCGGTATTTATGCCCAGCCCTACTCAAAAACAGTTATTTTCTCGCAAAAGCTTAATCAAACACTTCACTTTTAGAAAAAATAAGCACGTTTGGCCTCCCAAAAGCTTGGCCAAATAGGCTATAAGATGTTTGAATTTGAATACACATTGATGTGCATTAACGTTTTAGATGTCTGAATCCGAATACATATCTGAATGTTAAGATGTTGTATTAAGATCTGAATGCTAAATAATTAAGACTAATTTGTTTTCTTAACATCTAAATATAGAAAATTTGTCTTTATTTTAAAGTAACAGATATAAAATTTAAATAAACTATTAAATTAATCTAATACTTTTTAAATAAATATTATTAACAAATTGGGAGTTGGTGATGGTGACTGTTGTGGTAGTTGCCAGTGTTGATTGAAATTGTGTTAGGCGATGGTGGTGGTTTTGGGTAGTA
This sequence comes from Lycium barbarum, assembly GCF_019175385.1. Taxonomy (NCBI): domain Eukaryota; kingdom Viridiplantae; phylum Streptophyta; class Magnoliopsida; order Solanales; family Solanaceae; genus Lycium; species Lycium barbarum. The sequence continues at coordinate 64,298,075 of NC_083339.1, forward strand.
TCTAGTGATAATAGTGGCTAACAATAGTGATTAATAGTGGTTGTAGATTGTGCTAATTGGTGTGGCAGCTAACAATTGCGGTGGACGATTGTGATAGTGTATGATATAGTGATGGGTCAACTGTCATTTTTGTAGAAATTCTTGAATAGACATCTTAATGATATTGAGACTTTATTAAATATCTTAATTATGAAGATATATTCAAACTCATTAAGTGGCTGTCAAATTGAAAACAATAAACAAATTAATGATTAAGATTTGAATAATTAAGACTCAAACCTAAATAATAATAAAAAACTTAACAGCTAAAATTTTAATGATTGTGATTAAAACATTCATTAATTCGTAAGCAAATGAGTCCTTAAACTATGCTATAACTATTAATTAAAGTGTTATTTTCAAAATATATTAAAAATAATGTTATTTTTTGAAATAAATCCTTGATTAGTGACCTATAATGTAAAAAATCCCAACTTATATACAAAAACATTAATAATATTAATGTCTTTCCACATGTTGCGACATATACTTTACCTTATTTTTTATGTTGTTTAGTTACACTTGTTAACTATATTTATATTATTATTCAAGTGAGAAGCTTTAAATTAAAAAGTTGAATTGTATTAATATCCTTCTTACAAATTGACAACTCTACTAATAAATAAAATAAAATACATAAAAGGTAAAATACTTAAATAACCCCTTAAACTTGATTCCAATTGTTATTTTGATGCCTCAATTTGGGTCTGCTCGTATTAAACACTCCAACTCTATCCCAACTACCCCTATTAAACATAATTTATGACCTACTAAATGAGCATAATATTACTACCCGACAAGCACGTGTGAGCATAATCAGCTAGCTAGCCTTGGCCTTTGATGTCCAGTGGTTGTAGCTGCAGGTTGAGATCTTGTTATAGGTTGAGAAGTTGTTGCATGTTGAGTATTAGTTGCAGGTTGAGTCTTAGTTCTGGATGTAAAAGATCCCCTTCCCTGATAGGTCCTGTTCCTTTTACAAGTAACCAAAAACGTACGCCCTTTACATGCTTAAAAACAACAAATAAACAACAACATACCCAGTGTATTCCCACAAGTGTGGTCTGGGGAGGATAGGATGTACACAGACCTTACTCTTATCTTTGTGGGGTAGGGAAGCTGTTTCCAGTTGACCCTCGGCTCAAGAGGAAAAACCCCTTACACGCTTAACAAGTGAAAAAGCTATGCTCGTTTGCCAGGTCATAAGTTATGTTTAACAGGGATAGTTGAGGTATAATTGGAGTATTCAATAAGAATAGATTTAAGTTGAAATGTCAAATGATATTTGGAGCCAAGTTTAAGAGACCATCCGAGTATTTGGCCTAAATAATACTATGCCTAGCAACTAGGCTTGTGCACAAATCGGTTCAACCCGAATTTCCGAACCGATTCGAATCAATTCAGATAATACAATTCGATTTCGGTTTACAAATTTAATTGTCAAATATTATGATTTTTTGATTCGAATACAGTTGGGTATTACTTATAAATCGAACCGACCGAAACCGAATTGGGTATATATCACTAATGACTAATAGTACTCTAATACACTTAATACTTTATATTTTATACCACAGGCCCAAATCCCAATATTTTGTAGACCTAATATTTTAGTACAGAAGTACACTCACTCCCTTTCAATATTGTCTTCTCTTCTCAAACTCACTCTCTCACAGGCTCCTAGATCCTATTACACTGTCTTTTCTTCTCAAGTGTTTTTCAAGGTAAAACATTAATCCTGTTTAGTTATATGCGGATTTGTATGCTTGCACAAGTTGTCAAATGCTATTTTGCTTGCAAGTTTATGGTAAAAAACAAGTTTTCAAGGTAAAACACTCTTGTTTTGCTATTTATATGTTATTTTGCTTGCAAGTTTATGGTTTTTTCTTGGTTATAGGGCTGCAAATTTAGGATCTCGTTACTTTTGATTATGCTTGCTCTAAAACTGAAATAAAAACAGTTGCTTGTTTAAATTTCGAACAAATCGATTTGTGTAACCGAACCGAAATAACAAAAAACTAATCAAATTGAACCTAGAATGGACCGAGTTTGGTTGAGAATTTTAGAAAGTCGAAATTCAAAATTTTAACTCGATGATGGCCAAAACCGAACCAAACCGATTCGTGCACAGGCTTACTAGCAACCCCACTAAGTTATACCCAACTTATTAAAAAAATGGCACATGAATAATCACAATGGTTATATTTTGATCATTAACTTTTCTACGCGTGACTGACTTATATTAGAGCAAGTTATTAACTTTTTTGAACCAGGTTTTATTACTAGAATTTTTATTCTCATTTTTTTAATTCACATTTATTATTTTTTACAATTGTACTTTATAGGTGTATATTTATTCCAAATTGAATATTTAAATTAGATATATAAATCTGGTCACACAAGATTAAAAAAGACATAGAAGAATTTGAAATGTAAATACAATCTCAAAAGGGAGATATCTATATAAGTTCAAGAAAAATTAAATGGATTCGCTATATCAATTGAAAAAAAAATTATTTTCAAACTTTAATCGCTCAAATCTAACGAACAACTATGATTCACTGACGAAAAACAACAAAATCCTTGCTTTGAGTGTTTGGGAAGGATTCACCTTGAAAATCCTATATTTTGGTTGATGAATCATGTTAATTAATGATGTAATGAGTGTTATT